>NC_138055.1:14648557-15848557 GCF_964194185.1 Rhinolophus hipposideros | reverse complement strand
AGTACTTTTATGACCTGCCACTATGTTTATGATCTTAAGTGATGAATCCTTAAAGAGTTGAAAGGCAATTACTGAATGACTTTAACTATTGATATTCATGTCTCTAACTTTGGTTCTTGTCCTAAGATTGAAAAGGCTGTGGTCTCTCAGCGCCTGACAGAGTCTCCTTGTGCTCTTGTGGCCAGCCAGTACGGGTGGTCTGGCAACATGGAGAGAATCATGAAAGCTCAAGCATACCAAACGGGCAAGGACATCTCCACAAAGTAAGTGTCCTCGGGAAAGTCTCTACCAAGGTGTCAGTTCTTGTCCAGCCTCCCTTCAGGAGGTAATGCCAGCTTCTATACAAAGAACGGATGTGTTTCAAGTTTCCACCACTGTCTACTATATATTAGGTAGACAACAAATTTATAAAGGGATTCCTCCTACATGAGATGGATAAAGAAAAGGTCTTGGGACAGAAATGGTCCAAGATGGCCCATTAGGGAAAAAAATAAAAGGAAAGGTCTTAGACTCATGATCTATTTTATATACAAATGCAAATTTTCTTACTGTTACACATAAATTGTCTGTATTTTTGCATTACACTATATGCTTGGCCTGGTATCTCTTCTACATTTTAGATAATATTAAGAGTTATAAGTTATAGATGAGGTTAATGACAATTATATTTCTCAAGTGAATTAAGTCTTTTTAAACCACCACACCCCTCCCCTAGATAATATGCCCCACAAAATGTAAAATTTGACCCATGAGTTAACAAGTATTTAAACTCAAGGTCCAAGTACTAGAGATAAGTGGGTCTTCGGTACCCTTTATTTTTAAGAAATACGTATTTCAAGCTTGTTTTATTGTCACAACAATGGCCTTAAAAACAACTTTTTTTGCCTGCTTTTATTCTCTCTTCTACCTGGAATAACTTCTTATTTGCTACCTTTCTTATTTGCATCATACTTTTATCCCCAAGGCCTTAGTTTTAGGGATTCTCACAAATGTATTCATTAAAATAAGTACATACATGCATACACACATATCATAATTAGAAGAACAGGTTTCTGCTTATATCCCATTACAACAGTATAGTAGTCATTTAATACGTGTCCACCTATTTCAGTCATTCATTGACAAACACTTGAGCACCTATTATGTTTATACACTGATGGTCTAAAGTAGTCCTCACTGCTGTCTTCGGGACTGTGACTAGTGGTCAGAATGACGTATTGTCATAGCTCCTAAGCCCAGCACAGATAATGAGTATACCAAGACGGGGATAATGTGGACCCTCAGTCCTCAGCATGCAGCTATAGGAGGGAGGATAGTCACAACTGACAGTAAAATGCGAAAGATGATGAAGATATGTTCAGAATGCATTGAGAACTGAGTTCAGATAAAAAGCAGTTTTCCTTAGAACTGTATTGGTGTTATTTGAGCAGCACACAGAGGCTGCCTAGGAACTCAGAACTCTGGGAGACAGAGCTGCATTTAAAGGAGTGACAATAAATTAAGTGGGGATGAACAAGACATTAAATCAGTTCATCCACTCAACCAAGTGCTCTAGACACAGGATTCACTAGTAAATAAAACAGTTCTTTCTAAGTCTCATCTGTGTCCATCCACCTTTAAAAGGGAAAACCTGATGTAGCAATATAAGTACATCTTGATTTCTCCAAGACTTGTTCCTTATAATTATGAAACTTAGTAATAGAATAAGGGAATTGTGTGAACCCTAAATTTTCATATGTTCATTAATGTTCATTTTTGTCCCCTCAAGTTATTATGCCAGCCAGAAGAAAACATTTGAAATTAATCCCAGACATCCGCTGATCAGAGACATGCTTCGACGAGTTAAGGTAATATTACAGTCTTACTCCTTCATCTTTTCATTTGAATACTTTGTACCTTTTAACCAAGTGTGATTTCTTCCATCTCAGGAAGACGAAGATGACAAAACAGTTTCGGATCTTGCCGTGGTTTTGTTTGAAACAGCAACACTGCGATCAGGATATCTTTTACCAGACACTAAAGAGTATGGAGATAGAATAGAAAGAATGCTTCGCCTCAGTTTAAACATCGACCCTGATGCAAAGGTTTGTATCCCTAGCCTTCCAACACAGGCTTAATTTTTTTTCTTTTTTTAAGAAAAGGCTTCCCATGATTAAGTGATAAAGCTCTGAGAAATTGGACTAATTTCTACTCTTTTGAAATAATTGTTTTTTAAGTCCCCAGTGTCATGCACTGTACTAGAAGTTAAACAAATTCTTTTACATGCTTTTTTTAATCTCCCTTTGTTAGCTTGACTGTTAACTCTTAATTAGAGGATTATGAAGTTAATTATGATCCTAAACATTTAAATGAGCAAAGTAAAAATAGATCCATTAATGGGCGCATAAATGTTCCCTTAGGTCGAAGAAGAACCTGAAGAAGAGCCTGAAGAAACAACAGAGGACACCACAGAAGACACAGAGCCAGATGAAGAAGAAATGGATGTCGGAACAGACGAAGAAGAACAAGAAACAAAGGTACAGCAACTCAAGAATGGGACTTGCATTCTAGTTCTGGCAAAGTTAGGACTGTAACATACAGAAATCTGCCCCAAAATAGGCATCTCAAATCAAATTTGAAAGCTGGAGCAAATCACTTTTTTTGCCTAAATAGTGTATACTTTAATCTTTCCACTTCTTTCATCCTTTATTTCGGTCATCCATTCTTGATGTTTTTAAACAGATTTTTCCTTAGCCCACAATATTTCTATATATATTCTTGGCCATTTGCTTCCGACTTACTATATAGTAACAGGCTGTTATAAATTTTTGATTGTTGTGTTCAGGGGCCATTGCTCCTTTTGATGGGGTCTAAATTATCTAAAATTCTTACAGATTACCAAAGTGATGTTTTAATCTACCACTGAAATAATGAAAATAAGTTTAGCCCAGTCAGTTCTTTTTTCCACATGAGAAATTTTGTGAGCTAAAGGGTTTTGTTCTGCTAGCTTTTAATGTCTTCTGATTTTTCTGTTTTCACAGAAATCTACAGATGAAAAAGATGAATTGTAAATTATACTCTCACCATTTGGATCCTGTGTGGAGAGGGAATGTGAAATTTAAGTCATTTCTTTTGGGAGAGACTTGTTTTGGATGCTCCCCCCAACCCCTTTCTCCCCTGCACTGTAAAATGTTGGGATTGTGGGTCACAGGAAGAAGACTTTTTTTAGTTGAATTTTTTTTAACATTCCTCATGAATGTAAATTTGTACTATTTAACTGACTTGGTGTAAAATCTTGTCATGTGTATAAAAATAAAAAAGATCCCAAATATTCAGTGTCTTGCCTGTCTTAATTTTTAAAAATCATTCATAGAGAGACAAGGGTAGTCTTTCTTACAGAAGAATTCCAAAAAATATACGTAGATGTACCCCTTTTGTGGAGATGGAGCTTAATTCCTCTTGAGTGTGGGCTGGATTTAGTGACTGTCTTCTAGAGTATGGAAAGGGATAAATAGTAACTTCATGGGAGAGAAACCTGGCAGATGTACCTTAACCAAGGGATCAAGGTTACTTGGTCCCATTACCAGTGATGTGGATCCCCCCATATGATGTGATGAGAAAGGTACTTCACCTCTGGTACTCTTGACAAAAACCCATACCCTTTACCTAGTGAGAAAAACATCAGACAAACCTAGAACATGTGAACAGTACTCTTTAAGAAAAGTTTCTAGGTCAAAACCAAGGAACGAAAGTAAGGAGACAGGGTAACTAAATGCAATATAGCACCCTGGATTAAAACCAGTGAAATCCAGATAAAGGCTAGAGTATATAGTTAATTGGTTCCTTTGACGTGTAATATGTACCATGGTTATTAAAATAGCATTCATGGAAATGGGAAAGTGTATACAGGAACTCTGTAATGTCTTTGCAAGTTTCCTAGAAATGTAAACTTACAGGAATAAAAAAGGCTATTGTTAAAAAAATCACCCACAGGCAGACGTAACTACAGATAATTGAGCAAAGTGCTCATTGAGCTATCATTTAATTTCTTTTGAAATGTATTCTTATTTATGGGAGAAACAGTTTCTCTAATTTCACTAGTCACGTAGCCATCCAAAATGGTAGTCTCTGTTTTTTAACTGGTTAGGGGGAGAGAATCTTATTCAGTTGCAAATTCAAAGATTGAGTGTTACAAAATTCTGTAGAAACTAATTTTATGAACTAGGAAGTTTTGTTAGGGACTTCAACTTTTCTGATAATCCAGAACCCCCTTGCCAGGATTCTGTTTCTTCTATTCATTGTATGCTTCCTACCCCTTCCCACAAAGATAGTTATCTAGTGTTCATTTCCAAATAATCACTTTGAAATTATCTGCTACACTACTAAAGTACAGATCTTTAAAAATCTGCTGCTTTTTCCCTTACAAGAAATAAATGGGAGCTCAGTCAGAGAGAAACATGCTATAATGGAGATACAAGCTTCCTTTCATGATAGTGTTACATTAGCTATTACAATATTTGTTTCCAATTTTTGTGGCCACAATAAATTACCATTTTTAATAAAGATTGTTATAGAAGTTAAAGCCATCAGATTTTATTAGTGACGTCTGAACCTTAACCATCCAATTACAAATTCTGAATTTCCATTGTTTCTAGCAGGAAGCATAAAAAGCATACTCCCTCAGTTTGTGGTAAAAAAAACAAGCAGCTGTGTCACGTACCCTTTTACACAGTAACTGTTTAACTGACTTATTACCAAACAGGTTGCTACTATCTATCTTGGACCTTTTTTTTATCCCCCATAGCTTTACTAAGGAATAATCTAGTACTACTCTTAATTTTTGGTTTATGTGTATCACACATTTGGTTTTGCACAAAGCACTGAGATGGAGTTTAGTATACATGTTTGTTAAGGAGTGCCCTTCTATCAATACCTGTGGAAGGAAAGGAAATGGGATTGAGCAGGAGTTGAGCTGCAATGCAAGTCCAAAGACAGCCTCGGCCAAACCCCTGGGGAGTTGAGGAGCTAAAGCGGAGGCCCTCAGTGTTGCTCACCCTCTGCTGGGCTGAAGTGATAAGGCCTTTCTACCCCATCATTCATTAGATGTGGGGCCCTCCAGGTGTGGCCCTGAACAATGCCACCTAGCTGGGACAATCCTGCTGAGCTGACAACTGAAGGTTGCTCTCAGCACTGGGGCCACAAGCCTTTCCTTGGTGAATCTGGATGACACATTCCTACACCCACCACAATGTATATTTCTCATAATGAAGGTCAACTTCAAAAAAGGAAAGCCATATATATCTTGGTGAAAGTCACTTAGAATCAGCACTTACTGAAATAATGGCATTTTTACTTTAGGTAAGATTTTAATTTTACTTTAGGTAAGATTTTAACTATAAAATTAATTTTTCACCTTCATGAAGCTATTGTCTTACAGGAGAGTTGGGTTCAAATCATGACTCTTCCTCAATAGCCAGACCAATCACTCTGTACCTATAAAAGAAAGGTATGGGGGTGCTTTTAAAGTATGGTCCACTGCATTCATCCAAGGCAGGAGGGTCCTCCCCTTGTGCCCCAGGGGCGAGTCCTTCATGCAAAAGGTGAGCAGTGCCCCAGCCTTTCATATGGAATGGATTGAGGAGCTCCTCCCTGGTATCTACGAAATGCATTGTCAGAGCTCACCAATTTGGCATTCATATCCTAAAGTGTGGAGAACTAGAATTTGAAAATGTTAGCAATGAGAAAAACCCCACCTAGCAAATTCAATTGCTGAAACTAGTTCAGAGTTAAAAAATGATTTTATTGTTAATTTGTACTAAATCAAGTATCTTTTCTGAAACCTTTGGAATTCCAACTCTGAGGAAGTTAGGCACCCAGATTAGAATCACTTAATTAGTGTTTAGAAACCCATTTTTAAATTCTTTGAATTAAAAAAGAAGTCAAACTTCTTCCGGTCTGACACAAAGTCCTTGCAATGGCAGCTGTAGCAAGCTTCACCATTTGTAAAGTTATACAATTTTTTTTCAAGAAAAATATTCAATTAATGATAACTACGAAAATTTGATCTAGAGAAGATACATCTCTATGTACAAGGTCTATGTACTATGAAAATTTGATCTAGAGAAGATACGTCTCTATGTACAAGGTCACAGTAAATAAAATACTAGCAAACAGCAAGCAATCTCAACAAAAACTTCCATCTTCTACGTGAGAATCCCAGCCCTTTCGCTAGGGTGGGCTATTGTTCGTCTGTCATTGACAATCGGAGATCCTTTTTGTACTGAAAGCATATGATACGGTACCAAGTGACATGGCAGCAGAAAACAAAGAGCTTGTATATAAGCCTGGAAATAAGGCATTTAGTTGCTTTATACTATTAAACTGAAAGGGGTATTTACCATGAAGCGTAAAACAAAAGTGTTGTGCTTGCATTTAGGGATTTAATATTTTTAAGATTTCAACACTAACTCTAAAGATCGATGTCATGCAGCAATTTGCTAACTGGCTAAGAAGTAAGCCTGCATTATCTTTAAGAATGCAGAATTCTAAAAAACTTCTGTTGGAAAAATAGCCCTGAACAGAAAGCCAACTGCTCTATCAATTACTTTTGTCCTATATTTAGACTCAGAAATGTGTTGAAATGTTTGTATTAATTTCCTAGGGCTGCCACAACGAAGTACCACAAACTGGGTGGCTTAGAACAGAAATGTATTCTCTCACAGTTCTGAAGGCCGGAAACTTGAAATCCCGATGTCAGCAACCTTGCTCTGAGACTCTGGGGTAACACCCTTCTTTGACTCCTCCCAGCTTCTGCTGGTGGCCCTGTCCGTGGTGTTCCCTGGCTTGTAGCTGCATCACTCCAATTTTTGCTTCTATTGTCACATGGCGTTCTCCCTGCGTGTGTCTGTCTTTAAATGGCATTTTCCTCTTCTTTTAAAGACACCATGCATATTGGATTAGAGCCCACCGTAATGACCTCCCCTTAACTCTTACATTTGCAGACACCCTATTCCCAAATAAGGTCACTTTCACATGTACTAGGGATTAGGACTTCAATTTCTTTTGGGGGGGATACGAGTCAAAACCCATAACGTGCTCCTTTAAGTTTTTCAGTTATCTTTAAATATATTTTATAAGAAAAATTAAATACTAACGTGGTTTATCAAATTTGGGGGTAAAGAAATTGTGACAGTCCAAGTCACAACTGTTATAATTTTGTTATGTACACAATTCCAACTTCAAACTTTAAATATTTTAACTTAATTCAACTTAGTTTGTTAATTAACAAATAGTACTTTCCAATATTTAGAGAAACATTAACTTATCACCATATGCACTGTCAATGTCACTTTTATTATAGTTAATTTATAATTCCTATTTGCTGTTATGTCAAGCTTATTCAGAGAAACAATCTAGAATTATAAGGGCAGGAGTCCTGGCAAATTCTCTTATCTCACATAATATTCACAACTAAATATCTGCCAAACCATATTCAAGAAGCTGATGATATATATGAGCTTTGGCAGTTGTCAGGAAACATTGCTTAAACCACAAATAAATATCATTGCATTAGTTAATATCTACTGAGCACCTGCTCTTATAGTCAGCATTGTATTAGGTGCTTAAGGACAACTAGATTGACTCAATAAATTTCAAAAATATATATTTAAGACGTGTACTATTGTTCACAGAGTTCTTGGCAGAGTTGTAGTTTGAGGTTTCTACTGCTGAGAAACTTGAGGTTTGTGTTGTTTCTCTTTCAGTCCCAACAGCTCCGTTTTGAGTTCTCCACGCTTTGGTGGAATATCAGGTATTGTCTATAAAAAAAAAAAAAAAAATAGATGCCAGTGCTTTCTTAGACTGTAATTAAATGTGACCTGAAAGACTTCAAAGAAAGAGTAAAAAGTAAAAGAACAAAAAGTCCCGTGACTCAGTGATAATCTTTACTATGAGAACTCACAGGTGATCTAAGTCCCTTTCTAGCCCTAAATTTATGTGACTCTATCTTCCAAGCTATGTCTTAAGTACTTCAGGACTTAGAGAGAGAGTTTGCATCACTATCGAGAGATCACAAATTTGAATAAAGCTTTCCATTTGGAAATTCACTGCTGCACTATTTACTGAGTCTCCACAATGCATAAAGCAGTGAGCAAAAAAATAGGAAACTGCCTTCAAGAAAACCAATCAGGAAAGTCCCGAGAAACTGACTTTTTTTTGCAGCAGCAGCAGCAGCAGCTTTAGTGAGATATACTACCATACCATTCACCCATTTACAGTACACAATTAAATGGCTTTTAGTATATTCACAAAGTTGTGCGCCATCACTACAATATATTTTAGGACATTTTCATCACCCCAAAAAGAAACCCCATATCCATTAGCGGGCACTCCCATTTCCACACAGCCAAGCCACTGCCCTAGGCAACCATTAATCTACTTTTGGTCTCTATAGATTTATCAATTCTGGACATTTCATAGAAATGGAATCATACAATATGTGGTCTTTTGTGATGTTTCTTTCACTTGGCAAGTTTTCAAGGTTCATCTGTTGTTAACACATATATCAGTACTTCACTTCCTTTTAGGAGCAAACAATATTCCATTATATGGATATACATTTTATTTGTCCACTTATCAGTTGATAGACATTTGGATTGTTTCCACCTTTTGGTTCTTATAAATAATACTTCTGTGAACATTTGTGTACAAATTTTTGCGTGAACACGTGTTTCCATTTCTCTTGGGTATAAACCTAGAAGTAGAATAGCTGGAGCATACGGTAACTCTGTTGAACTGTTTTTAGAGGAACTGCCAGACTCTTTTACACAGCAGCTGCACCATTTTACATTCCTAACAGAACTAAACGGTTCCAGTTTCTCCACATTCTCACCAACACTTGTCATTAGCTGTTGTTTAAAAATTAACAGCCATCATGGAGGTTATGAAGGGGTACCTTATTGTGGCACAGTCCTTTCGTGGAGGAAACAAAGGACAAGTAAAGACAAAGGAATAAAATGACTGCAAATTGTGGCGAGTGCTCTATGGAAACAAAGGACTCCGACAAGACTAGCAGAGGAGCAATCCTTCTAAAGCTGTCCAAAGGATCCTCGTTGCTGGAGGAGCTATTTGAGCAGAGACTTGAAGGTTTGAAGAAGGAAACCAAGCCAAGGTCTGGGAGCAAAGCATTTCAAGAAGAGAAAAACGTAGCCTTGAGGTGGGAACAGGCTTGATGAGTTTGAGAAACAGCAAGGAGGCCAGTATGGCTGCAACGGGAGGGGGGCGGAGGGGGAACACAAAAGGGAGATGGTATTAATTTTTAAAAAAACAGCCAATGACAAGTGTTGGTGAGAATGTGGAGACACTGGAACCCTTTAGTGCTGTTAGGAATGTAAAAGGGCAGTGGCCGGCGGGCACCAGACTGTGGGAGACTTTAAGACTGTCTGACTCCAGTGCAAAGCTGTGTACGGGCAAGACACGCATCGCTCTAAACGCCATGGCAGGCAGGTTTTAGGCCCCGAGCAGACCTGCTCCTGACTTCGTCTGAAGATCACTTGTGCTCTGGGGGGAGAAGGGGGTGGCCCGGGAGCGAGGCAAAGGGCCCTCCCGCACTCACCAGGTCCGGCCGGTAGTACCTGTGCACCACTTGGGCGCCAGCGAACATGGCTAGGAGGCTGGCAGCGACCATTTTCAGGTAGGTGGTCCAGGACACGCCCGCGGGCATGGTCGGCGGGCTGCACGGGAAGGGAGAGCGGGCAGTGTGAAAAGGCTCCCCGCTCACGGCTGACCCCCGCCGGGAGACATCGCGGCGGCGTACAGACGCAGTCACACCACCCCGAGCCCCGCGTCGTTTAGGAAACGAGGACGCTGAGAGGACGAGCGTCCCCACCACGCCTTCAATGGTTTCTCAGTGTCGGGGGCTGGGCCTTCAGAACTTAGAGGCAGCTTTTACCGAGCAAGCGGAAGTCCGACCCCGCGTGGCTGCCCTGCGCTCCTTCAAACACTAGGAAAATTACGGACCCCACTCCCACCCGCCCTGTAGGCGTGCCGGGGGAGAGCCCGTACCGCGGAGGGCACGGGCGCTCGGCAGCGGGTCAGCGCACCGGAGGAACGGCGCTCAGGGGCCGCAGCACACGGCCGACAGGCGGGACCGGAAGTGCAAGGGCTGGGGGCTGCGCCGGAGGGAAACGCGGGAACACCGCCGGCTCGGGCACGTGACCTGGGCGGAAGTGAGGCTTGGGGCCGGAGCTAGTCTTTTTTTTTTTTTTTTTTTTTTAACCGATTCCCAGTCGTTTCCCAGTCCCGGGTTTTTGGCTCGCTCGTCACCCTCCCTATAGTAGGCTTTCCCTGGCAGACGTCGAGTTTGGGGCTCAGCTCGGGCTGGATTATCGCACCATGTGTCCTTTAGCACACACAAGAACATTGCTCGCGTCAACTACCTGTTAGGAACGGGTGGAGATGTCACCCTGCGGGGTGAGCGCTTAGGTGAGGCCGCCCTCCGGTGAATGAAGTTAAAAGCACTCTTCGTCCTTGTGCCCAGCATCAAGACAACAGCTGCACCAAGACAACAGCTATGCCCTTGTGCTTTGGTGCCAGTGGAAAAAAGGAACCCCGAAATGGACAATATTTAATCTATGTATTTTTAGATTGTGCTTTGGTGATGGATTGATTGTTAAGCCAAAGGTTAATGCAAGATTGAATTCTGAAGGATTATGGTTGCGTGTATACACTCACTTTTTAAACATTTATGGAAACATATCTGACAAAATAAACCACATATATTTAAAGCATACGATTTGATGAAGTTTGATGTGTACACCTGTGTCATCATTCTTACAATCAAAATAATGAACATATCCATCACCTACTAAGTTTCTTTCTGCCTCCCTCCGTGGGCAACCACTGTAAGCAAGCTTTCTTGAAAGAGAGAGGAAGATTGGGAAGAAAAGACAATGACTCGCCCCTTCTTTTTGTCCTGTATCGTACGAGGTGTCTTTGAAGCAGAGACACATTTGGCAGAGACAGGAGAAGGACACTTCTACGCTTCCCCAGGCTCTGGGGGGCAAGGCTCAGCAGCAGAACAAGTCTGTCTTCCAGACTCAGGTTCAGAGCGGGGAGACACACGGATGGGCTAAGGGCATCTTTGTTGTGACTGCTTCCCCACTTCCAAGTTCAATGTCTTGCTCCCCAACAACTCTTCCAGTAAACGCTTCCTTTTACAAGATGGGACTACGCCGAGGCCCCTGGTCCGCTGTCATGAATAGAGCTGGCAGACCCAGAAGGGGCAGGACCCCACGGTGAGGGAGACCCTTGCCACCCAACGGTAACTCTTCCTGCGTGAATACATCCTGAGAAAAGTGTGCAGTTCTTTACATACACTTTGTCACCAGACTCCTCTCTGAAATCAGTGAGGTCAGCCACTGGCTTTAAAACTTTTCTAGACTGTGGTCCTGAGTGATGAGAAAAACCAGAGAGAGAGCGGCTAAGCTGTTGTTCATTCATTACTACAACAAATATTCAATGACTACCTACTATTTTGCACTGGTCTCAGCCTACGCATAACCAATGTTGTGACTGAACCAGCCCTTACGGTTCTTATCATTGCAAGACACCCTTCAGCAATAGCCATCAGGAAACTGAAAAGATCCAGGTTTATTGCTTACAAGACCCGGAAATTACACAGCTTGCCTGGAGCCACACTGCAGCGGGGTCGAGGGTGGGGGCTTGGGGTTTCACGGATTCACTCTTCATTAGTGAATTTAAAACATAAGAGTGGGAGTTTAAATGGGAGGAAAAGAAACAAACAAGGAAGGGCCCAAGTGGTCAGTTATTAAAATCAACCAAGATCTCTGAAACAAAGGAGCCTCTGTCGGGGGAGGCGGCCTGGCTCCATCTCGTCCAGCGTCTGGCAATGCGTTTATTCTAGAAAGCCGGTCGACAAAGTAGATGCCTCTTTGAAATGAATGTCTCCACCGTCAAAGCGTACGTTAGGTGCTTGCATTACGAGAAAGAAAGAAAAAACAAAAGCCAGGGTTTACACAGACCTACCACGAGTCAGGTTCTCCGTAGTACCTACTAAGGGACACAGTGTTTGTAAGAGTTCTGAAAAGTTGAAAACTATTAAAAGTTTTATTTAAGCAATGGATGTAATACACATGAATCATGCTGTACTTCTCGTGAAAGCCCTTTGCTGGATACCAGAATGAAGACACATGAAGCCAAGAGCCACGGCCATCTCCCAGTTCACATATTAGTTAGTGAGCAATACGCTGAGATTTGGAGTCATTTGCTACCACGTCTCACGAAAGGAAAGTTACCTAAGACGCTAGCCATGTTTTTCATCATGCAAACTAGAGAAAGGGAAAGCCCATCTCCATTAAGAGTTATTTAATGAAGTCCTTGTACAAACACCAATGACAACTTGAGAACTAATGAAACAAATGCCAGCGATAAGAGCCACTGGGGGGAGGGGGAGGTTGTCTTTCAAGTTATAAGGAAAACGGGATGCCTGAACGGCATCTATTATCATAGACTTCAAACGTTAATATTTTTACACATCCAAAGTAAAGCACACAATGGTTTATGTAAATGGTTTACATTTTACAAAGCAGTTGTACAATCGTCTCAATTTACTGATTAGGAAACTGAGGCCCAAGATGATACAACGGCTTCGACTCCCAGGTTTCCTGATCCCTAGTCTCTTCTTTCTTTCCTAATACGTTTGTTAATTAACGCAAAAGTTTTTAACCGGGATCAAATTTGGGGTGGAAATGCCCGGCGAATCTTGATTGATAAGCATACCCGCCCACGCTACATAGCGCCCCTAGAGGCCATCACCCACTCACCCACCATCCGCCCCACACCCAAGAGTCGGGGCGAACAAACGTTTACGTCATCAGAGCACTCGCCTCCCACCTTTTTTGTCCTCCACCCTTCCCGAAAGGCCAAGCGGCGAGCAGTGAGCTCGGCGAGACGGGAGCAAACGTGATTGGGCTGCCCTGCGTCACCTGACTCCCACAAGTCGTGGGATTTGGCCCTCAGCAAACGGAAGCCGCGCGCCAAAGTGGGGTTTGCGCCGGGGGGAGGGGGAGCAGGGAGAGCTAGAACCTGGTGGGAGGAGCTTGAGCGTTAGCCGCCGTCCCAGCTCTGCCAAGCAATCGTGTCCAAGTCTGGTTATTGTCGTACCGCTGTACAGACGCCGGGGTATTACAGCGACCAGTCGCTTGCTTGCCAGGCAGGGAGCCGTTCGCGCGAGCGGCAGCAGGGAATGGACGCGGAGAACGCGGGCAGGTAAGGCCGGGGCGGGGCGCTGCCCCTCCCCCCGCGCCCCTCGCGGCGGGGCTCGCGGGAGCGCGCACGCACGCAGGGGTCTCTGAGAGCCGCCGCCGGAGCACAAAGGCCGGGCTGCGCGTGCGCACTGTCCGCCCGCCCTGGCCACGCCTCACCCGGGCAGCACGGGCTCCGGCACCTGGACCGGGGGTCAGTCCTTTGCGGCATTTAGTCGGCTTGGAAATGCGTTAGTAAGCAACCGGCAATCTCCTGTTAATATTTCTGGTTGCCATGCTTGGTTACATCTCCCTGCACCCTTCTTTATGCAAAGAGCTGTAAAGATGGAGTATCACGTAGCCCTCCAGGAGTTTTCATTTTAGACTTTGTAGATGGACTGTGGCTTCCCTTCCCCCAAGGTTTACTAGAAGCCTGTCAAGGTCCACAGGGTAGATAACATGGCCATACTAGAGCTCTTGAATTCTGAGACTGTCAGTAACACTCCCAAGAAAGCATCTAAAAATACCTAATAGTGGTTTTGGGGACGAACTTAAGAATCTACCTTTAGTGTGTCCCTTGGGGACTGTTAGACGCGTGGAGGGAACGTTTTGCAAAAGAGATACCGAGAGTTGCACTGGCAGAAAACGAAATGAAAAAATAAAGAATTAGACGTGGTAAGAAGGTCTTTTTTTAGAAGGTGACGATTTATATTGGTGTAAAATACTATTAGACCTCTGAGGATTATCCTGACTCTCGGTGATTGATGGGCCATGAACTTAGGCAAGTTCTCTGGGCCTGTTCATGTCTGTAAAATAGGGCATCTTTGGAATCCAGTTCTGACACGCTGTGAATCTGTGTTACGTGGAAGGGAGACTCCAAAATAGTCCTCGAGTTTAGGAAAGGACATACGTGTATAGCGGGGACATTAGACCTAAAATAAAGCACTCCACTTCTCTCCCAGAAAAACTTGACAGGTAAAAGAATTCACCAGAACTTGTGGAAATCACTCTCACCTTTTTGATCTTACTTCACATCAGAATTGAAACCTGGGTAAAGCCTACCATCAAATGAATTACATGTTATAAGACCTTATTCAGTGTCTTACACAGCAAAGTAATAGGTCTCTGGTACAATACTTAGCTCAAAACTGTCTGACTTATATTCTCTATTCACTTCACGCCCAGGGTGATTGATCATTTTTTATTTTGACTTGCAAAACTTTAACCTCAGGAAATACAGAGAATGCTGTGTTAATATTGTAAGGAGTGTGTATCCTTGGGGATTCTGAAATGACAGGCCCCAGATAATCCTGAGAAAGTGGTTCTCTGTCACCTTTACTTCGTGCTAATCCAGGAATGGAATGGAACGCTGGGTAATGAATTTGCTTTTTATTTCGGAAGATTAATTTCAAAAAAATTCAAAGAAAAAAATTCCACGGATGTAGCCAGAATCTTTAAAACATAGTTCATGGGGCCTAGCAAACAGCCTAACCAGAGAGGAAACAGAAGCCAAGTATGTTTCAAATGAGATTAAGCATGAAAAGGACATTTACCAAAGCTGGAAGTAGAATGACTGGAAAAGTGTGACATGGACTGAAAAATTGTGACATGGACCACTGAGAATACAGACAGGAAAGATTAACCCTCAGATGAGATCAGGCATTCTAGAAATGTTAAAGAGACCAAGAATAACTTTTTTAGTTAAGTGTGGACAACGAAAAGGACAAGAAAGTTCTGGGCTTTCTCCCTCGTTTACTGGCATGGTGTTAAAGGTGACAGAAAACATAAGCACTTGGTTCTGATTTTGATTTTTCATCTCCTGTGTTAAGAAATACGACTGTAGACTGGAAATGGCAGAATGAATATCCGTAAGAGACTTAAAACTCAAGACCAGTAAGGGCAGTTAAGAGAACTTTTAGCTGCTCTAACAAATCATATGTCCTGGCGTTGGATGTCAAGTGAGAGGCCAGATTACTGCAGTCTTTAACAGCTTGTGGACAACAGCAGAAGGGTCTGAAGCCTGAAAATAAACTGATGGATTCCTATTTCTTCCAAAGGTGGAATATGTCCTCCAATTTATTAATGTTGATCCTAAACAAAATGTTTACTTCTTAGTGGTTATTGAGCATATTTAAAAGGAACTAGTGATCACTAGGCTTCTGAATAAGTTCAGGAGAAAACAAGACCAACCAAGCTAAGTTCATTCCTTTTTATATAATAATATTAGACTAGACAGCGTCAGGAGGAGGATGATGACAAGAGGTACCTAAAATATTTAGTCATCTCCTGCTGTCTTTATTGTTACAGCAAACTACTATATACCAGGCACTGTTTTAAGTGTTTTACATGTCTTAGCTAATTTAATCCTCATAACCAACAAATTAGGTGAGACTATTCCCATTTTACAAATGTGGAAGCTGGACATAAGGAGGTTAAGGAACTCGCCTACAGAGCTAGCAAATGGCAGAGCTGAAATCTGAACCCAGGCAGTGTGGTTTCAAAGGCTTCTTCCCTAACAGCTGTGCCATACCACTTTGTGTGTGGGAGGTAGGTGGGCGGGCAAGCTGAAGATGGACTGATGGCAGTCTAATTAGGTGAAATCAAAACTGGTTTACTACTGAGTCAAGGGCAAGCTGAAGAGAGGTCTATACTGATGTGCCATTTAGTTCTACCCCAACTTTATTTTCTTCAGAAGTTGATCAACTTCAAGGTACCAGTGAAATGCTGATAACATTTGTCAGCGACCTAACTCCGGGAGGTGTTTGTGGAAATGATAGTTTGAATCAGAATCCAGATAAACCCAACTGGCTGGAACGGTGAATCATCTTTTACAAAAAGAGGCACAATCCTATACTTAGGTGTGGAATAATCAGTGATGCAGTATAAGATGAGGGAGAGGTGATAAAAGGGCACTTTTCATTGATGGTGAACTTGGTATGAATAAGCAATATAATGGGTACCAGTAAAGCTAATGTAATGGGTTGTGTAATACAGCTTTAGAATAAGGAACTTGATAGTCCTGCTCAGTTTCAGGATGCTGTGGCTATGACTGGAGTATTTTTTGTTTGTTTGCTTCTGAGCACCAAAAAATGACCAAGGAAACTTGGAATCATACTGTAGGAAGTTAGTTAAATGAACTGGGGACTTTGGCTTATTCTAAATTTTTGTGTTTGTGGTTTCTAGTAGACTGTGCACAGTAAGTACCCGGTAATGCATGGTGAAGACACACACTTCCACTTAGCAATACTGAATGTAGTCTTTAAATAGTTATAATGGTATTCTATCGTAGTTTGTATAATTAGTCCTTTATTAGTTGAGCATTTGGATTATTTAGCGTTGATTTGTTATTTTTGTAAGTATTCAGTTGTATATGCTTGTTTAAATGAAAGGTAATACAGTGTTGCTATAGACTGAATGTTGGTGTCCTCCCAGAACTCATATGTGGAACCTAACCCCCCGGTGTGATAGTATTTGGAGGGGCGCCTTTGGGAAGTGATTAGATCATGAGGGCAGAGCCCTACTTAAGTGGGATTAGTTCCCCTAGGAAAGAGGCCCCAGAGATAACCCTCACCCCTTCCACTGAGTGAGGAGGCTACAGTGAGAAGGCGGCCCTCTGTAAACTGGGGAGTGGGCCCTCGCCAGACCAGAAACTAAATTTGCTGGCACTTTGAATGTGGACTTTCCAACCTCCAAAACTATGAGAAATAAATAGATATTTGTTGGTCTCTGGCCACTCAGTCTATGGTATTTTGTAACAGCAGCCCGAACAGACTAAGACAAATGTATTTAGAAAGAGCAACTTAATTCTTTAAAATAGTGGAAAATAATTACAAATTAAAGAAATTGGAGTTGTTCATTTTACAGAAAACCTTAAAGAATTTAGTTGCTTGAAATACAGCAAAATCTGAATTAATTGGACTCCTCTGTGTGTGTGTGTGTGTGTGTGTGTGTGTATACATGCACTCACGCATGCACTCGTATACGTGCACACAAGTGTGTACATTTTGAGAATGACTGTTGGAAACATCAGGAAAATAACAAAGTTTATCAATTTCAGACAGTTATAAAAATCAATCCTTTGAGCACTGTTATTCAAGAGAAGGGGGTGCAAATGGAGGCTAGGAGAGAGAAAGGGGTTAACAGCAGGAAAAGGAGAGGGGTAGCACACAACAGTTATGGGAGCAAATGATAGGGGAGAAAATGAGCAAGGGGAAATAAAATCATTCATACTTTCAAGTTTGATATCAGGGAGTTATAGAAAATAAAAACCCTTGCGGTGAGTCCACAGTCTGGACACATTTGGTCCTATTTTCTATACATTCTCCTTCTATGTAGAAATCACCACATCTCATCTCTTGTTTTCATGGTGAGGGAATGCAGGTCCTGAGAGGATAAATGGCTTGAATTGAACAGAAGTGCTCTTCTGTTGCTGTTCCTCAGACAGAGACAATTATTTCATAAACATTGCAGAATTCTGAATTATGAAGTGGCGATTACCATATATAAATACAACAAATGTGTTTAAGAAATATTCTCACATTAAGGTTGAAAGAGATTATGCTGCTTACAAATTGAACTATTATTAGATAAAGGGAAACTAAATTATCCAGAACTCTAGTTTTCTAGGCTTCAAGTTCATTAAGTTTTTTGTACAGATGGAATGCTTTCTTCTGCCAAGTAATTCAGAATGTTGTAATCTACCCTCTTTTCTTTTGTTCTGGCTGTTAGGAAGCTATTAAGATACTCAAGCTAAATTTAATATTCAAAGATGGTATATTAGCTCAAAACTTACACGTTCCGTTTTCCACAACTTTATTTTTTTTATTTCTGTTCTAATTTAACTTACCGTAAAGTGCCAGAGATCATTTTTAGAAGACTAAGGACACATCCATATTATAGATACATTTCTAGATTTCTTTCAAAATTGATATATAGCTCTAAAATAAAACTCCAGATTTTTGCTGCATTATTTTTCACTTCAGTCAACTGATTTCAAAAATACTAATTTTCACTTTCTGAGCCCCAGAATTTCTGAAGATGCTCAGTGACCCCCCAACTATGCTAAAGGAGCCACATTTTGGAAATTTTCTTTTTTTAAAGTTCAGAATCCTTTTGTAATGTGAATGGTGTCTCCCTAATTTGTGTATTTTAAGTTCGATTTTTTCTGACGTATTCAAAATGGGACACATCAGTGAAACTCTGAGAGTGGTAGCAAGAAACATAGGGGAGAGTGGTAGGTTGCCTTCCTGACAGTGTGACAGAATAAGAACAGACCTCGTGCATACTTCTGTCCTCTCATTGTGACATCTTTTATATATTCCATCTGAGAGGCTGTTAGCATTTCAGAAAACTGCCACTGGCCACAACCAAAAGTTACAGTTCATTTTACTAGAATTTCCAGTAACCTGGACTTATCCAACTCCTCATTAGAATATTTAAATCATAGGCATTGAACAACTAATATTTTGACATTTTATTGACAAGAGTTATGAATAGTAGTCAAAGTGTGAAAAAGGATGTTTTACTTTAGTCAGGATTTAAACAGTTCACTTACCTTCATTTTTTACATTTTATCTTCTAGTCCTTGTCTACGTATTTTCCCTACATGTAGCCTTAGTTTACAATACTATTTTGTATTCTTTTCCACTTTAAAATATACATTAAACATTGTCTGTGCTCTTACAGAATATCAGTCCATTTTATTTTTAGGGGCTGCATAATTTCTCAAGTTAATGTTTACTGAATCATTGTATCATCTTTTTAAACATAATTTGAGAACATTATATTTAAATAATAGTAAATATACTGTATATAGAGTATAAATATACAGTATAGTAAATATACTGAGAACAGTATATTTAAAGAAATAAAATTCCTAAGATAATTTAATATCTTTTTCACTAATTCTAAACCTTTTTAAAAATCAGCTTACCCTTAAAGATAGCTTGAAGTTAAAATGCCTCCAAGTGGCTTGTCCTTTGGATAAAGAAGGGGATTGGCCCCTGTTTTTCTTGGAGAATCTTAACATTCCAGCCCAGCCACCATGGATAAATAGCCTGTTTCTTTGTGTCTGTCTCAGCCATTTACACTTTTCCAGGAGAATGCTTTAGTTTGCCTTTTAAAAAAAATCATTTTATTAAGATGTTTCCAGGCTATAAAGTTGGCCTGTTTAAAGTATACTACTAGTTTGTCTTTTTAATCTCTTCTTTCTGAGCTCCCTGTCTTCTTTCTCCACGTCAGCGAGAAAGAAAACTAGTAAGGAGAGTATCTTGCCAGAGACAATACGAATTTTCTCTCCAAATGGTAAATGGCATTTACTACTTAACTATTAGGTTGGTGCAGAATAATTGGGGTTTTTGCAATGTTTAACCTTTTAAACTGCAATTACTTTTGCACCGACCTAATACTTTATTTCCTAGTGTTTTGGTTTTTTCCCTACTGCCTATTTAACGGCATTATTTGGCATTAGCTGTAACTTGAGTTTCATAAAATGTATTTACTTCCCCTTGTGCTGGTGGTGACAGCTGGAAATAGTGGTTTATAGTCATCAGAAATATCTTTTGGAAATTGTTTTCTGTCCCTTACATTGAACGGAATACTTTGACCAGTTTAAATCATGTTCAGAAAAGTTTAGAGTGGTTTTTGCCATGAATTCATAGACATTTACAAAATAATCCACTTCTAGTCCTCAATGGCAAAAAAGCAAAAACCCAGCAATAATTAAAAAAACAGGTCCAATGAATAAATAAGTAAACAGGCAAATAAACCAAAAGAGAACGGTAAATTATATTAGAGGAAGGGTGGGAACGGGGATGTGTTGGTCAACGGTACAAACTTCCAGTTATAAGATTAACAAGTTCTGGGACTAACGTACAGCGTAGTAATTATAGCTGACAATACTGTATTAGTTACTTGAAGGTTGCTAAGAGACAAGATCTTAAATGTTCTCACCACAAAAAGGAAACGGTAATTATGTGACTCGATGGAGCTAAAACTAGGGCAGTAATCACTTTGCAATATGTAAGTGTACCAAATCAACATGTTGTACTCCATACACGTACAGAGAGTTTTGTGTGTCAGTTACGTCTCATTAAAGCTCTGGGGGCAAGCCAGGCTGGGGGGAAAAGTTACACTGGAGGGAATCTTTGTGACAAGAGGACAAAATACTGAAGGTCAGGACACAAATTGTGTTTGTGGACATTTTAACCCTGTGGTCAGCCTCTCAAGTCCCTGTACTAGAAAAGTCCTGTGATCTCATTTCAGAGAAAGTACAGGCTGACTTGACAGGACTGGTAAATTTTATTGATGACACATCTTGTCATTAAACTGGGTGAGAGAATTAACGTTTGGTTAGTAGGCGCTCAGCAAAGGTTGGCTGTGTACAGATGAGAATGGATCCTTCTCCTCGCTTCTCACCTATTATCAACTCTAAATAAATAGTAAAGTCTGATTTCAGAATATTTGGATCCTGAAGATTTTTTTTATAGCTGGTGTTTAAACTTACATTTAGGTAACTTTACCCTCAGATCTTAATATTTAATTGTTCTTTCAGCTGTTCACTTGAGCAGGCTCAAGCTTTTTGTACATTTCCATTTCAACAAATGATGGCGGAAGCTCCTAATATGCAAGTTATGAACGAACAGCAAGCACCAGCAGAAGTTCCAGACCCGTCTCCTGCTGAGGAACCTGTAAAAGGTAGTTTTCATCAGGACAGGATAGAAAGTTAGCTATTGGATTAGAGCCAATTTATTTAAGAAAGTATTTAATGATGAATTTTAGCTCTATTTTAATGTTAAAAAATTTAATGCATTTTTAAAGTACTTACTATCTGCCAAGCACTATGATAGATTTGGGGGAATAAAAGAACATGGACCCTGCCTTGGAATGTCTGATAACCTAGGAGGGGAAAATAATAAGTTAACACACATTATGCGATGAGAGGGGCATAGGGTGCAGTGAGAGCTCGCGCGGTTGGCACCTAACTGGGACAGAGACCCAGAGGCAGCTTCCCAGAGCTCTGAAACTCAAGGTTGAGGAGACGTCATCCCCATGAAGAGGGAGATGGGGAAAATTCCAGGCCGCGGGGGCAGCATGCACCAAAGCAGTGATTCTCTGTCACTGGAGTCTGGGGACAGCAAACAAGTGGTGAGAGATGAGGCTGGATGGGGCAGTTGAGGCTTCTTTAACCTGAAGAATGTATATATATTTCCTGTCCCAAAGACAGTGGAGAGCTGCTGAGAGAATGTAAGCAGAGACAAATATAACAATATGTATATATTTGTCACAACAAATATATATATTTGTCACAAAGACAAATATAATGGTGTTTTAAAGTATCAGCCTAGAATTATTACAGAGCATAGGTAGGATGGTAGAGAGCAAGCAGAATTTGGAGGCAAGGAGTGGATTAGAGACTGAATAATCCGGGCATGACATGTGGAGAACCTAAAAGGGTGGAGGAGGACAGAATTAGGAGCTACTCAGGAGGTAGAATTACCTGGCCATGGTAAATGGATTTCTTGCGGGGAATGAGGGAGAAGGAGGAATAAGGAAGTAACTCAGGCAATCGACTGAAGAAGTTACCATTCACCACGATAGAGAATTAGCAGATATAGATTTGGGGGTTGAGCGGAGGAGAGAAAGTAATGATTTTCTCCAGTGCAGCAGTATTGTATGAGAAATGTGCTCCGAGTTCCCGTTTATGATTCCAGGAAAGAGCACATCTAACTTCACTACACTGGAGATGCCTCTGACCTTGACTCCTGTTTTTCTGGGCAGGAAACACTAGGACCTCCCCAGCTGTCCCCCAGTGGATGTGGATCCCTTGGCATAGGGAGTGGCTAAAGCAGTGTCAGGTAGAAAAAGGGAAGGACGGAGGCTGGGTTGGGAAAACGCAAGAGGCTTAGAAAGGATAAGAGGGATGTTAAAGAACTGAAGGTTAGAAAACCAAGGCTTCCTGGGGGGTACTTTAGGTCAGTGGTTCTTGACCAGGGGTCAAGGGACGTTTATGATTGTCTGGAGACACCTTTGGTTTTCATGACTGACGGGGTACTACTGGCATCTAGCGGGTGGCTGTTAAATACAGAATGTTAGACTTTCTGTAGTGTACAGGACAGGCCTCCGCAACTGAAAATTATTCAGCCTAAAATAGTAGTGCTGAGATTGAGAAATTTTGCTTTAGGTCCCAAGATCAAATCCCTAATCTTGCCTTTTGAAAAACTACTCCCACCAGTTTCACCAACCACTGAAAGCAGGCCAGAGGTGCAGTGCTATCAGAACACAGAAGGCATTTCTCTTCTTCCCTACAAGGCTGTGCGTAGTCCATTTTCCAGGTCTGAGATTTAAATATATTTGTAATTCTTGTCAAAAAAAAGAAAAGAAAGAAAATATTGCCAGCCAGAGATTTCATCCCCAGCACCTCTAAATTCCTCTCTTTTGGCTGTGTGTGGAACAATATACAATCAAAATCTCTAAAACAAGCCCTCAGGCCATTTGAGGTTTTTTACTGCTCAGAATTTGGAGGAAATTGAGTTAAAATGTTTCCCTTCCTCCTTGTTTTTCTATCTACTTATTCTTTCAGTGGTTTACTCAACTATGTATGTAATTACACTTGGAATGCCTATAGATAGTACATAGGTACTTTGTATCTATGGAGAGGCCCAGATGCCAGGTAACATTGTGTGGAAAATCAATCTGATTATGATGGATGTTGTATCCCAAGAACCTCCAGTGGAGGAAGGAGGGTGGGGGTGGGGCCACATGAACCCCATTCTAGGGTGAAACAAAGGGAAGATACTACAGATGTTGGGAAATAAAAGAGAAAGGTAAAAAGGATGTTGACAGGATGACTTCTGGGAAAGCTGTCTAAAGTTTTCTGCATCTACATTCTGGAAATTATTGTGTTTCAGTGACTCCAAAAGGAAGGAAAAGAAAACCCAGAACAACAGAACCCAAAAAACCAGCGGAACCCAAAAAGCCTGCTGAGGCCAAAAAATCTGCCAAGGCCAAAAAATCAAAAGAAAAGCAAGAAAAAATTACAGACACATTTAAAGTGAAAAGAAAAGTTGACCGTTTTAACGGTGTTTCTGAAGCTGAACTTCTGACCAAGACTCTCCCAGACATTTTGACCTTCAATCTGGACATTGTGATTGTAAGGATTTTTGTCCTCACTGGGTTTTGTAAATAGCATCAGTGGTTTAACTTAACTTTTATCCTTGCAAATCATTTTGCTGAACAGAACCATTTCTAAGAATCCTTTTGGTAGGAAATGCTGTCACCTTCATGAGGTTGAATTATGTGGGAGTGTTTAATTAAGAGGGTGGGCTCCAGAGTGGGGCTGTCTGCTTTCCAGTCCTACCGCCGTGTGGGTATGACCCTGGATAAGCCTTAACCTCGTTGGTGGGTATGACCCTGGATAAGCCTTAACCTCGTTGGTGAAACAAGGGTGATCATAGTAGTACCGCCCTCATAGGTTGCGATTAAATGAAAGCATCCACGTGAATCACTTAGATTGCATGACACATGTGAGTTCTCCATAAATGACAACACTGATTTTGAACTTTGATTTTTGTCTATAACTTTAAGAAACATCAATATGCCAACAATTGTAGATGATGTGGAGTAAGCTGTTGGAGTTGAGAAGCAGACTTGTAGCTGCACTTGGGCTCAGATTGACTGATTGCCCCAGGACCTCTTTCCACCCCAGTTGGGAGGGGGTGGGAGCCTGGGGATATGAGGGAGTCAAACTGGTTTTTAAAAACATAGCAAAACTTCTAATATAAAGGAAATTTCTCTCCTCAAAATGGAATACTTTGTTCAGATCAAGAGTAGGTAATTAATTGATAAATGATACTGTTTATGATGTCAGATTAAATTTTTATTTTAATAAATTCAGTGTTGTCCACCACTCCTCCACAGAAGCCATAAGGTTTAAACCTTACTTTTCAAGACAAAAATGTATAAACATTTCTTGTAGATTGGAATCAACCCCGGACTAATGGCTGCTTACAAAGGGCATCATTACCCTGGACCTGGAAACCATTTTTGTAAGTGTTTACTTTTTCTTATTATTTTTACATTTAAACTAGATATCTTTGTCAATAGTTTGGGTTTTTCTTAAACCACGTTGTGTTTTTAATAAGAGAGACTGTATATATGTGAATACACATACATGTTTTCTGTGTACACAAAAATAAAAGGTTCAAAATGATGTGTCACTGTTAACATTTAGGTTTATGAAAAGGAGTATTTCTCTTTTGTTTGAATTGTTTCAAATGAGTTTTACTACTTTTTTTAAGGATTTTGTTTTTCAGTTATTTACAGACATAGTACCATAATGCATGGTTGTGTCAGTGCAGACAGAAGACTGACCTCTCGAGATTTCTGCTGATTATTTCCTAGGAGAGATGAAATGTCTTGATCATTGGCAGTCAAGTTGTAGTTGTTAAGAAATGCTGTGATTGGAAACATTCTGGACAGATACTTTGTATCTGGCAGAAAATAGTAGTAAAGCCTCAAACTTGAAAAGGGAGTTTTCAAACCAAGTCCTGTGTATCAGTGGTCTTCCTTAACACTGCCTAATAGAACAAGGCATGCAGTAGGCCTTTGGGAAATACTAGCTGATTATCTAAGTAACATTAAAAACTTTTAGGGCAAACGATAGTAATATGTTTTGGGAACTAACAACATACTGTCTCCATTATTTAAAAAACTTTCTTCTAGAAAAGTTTGAACTTTATGTTTTCTCCACTGTCAAAGTGTTTCAATGTTCCGAGTCCATTGGTATACGTTTATCTGTTTGAGGTATTTCAGGGACAGGTGGTGGTATCACTAATTATTAGAAAGGAGAACAAACAGTTCCAAAGTTTTCTACACTGACTAGCTGAGTATTCTTTTTTTTTTTTTTTTTTTTTTTACAGGACTTATTGGGGAACAGTGTGTACTTCCAGGACTTTTTTCCATGTCAAGTTATTGTCCTTTTAGTCTTAGTTGTGGAGGGCACAGCTTAGCTCCAGGTCCAGTTGCCGTTGCTAATTGCAGGGGGCACAGCCCACCATCCCTTGCGGGAGTTGAGGAGTCGAATTGGCAACCTTGTATTTAAGAGCCTGGGCTCCAACCAACTGAGCCATCCAGGAGGCAGCTCAGCTCAAGGTGCCATGTTCAATCTTAGTTGCAGGGGGTGGAGCCCACCATCCCTTGGGGGATTCGAGGAATTGAACTGGCAACCTTGTGGTTGAGAGCCCACTGGCCCATGTGGGAATCAAACCGGCAGCCTTCGGAGTTAGGAGCACAGAGCTCTAACTGCCTGAGCCACCGGGCCAGCCCCTAGCTGTGTTTTCTTGATAGGCATTTACCTTACCGACACAGTAACAATAGTAGTATGAAAAGGAGATAATAATAGTAATATCTCATAAGATAATTATGATGCTTGATTGAGATAACCAATGCAAAGGGCTTAGCATAGTACCGAGCATGTAGTAATTGCTCGATACAATATTTGACCTATGTTATAATCTTTTTTTTTCCTTAATTTCAAGAATAGAATGGAGACTACCACATCAGTCCATGGGACAAAAACCTTTGACCTTCTACAAAAATAAACTGAACTCTTTTTCACAGGGAAGTGTCTGTTTATGTCAGGACTGAGTGAGGTCCAACTGAACCATATGGATGATCACACTTTACCAGGGAAGTATGGTATTGGATTTACCAATATGGTGGAAAGGACCACACCAGGCAGCAAGGATCTTTCCAGGTAATTTTATAGCATTTATTTTTATAGGTTGGAACCTTGGCCATTCTGGTGCCTCAGGCACTCAAGGAACATCGTATGTATGTAGTTCAAGCTGAGCTTAACAAATAGTATATGAATTGATCTTTTATTGAAAGCTATCTGAACCTAGCACATTATAAATATTGCCATTCTTATATTTTGACTACTTTTTAATTCAATTTTAGTAAAGAATTTCGTGAAGGAGGACGTATTCTAGTGCAAAAATTACAGAAATATCAGCCACGAATAGCAGTGTTTAATGGAAAATGTAAGACTTACTTTTAAATTTTATCTTTTTTCTTTGCTAACATTATGGGAAATGTAAATGTGTTTGATTTTTATTTTAGGTATTTATGAAATTTTTAGTAAAGAAGTTTTTGGAGTAAAGGTTAAGAACTTAGAATTTGGACTTCAACCCCATAAGATCCCAGACACAGAAACTGTAAGTCCTTAAAATTACATTTGTAAATCACCTAAATATGAATCTTTATTGTAGCTAGTTTCCCTTTTTTATTTGTCCTATACATTGTAATTTATTCCAGGAAAAAAAACACTGTATTTTGTTGAATAATATCGCTATATCAACTTGAACTAATAGTTGCAAATTAACTCAGATACTGTTACAGTTTTATTAGGAAAAGAAATAGTTGATGTTATGTTATTTGGCTCAAACATTGAGAGGAGCGAGCTCACTATGTTCAAAACACATTTAATGGCATATTCTGTCAAATTCAAGTAAGTTAACCCTTATTCAGTTGTGAAACAAACATATCAATATAGACATCCCAATTAGTAAAATTGCTAATTGCCCCATTTATACATATTAGTCCACTTTCATTTTAAAACCACATAAATAGTACTGCGCAGTCGTAGACACATCCAGCCAACCTGACCGGCACTTGGTATTATCATTGTTTTAGGCATGAAGGTGTGATGAAATACCACCGTGGTTTTCAAACTCTGTCATTTCTGCAGACATTTGGTTCAAACATTGCTTCCTAAATATAGTTTTAAGTTTCGTTTACGACTTTTAAAAAAACACACATGCACAGATCCGTGTGTTACAGATAGCATTTTAAATGATGGAGAAGCCAGTGTGCTGACAGGTGTTTGTGGAGACCTCAGAATAAAGTTTCTGCCACCTACATACATTTGAACTTCTCCTTTTTAAATTTCTGCTGTTTTTAACTTCTTATAAATATGTGATTGATAAAGTGGGTTGTAGCACTGGTCTTTCTTCAAATTGAGGCCTACCCTTGTCTACTTAGGTAAAATTGTACAGGTGAGTTCACTACTTCCTCTAGAGGACTGAATTATTGTCCCTTCAGTGCCACATGAGGCACAGGTACATCTCTCGGATATGTGATTGTAGTAGTACAATAATAAGTGAACTTGAATTATATCATGATAGATAATTTTAGCTCTTATAATGAGCTGTGAGTGCATTTATCTTTTAAATTTTTTCTTTTTTCTTTTTTTTTTTTTAAAGTTTGGCTCTGTGCAGTCCCAGCCATTTTATTTTATTTTATTTATTTTTTATTTTTTTTGAGAGCCCACTGGCCCATGTGGGAATCGAACCGGCAGCCTTCAGAGTTAGGAGCATGGAGCTCTAACCACCTGAGCCACCGGGCCGGCCCTATCTTTTAAATTTTATTCTTAAGAAATATTCACAGTTATTGTTAATGTTAAGTGATCAGCTTTGAACCAACAAAATCTACTCTTTCAAATTTCTGAATCACTGTAATTAAAGAACATCTTGAGATTAGAAAATGGGCTGTTACAAAACCTGGTAGCATTTGCGCCTACATATCTTTGTGAATTAGGATTTTCTAAATTCTTCATAAACAAAACAAAATAAGTAAATAATATTTTTTTTCTGTAATATATGGTTTGGAGGCCAATTTAAAAACTACAAAAATCGCAACTGGGAATTCCATAATCTAGTAGTCTCACACCCAAGTGTATAAGAGATACATTGTTATGTATTTTACGCTCTGCAAAGGACAGTTTGTCACCATCATCCAAAATGATAAATGTAAATGTATTTCTCCCTCACCATTCCATTTCTAGGAATTTGTCCAACAAATACACTCACACCTATTCTAAATTGAGCATGTACAAGGTTTTTCACTACAGCTTGCAATATTAAGAGATTAGAAACAACCTAAATGCCCACAGTTGGGCTCTGGTTAAATAAATATGAAATGTACTACATTGTTAGAAAAAAGGAAGTTCTTTTTACTCTGATAGCTGTCTGCTAAGAATTATCTCAAAAGCAAGGTGCAGGACAGAGAATAGAGCATGTCATCATTTATGTGTGTTTTTAAAGGGACGAGGGAGCATGCAGACACATTTGATTGTATATTTATGGAATACTTCTGGAACTAGCAACTTTGATTGCCCTTGGGAAAGAGAACTAAGTAGATAGAGACAGAATTGGGAGGGAAGACATTTCATTGTAAACTTATATGCCCTTTTCTACCTTTGGAATTGTGAATCATAAATGTACTACTAAGAAGAAAAGACTTAATTGATAGATGAACATTGTGTGTGGGGAGAAGCTTCATTGTTTTTGATTTATTGACTTGTAATAAGTAGATATTACAAATTTGAACTCAAACACAACTACTTTTATTGATTTTGCATATATTGATATGTGGTATCACGTTATTAACCCAAAGAAAGATTAATTTTCTAATCTCAATATGAGTGGATTCAATAGAATTATTTCTATAACTATAAAATTTTATGATTCTAGCTCTGCTATGTTATGCCATCATCCAGTGCAAGGTGTGCTCAGTTTCCTCGAGCCCAGGACAAAGTTCATTACTACATTAAGCTGAAAGACTTAAGAGATCAGTTGAAAGGCATTGAACGAAACACAGAGGTTCAAGAGGTGCAATATACATTTGACCTACAGCTTGCCCAAGGTGTGTCACCATTATCAATCCTTGTATTCATTTTATGTATATGTACATTGCAGGAGGTATGTTGTGGATCTAAAAGCAGGAGAAAAAAATAAAAACAGTTCTATTTGTAGCCAGAGTGCTGTGATAATTGATACTAGTCACTGTTAAAATCTTTTTCTAAGGTCTTCCATCTACTCTGGGTGCTCCTACAGATGTTGAAAATACAAGAAACATAGTAGCCCACCTAAAATTAAATCTTACAGGCTTTTAACGTTCTTATGAGTTAATTTAGTACATGGTTCAAAGAGTTTAAAAGATTATTGCAAAAGATGTACCTTAGTATATGTGAACATCCAAGAACAAGATTTCTTCATCATGATTTCTGAATAAAGCTGTTTTTAAAATTGTTGTACAAAATCAGTTTTAAATCACTTTTACCTTCCTCACAGAGGATGCAAAGAAGATGGCTGTTAAGGAAGAAAAATACGATCCAGGTTATGAAGCAGCGTATGGTGGTGCTTATGGTGAAAATCTGTGCAGTAGTGAACCTTGCAGCTTCTCTTCAAATGGGCTGAGTATGTCGTCTCATAGAGAAAATTTGATTGTTTTTTTTAATGTGACTCATAGAGAAAATTTGATTGTTATTTAATGTTTAACTACACAAACGTTCACAGCTCATTTCCTTTAAGACTGTGACTCTAATAAGTCTCCTAGTTGCATTTTCCTTCTTAAATGACAAATGAAGATTTATTAGTCCTATATCTAAAAATCGAACAGAAACTTGTAATTGTATTCAAGAAGCTTGCTTAACTATTTTAATGACAGTTCCCCTTCACTGGACAGTTAAAATCTCCTAATTTGATTATTTAAAACTTTTAAACAATAAACTGACATTCTTTTCCCCCCAGCAGCTGACAGTGGAGACGCAACTTTCAGTGACATTCCAAATGGGCCATGGATGAGCCAGTCATTTACAGACCAGATTCCTTCCTTTAATAATCATTGTGGGACACAAGAACAGGAGGAAGGAAACCACGCGTAAGAATGGTGCTTCTCAGCTCTGCTCCAATGCTGCAGTTTTAATGCAGTTGTTAAGAACTGGCCCTCAGTTTGCTAATGCAAGAATTTTCTTAGTGTTTTACTCTGGTGATATAATCATAGTACAGTTGTGTGGTAGAATCAACTGTATAAACCTAAGTGGTGTGGAAGGAAAAAGTAGGGTTTTCTTGTATACGAGTTTTTGTATTCGACTTAACCACCATTCCAGCATTTTATAAACTGTCTTTCATTTATGAAAAAATTGATTTTTCTTTTGTGAGTCACTTTTAATCTGTAATTTTAAAATGTAAGAGTCTGAATATTTATACTTGATTTATTAACTGCATAAATTTAGGTCCACCTTTACCCTTTTATGCCTAAGAAGGGCATGCTAATAATTAGAATTACTGGTAAAGAGGCACATGTGTTGGTTTTCATGTGTGATGTTCAGCCTCCGTGGAGCCTCATTTGGTAGCTTTTAGCGGTGTCTCCTGGGCTCCCAGAGTCGTATTTGTACTCAGACCTCTGCTTTACCAGTGGTGAGCATTTGTGAGAGTTGCTTAGTAGTACAAATGTAGAGTGTGGCAGCGGCACCAAGGCTACCATGGCCTTGCCTGACAGGGCATCGAGCCCTGGCTTTGGCCTCCTCGCCCCTCTAATAGGCAGAAACTATTCTGCTGGAATGGTAGGTTCCAGAGAATGCAGTAGACCTTTTTAATTTTACTTCATCTGTGTTTTACTTGAGAGACATACGTTTGATAGGGAAAGAACTGAACTTCTCTCTTCAGTATCACCATTCGGATTTTATCCTCTCTGGTTTTAAGGATGTAATGTGGGAAGTGATGAGAAATGAACTTTCAGGCTGAGCAACAAGATGCTGGAGGTGTTTGATAATCTTATTTAAACTGGTGCTTTTTGTCCATGAGATGTACCGATACAAGGAATACAGAATGTTTCTCACGAGGGAAATCCAATAAGCCAGTCATTTCAGAAATCCTTTGTCTGCATCATTGTTGTTTGTTACTGTGGACTAAGTGAACCTCATGGTAAGGTTAGTTTGAAGTAACGTCCCTTTGATTCTCTAACATGTTTTCCATGGTGCTATGAATACTCCACACTCCTAGGCCTGGCAGATGTAAAGCTGGGTATTCGGAAATGCCATTTGCATTTACTCCTGATCACTTACACCCAAGGAGCATGCTTTTCAATATGGAAATATTTATGAGGTGTGTTTTGTTTTGTTTTTCCCCTAAGAGGGTATATGGCTTATTCTTCTTTTTATAATGAGAGAAACAAATCCTTGTTGTGAATCTTAACATGCTTTTTAGCTATGGCTCTGATGGATTTCATTTTTCCTTTAGTCTAGGTCAAGTTGTGTAAAGTCATTCATGTTATTTAAATCATGTACTGTACTGCTGTTTACATGGATGTTTTGTGCGGGTGCTTGGAAGTGCCTTGCATCAGGGATTAGGAACAACTGAATTATTTTTTCATGGGACTTTGTAAAGCATGTAACTAGGTATTGCTTTGGTATATAATAATTTGTAGCCTTACAATAGATTTTTTTCTTTTTTAATTTAAGTGGAGAAAGTACCCTTTAAATTATGATGTACACTCACTAGAGAATGGGTTTGAGGATTTTCCAAGCATAAAATAATGGTGTTTTCATTAAATATGACAGATGACTAGTAAATGTTGATATATCCTATACATGACAATATGACTTTTTCATTAAGTAATATTGAAAAAAATTTTAAATTCATTTGAAAGTCTGATGGTTTTTACAATAAAAAAAATATTAAGAATGATTATCCTTGAGTTGTAAGCTTTTCTTTAGCAAGAATGTTATTCTTTCCTCCTTTAAACCTGAGATCGATTTACCTTCTATTTTTTCTTTTTATCTTCTATTTATCATGTAGAGTGTATATATAGTGAAAAATCATTTAAAAAATCTATGGTTTTTATTTTTTCAGACATTCATGTTTTAAATGTAATACAAAAGATTGGCAACCTGTTAAAAAATACCTACATGTGAAAAGTACTTTTAGAAATTTGAAAAATTTTTAGATATAATTATTATTGAATTCAGCAAATTGATTGCTGAAACCCAGATGGGTTTGTTTCTTTCCAACATATTTCACTGACATAATCTTGATTTCCTTAATTATCACTTGTGCTTAAGGAAGTAAATCAATACCTGTTTGATCCAAAGTACTATATGCACACATTAGCTTTTGTTTTTCATATTGTGGATCATATCTATCAAAGATACTGTTCATAAAGAATGGTGTTATAGTAGGCTACAAATGGACAAGTCCACATTTTTATACAGAAAATATTTAAAATGTCAAGTTATATCAGCTATTGTGATTGAGTTTAAATATCCCTGCTGGGTCAGGAACAAACCAGCTTTCCCATAAATCGTTGTGAACACTGGGGAAGTCCCAAGGTTTATGTCTTCCATTCCAGTGGAGTAGTTTTGCTTCTTGCAGAAAATGCTCCGAATATCTGGTATCTGGATTCCAGCCTTCATTGTGTTTAGAGAAAAGTAATAGGCTTGTTAGAAAATAAAATTTTTATATTAAAAATTGAATGCATGTTCATTATGAAAAACATAAAAATTAAACAAATCAAAGAGTATGCAATGAAATTACCAGCCATCCTAAATCTCAAAAATAACCATTGTTAGAGTTTCTCAAGAAATCCTATCAGTAATGTTCTACCTGTACAGCAGTATGTATGTAAATATGCATGTATATATATCATGTATGTGTGTACATACACATACTGTAGATGTACTTTTAAATATATTTGTAACTTGCCTTTTAAAGTTACTGTCTTAGGAAACTTTCCACAGTAGTATATGTGGATTTACTGAATTATTTTTAATGACTACATAGACTGAATATATGATTATTTCTTTAGGGAGTTTCTTATTAAGGAGATTTAGGTTGTTTCTATCCCTTCACCAGCATAAACATTGCTACAATGAACAGTCGTCTATGCATATTTTGTGCATGTATACAAATATATCCGTAGGATAAAAATCTTCTAAGTGGAATTGCTAGATTAAAGGGTGTGTGCCTTTTACATTTTGATAGGAGAGTGCCAGATTGTCCACAAAAGAATTTGTAATAGTTTCCCTCCAACCTAGCATTTATAGGAGTTCTTGTTTTTCTACATTTTCCCTGAATATAGCAACATTTTCTTTTAAATGGTCTTATTTTTACCGTATGAAATGTGACCAAGAAAAGATCTACTTGTTAACAAACAGCTATCTCCATTGGAATAGTATTCCCTTCATAAGTAATCACTTAGAGACTATGCATTTACCCTAATATTGCCGTTGCTCAGAATAGTTTTAGAACATCTCTTTCAGAAGGACGTTAAGAACTTGTGAATGTAAATCTTTTTTACATATAGAACATCTCTTTCAGAAGGACGTTAAGAACTTGTGAATGTAAATCTTTTTTACATATTTTAAATATATCCTCTATGGTGTTAAATTTTCTTCCTAAGAAAGGGAATTTGATATTTTTGAAAAACAACTGAAAGTCCATTGAGTAAAAAGATGTAAATATCTAGAATTATGTTATTCTAGTTTATGTTATTCTAGTTTAACATACAATGTGAGAAAAAAAAACAAGAAACTGTCTTCTGTTACTCATAAACATGTCGGTGAGAGCAGTTGCAGAAGAGGAGCTCAGTATCTCAGGCTGAAGTGACATAATTGGAATAATCACCAACTTCCAAAGAATCTATACAAAAGTAATACTCATTTGGGAAGAGGCACCTTCGTGTGATAAATCTCCACTAAGTAGGACGTCTCTCAGCTCCGTGACTGAAGGACTCTGTAGGGGCTTGCAGTTTTGCTTTTAGCTGAATGGTTTTCATAAATTTTTAAAATCTTAAGTCTCTCTGTTTAGACTCAAAGTTAATACCCATCAGCGTTAACATTGCTTTCTTCTTTCAGAACACTCTAAAACCGAGTCATTTTTCAAATGATCACTGAGTAGATTTACTTTGCAGACCATCGCTGATTCCCAAACCTTCAGTACACAAAAGGTTCTGTTCTACAAAGAAAAAGGAATTTCCCCCTTGGAAGATCCTGCCCCGTCCTACTTGTGAATAAGTTAGATAATTTATACGATGTAATTCTGAGTCTCTGTTCCAAGATCATAACATGCTCTAACATTATCGGTCTAAGCTCCGCATAGCTGTTCCTACACAACATTTTTTATAGACATTCTACCTTGATGGGATTTTCTGCACATTCATTACACAGAAATCTTGATATTTGACCTAGCAGTGAACTCAACATTACTATAAATGAAATCAGATGGAAAAATAGTGTCCTTAACTTCCCTGTGTCACTCTTACGTGCATACAGATGCTCAGGAAAATCAGGAAAGATTCTGGTAATGAGGCAGAAGCAAATCTATATAGAATCATTAAGGGGAGACAGGAACTCATTAAGGGGAGATAGGAATCCAGCTTCCATTTTTGTCTGTCGTTTCTTTTAAAAGGGAGAGTAAGGGACTACCACCTTGCAGGAGTGTTCTTAGAAATAATGTTCACCTTTATCACCAGAACTTAGCTCAGTTCTTGGCAATGTAGTGGGCACCTGGTAAAGATAAACCCATAATCATCTCCAATTCTAAAATAATCCCCCAATGTTTATAAACAAAAGGATTTTTAAAAACTTCTATGGCAGCAAAACCTAAATCCAACTCGGGGTATTGTATAATGTAAGTATGTGAACCACATTACCTTTCTTAAATTCAAAACCTTTTTAAATTTATAAACAGGTCTAGCCCAGGGGTTTTGGCTCATGGGTTGTGGCCACGTGTTTGGATGAATGTGAATGTCTTCTGTGCCTGGTTCTATTCTAAACAATTTACATGTATTAGGTAATTTATTCCTTATATATTAAAAAAAAAACTTTATAAGGTTCTGTAAGCTTCAATTTACAAATGAAACTAAGGCACACAGGGGTTGAGTAACTTGCCCAAGATCATAATAGCAGAGTCGGGATTCCAACCCACATCCTAGAGCCTGCACTCCTGTAGTGAAGAGGGAATAAGACTGCTAAGGGACTCATAGTACACGACTAGTAGACAACTTAGATAAACTGTCAGCTGTCTCAATGCATCAAAGCCATTATGCTAATTCATTTGGTTTTGTCCACTCTGGCTACTGCAAAAGTGTAATAAAGGCATGGGGAAAAAATTTGACAGTGAAAGTTCTATGTTAATGTTTATCTGTCACGTACTGTATGCTAAGCGTGAGTCTAATTGCTTTTCATGCATTCCTAGAAACACAGCTCTCTGGTCGGCCATTTTTATCAGCTGCATTTGCAGAATTTGAGCAGTGAGGGTTAAATAATGTGTCCAAGGTAATCTCCAAGGTCACCTAGAAGGATTTGAATTGAGGAAGCTGGTGCTATAGCACGTTTTCCCCATCTTGGTGCTCACTGAGTCTATAAAATGCTCATTTGCGTTGTTTTTCTAAAGTACTTACCCAGGTGCCTTATGTGCCACAGGGGGTTGATTGTGGAGTATTTTCCATGAAACACAATCAGCATTGGGGAAGTGGCCACCCCTCCTCCCAGGGAGCTGCTGTAGAGATTTTCCCTAAGAAAAGAAATAGAAAAGCAGCATTTGGTCTGGAGCCCCACAGACTCAGATAAGGTAGAATCTAATAATTTTAAAAGATGTAAGACAGTCTCTCACTATATAACAAAACTATACCCTTTCATTTTCCCACAACTTTTTATTTTGAAAATTGTCAAATCTACACAAAATTGTGAAAAGAATACCATGAACTTCCATGTATTTCACCTACATTCACACAGAGTACTAATACTTTGCCATTTTAATTCTCAGGATTTTTTTATGGCAAACAGATAAAATTCTGATCCTACATTATTTAGAATAACTTTATTCACAAATTCAAGATTACATAGTACTAAAAGTGTCCAGAAAAAAGAAGGGAAATACAATGTCATAATTATAGTGGTTGTGTTTAATTATCTCCATTTAAAACTTCAGTAATGAAAAATGATAAATTTTGAAAAATTCAACCCTAAGAAACAAAGTTGCCTTTATAAAGTAATTCTTAAAAATAAATCTACAGAATCTGGTACAGGAAGAGCTTTGGAATTTCAGAAGCTCTCCACGTCCCCCTATGGAGGCAGCGTCCTATGACCCAGGCGAACTGTTCACAGAGGAGAAGCCGGCCTTCCAGGGAACACCCCATTGTGTGAGAAGCCGGAATAGTGCAGAGAAAATATAACACTGCAGTGTGAGAAAGAATAAACGGCTACAGTCGGAGAGAAAATAAAACATTCTACCAACACCTACTGGAAAACAAAAGACAGAACCCATCCTATCAGCCTGATTCAGAACCCACTCCTGTAGGTGTCTAGGAAGAGAAATAATAAATCATTAATTGCCATGAATAACCAAGATAACAATACAGCTCAGGAAGAAAATGAAAAGTCTCCAGAAAATGAATTTAAATACATGGAAATATGTGACTTAAATGACAGAATTCAAGATTGCAGTTCAAAAAAAAATTCGAGATGCAAAAAAAACAGGCAGTTTAATGAAACACAATCACGGAACATAATGAACCATTATACCAAAGAGATTCAAATTTTAAAAAAGTACCAAATAGAGGCCAGCCTGGTTGCTCAGGCAGTTGGAGTTCTGTGCTCCTAACGCTGAAGTCTGCCGGTTCAATTCCCACATGGGCCAGTGGGCTCTCAACCACAAGATTGCCAGTTCGACTGACTCCTTGACTCCCACAAGGGATGGTGGGCTCCGCCCCCTGCAACTAAGATTGAACACGGCACATTGAGCTGAGCTCCCGATGGCTCAGTTGGTTGGAACGTGTCCTCTCAACCACAAGGTTGCCGGATCGACTCCCTCAAGGGATGGTGGGCTGTGCCCCCTCCCAACTAACAATGGCAACTGGACCTGGAGCTGAACTGCACCCTCCACAACTAAGATTGAAAGGACAACAACTTGACTTGGAAAAAGACCTGGAAGTACACAATGTTCCCCAATAAAGTCCTGTTCCCCTTCCCCAGTAAAATCTTAGAAAAGACAAGAAAAGAAAAGAACCAAATAGAATTTCTGGAGATTAAGAACTCAGTGAGAGTGAAGTCATAGGAATGGCGGCAGCAGGGCGCACTTTTTGAGTTCTTCGGATCTTATCACAAACGGGACATCTATAACCCATCAAAGGACTCTCTGCTCATCACGCAGAACAGCTAAGAAACTCGTGCAAGGATTACTTGAAGGTGGGCAAATTGGGCGAGCAGGGGAAGAGGGAAGGGAGCGGAGTGGAGATGTGGCCCGCATCTGTGGCTGTGGAAACGCGGTCCACACCTGTGGCTGTGGAATTGCAGCCCGCATCAGCAGCTGCAGAGACATAGGGGATCCCAGGATGGAACAGAGAACACAAAAGCCAGGAGGTGGACTCTTTCCCTGCGTCCCACAGCTGATCTCTCATGCCGAGGGGGCATCATATCCAGCATTTGTGGCAATGACCTCAGTGAGACCTCCAGTTGGGCCCTAGGACACAAACTCCATACCTGGGCCCCTCCCGACCTCTTTCAATCCTACCCCCGCCCTTCCAGAGACTTAAACTGGCCCTTGAACTGAGGAGTAGTGTCAGATTACAGAGGAGCCTTAGTGCTCAGGCTCTGGGAAGACTGGCAGGCAGCTCTAACCCAGGGAAGAGGCTGGGAAGAGTGTGATTTTTGCTGGGCTACGAGAGAAGAGACTCCTCTACCCCCAGCCACCACCTTCTCTGGCCTGCAGGAAGAGTGTGACATGGCTGGGCTGGGAGAGAGAAGACCCCTCCATCCCAGCCCCGACCCTTTCTGGCCTGCCAAGGGCAGGGCAATTACAACTGCGGAGGCACTCCCAGGGATCAGCAGTAAGCAGCAGACACAGCTCTGGGCTTTCAGCAGCTCAGAAATCTCCCGCTCACCACACACACACACACACACACACACACACACAAACACACACACACACACACACGGAAGAAGTACCCTAAGACTCAGGAGAACTGGACACAGGGCTGGTGGTGCTACTCTCAGTGCGCATATATGCAGGCAAGAGCAGAAACTGCACTGACTTTGTAGAAACTACCATCCAGACCCCTCAGCCCCCCACATCTAAATCTGCAGTTCCAACGTCACTCTGGACACCAGGTGACTGGCTCTGCCTGCACAATACGCAGAGGACTCTTTGGTACAGCAGAGGACAACCTGGAGATTACTTGGTGGGCTTAAGTCGACTGGTGCTGCTTTTGGTTTTGTATTGTTTTGTTTTGTCTTTATATCTTTGATATCTTTGCCTGTGTTGAGTGAGGGTTGTCGGTTGTTTTTACGTGTGAAGGTATTTGATTTTTTCTTTGTTGTTGTTGTTGTTGTGCTTGGTGATTTGCTTTGTTCTGAAATTGCCCTACCAGGGCCCAGCTTAAGAGGCACGAGATTCAACATACCCAGAGGCCAACTCCAGACAAAACCAGAGTACTACCGGGTTTGACCTACAAGTCACACACCCAGAGGGAATTCTCTACAGGCACAAGAGCCCATAGAGGCCAAACCACATTTAAGTGGTCAACCCTCACTCAGCAGAACAACCAGCAGTGGGCAGAGCCAAGTCTCACAACTAGTCAACCTAGGAGTTAACCCCACCTACTCACAAGCGAAAAGCAATTAAAGATCTTCTTTAACAGGACAATATACACAACAACACAACACAAGAGTCACCTTTGGAGCACACGCAGAGGAGAAGAACGAAGTAGTGCAAGTCAAATATAAAAGGCACATACTACATAAGATAACCCAGCAAAAACTAAGAACTGTAGGGAATCTACCTAATACAGCAAAGCAAACACGGAGAGTCAGCCAGAATGGGGAAACAAAGAAACATGTCCCAAATAAAAGAACAGAAGAAACCTCCAGAAATGGAACCAAATGAAACAGAGGTAACCAACCTATCAGAGACAGAGTTCAGAACACTGATGATAAGAATGTTTAAGGAGCTTAGAGATGACATAAAGAAGGATAGAGAAATCATAATGAACAACCAGTTAGAACTAAAGAACACAATTACTGAAATAAAGAACTCACTTGAAGGAATTAACAGCAGGTTAGATGAAGCAGAGGATCGAATCAGCAACTTAGAAGACAAATTAGCAGAGATCACCCAAACATAACAGAAAGAAAAAAGAATAAAAAACAATGAAGATGGGTTAAGAGACCTCTGGGATAACATCAAGCGCAACAACATGCGCATCATAGGAATACCAGAAGGTGAAGAGAGGAAGCAAGGGATTGAGAACATATTTGAAGCAATAATGTCCGAAAACTTCCCTAACCTGATGAAGGACACTGACATACAAGCCCAGGAAGTGCAGAGAGTTCCCACCAGGATAAACCCAAACAGATCCACACCAAGACACATTATAGTTAAAATGGGAAAGGTTAAAGACAGAGAGAATCCTAAAAGAAGCAAGAGAAAGACAGGGTTACATACAAGGGAACTCCATAAGACTATCAAATGACTTTTCTACAGAAACATTGAAGGCCAGGAGGGAGTGGCAGGAGATACTCAAAGTGATGGAAAACAAAGGCCTACAACCTAGATTGCTTTATCCAGCAAGGCTATCATTTAAAGTTGATGGAGAGATTAAGAGCTTCCCAGAAAAGAATAAGCTAAAGGAATTTATTACCACCAAGCCAGCATTGCAAGAAATACTAAAAGGACTTCTATAAATAGAAGAAAGATGAAAACAATCTAACTACAAATTTAAAAATGGCAATACCTATGTACCTATCAATAATCACTTTAAATATAAATGGAATAAATGCTCCAATCAAGAGACATAGGGTGGCTGAGTGGATAAGAAAGCAAGACCCTTGTATATGCTGTATACAAGAGACTCACCTCGGATCAAAAGACACAGGCTGAAAGTGAAGGGTTGGAGTAAGATATTTCATGCAAACGGAAATGAGAATAAAGCTGGAGTTGCAATACTTATATCTGACAAAATAGACTTTAAAATGAAGAACATACTAAAAGACAAAAAGGGCACTATATAATAATAAAGGGATCGATCCGACAAGAGGACATAACCCTAGTAAACATCTATGCACCCAACATAGGAGCACCTAAATATATAAAACAGATATTGACTGACATAAAGACAGAGATCAACAGTAACACTATCATAGTAGAGGACTTCAACACACCTCTGACAACAAGAGACAGGTCTTTAGACAGAAAATCAATATGGAAACAACAGCCTTAAATGACACATTGGACCACTTGGATTTAATCGATATTTTCAGAGCATTTCACCCCAAAGCTGCAGAATACACGTTCTTCTCAAGTGCACATGGAACATTTTCCAAGACAGACCATATATTAGGCCACAAAACAAGTCTTGATAAGTTTAAGAATATTGAAATCATACCAATTGTCTTCTCTGACCACAGTGCTATGAAATTAGAAATGAACTACAGGAAAAAAAACTGGGACACATCAATTCATGGAGGCCGAATAACATATTACTAAATAATGAATGGGTCAACCGGGAAATCAAGGAAGAAATCAACATATTTTGAGACAAACAAAAATGAAAACACGATGACCCAAAATCTATGGGATGCCACGAAAGCAGTCCTAAGAGGGAAATTCATAGCATTGCAGGCCTACCTAAAGAAACAAGAAACATCACTAATCAACAGTTTATCTTCACACTTAAGGGATCTGAAAAAAGAACAGCAAAATAAGCCCAAAGGGAGTACTAGGAAGGAGATAATAAAGATCAGAGTGGAAATAAATGAAATAGAAACTAGAGAAACAATGCAAAAGATCAATGAATCCAAGAATTGGTTCTTAGAGAAGATAAACAAAATTGACAAACCTTTAGCCAGACTCATTAAAAAAAAAGAGCGGACCCAAATTAATAAAATCAGAAATGAAAGAGGAGAAGTGACAACAGACACTGCAGAAATACAAAAAATTTTAAGAAATTACTATGAGCAACTATATGCCAACAAATTTGACAATCTGGAAGAAATGGACAATTTTCTAGAAGTGTACAACTTTCCAAGGCTAATTCAAGAAGAAACAGAAAACCTGAATAGACTGATTACCATCAGGGAAATTGAATCAGTAATCAACAATCTCCCAACAAACAAAAGCCCTAGACCAGATGGTTTTACAGGTGAATTGTACAAAACGTTCAAAAAACAATTATCTCCTATTCTCTTCAAGCTCTTCCAAAAAATCCAGAAGGAGGGAAGACTCCCAAACACTTTTTACGAAGCCAATAACACCCTGATCCCAAAATCAGACAAAAACACCACAGAAAAAGAAAACTACAGGCCGATATCTCTAATGAATATAGATGCCAAAATCCTCAACAAGATATTAGCGAACAGAATTCAGCAATACATTAAAAAGATCATACACCATGATCAAGTGGGATTCATCCCTGGTATGCAAGGGTGGTTCAACATCTGCAAATCAATTAATGTGATACACCACATTAACAAAATGAAAAATAAAAATCACATGATCATAGCAATAGATGCAGAAAAAGCATTTGATAAAATCCAGCAGCCATTTATGATAAAAACCCTTAGGAAAGTGGGAATAGAGGGATCATATCTCAACATAATAAAGACCATATATGATAAACCCACAGCTAACGTCATACTCAATGGGGAAAAGCTAAAACCATTCCCCTTATGATCAGGAACAAGGCAAGGTTGCCCACTTTCTCTACTTCTATTCAACATAGTGCTGGAAGTTCTAGCCACAGCAATCAAACAAGAAAAAGAAATAAAAGGCATCGAAATCGGTAAGAAGGAAGTAAAATTGTCATTATATGCAGATGACATGATACTATATAGAGAGAACCCTAAAGACTCCACCAAGAAACTATTAGAGCTGATAGATGAATTTAGTAAAGTAGCAGGATACAAAATTAATATTCAGAAATCAGTTGCATTTGTATATACCAATAATAAAACATCAGAAGGAGAAATTAAAAAGAAAAAATCCCATTTACAATTGCTCCAAAGACTATAAAATACCTGGGAATAAATTTAACCAAAGAAGAAAAGATCTGTACTCAGAAAATTATAAGACACTGAGGAAAGAAATGAAAGAAGATACAAATAGATGGAAACACATACCATGTTCATAGATAGGAAGAATTAATATAGTTAAAATGTCCATACTGCCTAAGGCAATATACATATTCCTATCAAACTACCAACGACGTTTTTCACAGAAATAGAACATGTAATTCTAAAATTTATATGGGACCATAAAATACCCCGGATAGCCTCAGCAATCTTGAGAAATAAGAACAAAGTGGGAGGTATAACAATACCTGACATCAAATTACACTACAAGGCTACAGTAATCAAAACAGCATGCTACTGGCATAAAAACACACATAGATCAATGGAACAGAATAGAGAGTCCAGAAATAAATCCATGCCTATATGGTCATTTAATCTACGACAATGAAAGCAAGAATGTATGGTGGGTAAAGACAGACTATTCAATACATAGCACTGGGAAACCTGGACAGAAACATGCAAAAAAATGAAGCTGGACCACCTCCTTACACCATATATAAAAATAAATTCAAAATGGCTTAAAGACTTAAATCTAAGATAATAAAATTCCTAGAAGAAAATATAGGAAGAAAATATATTTCCTAGAAGGAAATATAGGAAGCAACTTCACAGACGTTACCCGGAGTAAGATTTTTACTGATTTTTTCCCCTCATGCGAGGGAAGTAAGAGAAAAAATAAACATGCGGGATTACATCAAACTAAAAAGTTTTTTCACAGCAAAGGAAACCATCAATAAAACAAAAAGGGATTCTACTGAATGGGAAAAGATATTTGCCAATGATATATCTGATAAGGGGTTAATATCACAAACTTATAAAAAAACTCACTCAACTCAACTCCAAAAAAACAAACAACCCAACTGAGAAATGGGCAGAGGACATGAAGAGACATTTTTCTAAAAAGGACATACAGATGGCAAACAGACATATGAAGAAATGCTCAACCTCACTAACCATCAGAGAAATGCAAATAGAAACCACAATGAGATACCACCTCACCCCAGTCAAAATGGCTATCATCAATAAATCAACAAACAACAAGTGCTGGCGGGGATGTAGAGAAAAGGGAACGCTTGTGCACTGTTGGTGGGATTGCAGATTGGTGCAGCCACTATGGAAAACAGTATGGAGGTATCTCAAAAATCTGAAAATGGAACTACTTTATGATCCAGCAATTCCACTCCTAGGCATCTATCCAGAGAAATCCAAAACTCTAATTCAAAAATCTTTATGCACTCCTATGTTTATTGCAGCACTATACACAATAGCCAAGACATGGAAACAACCAAAATGCCCATCGGTAGATGACTGGATTAAGAAACTGTGGTACATTTATACAATGGAGTATTATGCAGCCATAAAGAAGAAAGAAATCTTACCATTTGCAACAACATGTATGGACCTAGAGAACATTATGTTAAGTAAAATAAGTCAGACAGAGAAAGACAAATACCATATGATCTCACTTACATGTGGAATCTAAAGAAAAGAATAAGTGAATGAGCTAATCAGAAACAGTTTGGGAGACATAGAGGAAAAACTGAGGGTTGCTAGATGGGCGGGGGTTGGGGATAAGGGGGAAGGTGATGGGATTAGAAAACAGTCGGTAACCACAAGATGGCCATGGGGTTTTGAAAATTAATTTGGGGAATGTAATCAATAATGTAAAGATTTTGCAGGGTATCCAATGGACACTTGTCCCATTTGGGAGACCACCTCAGGGATGGTGTAGATGCCTGATCACTGCACTGTACACCTGAAGCTGAACAATAATGAATGCAAACTATAATTTTATATATATACATATATATGTACATATATGTATGTATATACTTACAAGAAGAGAAGTACAGCATTAGGAATAGAGACAGTGGAAATGTAATGTCTCTGTGAGATGTCAGGGGGATAGTGGGTGGGGGGTAGGGGGTTCACACAGTGTGAGGAATATAAATGATAAACGCCTAAGTATTATTTTGTCTTGTGTACCTGAAACTAATTAAAAAAAATAAAAGAACTCAGTGAAACAAATGAAGAATGAAATAGCCAGCTTAGGTAGTAGAGTTGACCAGATGGAGGAAAGAATCAGTGACATCAAAGATAGAAATCTGGAAATGACACGGATGGAAGAAGAAAGAGACTTGAGACTTAAAAGAAATGAAAGAACTCTACAAGGACTTTCTGGTTCCATCAGAAAGAGCAATATAAGAAAAATGGGCATACAGAAGAAGAAAGAGAGAAGGGAACAGAGAGCATATTCAAACAAATAGTCAACAAGAACTTCCCAAACTTTTGGAAAGAACTGGATCCTCGAATCCAAGAAGCAAATAGAACACCTAATTACCTCAACCCCAATAGGCCTTCTTCAAGGCATATTGTATTGAAGCTGTCAAAAATTAATCACAAAGAATCCTCAAGGCAGCCAGGGAAAAGAAGACAGTAACCTACAAAGGAAAGCCCATTAGATTATCATCATATTTTTCAGCAGAAACTCTACAAGCCAGGAGGGAGTGGAATCAAATATTCAGATTATTGAAAGAGAAATTATGAGCCAAGAATAATATATCCAGCAAAGATATCCTTCAGATATGAAGGAGGGATAAAGACCTTTCCAGACATACAGAAGCTGAGGGAATTTTCTAACACATGACGTGCACTACAAGAAATACTAAAGGAGGCTATTAGACCACCATCAACAGGGACAACTTGTGGCAACCGAAACATAAAAGGGGGGGAGAGTAAAGGCCTGAACCAGAATATGGGAATGGAGAAAGTAAGCATGCTGAAGAAAATTGAATACTCTAAATATGAAACTCTCTTTTACATAACTTAATGGTAACTACTCAAAAAAAATCCAGAACTGAAATATATAATGTAATAAAAGAAGAAACAGAGAGAAAAATCATAGAATACCACCACACAGAAATTATAATAGACAACAACAAAAAGGCAAAGAAACAATGGAGAGACAGTCTTACCAGAAAACCAAAGACAGAAAGCTAGGAAATCCTTACATATCAATAATCACCCTAAATGTAAATGGACTGAACTCACCAATAGAAAAGCACAGAGTAGCAGATTGGATCAAAAAACTAAACCCAACCATATGCTGTCTCCAAGAGACACATCTCAGCTACAAGGACAAGCATAGACTCAAAAATGAAAGGGTAGAAATTGACACTCCAAGCAAATGGTATCCAGAGAAAATCAGGTGTTCCCACACTGATAGCAGATGAAACAGACTTCAGGATAAAAAAGGTAACAAGAGACAAAAATGGACATTTCATAATGGTAAAGGGGACTATACAACAAGAAGACATAACAGTCATCAATAGTGATGCCCCTCAACGTTGTGGTTGAGAGCCCACTGGACCTGTCAGGAAGCACCGAAATATACCAAGCAACCACTAACAGAACTAAAGGAAGAAGTTGACCAAAACACAATTATACTAGGGGACCTAAATACGTCATTGACAGCTACGGATAGATCATTCAAAGAGAAAATAAAGAAATAGCAGCCCTAAATGACATTAGATGAAATGGACATAATTGACATTTATAGAGCACTTCATCCTAGAACACCAGACTATACATTTTTTTCTAGTGTACCTGGAGCATTCTCAAGGATAGACCATATATTGGGACATAAAACTAGCCTCAGCAAATTTAAGAAGACTGAAATCACACTAAGCATATTCTCTGATCACAAGGCTTTGAAATTGGATATAATTACAAAAAGAAAGCAGGAAAAAATACAAATATGTGGAGATTAAACAACATACGTACTTTTAAAGAATGACTGGGTCAAAGAAGAAATAAGAGAGATCAAAAGATACATAGAAACAAATGAGAACAAAAATACATCCTATCAAAATTTTGGGGATGCAGCAAAAGCAGTTTTAAGAGGGAAATTTATATCATTACAGGCCTATCTCAAGAAACAAGGAAAATCCCAAATAACCTCATGTTATACGTTAAAGAACTAGAAAAAGAAGAACAAGTGAAACCCAAGATCAGCAGAAGAAAGGAAATAATAAAAATCAGAGGAGAACTAAATGAAATAGAGAACAAAAAGACAATAGAAAAAATTAATGTGACAAAGAGCTTATTCTTTGAAAAGATTAATAAAATTGACAAACCCTTGGTTAGACTCACTAAGATAAAAAGAGAGAAGACACTAATAAAATCAGAAATGAAAGAGGGGATGCCACAGAAATACAAAGGATCATCCAAGAATACTATGAAGGACTATATGCCACCAAATTCAGTCATCTAGAAGAAATGGAAAAGTTCTTAGAAACATATAGCCTTCCTAGACTGAATCACGAAGATTTGGAAAATCTAAATAGACCGAGCACCAGTAAGGAAATTAAATCAGTCATCACAAACCTTCCCAAAAGCAAAAGTCCGGGACCAGATGGTAGAATTCACTAGTGAATTCTACCAAACCTTCAAAGAGAATCTAATACTTATCCTACTCAAACTCTTCCAAAAAACTGAAGAAGAGACAATACTCCCTAACTCATTTTATGAGGCCAACATTACCCTGATACCAAAACCTGGTAAGGATAACATACAAAAAAAGAAAACTACAAACATATTTCTGATGAATACAGATGCAAAACTCCTAAACAAAATTCTATCAAATCGAATGCAACAATGCATTAAAAAGATTATTCATCACAACCATGTGGGGTTCATGCCAGGGGCACAAGGATGGTTCAACATATGCAAATACATCAATGTGATATATTAGATAAACACAATAAAGGACAAAAATCATACATCAATTGATGCAGAAAAAGCGTTTGACGAGATACAACATCTATTCATGATTAAAACACTTAATAAAATAGGTATAGAAGGAAAATACCTTAACATAATAAAGGCCATATATGACAAACCCTCAGCTAATATCATAATTAACGGTGAAAAACTGAAGCCCTTTGCTGGAGGTGCCACACTCCCTGACTTCAGCTTGTACTACAGGGCAACAGTAATCAAAACAGCATGGTACTGACAGAAAAACAGACACACAGACCAAAGGAATAAAACTGAGAACCCAGAAATAAAGCCACATAAATATGGACATAATTTTTGACAAAGAAGCAAAAAACATACAATGGAGAAAAGACAGCCTCTTCAATAAATGGTGCTGGGAGAATTGGAAAGCCACATGCAAAAGAATGAAACTAGACTGCTATCTGTCTCCATGTACCAAAATTAATTCAAAATGGATCAAAAACCTATGCATAAGACCTGAAACAATAAACTGCATAGAAGAAAACATAGGTACTAAACTTATGGACCTTGGATTCAAAGAGTATTTTATGAATTTAACTTCAAAGGCAAGGGAAGTAAAAGTTAAAATAAATGAATGGGACTATATCAAACTAAAATCTTCTGCACAGAAAAAGAAACCATCAACAAAATAAAGAGGCAACCAACAGAATGGGAGATTTTTGCAAACAGTGCCTCCAATAAGGGGCTAATATCCAAAATATACAAGGAACTCATACAACTCAACAACAAAAAAACAAAAAACCCAATTGAAAAATGGACAGAGGACCTGAAGAGACATTTCTCCAAAGAGGACATACAAATGGCCAATAGACATATGAAAAAATGCTCAAAATCACTGATGATCAGAGAAATGCAAATAAAAACCACAATGAGATATCACCTCACCCCAGTTAGAATGGCTATCATCAACAAGACAAATAGTAACAAGTGTTGGAGAGGCTGTGGAGAAAAAGGAACCCTCATACACCGTTGGTGGGAATGCATACTGGTGTAGCTGTTATGGAAGGCAGTGTGGAGGGTCCTCAAAAAGTTAAGAACAGAATTACCATATGACCCAGCAATCCCTCTCCTGGGTATCTACCCAACAAATCTGAAATTATTTATCCATAAAGACATGTGTGCTCCAATGTTCACTGCAGCTTTTTTTATGGTGGCCAAGACATGGAAACAACCAAAATGTCCTTCGACGGATGAAAGGATAAAAAGTTGTGGTATACTATTCGGCAGTAAGAAAAGATGAAATAGTACCATTTGTGACAACTCGGATGGATCTTGAGATTATATTGCTAAGTGAAATAAGTCAGACAGGAAAAGTAGAGAACCATATGATTTCACTGATATGTTGTATATAAAACTGAAAAGAAAAAAGACAAACAAATGAAGGAACAGAAACTCATTGACATAGACAATAGTTTAGGGGTTATGAGAGGGTAAGGGGGTAAGAGGGCTCTAAAAGAGGATAAATGGGGTCTAATATATGGTAATGGAAAGAGAATTGACCCTGGGTGATGAACACACAATGTGAGGTATAAATAATATATTACAAAATTGTACACCTGAAATCTATGTAACTTTACTAACAATTGTCACCCCAATGAACTTTAATTTAAAAAAAAGAATAATAATAATAAAAATCTACATAAGAAGGAGAAACTTGACTGAGATAAATGATTTTCAGTAGAAAAGGTTCACTAGGATTCTGGGAGAAGATCTAAAGTTACATTATTAAACAATTTATTAGAAAATTTTATATAATAAGGAATTCTGCAGGATATTGCTTCCTCTGACATGTCATTTGAGAATAAATTTTCATCTACTGCCCCTTTCTCAACAGTGCCTCTGTGGGAAAGTATCTCAGATGTGTATAAAATATTTCTAATGCCTGAGTTATGCATAGAAAATTAACTGAATGATTTTGTTCCCAAGCATGGAAAAAAATGGTAAAGAGGTCTCCACATACTCCACATTTTTTTTCATCCATTTCTCCAATTGTTTGGTGATACGCTGGTGCTTCCATTCTGTCATGTTGGCAACAATCACACCAGGATTGAAAGAGCAAGTGCTGGGGCTTATGCCGAGGTCCTTTATAGTCTTCTTCCGGTAGTCCAGATAGCCCATATATGTGTTCTGTAAAGGAACAGCATATGCAGGCTTTGGATCAACGAATATTTTGTTTCTGGAAAATGATAATTTTCTTAAAACTGTGCAGTGCCTCTGGGTTCTCTCCTGTGTCACTGGCCACATCCCAGCCTCCTTTGCTGGCTTCCTCTTATTTCCCCAACTTCTAGAAGCTGAGTGCCCCTAGTCTCATTTCCAGCTCCTGTTCCTTTCTCTAGTGCTGACTCCTAGATAGCCTCTTCCAGTCTCCTGGCTCTACAGACTATCAGTGTAGATAATCCTGACCTCTCTGGATTTCCAGCTCCTGTTACATCTGCCAACACAGTTGTCTCCTTCTAGATGCTTAATAAGGCAAGTCCACTTACATCCAAAATGCTCCCAATCCTATCTTGAATGTGCTGTCCTACAACCTGCTCCTCCTCAGTTGGTGGTAACTCTGTCCTTCTAGTTCCTGAGGCAAAATCCCCAGGGTTATTAGGTCATCCTTGACTCCTCTTTCTCACTCACTCCTCATACAAGTCTGTCAACAAATCTATTGGTCTCATCTTCCAAAATAGATCCAGAAGCCAACCACTCCCCAGTGCCGCTACTGCTGCCTTCCTGCTCCAGGTCTTAATTACCAATCACTGGTTTTCTGTAAGCTCCTCCTAACCCCATGTCCTTGCTTCCATCCTTTTTAACCCCCCTGTCTTGATGTTACTCATCTGCTCCAAGCCCCTCCAGTGGCTTCCCATCTCATTCAGAGTAAAAGCGAGAGTTTCTAAAATGGTGTGCCCTGTCCTATACCATCTGCCCTCCCATGATCTCTCCAGGTTCTATTATTCTTCCCCTTGATCCCTCTGCCACGCTGACCTTATTCCTTTAAGACACTGGACACACTCCCACGTCAGGACCTTTTCACTAGATGTTACCTCTTCTTGGAATGTTTTCCTCCCTCTTTCAGGTGTATGCTCAGCAACACCATCTCAGCAGAGCCTGTTTAAAATGCAGCCCCACCTCCTTCCTGAACTAAGTATTTTACTTGTCTTCCCTCTAGAATGTAAGCTACACAAAGGTAGGCATTTTAGTTTCGTTTGCTGTATTACTAGTACCTAAAACAGAGTCAGGCACATAGCAAGCACTCAGTAGGTAGTTAAATGAATGTAACAGGAGGTGGGACATATTGTTTCACCCATACTGGCTGCCATAAGCCACCTCAGTGGGATGCTCAAATATGGCATGGAAGTAACGGACACACGCAGGCATGTTCTGTGTGCCAGGCACTGTTCTAAGAACTCCACAGGCATCTCATTAATTGCACACAATAAGTTTAAATGAGATCACAAAGCCACTGAGTGACGGAGTCAAGATCCTGACATGGTTGTGTCTGGCCCCAGAGTCTAGCCTTAAAGTGTCACATCTTAAATGTCAGACATTTAAAATTATTTCCTGAAACTTGTTTTGAAGAACAGCATTCGATTCTTAATGGCATGTTGTATTTTAAAGCCATTCTTTTGGTTTCAGTATTATATATAGGTTCAACTTTCCTCATTTCCACCAGGGGAAAGAGCTCTTTACCCTTGAACAAAATCAGTATTTTCCTCTGCTGAAAGAAAAAAAAAAGCGATGGTCAAAGCTCTGAGACTAGAACCAAAGATTCAGTGAGTCTCTTATACAGAAAACACCATCTCTGACACAGAGGGTGGTTAAACGTAACCTAGATAACAACTATCCTCTCTGGCGCATTTACTATACAGGGACACTTGGACATGTTATTTCATCACAGTTCACAAAAACACAACAACATAGATATTATTATCATGTTTCAGATACAAAGTGGGACTTACAGGGTTCAGTAACTTGCTCCAGAATCGCTAAGGTGAGAACCGGAAACCCCGGCCCCTGTGGTGTTCTGCCTTCTGCAGACCAGACTGGCCGGGTTCTCAAAGGTGTAGCTTACATTCATTTTGAGTTGTGGGAGGAGAAGGGGTGAGAGTGGCAGGGGAATGTAGGACTTCTGAGTCAGTGTGCTCACCTGCAGCCCCACAAGTCTGTTTGTGTTCTGAGATGAGGGCAAATCACAGTCATCTGAAAACGCAGCCGCATGGCCCAGGGCCAAGGTAGTGTCATACAGTTCTTGGATATCACCTGAATTTAGAAATACCAGGAGTTAAAATATTATAGCACTTGTTTTAGGGCTGGATAGAGCCTTAGAGTTGAAACTAATGCTCAGTTTTGCTATGAGGCAGAAATATGTGATGCCTCCCTGATGTCACGTGGCTTGGCGATTTACTTAATAAGAATAGCTTGTATCAATTTGGAAAGCCATTTGACAAGATGCTCTGATCAGCATTGGTCAAATTTCTTTATTTCTGTTGCTATGTAGGTACCACACCAATGCTAATCTGATTTGCATGTGGGAGAGAAAGAAGGCAACATTTAAACACCAAAACTTAGCTCACTTTTAAGAATGTCATCAGTGAGACTGTCTCCCAACGTTTTAGGGATGCAGAGAAAGGAAAGGCAACTAGATTTTTTTATCATAGATTTTGACTATCAGAGAGAGGCTCTCAGAAAGTCAACTGGACTATCCAGGGGAGTATCAAACCCTTTTCAAAATATTCCCGAATTTACAATACTATACTCCCAACTTTAATAAGCAGTCAAAAATCACTGGGCAGCTAGCTGTTTGGAAAATGAAGAGAGACAGTCTTTCTACTTATCAGCTGCTCCTTTTCCAAGTGGTCTTAGCAGTCAGCGAGTATACCTTGTACAATTACATCATCATCCACATAGATGACTTTCTCATGTTGGTGGATAAGCAGAGGGAGATAAAATCGAACAAAGTTCAGCTGTTAAAACAACAAAAGAAGCAATGTTAAGGAAGAGGCTATGGCTCAGTGTCTTCCAGGGTTGCTGGAGGGTCGGCTTTGACCATGGCCTTGGCCCAGCTCCAGGTTTACAGCAGAAAAAAACAGGCTACAAAGATGCCTCTCTCAGCGTCTGGTGCCCGAATTATCTGGGCCCTGGGGCTGAAACCAGTGCTGGCAGGTAGCACTTCTCCTAGATCCAAACCCTCAACTGCTCAGACGGTCGCCACTTTCATTTCCATGGACGGCTACAGTGGGAGTCACAGAGGCTTCCTCGTCAATTTTTTAGGCCACAAGTTGCCTGTCTTCCTTTACACTTATTCATTTGACTACTGTCAACTAATCAGCTACACAAACACACACACACACACACACACACACACACACACATCATCCCTAATAGTAAGCTCAACCTCTTAGCACCTTGAACCAGAAAAAAGTCAGAGAAGCACTGGCTGAGAGTGAGTATTGTTAGTCACAACAGGGCTTAATCCAAAGTCCCAGCTCAGCTTGCAATCCAATAATAAATATCTGGAATTGAGGAAAGATATGTCATTAGAAGGCGCAGAATGCAGCACATTTTCAAGGATGGATTTAAGTAACAATTATATGTAGAAAATGGCTACATTTTCTGTACTTGCCATCAGCACCACTCTACGCAGGGGAGGGGGCTCCCTTTTGTAAGCACTATTGTGGTAAAATATTTTAAGATTCCCCAAACTAGAAAAAAAGTGGGGGGCCAGCCTGGTGGCTCAGGTGGTGGGAGCACCCATGTTTCTAACGCCGAGGTCGCTGACTGCCTCAGCCAGGGGACAGAGCAAGGCTCATAATACCAGCGTGGGCCAGAGAGTTGTGTCCTACACAACGAGACTGAGAAACAACGGCTTGAACCAGAATGTGGGGGTAGGGGGAGGCGGAAGAAGGGGTAAACCAAAAAAAAAAGAAAAAGAAAAAAAGTGGGTGTCTCCTGAAAATATCTTAGTCGATACTAGAAAGTATGTAATCCATCATGCTACTGTTTTTCCTTAGCTGCTGGGATTCTCCGTACTAAGTTTCAAGTCCAATCACAGTACACACAATAGCATGTAGGGTTGGGAATATGTCTTCCTGGCCTCACTACTCAGCCCAGATCCCCACCTCCATCCCTACAGGCATAGTTACACACAAAAATGCATCCTACATTTTTTTATGCTTCATTTAATAATTTTTATGCTTCTTTAACAACTTCATTATGTTTATGGAAATCATCTTAAATCCTTTCTGGAGCAGGTGGCTTATAAATGACAAATAAGCGGAGTTTGGTGGAGATCTAACAATGGTGAGGCCTCACAAATATTCCATCTGCATCCCAGTGCTCCGTACTGAACAAGGTCTCAGCGAGGACTGTCCCCAGCACATGCACGGTTCCTACTCACAGGCTGGAGCAATTCAGGCCTCGATGAGTCTGGTCTGATCTTCCCCTTGAGGACCATAGGGTTGAATTCCACAACTTTAAAATGTATTTCTCTCAGTTTAGAATGTTCGATCCATTTTCTAAAGAGATGACAACAACAAGAAAACCTCTCTCATACACACCTCCCACGTTTGCTTAGTTTGCCTGTTGCCTCAGAGTCAATCTGTTACCTCCACAAAAAGTAAAAAACAAAATGTCGTCAACCTTAGTCAAGTTGAGTCTATAAATCCTTCTGATTCTTTCCCCATCTGGTCGGGCTTCAAAGCTTTTTTTAAATTTTTTTTTTAAATTCACATAACTGTCTGCAAAGGAAATGAAACAAAACAGCAATAACCAAATATCTCTCCAGATCTACATAATCTCCACAGCAAACTAGGAACAGAAAGTGTTCCTTCTTTCTTATAAAGCCGCATCTATGCTTGCTAGTACTATCTTTGCCACATGCTAACAGCTCTGTAATGTTATGAAGCAGGACATTCTCAACCTGCTATGGTGACTAAAGTCACTTCTGAACTGCTGTTTTGACTCCGAGCACGATTTTAATTCGCCCTTGTCTCTGTCTCTCAATCTTCCCCATCCATCCTTACTCCCTGCCTTCTCCACTTCATTTTCTAAGTCTTACAGACTCTTTTTATCCAATTCATAACAAGATCCTTGGTAGACATAACCTCAAAATAAAATTTCCAATGACTAAAGCCATACATGGTAGCATTTGTTGTTGATTAAAAATTGATGGAAGTAGAACGGACTCTGGGTGGGGAACACACAATGCAATATACAGATGATGTATTACAGAATTGTACATTTGAAACCTATGTACTCTTACTAACCAAGGTCACCCCAATAAGTTCAATTTAAAAAATCGACAAAAGAGTTCAATCTTCCCAACAAAATTTAGATCTGCAAAATCTGAACCATGAAAAAAATCAGCCATTTACTCAATGTTATATGTCAATTATATCTCAATAAAGCTGGGGTGGCGGGGGGTGAGGGGGAAACAGTCATGTCAATAAGAAAAAGATAGACAAATCAGCTAAAAGAATTGACAAAATACTCGAACATTCATATCCAAATGGCCACAAAATGTGTTGGGGAAAAAACGCTCAGCCTCATCAGAAATAAGGGAACCTCAAATGAAAACCACAATGAGATACTGGTAGACACTCATCAGGACAGCAAAGTTAAAAAGACTGACTACACAAAGTGTTGGCGTGGCGGTTGTTACGTGGGTGTGCTTACTTTGTGATGACTCAGCTGTACACAGGCTTTATACAGTTTTCTGTTTTTGTGTCATACTTCAATGAAAACAGTTTTTCAAATATTTTAAAACAAGGGGAGGTGGACTGGATAATCAAGAACAGGACTCATTCCTCACTCAAATGTCATAAAGTCCTGAAGCTCATGCCTTTTGTTCAAGTACAAACCTTTCCTCAGAACACATGACACATGCCATGTTTTGGGGTTTGGTTATCTGGTTTTTATACCCACAGATAATTAAAGGGCTGTTCATGACAAGCTAAGTGAACAATCTGCAACAATAAATGATAAGAAGAGTGAGAAACGAGACAGAAAAACTAGAAAGCATGTATACAGCTGTCACGGACCATTTAGATCAGGAGCAAATGTCTTACATATCTCAGTAGTATCTCCTAACTGTGCTGTTACCCAAAAATCTAATTAAAAAACCATACATAAGTACACTCTCATTATAAATGATGGAAATAACACTTGAAATACCTTGAACTTCCCTTCATCACTGCTTTCTCCAATTCCTCCATCTTCCCTAGAGATAGTCACTGTTAACAGTTAAGAGATCTTTCCAGGTCTTTTTCTTCACAGAAACACACATATGTACACGTATACATATAAAGTTTGGGGGTTTTGATTTTCAATGCTATAGACTGAATGTTTGTGTCGCCCCCCACCACCAAATTCAGATGTTGAAACCTAATCCCCAATGTGTTGATATTTGGAGGTGGGGCCTTTAGGAGGTGACCAGGTCATGAGGGTGGAGCCTTCATGAATGGGATCATTCTCCTTATACAAGAGACACCAGAGAGCTCCCTTACCCTTATGTCATATGAGGACACAGCAAGAAGGCAGTCCTTTATGAACCAGGAAGAGGGCCCTTAGCAGACATGGAATCTGCTGGCCTAGATCTTGGGCTCCCCATCCTCCAGAAATGTGAGAAATAAAATTCTGCTGTTTATAAGCCACCCAGTCTGCAGCGTCCTGTTATAGCAGCCAGAATGAATTAAGATATTCATAAAATGGATCATACTATATGAGATATACTAAAATTTGCATTTTCCACTTAACAATCTGCCTTGGAAATCTTCTAGTCAGTGTACACAAATTACCTTCTTTCTTTTTAAATAGCTGGATCGTATTCCATAGTTCATTTAAATATTCTTCCATTGATGGACATTTAAGCATTTAGCAATTTTTTTTTTACTATTTCACATAATGCTAAAGTTAACATTGTTGTACACATATTTTGGTACTATGTACCAGAATTTCTGTAGCACAGATTCCTAACAGTGGAAGTGGTATGGTGAGTCAAAATATATATTCATACTTGTATAACGCTTTAATAGATATTGCCATATTGCTCTCTCAAAATGCTTTACCAATTTACAAAGTGCACATTGTGTAAACAAGTAATAAGTATGTCCATTTTCCTGCATTAGATATTGTCGTATTACATTTTTACCATCCTAATGAGTGAAAAGTTGTATGTCATTTGTTGTTTTAATTTGCATTTCCCTATTAGTAACATGCAACATCTTTTCATGTTTGACTATTTTTTCTTCTGTTAATTGTCTATACTCATTTTTCTATATTCTGTGTTCTATACTCATTTTTCTACTAGATGCTTACATGTTTTAAAAATTTTGTATGAATTCTTTATATATTTTGGATAGTAATCCTTGGTCTAAAATACATGTTAAAAATATTTTGCTTAATCTATTGTGTAATTAATTTCACTTTTCATACTGTTTTTCATTATTTTAAAATATGTAAATGTTATGCAGTCAAATACATCAATTTTTTCCTTACAATTTTTGGGCTCTGGGAGTCAGTCTCCATACCAAAATTATACAATTGCCCCATATTTTTATAATACATTTAAAATTTTATTTTCTGTCTATTTCTTCTAAATCCAGCTCCAATTCATTTTTTTAGTGTGGTGTGTGATAGGAAAGAGATCACTTCACAGTTCAAAAATCACACTTAGTGGTGATTCTGAGCCATAATAAAAGGATTATGTTATATTAATAGTCTCTCAGGTTAAGAAGGCAGAGAAAAGAGAAACCATTTTAGAAAGAAAGACTTTCACATAAACTGCTTAAAGATTGGGGTTCTTCAGTTCATTAGACAATTCAGTTCTGCAGAATGATGCACTGCCAATAAAAAACCATTATTATGGTCTTGCTGAAAATCCCTTAGCTAAGCAACACATTTGTCAGTTCACCAAGTAAACCTCAGGTCATCCCCTCATTAATTCGAATGGCATTTCTCAAACCAAAAAAGAAGGGAATCCATTTAAGGAAAGACAAGGAAGATCAAAAGAAAGTAGAAGTCTATTGTAAACAAATTACCGTATTCGAGATAACGTGTTTCGGAGCCCAACTACATAGAACAAAATGTTGGCGTCAGTGTTGCTGTAGATGCTATTGATGGCAGCCATAGCAGCACCCATTCTCCCTGCTGCTGCACAAATCACCACAGGAATCTCATCTTCCAGTTCCTCAGGAGTCTCAGAGTGATCAACTGGAAACATCAAAATCAGTGTCTTGGAACATGAAGGAATTTAACAGTAGAGCCAGTTTAACTTGTCTTCCACACTCCTGGGGGAAGATAGCATACTGTGGAAGAGACTGCTGGATGTTCTCCAGTATCCAGTCTCTTCCTCCCCTTAGAAATAGAATGCTGAAATTTTAGCTGGCAAAATAGCCAACCACTAATACTATTTTTCCAGACTCCTTTGCAGCTATATGTGATCAAGTTCTGAACAGTAGGATGTTAGTGCAAGTAATGTGTGCAATCACTGGGTTTGCTTTTATAAGGAATTTTCTTACTCTCCCTTTTCCTTACCCCCTTCCCCTTGCCTGAGTGTTGGTATGATGACAGGAGTTGGAGCAGCCATCTTGGACCAAGAAGGGGAAGCTACCTGTTGAGGATACTAAAACCATAAGAAAGAAGGAATCTTGCTCTGGATGATTGTAGAACTGACACATCAGACTTGCACTTGAGAGAGAAAATAAACTTTTATTTTGCTTAAGTCACTATTACTTTGGCACTTTCTTACAGAAGTCAATCGGATAGCCTAACATATACACACAGTTGAAAAACATGTGAAGAACTGAAAAGCCTCATTTGATTCAACAATTCTTCAACTTTTTGCTGAACTGGAATATTGACCTCGCCTACACTGCTATAAAATATTCTGCTTGTGATCTTCCTTCCCATATCTGCCCTCTAGTCAAGTGTCACAAAAGTTGACAGAAAGAAAAAGGAGGTAAATGAAAAACATGATTAATGTACTAGATCAATAATTGATTATTCTTTTGAGCCTTGGCTATGATACAAAATATTGATAATACAAATGTATATTATTTTAAAACCAAAATGCCATCATACTTTTCATAGTCTTCGGCAAATTTTTTTTCCCACTCAACATACCGTGGGCATCTTTCCATGTCAACACTATGCTCTGTTGAATGGTATTTCATAACAACGATTCTTTTTTATTTTAACACTGAAGAAGGCAGCTATCTGCCCGTTAAGCAGAGGGGCCTCAGAAGAAACAAACACTGCCGGAACCTTGATCTTGGATTTCCAGTTTCCAGAACTGTGAGAAAATAAATATCTGTTGTTTGATCCACCTAGTCTGTGGTACTTTGTTATGGCAGTCCTAACAAACAATACAGATATCTTTGTATTTACTTATTGTGAGTGTACAGTTCAGTAATTTTTTGTTGAAAATTTATTGAGTTGTGCAACCACCACTACAATCCAATTTTAGAATATTTCCCTCATCCCCAAAAGTTCCCTTGAGGCAGTCTGCAGTCAGCTCACTCCCACTCTTGGCGTCAGGCAACTACTAATCTGCTTTCTGTCTCCACAGATTTGCCTTTTCTAGAAAATATGTATAAATGGAATCATACAATATGTGGTCTTTTGTGTCTGGCTTCTTTCATTTAGCATAATGTTTATGAAGTTTACCCATATCAAAGCATATCAGTACTTTGTTCCTTTTTATCGTTGAAAAGTATTCTATTGTATGGATATACTGGGTTTTTTTTTTTTATCTATTCACTAGATGATGTACATGTCTCTCATGATGCTTGTCTCTGAGCCCAACTATTCAAAGGACTCAAAAGGACATATTTAAATCGAGTTTCTAGATATCCCATATTGATGGATTACATGCCTGCTTACCTTCTTCATTCTTTTTTTTACAATATATTTTTAACTGTTGTAAAATACACATTACATAAAATTACCATCTTAACCATTTTTAAGTGCACAGTTCAGTGGCATTAAGAACATTCACATTGTTGTACCACCATCACCACCATCCATCCCCATAACTTTTCATCTTGTAAAACTGACACCCTAGACCCATTAAACAATAACTCCCCATTTTCCCCTCCCCCAGACCCTGGCAACCACCATTGTACTTTCTGTTTTTACGATTTTAACTAAGTACCTCATGGAAGTGGAATCCCACAGTAGTTGTCTTTTTGTAACTGGCTTATTTCATTTAGCATACCTGCTTCATTCTTGAGCACAGTCCCCTTATGTACTTTCTTATACAGAATCCCACAGAGGGTCACAATCAGAAGGAACAGCAACACCTGATTAACTGAAATAAAAATAGAAACATGTTCAAGTTTAACCCGTCAAGCTGAAACTGTGGGAAAGTTTAGCACAGCCACATGAGCAGATTCCTCCCGTGACATACACAGGAGTGGGGGTCTGGGACCTTCTTTTAAGCAGAGCGCATGCAGAGTGCAGTTAACCTGGGGAACTGTTGATGCTCCAGGACACGCATAAGTAGTTTAAGGAACATCCAGGGTTAAACCCAGGCAGTCTGATAACAGAGGTTACAACCGTAAGATCTACACGAAGCTGCCTTTTCTGTGCATGAACACTTTGTTTCGAATCATAGCCAACATTTATATAACACTTATGATGAGCCAGTACTTATTATGAGTACATATTCTTAGCCATCAGAACCCGGCTTCTTCTCAGTTAATTCACCCACCGGTCAAGGAGGACGTACCGAAAATTCTTGCCTTGGGTAAGAGGTTGGAAGACCTCTATACCTCTTCCAGTTTTAAGCTTCCAGGAGCATCTGTTCCAGAACAGCAACACTAGCCCCTGAGATCTACTAGGAAGTGGAGTGGTGTAGGGCAGTATTTTCAGAAGTATGGAGCACATACCACCAATTATGCCAGAAATGATTTAGGAGGTCTGTGTTTAGACAACATTTGACCTTGAATGACTTCCTTCCTTTCTCTCTGTTAAAAAGTTTTATTGAGGCATAGTTAAAATACTGTTATAGGCTAATTGTCTATAACTCCTAAAATTCATATGTGGAAGCCCAAACTCCTAGTACCTTAGAATGTGACAGTATTTGGATATAGGGCCTTTAAAGAGGCAGTTAAGTTAAAAGGAGATCATGTTAGCATTAAGTAACCATGGCGGTGATTTAAGTAACATTAAATCACAGTGTGAGAAGCCAGTCCTAATTTCATATGCAGGCAGGCAACAAAAGCTTTGCAGAATTGAATAACATTGTTTTAATCATATATAGTTGTACAATAGCCTTTTTAAGATAAGAGATAACTGTTTTTCTATCAACAGTAAGGATATAAACTTTCTATTATAAAGTACACTTATCGTTTTTTAAAGGAGTCAAATAAAGAAAATAATCATGCACAGGACAAAAGGAACACAAATGATGAAAAATAGTAAAGGCGCTACATTGCCATATGTGGTATACAAATGCCTGCAGTTTGGGAAATCTTGGTAGAGGGGAAAAAGCTGGGATTTGAAGTCAGACTCAAATCTCATTTCTACTACTTCCTAGCTGTGTGGCTTTGGACAAGTAATCTAAGTCTCAGTTTGTTCATCTGCTAAATGGGAATTGTAATAATTATTACCTCACACTGGTATTTTGAGACTTAACAAAAGCAATGTAAGCCCAATAAAGATTTTACAATTGTCATGTATTATTATTTTTTGTATGCAAGATATTTAACATTTATTAGTCTCATACAAATCTATTTTCTGGCCCCTAGGCTTTTGTTTGTACATATGTAAAACTTGTAAAATGAAGGAGTTGTACAGTTTCTAACAATGCTTTCCAGAGCTGCATTCTGAGGCCCAATGATTCTACCTTGCTGACATCCAGCTCCTCTCTGCCTCTGCTTTATCAGATTCAGCCAGAGACAACCACATATTAGACTCAACTAAAAAAAAAAAAACAACAACAAAAAAAAAACACAAAAAAGCTATAGAGAAGATAAGGGACACATTTCTATAGTTTATCAATACATCTGATTAACATTCACCTTCCACAGCCAGTTTTGGGATTGTGGCTCAATGTCACTACCATCTGACCCTTTCAACCACGGCTGTTACTGCTAATGTAGAGTTGACAGATAAAACTGGTTTTTTTAAATTATTATTATTAGTATAAGTATGTCCCCTGCAATATTTGGGATATACTTATACTAAAAAATTATTCACAGTTTATCTGAAATTCAAATCTAACTGGATATCTTATCTTTTCATCTGCTACACAGGGCAACTGTACTGTGGGGAATAACGGTAACACAATTAGGTTACTATGTTTTTCCCCAGATTCACAAACTACTTGATCTAAAATCAGGCAAATCAGGGTTTTGATGGGGTCTGAGATTATATAACTTCAGGTGAGTCTTTAAGAACAATAATGTAAAATTACAAATGCTAAATTAGACAGAAACATGAATATTTAGAATGAAAAAAATAAATATTTGCTAGTTTTATAGAAACATATGATCCCTCTCATGAGAAGTGCACCTCTGACTAAAATACTTAACAACTTTCCACAGGAATCATCCTGAAATAATGATGCCAAGAATGGCTGATGGGAGAACTAGCAATGAAAATCAAAGCCGATTAAAAAAAAAAAAAGCTAAGACCCAGCATCAAACAGCCCTCCAGAATCTCTTTTTAATCATGGTTTTCAAAAATTGTCATCTTACTTTTTCGTAACAAAGCCATTTGTGTTCACGTGGATAAAATACTGTGACCTGTGGATTAAAGAATAAAATTTTGTTTAACAGTGAATCAACCCAAAAGTCATCATACAATTCATAAGGACTATGTCTTTGACAGTTTGGGATGTGGTGAATTGTGCAATCATTCTTTACTGTCCTGAATCTAAAATTTTGGAAGCTAAATATCTCTTGAATGTGTAGTTCACCTCTTCAAATTAATTTCCCTGGCTATACAAACTGTACAAACGGCCCCCAAGAGGTAATCTTTGTCTTCAGGTTATTTTTTTTACCTTCTCCAAAAAGAGCCCTCTGGGTTGGTAGATCAGATGGCACTAATTGGAAGAGGTGTCACACAAGGTCTTCTTGAACTAAACTATCAACCCATGCCTTTTTTTCCTGTTATTATAATTTCATTCCTTTAATAAGGAATCTTTTACATCTTCAGGAATTCCTTGTGGAGACAGAGCCATCCCTGAGAGGGGCACACCTACACTAGATTCATTCGTTCGTTCGTTCATTCATTCATTCAGTATTTATTAAAATCCTAACAAAAGCCCAGCACTGTGCTACATACCGGGGAAGCACCAATGGACAAATCTGTCCTGGTCTCTATCATCGTGGAGCTTTCAACCCACAGCGGAAAACAGATACTAAGATTTAACAAATAAAATCATTAAATTATGGTAAGTGCTATGAAGGAAACAATGGAAGCGTTGGGATAAAGATCAGCAGAGGTGGAGAGTATATCGGGAAGAGAAATCAGGAAGAGCCTCCTGGAGGAGATGGCATTTGATCAGAGGGAAGTCATCTTCAAAGGAAGGCTTGAGAGAAGCCGGAGACAGATTTGGGGTAAACTTTGTCATTTGCATTGCTGTGCACTGTTTGAAGTAATGAAAATACCCACCTTTATACAACTTCCTATAAAGCAATGTTGAAAAGCCCTTCTGCTTCTATATCGAAGATTACATAAAATAAAGAAGGGGCCAAGACACAAAAGAGAGGGAGATTTTTCACTTGATATTCTTACAGGGCTTATATTGAACTTATTTAATAACCAGTATGGCTCTTGGCTCCAATCAATTAAAATGGGCACCACCGGTGTCCCCCTGGTGTATTCTGACTAATAAACAGCAGCCTGGGCACCTATAGAATATTGAATCACATGAATGGATTATCTATTCAAACAGTTAAACACCTGGGATTCTAAATACACACGTGCTCGTGCACATACACGCACACAACGCATATTCTGAGAAGCAACTGGAGTTGCTGTAACATCATCAGCCATTCTCATATTCTACCAGACCGACTTTTTACTTTTTACACAGAGCCCTTGGCTTTGCATGAGACAAATTCAAGGCAAAGAGGCCTATCAACTAAATATAATCCAGGAACAAATTCTTTGAACAGAAGAGGCCAAATGCTTTTTCAGTGAATAAAAAGTCAGCCTTATGAGAACTATTTTTTCTGCCAAGATATTTCATACATGCTGACAAAGTAATTTCTTTGTGCCTTCCTAGATTTCCATAAATTTCCTCGTGATCTTCCATAATTAGAAAGTGTGCTTCACCCATGGAAACACAAATGGTATTTCTACAAGAGTATTTTTTATACTTGGATTATAGATCTTAAAAAGTGAGTTCTATTATCAAATAGAGATTCAACAATGTGCTCAAAGTAGCGCCAGGCTTAAGGAGGCTAGAAAAGGGCTGATATATCATGAAGAAGTTTCAACCAAATACTTCCTCAAATTCAAGCCATATCTTTTCCCAATATTCTAGAGTATTTTATTTGTGCTGAAATCCAAGGGTGCTAACAAACTCTCTGTTCTCAAAACACATCTGTGACAACTGTGTCCTGCTTGTCCCAGTTCATAATTTATCTATATGCTCACTACAATATATAGTCACAATATATAATGTATCTTACCTTATATAGTCATTAAAAGAGGCAGTGGGCATTGGGAGAAGCGGGGGATAGCTAGAGTTAAACCATTAGAAAAGAACTTTAGATGATAAAATTCATTTCCATCTGGAAATCTAAAATTCAATTTTGTCATGTTTGCATGTTCTTTGACTCCTTTGTGGCATTTTGCCAATCACCCCAGGAGCTGGAAACAGACTTCCTTTGTGTTAGGGGGAAAAAGTTAATTTGCTGTAAATAACAATTTGTCTTGAAAACTCAAAGTTTATTTTAAATTAAGTTGATCCTTCTCAATTATGCTCCTTCAAAGGAACTTCTGAACTTGAAGTTTGACTTGAGGCAGCAGGCAGAGAACTGGGATTAATACCCTCTTGAAATTAGCAAGGTGCCTGGGGACCCAAGGAGGACAGGCAGGAGGTCACAGTCCTCAGGGTCTCTTCACAAACCAAAGTGTTGTGAGAACTCATTGGAAGTGATCTGAGGGAACTCTTCAACAGGGGTTTGATTCAAGTCTGCTATTCACTGTAAACAACCAGCTACAATGTCCTTTTATTTTCCCAGGATAGAGACTGTCTACTCACATTTGCTAAACACATTTGCTAAACACATTTGCTGAACACATTTGCTGAAGCGACCCTTCTCTCACTTTCTTGTACCTGGGAAAGAATTGAGTCAAAACCACACAGTACTTAGAATTCTTCTGAGATTGATTCAGGTACTTAATCCATCTATGACTTTAGATGGCATGCGTTCAGCTAACTTCTTGAGATGATGTAAGGCTAGAATGGTCTTTGTACACATGCCCCCAACCCCTCCACTCCATGAAGGAAGGCCATCCAGTACCACAGGAGAGAATGACGGGAAGAGCAGAACGATCCGAGCTCTGACTCCCTGAGACCAGCTTCTCCTTGAGTGTCCCAGTTAGCCAAGACAATACATTCCTCCTTTTTCCTTAAACTGCCCTGAAATGAGGTTCAATTTCTTGCCAACAAGAATCCAATGAATGGTGTGCCCATATAGGAAGAAGTGTGCAGGGGCCAGATAATAATAACACCTACCATTTATTGAAAGCTTCATTTGCATCCAGCTCTATACTGACTACTTATGTATATTATCTCCTCTCATTCTTCCAACATTTTTCAGGTACATATATTACTATTTTCATGTTTCAAATGAGGAAATGTGGCTCAGAGAGGTCCCATAACTTGCTCAAAAACACAGCTAGTAAATGGCAGAGCAGGGATTTGAAATTAGGGCTCTTGACTTCAATGCTCATGCTTTTCACCATGAGGTCCTGGAGCTCTTGAAGGGCCATTTTGGCAACTCCAGAAAGCACGTGAGTTGGGTTCCAAGTAACAGATGTCACTGTGTGCTGATGAAGTTTCACAGCTCACAGGCATGTTGGTCTGCTTGCCCCTGAGTGCTCTGTTACTCTACCTACTGAGATCCTGCCAGAATCAGAGAAACAGAAAGTGTTGACTCATCGGAGGAGGGGAGGGCCCCATCTCTCCCTGTCCAGCATGTTGCCAACTCTAAAATCTCATTAAGATAAAACAAAAGGCTTCAGGAAACTGATAATGGCACATTTAATTGCAAGGCACAGCAGTGGGGAGCCAAGGAGGGGAGTTCCTGAAGCAGATTCTTATAAAAAACCTTTTAAGATGCTTTTCGAATACGAGGCAGAATGAAGTCCTTACTTCCAAAAGACAGCCGGCTTTATTTAATTTTAAAAAATATATGAAGTTGTATAAAGATTTGGCATGCCTGACTGGCTTCCTTCTCTCCCTCTTCAGTTTCATCTCATCTGTGGTAGTTTCATCTCATGTTTTTCTGTTTAAGCTTCTGTAGATTGGTGTTTCTGGTATTGGCACTCAGAAGCATTTAATAGGTTAAGTAGGTGCTCAAGGAATGTTTGCAGCTCCTAGATCATGTGGATTTGGTAGAGGGATCAGAGTTGTAAGGAGGTAGAAAACTGAGGGAGGTAGAAAACGAGAGCTGGAGGAAACAGCCACGGAACATCTTCAGAACGCGCAGAATACGATGCGTAGTTTTGGGGCCAAGAGAAACAGGAATGCCTGGGGCAGAGCCTGGGAGGGCAGCTTCTGGGTTAACACAGTTCCCTCAGGGAGGAAATGCACCATAGTAATCATTCCTATGCGAAAGGAGGCCTGGGTGCACAGGAGGTGCAGACCCCCTGCTGTCTCTCTCCTCCTTTACCCACTTCCTGGACATGGCTGGCGGAGCTCCACACCAAGGCCTCCCTGTCTCTCTCAGAGTAAAAGCCAAAGTCCTTACCGTGTCCTACAAGACCTTACATGATCACACTGGCCTCCATGCCAGACATTCTCCTGCCTCAGAGCCTTTCACACTTGCTGTTCCCTACCTAGCATGCTGTTCCCTCCACCTGGAACATTCCTCCCAGATATTCACATGGCTCTCTCCTTCACTTCCCTCAGACTCTTAGTCAGAAGCCCTTAATCCCAGCAATACATAAATCACTTCTCCTTGGCATGTACCACCATCTGACACACTGCTTATTTCATTACTGGTTTATTGTCTGCCCTCCCAACATTAGATGGAGGCAGGGAATTTTGTCTGTTTTGTTCATTGCCATACCCGTATGCCCAGCAAAAGTGCCTGGCAATATAAACCCTCAAAAATATTTACAGACTGAAGGGGTGCACATGGGATCCTCTCCCCTAGGACGCTGCACGAGCACCTCAAACCTCATACGTCCATAGCACCTCCCCTATAGAAGCTCCTTCTCCGGTGTTCTCTGAGTATCTTCACCTTCTCCCTCCCAGTCCCACATTCAGTCAATCATTGATTCCTACAATTTCACCGCGTAAGTGTTCCTTAAATCCATCTCCTTCCTACCCTGCCTCATCTCACTCACTGCCTCCCTCTGCAATAACTTCCCACCTGGCCTTCCTGCCTCTAGAATTTCTGGTCTCTTTCCTTCCCCAAGCTATCATTGGTACAACTGACATAGTGACTACTTTTGTCATTTGATAATTACATTAAATTAATTTGAAACATACATGCAGTACGAGTACCCTTAGTTTTTTGTTCCATTTTTCTTTCCTTCTTATCACTTGAAACAGTTCAAGTCTACTGAAAGAATGAACTTTCATATACCCTACAATGAATTCACCAATTGCTAACATGTTGCTATATTTGCTTTATTTCTTCTCGCTGTCTCTCATATATATGTGTATGTATATATGACATATATATATATATATGTCATGTCATCGTGATATCATGACATTTCACCTCCTAATACTTCAGCATGCATCTCTTAAGAACAGGGACATTCTCTGTTATAACCACAGAGAATTCTCTGATATATTCTTTGATATAACCACAATCCCAATATCACACCTAGAAAAAACATGAATTTAACAACATCCAATAAGCAGTCCATAAGCAAATTTCCCCCATTGTTCCAATATCACCTTTTCTAGTTTGGTTGTCGTATCTTTAGTTTCTTTTACTTTTGATCAGGCCCATCCCACCCACACTGCCTTTTTATTTTTCATGACCTAAATTTTTTTAAAAAGACAAGCCAGTTGACTTGTAGAATTCTACTGACTGATTTAAAACACAATTCTGAGTGTCCCTTTCCTGCCTAAAGCCCTTCACTGGAAACCCACTACCAAAAGGTTAAGGTTGGAACCTAAGATGCCCAAAGGTCTTCCATGCCACCCCTTCTGTCCAAGCTGAACTGCTTGAAGGTTAATCTCCAAAGCTCTCCACTATCCACATCAAATCTATGCTTTCCTTGCCTCTGGACTTCAGTTCATGAAGTCTGCTCTGCCTGAAACGCCCTTTCCCTTCCTCTTTCCCCAGCAAGTTGCTACTTTTGCTTTAAAGACTCAATTTAGGCATCGCTTCCTTCAGGAAGTCTTACCTGATTACCCTACCTGGGTGCTCTCCTGATCTCCATTCCTATTCCTATCCCTGTACTTAGAACACTGTGTTCTAAGATTATGGACGTGCCTGTCTTCCAGTAAATCATGAGAGGATTCAAGAGAGGGCCTGTGGCTTACCCCACCTCTGTGTGTCTCAATAAATGTGTGCGGGATGAATGAGTGAGAAACAGGAGAGAGGAAGAAAGGGAAAGAGGCTCTTCTTTTGTTCTTCCATCTCAGGAAGAAAAGAGTCAGCATGCCTTTACTAAGGAAGAAAGCCAGAAGGAGGGGATGGTCCCATTCTATGAATAAAAGCAGAAGGGCTCTCATCTTCTTACCTGCCTTTCTCTTCTCATCACAACAAGGAGCTCCAAAACAGTGTCTCCTGCATCTTTGTAAACTTTCCTAGGCTGAGTGACTTTGTGTTGTGGTTTCCATGTAGTAATAAATAGTCAAGCCTTTAGCGTTTAAGAGCTCATAGGCTTGTTTTCAAGATAGCATAGTGCCAGGTGGGTACTAGACTAATAAGGGGGATCACGGCAATAAATTATATAAATGTCTAACCACTATGCTGTACACCTGAAACTAATATAAAATAAGATTGAATGTCAACTGTAACTGAAAAATAGGAGGGAGCAGGGGAGTCACCGCACACCCAGTGATGGACAGAGGAATTCCCTAGGCAAGACGGGATGGTGGCAGCTTTAAAGATGGGAGGAAAGAAGGCTGAGGTCCTAGGGCATGTGACTAGGAAGAAAAGGAGAATTTAGGAAATTGGGCTGGACCTGACAAGAGACTATTAAGTTTAAAAGCAGGCCTTTGAATACTTTGTCTGAGGCACTATTTTACCAGATGGACAAAGGAGTTTGGGCTTGTAGCCAAATCTGCAAAAAATGTTTTAAGACCTGGAAGTGGCTAAGGGGATTGGCTTTGTCTTAGAAGAAAAGGCAAAAGTAGGAAGGGCTCTTGAGAAAAATATTCCCCAAATCAGAGCCCCTGATAGGTTTTATTCTATATGCCAATCTGAATCAGTTGGTAGGACTTTTAGTATTGCTAAATTGAGAAGGAATCTAAAGCCATCAGCTGACTAGGTGAAAAAACAAACAAACCTGCTGATTGATTAATCATGTCTGCCTTGGGTTCAGGTAGGAAGGAATTGGGAAGGACCTAAAAGTTATTATTGAATGACTTAAATCTGGTAGGGCATGTACCTGACTTTGAATTCCTGGTTCTGCTCCATTTCTTAGCTGTATAACCTTGGGCATTTATAAAACCCAATGTGTAAAATGAGACTATTCTACAGATTAAATAAATAGCATGTAATAATAGGTAACACTTACATAGCAATTTCTATGTGTCAGTCATGGTTCTAAATATATATATATATTTATATGTATGCATATATATGTATGTATGTGAATATATATATATTCACTTGAATATATAGACCTATTTACTTCACAACAATCCTATCAGGTTATTATCCCCAATTTACCAATGCAGAAACTGAAGTTCAAAAAGGTTAAGGACCTGCCAAGGTGACACAACGAATGAGTGGCAGAGGCAGGATTCACACACAGGCAGCCTGGCTCTTAGTTCACATTCTTCACCACCTTAATAGCTACTAGAAGCCAACCACTTTCCATTGCTGACTTGTCATTGTGTGTCAGGCAACTGACATAAGCTCTGTGATTTAATTTAACTCCATAAGACTTGCACCCTAAAGTTCGCACGTCTGTAAAACACATTTTACAGAGCAGTTCATCTTAAACCAGGCAAGCAACAAAGTCATGAACAGGACAATAGAAAGGGTTCACCTGAAGAAAGAGATAGGACAAAATCAGGACCCAGAAATCTGGGCTCTAACAAAACACTTTGGCCTTTTTACTTTCACTGTAACATGAAAGGCTTACTCAAGAGCCATCAAAATACACAGGACAGGAAGCCAGGTGAGGGAGTTTTCAGTGCAGGAGGACCCAGGTTGCTTTCTACTGTGTGGGAATGAGGTGTTCTTCCACCAAATGGCTTTAGACCAGGTGTCAGCAAACTACAGCCCCCGGGCCAAATCCTACCCATCACTGGTTTTTGTAAACAAAGTTTGGTTGGAACATAGCCAGACATAATATTTGATATTTTGCCTATGGCTGTTTTCACTCTATAATAGCAGGTATGAGTAGTTGCAACAGAGACCATATGGCCCACAAAATCACCTATCTGGCCCTTTGCAGGAAAAGTTTAATGATCCCTACTCTTCACTTTTGGCCAGATTTTCTAGGTATCAACATGGCATACATTATCAATCTTATGTCCTTGACTAGAGAAGAAAGAAGAAGATGTCCCATGGATATTTACTAGGGGCATGATGAAGTAGGATGTCCATAGAGGAACCAAAATGAAAACAGATGTGGCCAGAATAGGATATTGCAGAGTGTGCTCCGAGGAATGTGAATCAATGTGATGTGACAAAATGGTTCAGGGATCAACTGGGAACCACTGTGCTAAAGAAGTTTAAGCAGATTTCTCTACTGCGGGACTTCTCAGAACCTTTTTTTTTTTTTTTAAGATTCTATTGGGGAAGGGGAACAGGACTTTATTGGGGAACAGTGTGTACTTCCAGGATTTTTTTCCAAGTCAAGCTGTTGTCCTTTCAGTCATAGTTGTGAAGGATGCAGCTCAGCTCCAGGTTGCAGGGGGCGCAGCCCACCATCCCTTGCGGGAGTCGAACCGGCAATCTTGTGGTTGAGAGGATGCATTCCAACCAACTGAGACATTTGGGAGCTCAGCGGCAGCTCAGTTCAAGGTGCCATGTTCAATTTTAGTTGCTGGGGGGAGGAGCTCACCATCCCTTGCGGGACTCGAGGAAGTGAACTGGCAACCTTGTGATTGAGAGCCCACTGGCCCATATGGGAATCGAACCAACAGCCTTCGGAGTTAGGAGCATGGAGCTCTAACCGCCTGAGCCACCAGGCTGGCCTCTCAGAACCTTTAAAAGGCCATTATGCCTTGAGATTTCTGAGAGGGTGACATGGTTCACAAAGCTCATTTTTCCCATGGCACTGTCTTCTGCAGAACATTCTTTGGCAAATGATGAACTAAAAGAAGTCTTTAGAATCATGCTCCTGGGAACTAGAAATCAAAACTATAAGGGCTATGATGTAATAAGCATGTCTTTCCTTCAGCAAGGAAAGAAGGAAAACAAAGAAAAAATAAAGAGAACTAGAGTGAAAAAGCAGAGAGCTGTCTGAAGGAAGAAAGCAGGACCCCGGACAGAAAACATGTGAGGACAGGAGAAACACCTGGGTGACCAGGCTATCAGAGGGAATGAGGTGGCAAAAGCAAGGCTGCTGCCCAGTGAAGGGTATATGGTCATTTTCACCATCACCATCTTCGTCATTGGCATCACCAGAGAAGCTAAGCTTCCCTGACTACTCACTACTCCACAAATCCTCTAGACAAAGGATTTCACTTAATTCCCATTTTACAGATAAGGAAACAGAGTCACAGACAAGTTAACTCCCCCAGAGTCAACGCTTATAAAGCTTGTAAGTGGTACTGCGTAGATTCAACTCTGGAAGTCAGACCCCAGAACCCATGCTCTCACCACCGCACCTCACCAGTTGACTTCTAATTGCATGAGAGGGAGGGCTGGAATGTCATTACATAACACAAAGAGGATACTGTAACAAAGAACATACTGTATAGAAATGTGACACCGAAACATTTGGTGGAAAAGACAAAACCAACCAACCAATGTCACTGGATATTTAGCTGCACAAGGCCAAACTGCTAAGAGGACTGAGGTTTTCCCCACAGCACAACCAGACGTTTAGATATCATCCTATTTTCTTCCTCTCTTTTTACTCTTGTAGTAACTATGCTTCATTATGTTGTAAGTTATACATCAGGGTATATCAGGCTTTCCAGCAAACTACACTAGCTCATAAAGTGAGCATAAGACATTTTCTGAATGTTAAAAAGTATTTTCAATCCAAACTCTATGACCATGCTATTGTCCTGGTCATAACTCTGTATTTACAATCAGCCTAATTTAGATTTTCACACTTGCCAGTTCTTTTTGGGGAGGATTGGGACCCTCAGAACAGCTTCCAAGGACAGATTCTGAAAACATGAATCACCGATCAATTAAATCTATTCTGGCTCAGAAATGTACCTGCATTAAATGCTAGACTAGCATTAATCTGTGCCCTAGCTAACCACTGATTTCCATGCTTAAAATATGATGCAAATAGTAAATCACACCATTTGGTGTGGGTGGGGATAAACCCAGGTCAGGAAAAGAAGTATAGGACACAAAAAACTTGCACACTGAGTATCCTGGATTTGCTATGATGGCCAAAAAAAAAAAAAAGAAAAGAAAAAAAGAAAAAAAAAAGATAAAGAAAAAAAAAATCCTTTGGAATCCTACCAACATTGGCTGGGGCTCCTGAAGGCAAAAGTTTGTGTGGAACAGTCTACTTCTGATTTACTTTTTTGAGTCTGTAGCAAAATAAAGGGCTGCTACAGAGTAAAATGGAAAGGCTGCCACATTGCACTGCTCGTAAAATTCTGTTTACCTGGTGAATGGTGAGGGCAAGGCTTTGGGATCCTCGGTCCAGAAGAGCTGCAGGGCAGGGTGTCCAAATCGTGGCTGGTCACAGGCTGCTGCCCTTCATACTGCTGCTGCTTCTAAGATCCCATTGGAAAACCCAAAGGGCTGGAGAGTCCAGGCCAATATGATGTTTCCAAGAGAGTATTCCTCCCTTCCCCGCACCCCCCTTTGCTTGCGCTGACTTTGGAGCAGCTCCACTCTCTTCTACCCCGGGGTGAAGCAGCTGGGAATCCGGGCGGGCGTTGTGCTGGGGGAGGGAGGCGGCCCTTGAAACCACTTCCAGATGTGCTGGGCAGGCCTGCTCCAAAGCGCTAGACTTCCTCCAATATCCTGGTCCAGCAGTCTGCGTGCAAATCATTTTGAAAACAAGGCTGCTCTGGAGGAAAAGATTTGAGACTGAGGAAAAGCAAATGCTTGGTGGGTGCATTAGACCACATGTTGGGTCTAAAGTAAACTTTTGAAAGAGCAGAAGTGGAAAATAAGTTCAGACTGATTTTAAGAATATCTTCATAGACTTTAGCTTCTCCTGAAATCTCCTAGCAATTAAATTCCTGTTGTCCCCAAATCAAAGCCCAGATAGCAGCTGTGGTCTCATTCTACCAACGTAATGACAGTGACAGAAGTTTTAAGATGGTGTGTTTGTGTCTGAACATGGGAAGGAATCAGGCAAGGAGTCAACCCCACCCATAGATTCTCAGAAACCCAGGAAAGGATGCCAGCAGTTTGCCTGGGAACATGGAATTTATGTCTGCAATGGCCTCTCTCCCTAGTTCTTATAAGGAAATGAGGATTCCACTGCTCACTGCCTCCTAAAGTGGTGTTGCCCAACAGAAATATAATACAAGCAACGTTAGAAACTTAAATTTTCTAGCAGTCACGTTAAGAAAAGTACAAAGAGCCAAAATTAATTTTAATGATATCATAACTTCAATACATAATCAATATAAAACATTAACCAAATATTTATTTATTTATTTATTTTTGGTACTAAGTCTTTGACATTTGGTGGTGTTTCACACTTGCAGCACACCTCAATTTAAACACTAAATTTCATCAGAAACAAATATGTATTAAGATTTCATAAAATGTACAAAAAGTCACATACCCAGGTTGTTCTTACGTTTTCCGGTAACTGAATTGAGTATGTTTTTCAATTTAATTAAAACTAAGTAAAATGTAAAATTCATTTCCTCAGTTGCCCTTGTCGCATTTTAAGTACTCAATAGCCAATGTGGCTAGTGGTTACTGTACTGAACAGTCATTGAAAGAAAAAGGATTTAGCGGGGTTTTCTCAGACTTGAACTTGGAGCGTGGGAGTATCGTGAGTAGCTTCTGTTTGTATAGAACTTTGAACATTGACAAAGCGTTTTTGTATCTTCTATTTCATTTTATTCTCACAACATTCATGTTTGGTAGTTGAGCAGATGTCATTCGCTCTAATTTACAGATGAGCAAACTGAGGCTTTGAGCAAGTTAAAGTCCAAGTTCCCAAAGCAAGTTGGTGATGAGGCCAGGACCGGAATTCCTATTCAGCTGTTCTCAACTGTTTCTTCCTTGAGACATGTTTCAGATACTAGGATTTTGGGTTGCAACTCTAGGGTTAAAATGAATGCCCAATTATTGCATTCTTCACTGGGTCATCCTTCAGCTCCACGTCCCTATTTATACAGAATTACTGGCTGCCCTGGTGGCGTTCCCTAAGGCCCTCACCCAGTCCGACGAGTGCGTCATTTTTCTTTGGAGCAGGCTTGACATTTTGCTATTCTTCCCTCTTAACTCCTAGCAAGGTGTACTCTGGTTTAAACCACAACTCCACTCAATGTCTTAGCTAATGACTTGGCTGTAAGATATTTATCTCTGGTTGCAGCCCCAAAAAATTTTTTTTACACATTGATCCTTGTGGGAAGTCAGAAGATTCAGTGGCGGCCAGGGTACGGTGCTGCAAGCACTCTTGCTCCAGTCTTCACTGAACCCACATGAGCAAAAATCACATGAACAGCTCCTGCCCCACGGCTTGCCACTGCCCTTCCAGAAGGATGTGCTGTCACGAGCAGCAGGACAACGGGTCCCTCGGACATCCCAAGGCATTGTGGTGGGAAGCACTCCAAGTGGATTCCTGCCGGTTCCAGTTTCCTCCAAAGATCGTGTTTTCTCCTTCTTTGCATCTCTCATCCACCTAGCAGAATGCCTGATGCAGTGGAAAGGCTGGTGAGTAAGTAGGTTCAGAGAATGTGACAACCAAAGCAGCCAAGCGGGGGACTCAGAATTGAAATAATAATTTTGTTGTTTTCATAGACCCTGCTTGCTATTCTTATTAGCTTCTACGTGGACCCAAATGTCTCTGGTCGTTGCTCTTTGTATACTTTCTCCCTGACCCGCTACTGTCTCCAACTCCAGGTTCTTTCTCCTGTATTTCTGCTGGGCCATGTTCTGAGGATACAAAAGGCTTGTTATCCATGACCTGGATTTCCACATTGTTATGTATAGAGTCTTTCCTGGGAAAGATGTGAAGAGAGCAGACACACAGGATACAGGTGCCACTCTGGGAAGTGCAGTGGCTTCCAGCATGGGTTCTGGAGACAGGCACACTTACCGGAGGTGTTAGCTCAAGCCGGATATGACTAATACTTCCACGTTACTAAATATCTCCGTTCCCTTTCCTCATCTTTAAAGTGGGGGAGCCTCATAGGGCCTGTGCCAGGGTTAGAAGGCACCATGCATGTAAAGCACCAAGTAAGGGCTCAATACATGGATGCGATTCGCATTGTTGCATGAAGACGCTAATGGGATGAACTAGAGAAAGAAAGTGCAACAGTGAGGTGCTTACAAATTAAAGAAAAAAAGTCCAAGGAAGTTCTACGGTGTTGCAAGCACTGCTGGTAGCCTACTTATAACCCTTTCTGCTTCCTCCCTTCAACTAGAAACACAATCTATTGGGGCAGCGTCCTGCCCAGTTAAAAATATTCCCCTCCTCAGGCATCCTGCAGCTAGAGTGGCATGTGAGCCGCAGAGTCAGCTGTCTGCGACTTCCTAGAAAGCTCTGTTTTCCTGGCAAAGAGCTGTCTGGTGCCCTGTGCTCTTTCTTCCTGTCTGAAATGCAACCTGGATGCCTGGAGGTGGGGCAGCGTCTTGCAGCTCTGAGGACAGAAGTTCCACCCAGTGCTGTCAGGCGCACACGGTCACAGCAGCTGTGCAGAGACTGCGGTGTTGGTCACCAGGGCCGTGGCAGGGCATGGAGGGCTCACTCCAATGGGCTGATGGTGGAGACGTGGAAAAAGGCACTGTTTGAAAAGGTGTAGTCTGTGTTAGGACAACCTGGTTAAGAGATAGTGCAGTAGCCTGGGGTTAGCCATTGCAGGGAGTCACTACTATACCCGGCCCTGCAGGACAAAGGAAGGGAGTGGTTAGCAGGGCTGGGAGAAAACAGCAGCATGGACAGGGCTCCCTGTGTGGACCCCCACAAAAGGGACTAGGGGGCTAATTCCCCCAACCTTACAATCTCCTGTTGGTGGGGCCTCCTACTGGCCAAACCCAACTGGAAGTCAGAGGGTAAAGGAGCCAGTGATGTAATCCATTTCGGTCAGCCTCTCAGGGCACTCAACAGGTTCAAGAGTGGAGGGTAGGTCTGTATAAGCAAATAGAAACTATCCTTGCCTAGTGTGGCTAGGGTCCCCGGGATGTGATTCACAGCCGGCACATGTTTAGAGGGTGGAGCAAGAACACAGGAAGAGCCTAAGTCCCTCATGGCATGGAGTCACCAAAGCAGTTCTGAATGAACGACTTAAGGAACATCTTGCTATGCGAGGAAAAGCAACCCTCATGGGCTTAAGTCGGTTGGGTCAGTGTCATGCAGGGCGTCATGCGGGGGTCTCAGTTCCCACTCCCCACATAAGAACGCACTGAACAGGACATGGCTAGGCCAAAAAGGAACATTCACGGAGCCAAAGGTAGGGGAGTCATACCACTATACTCTCGCTGACGGCATCCGCCTCTCTGTAATCTGCTCTTGCTAGCTCAGCCACCATCTTCTTGTTAGCCCCCATTTTCTGCTAGTGAAGCCACGGCAGTTATATTAGTGACCAATGGCTCACTGGCTACAGCTGACGGCCAACTAGCCACAGCTGACGGCCATCCAATCACAGTTGATGGCCATTTACTACCTGAGCCAGCACCTTTCCACGTGAGGGCGAGAGCCTGGAACCTGCGCTCCTGGCTCTGTCCCCACAGTCGGGTTCCCGCTCTGTGCCTGAATGAGTCCTATGAGATCCCTATGTGTTTCACATGCGGCTTCAGTTTGTGCTATCCTTAGTCAACGCAATGTGTATCTGAGTTATTATTAGCTCATGCGTATTTCTTATTCGTTGAAAGTCAAATGTTCATCATTTCTTCTTACCCAATGAGCCTGCCTTGCTGAATGTATTACTTTGTAGATAAGTTCTTAGGTAAAATTGGTTAAGGCTGATAAAGGTAACTGGGAGGAAAGGAAGATGCACCCTGTGGTGACAGTGAATCACTAACTGGGTCAGTGTGACAAGCTGCCATTTATCGCCTGTCTCCCAGGTTACCCCACGCGTGGCAGGAAGTGCAGCCACAGGAGCCTCAGTTCCCTCTTTTGCCTGATGGTGCCCAGAGATGGGTCACCTGCTCTGGGTTCTTCCCTGCGCCCCCCCCCCGAGCTACAGTAACTTCTCCTGCACCCTCCTCTTTGCCCCTGGGTTCCCTCTCCCACATGAGATGACTGTTTTTCTTCCTTGGCTCTTGTGCCCATTTCCTGTTCTGGTAAATGGTGTGGGCTCTAACTGGCCTAGAATTCTGCCTTGCAGCTGCCCTGTCCATGTCTTGGCTGCAGCTCTAGCAGAGACCCATGGCCAGAGCCCTGCCATCTGCGAACAGGCCTCTCAGACACCATCTGCTTCCTTCATCTCGGGAACAGTGCCTGCTCAGGCTCTCTGCTGTGGAGTTCAGCCTACCTGCTGGCATCCCCAAACCCTTTCTCAGACCTCTGCCAATAAGCCCTTGGCCTGAGTCCTCAACTGAGTTTCAGGTATTTTTGGACATGGCAATTTAGACTCTTGGCTGAAAACAGCACTGTCTGCCGCCTCCCAGCACCAGGCCCTCCCTCTGAAGCTGACACCTCGGTGGCTTGTAGCTCAGGGGGAGGAATAGAAACAGTAGTAATGTAATGAAAATAGTGATGATGATGATGACAGAGGTAAAACAATGTGCTACTTACGAAACGCTCACGACAGGCCAGGCATGGTGTAAGCGCAGCACCGTGCTTGCTTTGCATGGTCACAGCACACAGTTCAGTCACCACGGTTTAGTTGAGCAGCCTCAGCCCCGCCGCCAACAACACAGTTTAAATCTGTTACCAGAGGATATTAACTATGAGTCACGGCGTACGTACAAACTTTGCTGCTAGCTGTTCAGTCCACCAAATTACTATGCAAAGAACAGATCCACATCATGAGCTGTCACCACTCACGTCACTTCTTTCGCAGTGTGTCTGTTGGTGACTGGTCAGTGATGTCTATTGTTCAGTTTATGTGCAGACGGCAAAGCCTGTAGTTGTGTTGCTTCCTTCATTCCCAGTGATAAATCCATGTGATATGTACAAAAATGGATAACAGAGAGAATTGGCCAACAAAGACAAAAGTGTTACAAAGAAACAAAAAGTGACAACGGTGGGAGTGAAGTTCAAATGAAAGGTAAATGGAGGTAGAGAAGAAACAGCTGGCCTTGGGAAGACTCTGTCACAACTGAATTCTAGATACACCGTCAGAAAAATTTACGGGAGGTGAATTTATGAACATAAATGAGGAAAGTGGTTGTGATGAAAAGGATGAAGACGTTCCAGAGAAGGAACAAGGGCAAAAAGTTCACATTAAAGGAACTCGCAAAGATGTGTCATGACATTTAAAGTGCGAAGAATAAAATATGAGAGGCTGACCCAAACTTAGAAAGGAGTGTGACAATTTGCCAAGGCACAGAAAAGATGCCCACTCCGTATAATAAGTGATACAAGAAGGGAAGCACTGTCCAAACTACCCTTTGGTAAGTTTTATACAGAAAAATAAAACATTTCATTCTCAATGTTTGCAATATTTTAAATTACAACAAATATTAGGTGGACTAATTTGTTTCATTTCCTTAGCCATTAAAAACCAACAGTAAGAGCGTTTCAAATATTTTGACAAAATTTTTCAAAGGTCACGGAACAATCGTAATTTTTTCCCATTGAGAATTAAGATTGCTTTGCAGTGTTTCAACTTACATGGTCATTTTTACAAAACTGCACTACCGTGCAAAGGGAGGACTGCCTGCACGTTACATATATTATCTCATTTGATCTTCAAAATAACCCTAAGAAATGGATGCTATTATCATCCCCATTTTATGGACAAAGAATCCGAGGCTCAAAGAGGATAAATACTCTGACCCAGACCACACAGCTAGTAAATGGCTGCACTTATTGGATTCTAAATCCCATGATCTTAACCTCTATGCCATAGTGTGAGTCCAGGTGCCTGATGGGTATTGGGCATGGGGGAGCAGGAGTGAAGGAGAGAAAGTGATAGATAAAGGTACCTTCTCTAATGTAACCTCAAAAGGCTAGAGCAGCATTGTCCAAAAGAGCTTTCTGTTTTCTATTATATACTTACAGAATATAAATATTTACATAACCTATAATATAGAAACATATTCAACCCTAGTATACATGTAATTTTACATGTACTTCTTAATCCATCTTTCTGCAATCCTCCAGGATCTTGCTCCATCAAGTTGAACTCTCCCTGAGGCAGGTCTAGTTGGTTAGCTCAACCAAAAGTCATTTCCAACCTTTTTTCTCCCTTGCTTTCTTTTCATTATTGAGGCTAAAAACAAACAAACAACCACTTTGATAGACTCCTGTAGCCACCCTCTTGGCAAGATGACCCCCAGTGTCTGCTCTCCCCTTCTGTTTCTGTAACAGAACCTTGTATACCAGTTGGGCACATGGCCATTCTAAATAAACCTACCTTTCCCAAACTTCCTTCAACTAGCTGTGGCCTTGTAACTAAATATTGGCTTATGGGATGTAAGCAGAAATAATATATATAATTTCAGAACGTGTTCTGGAGAGGGAAAGATTCCTTTTCCTTACTCTTTCCTGCTGGCTGGAATATACATGTGATAGCTGGAGCTGGAGCAGCCATCTTGGACCATGAGTTGGAAGGAAGAATTCCAATCCACAAAGTGTACAAATCCCTGAGGACTTACTGAAAGCCATGCCAGCTTTCCACTGCCACTTCCAAAATTCATTTACATGGGAGAAACATCAACTTTTAAAGCCATTATAATTTTGGTGTTTCTATCACTACAGAAACATAATCTTAATATACCCCATGCCCCAGTTCTGGCCACGAAAACCTAAGGGCAAGTGTGCTGGATGGCTTCTGGGCAAGATGCTTTTCCTTCCTGTAAAAGGAGAGCTCTATAACCTGATCCTGGCGGTCCTCCTGCTTCATGCCTTTGGGCATGGTTGTGTGAGGACACAATGACCAGGGCTACAACAGCCTTCTTGTGACCACAAAGGAAAAGTCAAGAGAAATTCAAAGCAACTATCCAGAACCGTGATACTACTAAACTGCTGAACTAGCCCTGAACCCACCTACCCTAGATTTCTGGTGCAAGATAATTAAGAGCCGTATCATTTAGCACGCTGTGTGTTGAATATTCTGGTTCTTGTGACAGAAAGCATTTCCAAATGACATTTCTCTTGCTATATGTTCTTGTTGATGTCCTCCACAAATTCGTATGTTGAAATCCTCACCTGCAAGGTGATGGCATTAGGAGGTGTGTCCTTTGGTATTTTGGTGCTTATGTCATGAGGATGGAGCCCTTATGAATGGGATTAGTGGTCTCATAAGAGAGACGCCAGAGAGTTTCCTGGCTCCTTCCACCAAGGTTACAGTGAGAAGTCACCTCTGCAACCTGCAAGACAGACTTCACAAGGCCCTGATCTTGGACTTCCAGCCTCCAGAACTGTGAGAAATAAATTTCTGTTGTTTTGTAAGCCACCCAGTCAGTAGCACGTTGTTATAACATCATGAACAGAACAAAACATCTCTATTGTTCCTTCAGTCTTCCCTTTTCAACTGGATCCTTCTTTGGGGCGACAAACATGCTCAAGTCTCATTTACGCCCTGTATCCATTTCTCCACTCCAGCCACTGTTTTTTAATTTCCTCTCATGGGAAATCTCTGTAAAAAGTAGACTATACATGGTATCAGCACTTCCTCACTTGTTATTCATTCTTCAATCTTCTCTGCCTATCCTCCTCCCACTCCACTATTTTCACCTACGCAACTAATAACTTCCCAGTTTGCAAATCAAACAGACTCTTCGTCTTTTTGCTCTCTGACCTCTCTACCTATGGCTTTTGTCTTTGATAACCACTTCCGCCCCTGTGAAACCTCCTTCACCTGTGGCTTCTTTGACTTCACTCTCACCCAGTTCCCTTTTGACCTCTCTGGCTCCTCATTCTCCATTTCCTTCGTGAGCGCCTCCTTCTGTCTTTACCTCTTAAATGTTGGCTTCTCAGTGGCACTTTTCTGCTTCACTCTTCTCTTCCCTTTCTATACTCCTACATGGTAACTTCCATTCCTGTAGTTTCCAAGATTGAAGGTAGTTATCTTGAAAATTGGGGACCTCGTCTAGACTCCTCACTTAAGCAGAGTTGAGTCAAAGCTTCTCTGGTACAATATCTCTCCCACTGGATTAAGCACTTAGTCATAGATTGAATTGTCTCCCCCTCCCAAGGATATGTTGAAGTCCTAACATCCAATACCAACAGAGGGTCTTTGTAGATATAATCAAGTTAAGACGAGGTCATTAGGATGGGCCTTAATCCAACATGATTTATGACTTTCTAAGAGGAGGAGAAGAAATACAGACACACAGAACAATACCAAGTGCTGATGGAGGCAGAGATTGGAGTGATGCAGCTACAAGCCAAGGATTGCCTACGACTGACGCCCACCAGCGGAAGCTAGAAAGAGGCAAGGAAGCATTCTGCCCTACAGGTTTCAGAGGGATCATGGTCCTGCTGACACCTTGATTTGGGATTTCCAGCTTCTAGAACTGTGAGACAACAAATGTGTTTTAAGCCACTTGGTTTGTGGTACTTTGTTACAGCAGTCCTAGAAAACTGATATATACTTCCTCCAGTGTCCTGCAGCTCCTTATCTAAGCAACCAGTTATAACTTATAATTTCTTTTGTCTTAAGACTACTTTGCCTTCATCTTTCTCCTAGTTTAGGGATTTTCACACTTTCAAATATCCTAGACCAGTTTTGTGTTTTTAATTTGAATATCAGCGTTGGGGTTGCAACTTTTTAATTTTGCCCTTTGTCTTTTGCTATAAGGACATAAAAAAAAAAACCACCCAAACTTCCTCCTACTTACAGCATCATTCATAAAAAGTAAGGACATTTTAACACTGAATGCTCGCAACAAAGTATAGTTCTTTAAATTAAATATTTTAAGTTCTATAAAAAACTCATTGCTTTATCCCAATTTCTCCAGTTTTGTTTCCGATACCTAACAACTTTGTGACAGAAACACTTAAGAGCTCATATTATGTATGTGACAGAGCAAAATATTAATACATAAATATTCATAGCCTCCTTTCTTTGTTCCCAGCCATCTTTCCCCTCCCTTCCCAAATTCTCTTTGACCATATTTGAAATAGGGGTAATAGTAAGAGGAAGAATTTAAGAAGCAAGAGCTGGAAAGAATTGTGAGGATTCTTTTTAAAAAGGTAGACAATCAGGGCCGGTCCAATGGCTCAGGAGGTTAGAACTCCATGCTCCTAACTCCGAAGGCTACTGGTTTGATTCCCACATGGGCCAGTGGGCTCTCAAGCACAAGGTTGCCAGTTCGATTCCCCCCTCCAACTCCCGTAAGGGAGCTGAGCTGTGCCCTCCACAACTAAGATTGAAAGGAAAACAACTTGAAGCTGAACAGCACCCTCCACAAGTAAGATTGAAATGACAACAACTTGACTTGGAAAAGAAAAAAAAGGCCTGGAAGTACACACTGTTCCCCAATAAAGTCCTATTCCCCTTCCCCAATAAAAATCTTTAAAAAAAAAAAAAGGTAGACAATCACCCCTCAAAACAAAGTTATGGATGAGAAGGTGGAGAGGCATGCTTAGGTTTGAGATAGTTGAGGAAAGGGTTGAGCTAGGCATGGGAGAGAAACTGAAAATGATAAGGGATGAAGAAAAAGAAATTTTAGGAAATTTGATGTACTTTGTGTGTATTCTTCCTTCAGTACCAGCTCGAGCGTATGAGGTACAGATTTACTTTCAATACTTTTTCTCTTTGAGTGTGATTCTGTAGAACCAGATCACAAGGCAGCTGAGCCTTACAAGGGATACAGGTGACTGTGGCAGAGGCGGTACTGGGGTTAGGGGCCCTGGAATCAGCAGCCCTGTGTTAGAATCCCGATCCCAGTTCTTTTCTGCTCTGTGCCCAGGGGAGCATTACTTTACTTTGCTTCATTTTCCCGTCCATGAAAAGGAGATAACAGCACCTTCTGCACTGGATTGTTGGGAGGATCATGTGAGATAATACAGATAAAGTCAGTGCTTGACACTGGAGGACGCTCAGATATTAGTAATAAAACAAATCTACAGAGGGTGCCAAAAAAATGTATACACATTCTCAGCAAGGAAAACTATTAAAATTGTGATACTCCATATATACCCAAACAAAAGATGAATACAAGTCACGGGTGACTTCTGCAATTACAAGAGGCATTCAAAAGTGGTTCCCATCAGCGTCCGGACACTTCCGATTACCACCAACTACTGCTTGAGGTTGACCCAAGTGTCCACTTGCTTTGTTTAACCAAAACAGAAGAAAAAAGCCTTCCGCGGCTCAGCGGTCCTCAACTTCTTGGCCAGGCATGCACAAAGCCCGGCCGGCCCCACCTGCCTTGGCAGGCTCAGCTCCCACCTACCCTCAGGTGGTGCCACGCGGGGGCAGCTCTCCGGACCGCCGGAGGGTGGCCCCGACTCCCTCGGCCCCTCGCGCGTCCGCGGGCGCCCTCCGCCGGGACAGGCTTTCCGCTCCCGCGCCGCGTGCCCCGCGCTGGGAACTTCCCCGCGAGCTCTCCTCCCTCCGGTGGTACTGTGACTGTTTCCAGGGTCTGATTGGCCCGCACATCATAGATGCTCCAAGTGGCCGTAACGGAAAACGCCGTGCCTTCTCCGGCAAATACAAAACTGGGGGCCCTGGGGGGAGGGAAGACGGGTCGGCAGGAAGTGTTCTTCCACCAAAGCACCGGTGCCACAGGTGCCCCGGCCGCCGCGTCGCCGGGGACGGGGGCGGGGCTTCCCCGCCAGGACCCCGCCGCTCCCCGCGGCCTCCAGCCTCGCCCGGGCCCCCGCGGTCACGTGACACCCCCCACCCGCCCGGGGCGCACCGCTGGGGGCGGGTCCCCGCCCACCCCCGCGAGCGGAGGCGCCGGAGCCGGCGCGGTGAATTGTGGGCAGAGGGGCGGGGGTTGGGAAGATGGCGGCTCCCAGCCTCCTCAACTGGAGGCGGGTTTCCTCCTTCACCGGGCCCGTCCCCCGCGCCCGGCACGGACACCGGGCCGTGGCCATCAGGGAGCTGATGATCATCTTTGGTGGGGGCAACGAGGGCATCGCGGACGAGCTGCACGTCTACAACACGGGTAGGCGCGGCGGCGGCTCCTCGGCCCCGCCTGTGGGAGCCGCGGAGGGGGAGGGGAGGGGAGGCGAAGCGGCGGCCGCGGCCCTGACAGCTGTCACTGCCCTGCCTGCCTCGTCCGGCCGGCGGCGGGGGGCGGCTCGGCCGCGCGGCCCCGGCGCTGCGGTGCGCCAGGCGGCCGCGCCGTGTCCCGGTACCCGCGGGGCAGAACCGGCCCGCCGCGGGCGGTCCCGAACCCCTCCCGCCGCAGCCGGGCGGACGTCGGCGAGACTGTTTCTGACCGTCTGGGCCTCGTTCCGAGTCTCGCTCACCCCGGAGCCCGGGGCGCGGGGCGCGGGGCGCGGCGGCCCCCGTGCTGTCAGAAACCCACCCCAGCCCCCGCGGAGGCCGCGCCGGCCCTTCCCGTGTCTCTTCCTCGGGAGGAGGAGACTCGAGGCGGGGCGGGTGAGGTGGGGAAACGACAGGCCTGCGGCGCCTTCTCCCCAGAGGCCGCCCGCCTCGGGCAGGTGGCGGCCAGGAGCTCTCCTGCGTCGGTAACCTCGTTAACCCGCGGGAAGCGGTTCGTGGGGGAGGCAGCGTCAGGCGGGTGTGCGCGCCGCTCCGAGGGCGGACGGTCGGCGGGCGCCCCCTGCACGGCCCGGGAGGCCCGACTGTGCGAGCCCCCGCGGAGGAGGGAGGCGGCTGGAATACATTTCCCACTTGTGAATGCCCCAGCGATCGTGAGAAAGTGTGTCCCTTGGTATAAGGAAAATTACTGCATTTGGGGTCTGTGTCGTGATCAGGAACTTTTCTTTGACCCATCCACTTGAACCATAGTGGTCATTTAAAGGTTAGCAAACTATTGGCGTAGGAGACATTTTATTGTTTCACCTTCTCCTCCTCCTGGCACCCCGGAGTATAAAGTTACAAAGTTATTGGACCATTGGATGTCGTGCACAACCCTGGCTCTGGAATAAGTTCGGCCTGGTTTGAAGTTTGCTCCGCCAGTTGCTCGTGATCAGCGCTCAAGTTACCAAACCTTAAGTGTCAGATTTTTTTCCCTCGCACGATGGAGATGATGAGATTCATCAAGTAGGATTTTTGTGAGAATGAAATGTGACAGATCAGGGTTTGTCTATGACAGCGCTGTAGACATTTGAACTGGAGAATTCTTTGTTGTAGTGGGCTGCGCTGCACCCTGTAAGATGTTTGGCGGCGTCCCTGGCCTCTGCCCACTAGTGTCCAGTGGCACCCTCTCCCTCCGATTATGACAACTGAGAATTTTTAGTTTGCCGCTGGGGGCAGGAGCAGAATCATCCCCAGTTAAGAACCACTGATATATATCAGTGCTACATACAAACTACATACTCATAGTTTGTGATAACTGTTTATTATAATTGCTTTTAATTTTATTTTGGCAATTAGTTACAAATCAGTGGTTCCTACCAGCTGTTAGAGGAGACATCCCTCCAGGCTGTGCTGCCCATGGATTTGTCTGTGACGGTACCAGAATATTAGTATTTGGGGGAATGGTTGAATATGGAAGATACAGCAATGAGTTATATGAGTTACAAGTAAGTGCCTTTCAAATTAATTATTTCCGCCTGTAGCTTTAATAATGGCATTACTCATAATTCTTCGAAAGATTGCAAAATAGTTTAAATTTGTGAGATTCACCTTTTATAGTTTTGAAGAAATTGTTTCCACTTCACTAAAAAGCCAGTGTCTAATGTAAGGCTTTTTCCAATACCTAGTGCAACATTTGTAACATTAAGATATTTTTCCAATATCTAGTGCAACATTTGTAACATTAAGATGTCTGTTACTTATCATCAGTTGTACATGTTACATATTTAGGCTTTTGTATTTTGGTGCAGTAGTTCAAGGTTGGCCTGCAACGGAAGCACCCAGAGTGCTGATGAAAACACAGATAGAGGGCTGGCGAAAACATAGATCGCTGGGCCCAGCCTCCAGAGTTTCTGAATCAGTGTTATCTAGTAGGGCCTCACTATTTGCATTCTTACCAAGTTCCCACTTGTTGCTGGTCCCCAGACAATACTTTGAAAACCTCTGCCTTAGTTAAAGAAATTGTTACCCTCACACTAATAGTCATTTTTTTTTCTGGCAGTACATACAAAAAAGAGGTAACAGTTTCGCATATCCTTTCTAAATTTGACTCACTACTAAACCAGACTCAGAGCCCTCTGTGACAGCCCTAATTGACTTTTATTACTGAACTGTGCATATGTTCCCTGGGCCGTGATCATGAGGGCATCTGGTAATTGGCAGAGGTAGGTGGATTATACCTATTTACAAGCAACTCATTTCACAGTTAGTTTTAGATAAAGAAATCATGGATGGCCAGAGAATAAGCTTTGGAGTTTTGTTTGTTAAATGGTCTTTATGCTTATTTAAAGGTTAAAATATATACCATTCATAGATTACCTAATTTCAGAAAGTAGGAATATATAAATTACTTTTAATCTTAAAGCTATATATAATAATTTTTATTTGCAAAATATTTTAGGACTGTTAGTGTTTATTATTATAAGCTTAGTTTGCCGTTGTGGAAAGTTGTGAATATGAAAGACTAGACTGAATTTCTATTGGAACATTTATTTTAATTCTAGAAGTTATCTGCTTGTCATTTGTCCTACAAGTAACTTATTGGAGCTTCTGATTGGATTCGGATTAAAAAGTATTGAGATGATGTTACACTATTAACAATATAGGAATGCTTTCCTGATTTTGTCTGAGTGTATTTATGCTCTTTTTTTAGGCAAGTCGTTGGTTATGGAAAAAAGTCAAACCCCATCCCCCTACTTCTGGTTTACCTCCTTGTCCTCGGCTTGGACATAGCTTTTCTTTATATGGTAACAAATGCTATTTGTTTGGTGGCCTGGCAAATGAAAGTGAAGATTCCAACAATAATGTTCCCAGGTATGCTGACTCTTTTTTCAGCCCAAAGGCTTATTTTACGATTTAGATTAAGAATATTTAATTTCTTCACCTTTAATTGTTAAAAGGGATGAAACTTAGCCTTTTGCCTGTAAACTTAACAATGAACAAATTTGTGTGCATTTGTGTTTTCCTTAGTCCGTGGAGTATATCTGTTTTCAAAACTATGCCGTTTCTAATCAGAAATCCTTATTAAAGTGATATTAATATAACTGCTTGTAGCAATATTTTTGTATCTATTGAGCCACGATGTATTTTAATTATCATAAGTGAAAATGAAAAGTAACAAATGTTATTTTCAAAGTAAGTTTCTCTGGAAATTTGGAGACAAAAATCTGAATATAAAAAGGCCATTATTTCCACTTTTCATGCAGGAAGCTGTCAGAGTGATTCACAAAAGTGAATACTTTTTGAACCAATACTCCCTTCCTTTTTCCAAACAGAATTAATCACTATCTCTTTTCTATTCACATAGGGTTTTGATCACTTGGTTATTATAGCACTCAGGATTTGGAGATTTTAGAGTCCAAAAGGCTGTTTTCTGAATCACTGCTTACTATGTGTGTCCTTTAGTACGAGTAATCTAGGCTTGTTTTCCTTCACTGTGAAATGGAGTGATTAAACACCTACCTTTCTGTGTCATTGTGATAGCTAAATAAAGTCATTGGCATAATTTTTAAAGTTGCCATCCACATATAGTACAATAGTTGTTATGACCGTGTAATGTATCTTTTTACCTACATTAGATTAACGTCTTAGTTTGTTTTTGTGTGTGTGTGTTTTTCCCCCAAACTTTAAAAAATAACATACACTAAAACATCATCGGAAATTTTGAAACTAGAGGAAATGAAAAAATATTTATCCCACCACACTAATCCATGTACTTTTACTTTTAGCACGTCTTTTTTCATTTTTCTATTAAACAGATTTTTTTAGGTAGAGACTCATAAAAATTCAAGAAATTAGAAAGTATATAAAGTTTTTTCTTATAGCATCACTGTCCCCTAACCTAGGCAAACATACATAATTCAGTTTGATGTGTATTTTGGGGGACCTTTTTCATGTAATACATTGTATTAGTCAGCCTTCCTTAGGTTATTGTATCTAACAGGCAAGCTTCTCAAGTTTACCGTACTTGAGGGTGCAAATAGATACATGCAATGCTTTTTAAAGCCTCTGATTAAAGCTAGTACATTAATTTCTGTTCACAGTCCGTTGGTCAAAGCAAGCCATAAGGCCAAGCCCTTAAGTCAATGATCCAGGGATGTATGTTCTGCATACTGGGAGAGGAGAGTTGGGAGCGTTAATTTGATCCTACACAGACATGTATTCACTTATAGAAGTGAGAGCTTTCTTTTTGCTTTGTGACTTTGGGTTTATTTGTTTTTGTTGTTTTTTTCCTTTAGTGATATATCTTGGAGCTCTTTTCCTGGCAGTAGACACAAATTGACCTTTTTTTTTTTTAAGGCTGAAAAGTAGTCTGAATTATGCAAATTATTTAACCTTTCCTCTACTGATGGACATTTAAATATTTTCTTTTCTTTCTTTTTTTTTCTATTACAGTTTTCACACATGTATAAATATTTTGTAAGATTGATACTTATAAGTGGAATTGGGGGGGGATGTCAAAGTGTGTTTACATTTAAGTTTGTTAGGTACTCCTGAATCAACCTCCAAAGAGACAGAGCCATTTATATTCCTAATAACAGTATATGATAATACCTACACCTTTGGCAATACTAGCTTGTCTCCCTCTTAGTTTTTGCCAAGCTAATAGGTGAATACAATTCGTGGGTTTATTTTGACTTTTTTAAAACCTGGCAATGAGCTTGATAACTATTTCTTGAACATTTGCCGTTCAATTTTTGAACTTTGTCATATCCTTCTTCATTTTTCTTTTTTTAAAAATTGAAGAATAAATTATATACCATAAAATCTAACCCTTCTATATGTACAATACAACGACTTTTAGTAAATTCACAGTGTTGGTTAACTATCACCACAATCTAGTTTTAGAACATTTCCATTACTCCAAAAAGAAACTTCTTATCCATTTGCAGTCAGTCCCTATTCCCATCCTGATCCCCAAGCAACCACTAATCTATTTTCTGTCTCCATAGATTAGCTTTTTCTGGACATTTCATACAAGCGTGATTTTCTGCATTTATCTTCTTTCACTTAGCATAATATTTTTGAGGTTCAACCATGTTGTAGCATGATCAAATATTTCTTCCTTTTTATGGCTGAATAGTACTCCATTGTATGCATGTACTACATTTTATTTATCCATTCATCAGTTGATGGATATTTGGATTGTTTCTAGTTTTTTCGACTTTTATGAATAATGCTGCTATAAACATTTGCATACAAGTCTTTGTATGGACATGTATTGATTTCTTTTGATCAAACCTAGCAGAATTACTGGGTCATGTGGTAAATTTATGTTTAACTTCTTAAGAACTACCAAACTGTTTCCCAAAGTGACTGTACCATTTTACATTCTTGCCAGCAATGTCTGAGGCTTCTAATTTCTCCACATCCTTACTAACAGTTGTTATTGTCTGTCTCTTTTTATTGTAGCAAAATAGTGGGTATAAGGTTGTACCTCATTGTGGTTTTAAATTGCATTTCCCTATTGACCAGTGATGTTGAGCATCTTTTCTGGAGTTTTTTAGCCATTTGTATATCTCCTTTGGTAAATTTCTATACAAATCTTAATTGATTTTTAAATTGTTTGTAGTCTAATTATTGAATTGTAAGAGTTCTTTATATATCCTGGATACAAGTTTGTTTTAATCAGAAATGAGATTTGCAAATATTTTCTTCCAGTCTGTAGCTTGTCTTTTCATTTCCTTTTATCTTTTGAAACACAAAAAAGTTTTTAATTTTGATAAGTCCAATTAATCAATTTTTTCTTTTATGGATCATGCTTTTAATGTCATATTTAAGAATTCTACCTATCTCAAGGTTATGAAGATTTGTTCCTCTGTTTCTTCTAAAAGTTTTATAGTGTTAGCTCTTACATTTATCTCTGATTCATTTTGCGTTAATTTTTATGACTGGGGTAAAGTAAATGTCGAAATACATTTTTTTACATGTGGATATCCAATTGTCTTAGCACCATTTGTTGAAAAGACTAGCCTTGGCATCTTGTTTGGAAATCAGTTGACCGACCCTAATTGTAAGGGTTTATTTCTGGACTCTTAATTCTATTCCATTGATCTGTATGTCTAGCCTTACGCCAGTACCACATTTTAGCTTTGTAGTAAGTTTTGAAATTGGAAGATGTAAGTTCTCAAATTTTATTATTCTTTCTCAAGTGTATTTTGCCACTTTGGGTGCTTTGCATTTCTTTGTAAATTTTAGGATCAGTTAGCCAATCTCTGCAAAAAGTTCTGCAGGATTTTGATAGGGATTGTGTTGTATATATAGATCAATTTGGGGAGAATTGCTGTCATTAACAGAGTCTTCCAGTCCATGAACATGGAAATGTCTCTCCATTTACTTAGATATTTAATTTCTCTCAGCACTATTTTGAGGTTTTCAATGTACAAGTTTTTATCTTATTTTGTTAAATTTATTCCTAATTTTTTTTTTTTTTGATGACTGAGAATAGATTTGGTTTCTTAATTTCATTTTTGGATTGTTCATTAGTAATATGTAGAAATACAATTGGTCTCTGTATATTGATCTTGTATCGTGACTTTGCTGAATTCATTTATTATTTTTAGTCATATTTTCATAGATTTCAGTTTTTATTATTGATTCTTAGGAGTCCTTTCTATATCACGTTTAATATGTTCCAAATATTTTTTCCAAGTCTTCTATTTGCCGTTTTTGTTTTAAAGGGTTTTCATTTTTGTTTTATCAAGTTTGACAACATTTTCTGTTATGGCTTTCTGGTTTTGTATCTTGCTTAGGAAGACTCTCCTACACCAAACTTATAAAAGTAACTATTCTATATGTTCTTCTAGTACATTCACAGCTTTGTGTTTTGTTTAAAACATTAATACATTTGAAATGTATTTTTGTGACTACTCTGAGGCTTTCAACTTTTTTCTTCCTAATAGATTTCCAATTCTCCCAGCATCATTTATTAAATAATCCATTTTTTCCCTGTTCATTTGAAGTCCCATCTCTGTCATATGTTTATCCTCATATAAATGAGTCTTTTTCTAGGCTCTTCCTAAACTAGGGGTTACAGACTACATGCTGCGGGCCAAATTTGGCCTGCTGTCTGTTTTTTTCCTTAAGTTTTTATTTATTTATTTATTTTTTTGGTGTTTTGTTTTGTTTTTTGAACAGGACTTTATTGGGGAACAGTGTGTACTTCCCGGACCTTTTTATTCCCCCAAAGTCAATTTGTTGTCCTTTTAATCTTAGTTGTGAAGGGCGCAGCTCAGCTCCAGGTCCAGTTGCCATTGCTAGTTGCAGGAACATAATCAGGGCTATGTTCTGAGGTTGTGGGAAGTTCTCCATCTCTTATTATCCTTAAAAAACATTTCTTGAATATTTAGTAGTAATTTTCCATAATTTTCTGGAATTAATAATAAGTTAAGGGGATGATGTTAGACTACCTTTTCAATATCGCTTATAGTTATTGATCTATTTAGATTTTCTAATTTTTCTTGAGTCATTTGGTAATTTGTGTCTTCCTTGAAAAATCACTCATTTCATCTAGTTGTTTAAATTTATTGATAAAAATTATGACAATTCTCCCTGTATCTTTAAAACCTCTGAATCTGTGGTTAACATCTTTTTTCTCATTCCTAAATGTATGTGGTTGTCTTTTCTTTTTTCTAATCAGACTTGCTAAGTGGTTTGTTTTTTTATTGGAGTTTTCAAAGAACCATTTTTTTGTTTTATTAAAATATTTCTCATTTATTTTCTTCAACTCTATTCCATTTCTTTTTTCCCTTTTTCCTAGCTTCTTTTAAACTTCTATTAATACTAGTTTGAATGCTTTTTCCAACATTTTTTAAAACTTTTTCTCACTTCTAATAATTTGGTTATTAATTCATTTATTTTCAGTATTGTTTCCTAATAAATGCTATGTACTTTCCTCTGATTACAGCTTTGGCCATATTCCATGAGTTTTGATATATAGTGCTCTTCTTGTCATTAATTTCTGTTTTTCTCTTTAATCTCAAAGTAATTGTGCATAATTTTTTAAAATTTCCACATGGAAAGTTTTGTTATTGTTGCTGATATTTACTTTTACTGTATTGCGGTTAAAAGAAAAAAAGTTGACTATGGGGTTTCTCCTTTCTGGAGATTGTCTTTGTGGTCTGTTTCACAGTCAATTTTTGTGATTATGCCATAGGTGTTCATGAAGATTATGAGTTCTTGACTGGGTACAAGGTTCTTTATTAAATCACTGTTTTAAATTATTATTCAAAGCTTTGGGGGTTTTTGGGTGGGAACTAGGTTATATCAACTTCTGAATATTTTAAAGTCTGCTAGTGTGATTGTGAATTTGTGTTTTGTTTCTTGTATATCTAATTTCCAACCTGTGTGTATTATTTTGTTGTAGACTTATCTTTTGTAAGTAAGACTAGCAAATAATCAGTATGAACTGGTATAGCATACTCGCTGGCGTCTGTTCTAATCTGTTTTACGTCTGTGCCATATCAGTTGTTAAATAGTTTAATATAATCCTTGCTGTTAATTGCTTATAGCTGGATTCGGGGTTCTTTTATTTTGTTTCCTCTGCATACCCCCTGCCCCCAAGAGACATTGTTTTATAATAGGGAAGATTTTCCCTGCCCTTTTATTTTATGTCTTCTGTTAACTCTGCTTGTTGTTGCTACCCCCTACCCTGCCCCACTTTTCCTGCCTTTACTAGATATTTTTAAATGAGGGCAAACGTTTGTATGTATGTATGTCTATATATCTATGTATCTGCATGTGTATACATATACATTTATATAATTTTTATTTCCTGTTCTGGGAATTGTTACTTTATATCCTTTTATCTATGTCTATTGTGTGATTGGTCATTATCTTGATTTTGTAGGAGCTCTTTACATTAAGAAATTTAATCTTTTTCTGTGATGTGTACCAAATTTGCTTTCACAGTTTATCATTTTTCTTTTGACATTATTTATAGTGTTGTTTTTCTAATCTTACTAGTTGCTTTCCAGAGGGTATGCTTTGGTTATTTTTCCTGCTGTTTACCTTTTCTTAATTTATTGTTTTTCTTTGATTCTTCTTCTCCTTTTAATGATCTGAAAGTTATACATGCTAATCCTGTGCTTCCTTATTGCTCAGAAATTATTACACACATTTGGGAATAGATTACTATCTTTAACTTTAGGTGATTTTTTTTGCTTACCTCCTTTGTCCATATGTTCGTTCCAATAGTCTTGAATCTTATTCCGTATTACAATAATGTTAAGAAATTAATTTTTTCGTAAGTCTTTCTTACTGATTATTTAGATGACCAAGATCATCAACATCAATTTAAATGTAATTATAAATTATTGCTTTCTTTGCATTACCATTTTTCTTATTCAGTGTATTCTTTCTTGGAATTCCTTTTATTTTTCCTGATTGATGTCTAGAATCACTTTTCCCCAAAACAATTATATGGCTAAACTTTGAAGTTTTATGTATCCTCAAATGTTTTAATTTCCTCCCTCATACTTGAGTAATAATTTGGTAGGAAATAGGTTTCTATAAAAGTCATTTTGCTCAAAACATTGGAAACATCCATGTCACCGTTGAGAAATTTAATGCCAGTTTCTAGAATTTAAAAGCTATGTAGAACATTGTTACAACATTGTAGAGTGAAATTTTAAAAAAAAAGAAAACTTGCGAAGCAGCATTTGTAGTATGCCTCATTTATACATGTGTGGATATGCTTCAAGCAGGCGGTCTTACCAGTCATTGTCAATTGTGATTTTTCTGGTTATTACAGACCACGTAATAAATTGTCCCAAAAGTTAGTAATGAAAAGTGACAACCATTTCGTTATTTATGCTCATGGATTCTGTCATTAGGAATTCATAGAGGATACGGGAGTGAAGATTAGGCCCTCAAATGGGAAGGCGTGAATGGTCACTTCTGTGTCTGATGCTTCAACTGAGACGGCTAAAGGATGGACTCAGCTGGCACTGTCATCCTATGTGTCTACATTTGGCCTCTCTAAATGGTGGTTTTTGTGGTAGTTGGACTTACATTGTGGTGCAGGATTCCAAGAGCAAGTGTTCCATAGTGAAGTTGCATTGACCTTCTGTGACCGAGCCTTAGAAATCACGTGGTGTTGCTTCATCATACTCTAATAGTTAAAGCCATCACAAGCCTGCCCAGAACCCAGGGGTGGGGACATAGACCCTACCTCCTGGTGGGAAGAGTGTCAGAGAATCCGTGGCTGTTTTGAAACCATCACTGTTGTTTTCATGGATAAGAGTATTGTCTAACTGATGGCAGAAATTTTTTAGATCTCTTTTGTTAACTACTTCATTCCCAGAAAAGTGCCTGGTACACAGCCGTGTTTGATAAATACGTGTTGAATGAATGAGTATGGGGTTCCTGCTCTCCTAATGCCTTTCTATACTATATGAATTTTTCACAGTAAGCGTATATTATCTTTATAGATAGAAACAAAAAGCAGATGAAAAGTACATATTATGTTAATGTTTTTAATTTCTGGTATGATATTCTAGGTATTTAAATGATTTCTATGAGTTGGAGCTACAGCATGGTTCTGGTGTTGTGGGTTGGAGCATTCCAGTGACAAAAGGGATTGTGCCTTCTCCGCGAGAATCCCACACAGCTGTTATATATTGCAAAAAAGATTCTGGCAGTCCTAAAATGTATGTTTTTGGTGGAATGTGTGGTTCTCGCCTGGATGACCTGTGGCAACTTGACTTAGGTAAGCTTAACTTGATTCAGGTTCAGGAACTGGTTATGATTGATAAAGGCAAATATAAAAATTGCTTTGAAAAATATTTTTGAGTACAGTATTTATTGAGTTGCACTTAGATTTATAACTAGCACTTGGAGCCATCTCCGGGGCAGCTGGGGTGTGATGTGAATGGTGGCTGATCAATGAGGTTAAACAGATGATTGTTTATGATACTAACACTCCTGTACTCCCTATAAGTAGGGCCACCGTATTTCCTGGTTTGCCTGGGAATGCTTATTGTACCAGTAATTATAAATAGTACCCCGTTTCACTCTGTAAAGTGTCCCAGTTGGGGATGATCAAATTTATATGGTTACCCCTTGTACAGGAAGTATAGCATTAGTAATGTCATTACTGGTCAGTGGAAAACCTTTGGGTAGCTCTTTTTAAAGAGATCCTAGGAATGAATGATTGAGCAGTAGGCATACATTTCACTTTTGACTACCTTCTATACAATGTACCCTTACTTAAAACGTTAATATGCCTAATCTGGCCTCAATTCAAAATCGGTGGTACCCTAAATACACCTCATTATTATAATTACTAACATTTAAGTGTAAATAATTTCTGTGACTGGCAATTCATGTCAGCTGGAAATGCTTATTTTAAAATAAAATTCAAGTAACAATTTGAAACATGTTTGCTTTATTTTAGTAAGTCCTTTTCTAAAATTCTGCCAGTTCATGTAATTTGCTGTTATTAGATCAAGTTGCTAATGTACTTATTTTTACTTTTAGAAACTATGTCATGGTCAAAACCAGAAACTAAAGGGACAGTGCCACTTCCACGAAGCCTTCACACAGCCAGTGTTATAGGAAACAAGTATGGTGTTTCTTTGTTTTTTGGTTTGTTTGTGTGTTTTTTAACCAACTTAAGAAAGATACACTAAAAAAGTGTGATGCTACTAGTTTCTTGGAAATATATTACTGAATTTAATAATGTTTGTGCTTACTGGAGTTAAAATAAAATGCCTATGGAAGCTAAAATTCTTAATGTGCTGTTTTCTTATCAAGCTGCCCCCTTATACTTCTTTACGTTCCTTACAATGGCTTGCACAGAGTAGATATTACTTAAGTGTAAGGCAGAGTGTTGTCAAACTGATTGGTTCTGTATAGACAGGTTTGACACACCCAACTCACTGTTTCTTTTTACATATTTTACATGTTTTTGGTAGTGCTTGATTTGATATGTATACTCAGTGATTATACTTTTGATGGAGTTATGGTTAGACTACAGACTCTAACCAGATTGCCTGAATTCAAGTCTCAGCTTTGCTACTTTTCCTTTGACCTGGGGCAAGGAAACAATCTGTCTATATCTCAATTTCCTCAAATACAAAATGTAGATAATAGTAAATTCTATTTCACAAGGTCGTAATGAGGATTAAATGGATTAATACATAGAAAATGCTTCAAACAGTTCCTGGTACATAGAGAGCACTTCTTAATGGTGTGTTGTTACTGTCATCAACAAGGTCCCTTATTTGTGCAACACCGAGCCAGGATTGCATATTATTTGCTTGTATAGGGACTTTACCTTAAAAGTAATGTTTTAGGAAACAACTAGTTGTAATTTAGAACCTCATCAGTTCTTTTTGAAAAACAGACATAAGCAAAATAGACATTTTTAAAACAGAAGAACACTTTTATAATATGTAGCTTTTCATTGGAACTCTGATATATAAAATAAAAATAGAGCTTCTCTGATTGGCTTGAGGTCAACTCTGCCTGATGAGCTTTTCTCCTTTAGTAGCAATTAGGCATGTCTCAAGAACCTGAGGAACATGGTTTAAATTTTTTTATTGCAGTGATATCAGTGGCCAAAGTTATATGAAACTAATCCTCTTTGGTTACTATATGCATACAATTCTAAATTTGACTTTGAATGTCATAGATCATTTGAATATCTTTCTGACTGAGATACCTTAGTACGTTACATACACTATTGATTTTCAAATGTATTATAATTGAAATATTTCCCACTTTAAATAACTTGCCAGAGATAAATAATTTGATTCTTTATTGCTTTGTAAAATTGTAAACTCTTGAAATACTACATTATTCATTATCTTATTCCCATTACCTTGACAGTGATAAGCGAGTGAATAGTTCTGTAGCTTGGCGTTAACAAATAAGAAATTTAAGTCTGTTCTTAGAATTTTAATCTAAAAAATAAAACTTTAGAAAAAATGTCAGCTACTTTATGTTCTTTTTCTTTGCTGTTCAGGATGTATATTTTTGGTGGATGGGTTCCACATAAGGGGGAAAATATTGAGACTTCACCGCATGATTGTGAATGGAGATGTACCAGTTCATTTTCTTACCTAAATCTGGGTGAGTCTTTTAAGAGTTACTTATTGAAGTACAATTTATTAATAAAAGAATTTTTGTTTTGTTGTTTAAGAATAATAGATTAGTCATGGATATGTCTATCTTTTTAGATACAGCAGAGTGGACCACCCTAGTATCAGATTCTCAGGAAGATAAAAAAAATTCAAGACCAAGACCGAGAGCTGGACACTGCGCTGTTGCAGTTGGCACTCGATTATATTTTTGGAGTGGAAGAGATGGCTACAAAAAAGCACTGAACAGTCAAGTTTGCTGCAAGGATCTTTGGTATCTTGATACTGGTAGGTAAGAGTATTTAACAAATACAGTTTCTCCTTTAGGTAAATAAATATTCGAATAATGTCTGTCGTTAAGAGACTTACTGCAAATGCCACTGCCTCACTTTCTCATAATTAAAAATGCATGGAAGAATTAACGTATGTAGATACTTCCACTTCAGGCGAGTTTCTTAATTTTCCTCTCCTTGAGTGTAGACCGGGTTTAGTGACTCCCTTCCAAAGAATAGAGTATGGAAAGGGAAAAATAGTAGCTTTACAATAAAGAAATCTGGCAAACACCACCTTAATCAAGTAATCAAGTTAATATCAAGTAATAAAGTGATAAGTCATGTTGCTATCATTTGCCCCTGCCTCCCCTATCATATGCTAAGAAGAACCTTCACCTCTGTGGTACTCCACCCAAAAATCTACAATCCCACTCTAACTATGAGAATATATGAGACAAATCTTCAGAATATGTGAACAGTACTCTTCAGATTTTAGAGGTGGTGAAAAACAAGGAAAGACTGAGAAATGGTCACAAATTGGAGGAGACATAAGGAGATACCATGAGTAAATTTGCAAGGTGGAACCCTACATTGGATCCTGGAACAAAAAAGACATTAATTGAAATACTGAATAGTCTGTAGTTCAGTTAATAGTATTACTCTGATGTTAATTTTTTAGTTTTCACAAATGTGTTAGCATTGGGGAAACTGAGTAAGTGGTATATGGGAACTCTTTTTGGCAATTTTTCTGTAAATCTAAAATTATTCCAAAATAAAAAGATTTTTTTTTAAAGTATTACAACACCAAAAAATTTTAAAATATTCCAAGAGTGCGTGAGGGCAGGGAGATGATGAACAGTAGCCAAACAAATTAACAAAATAAGTCCAGTTTCTGTTAAACACGTGAAGACAGTAAGAGAGAACAATAAGATAGTGAGATGGGTACTGGGAATGCAGGGGAGGGGTGGCCACTCCAGAATAGGTAGGCAGAAAAGGATGAGATGGCATTTGGGATGGAATCCAAATGGTGAGAAGATGCTATTCGTGTAAAAAGCTAGGGCAAACGCTGCAGGAGGAGAGAACAGCAGGTACAAGCAAGGGCCCTGAGATGGGAGTACTTGGCGTGTTTGGCAACAGATTTGAGCCGAGTGAAAGAGGAGAGCGCAGGAATGGAGGTTAGACAGGTGACCACCGACAGATCATGGAGGACCTTGAATGTGATGATCGTTTAAATTGCTTTTAGAGTACAACAGCACCCCTCTTGAAGGAGAGGTGTGCCATGATCCATTGAACATTTTGGACCGGTCACTGTAGTTATGTGGAAAATAAGTTGCAGGGGTCAGAAGCGTACACAGAGAGCCAAGTTAAGAGGCTTTTGCAGTAGTCATGGAAGTCTTAGATTATAGTAGTGACAATGAGGTGAGTAGAAATGGATACATTCAAAATGTATTTTGGAATTCTTGTTGACAGAACTGACTGATGAATTGGGTGTGGCAGGTGACAGAAAGAGAGGAGTGGAGGATGAGGATTTTAGCTGGAAGAATTTGGTTGTATTTCCATTTACTGAGATGGGGAAGACTGAGGAGAAAACGAGCTTATGGAGAATATTAAAAATTCCATTTAGACTACGCTAAATTTGAAATAACAAGATCAAGTAGGCAAGTTGAGTGAATAAAGAAGTCTGGAAGCCACTAGAGAGATCAGATGTGGAGATGTAATATGTGTTGTTATATGAGGAAAGCAGATTATAAAATGTACCTATGAGTCCACTTTTTTTTTGAAGTATATAAATAGAAAAATCTGGAAGGATACACTGTGTACCAAAGTATTATCCAAGAGGTGAGGTTATACATTTTCTGAAAAGTTTTTCTCATCTGTATTTTCTGCAGTAGCATGCATTGCTTTGGCAATGTAAAAACAATTTGATTTTAAAATTAAGATAATTGAAAAAAATAAATGGAACAAAATTAAAGACTAAATGCTTTCTGTGAAAGCAGCACATACTAGCAAGCGGGAGATAAATATAGAAGATCCAACTTACTGATTCATCTTTGAAATTGGGAATTATTAACTGAAGTCCAAGGATAAGCTTCAGTCTCTGAGATTGGAAGAAAAATAAGCATGTATAAGTTTTTCTCCGTAGGAATATGTCACTTGAAGCAGATTCTCTAAGGGGTCTGTGACTTTTAAAAGGATAAAAATCATTGGCTCTGAATGGCCAGTTTTTCCATAAACCTTTCCATAAAAGGCATTAGACATAAATCTAAAAAGTAATGATCTTTTAGATCTTTTAGACATGATCTAAAAGTAATCATGGCCATTATCATAAGGGCCATTTAAAATTTTGCTCTTCTTTTGGTAAGTTGGCGTCCATTTGGGGGGTGGGGAATGAGGGCTCTTCATCTTGCCTTTTTTCACTTTTAGTTAAACTTTGTGAATTTTATAACATTTAAGAGTAGTATAATTCCATAAGCCTTTTTATGAAAAATAGTGGTCTTTTGCTCCTATCCTCCTCCCATGTTCCTTGCTTCACAAGCAGCAGCTTTCAACTCTGTTAAACAATTCTTGGTATTTAATTCCACATCTCCATATAATTATACGCGCACGCGCACACACGTGCACACACACACATTTACTTTGATTTTTTTTTTTCAGTTTAGGCATAGTGTGTTCACGTTCTACCATGGAATTTAAGGATTTATTTCTTTTTTCCACTGTTCCTCACCTTCTTTGCATCTTCCCTACCTCCTAGTCTCTCAGGATGATTATACCGTAGTTTTGTTAGATTAATATTGAGTTTTTGCATCATGACTATATAAACACTATTCACAGGTGACCCATGTAGGATATTGTGAATACCTTCTAAATTTTTTATTTGCCATGGATTAATAATTGTTTTGTTTGTTTTAGGTTTGTATGTACTTACTACTAATTCAATCCATACTCTGTTATTTTTTTAAATCTTCTTTCATCTCATTATGGTTAGATGCATCAGATGTTTTATCAAATTTCATCATTTTGAAGAAATTTCTTCTGCTCCAATCTGGGATGGTTGCACTCCACAAATCAAGCACAGCTATCATCTTGGAGTCTCCCTTCATCATCTTCCTGGGGATATGTTTTGCCTCTCACCTCTGCCGGATTCCCTGTTTCCTGGATCCCATATTTTCCCCTGTCTTATTTTACGCCCTCATTTTTAATGGAACACATCCCAGCAAAGGGGTGCATAGGTGACAAATTTATTTTGAGATCTTGCCTTGTTTGAAAATACGTTCAGCCTTCCTTCCTTCTTAATTGGCAGTTTGTATGGAAAAAGAATTCTGCATTAGAAGTCATTACACTTAAGAATTTTGAAAGCGTGGTTATAATATATTCAGACTTCTAGTGTTTTTGTTGAGAAATCCAAACCACTTCTGATTTTTGGTCTTTTTAAATGTGACCTTCCTCTCACCCCTGAGAGCTTTTAGGATTTTTTTTCTTCATCCCCCCTCTTCTTAATTTTCATGATGATATGCCTGTTGTGCGTCTCTTTTAATCCATTGTGTTGAATTTTCAGTGGGCCCTTTCAGTCTAGAAATTCATGTTCTTCAGTTCTGGTGATTTTCTTGATTATTTTATTGATTTGCACCCTACTGATTTCTCTGTTTTCTCTTCATGTAATTTCTTTTCTGTGGGGAGTGTACTTCCTGGACTTGTCTTATATTATCTGCCTTTGTTCAGGTATGGGTTGCCTTCCTTTGAAAAAAATTAATTGGATTGTGAATAGGATCATGGAGGAATTTACATGGGAATAGTTGAAGGAACTAGGCTTAGTTACCCTTTAAAACAGACCTATCTGATTTCTTCTGTTAAGGCCCAGGTAGTAAATATTTTAGGCTTTGCGTACCATGTGGTCTCTGTTATAACTTTCATGCTGTTGTAGCATGAAAGCAGTCATAGATAATACATAACAAGTGAACATAGCTATGTTTTAATAAAACTTTATTTACAAAACCAGGCACCTGAGCCATAGTTTGCAGACCTTTATTCTAAAAGATACAGAGAGATAGATATTAGACTTGTTCTATCAAGGATTAAATTATAGTTTATAGATTTCCACTCACTAGAAGAATAAATTTCCTTATATAACTGTACAAAGATGGAATGTACTCCCTTGGGAATTGTGAGTTTCATGATTTGATAGGTAAATTAAAAGAGGACAAGGATATTGCAGAAATAATCTCAGGTCCTTTTTTCCAGTTCTAAGAGTCTATGATTGTTATTTGTTTGGGAAATGCTGGTAATATTCTATACCCAAGTAATTACCTGTTTTGGGTAGTACAAGTTTTGATAAGAGGGTATTAACTTCACAGAAGTTATGTTTTTCCAAAATATCGTATCTGAATCATCTTTGCTAACATTAACAGTATTGCTGATATGTATGCTATTGGCTAAATAGTGGCTCATAAAATTAAAAACTTATAGAGAGGGTAAAACTAATGTGGCTATAACTATGTAATACTTGGTTGCCCCCCTCCCCTTCTAGGATTAAACACTTTTTTCTGAATCTGATGACTCAAATAGCTTGGAACTAGATTGTTTGTAGAAAATGGAATCAGAACCCCAAACTATTTTCATTTGACCAACTATAGCTATGTTTATCTGAGTAAATTATCTGAGAAATATTCATTGCTGCCATTTTCAGAGCTCCAGGTCCACAGAAATTTTATAGGCAAACTATTAATACATTTGAAACTTAAATGTATAATATCAATATTGTTCTTTAGAGAAACCACCAGCACCATCACAAGTACAACTGATCAAAGCCACTACCAACTCTTTTCATGTCAAATGGGATGAAGTGCCTACAGTTGAGGGTTATCTTTTGCAGTTGAATACGGACTTGCCATACCAAGCTGCATCATCAGATTCTTCAGCAGCACCAAATATGCAAGGTAACAAGTTTCATGCTTAAAGCATGGATGCTCATATGTTTGTTTGTTTTTTAAAAGATACTACAGAAAAGTCTGTGAAATTGAATATGATGTGTCCTGCCTGGTACATTACATACGTCGTGTTTCCACTCTGAAACTTGACTGTCTTGCCATTATTATATAATGGAACACATAGATATGTAGGGTAGAATGTTTCTTCTGCAGTTCATTTTGATGGACTTTCTTAATTTGACAAGCTACTCAGCTTAATAAATATTTCCGCTTTTTTCCAAAAGTGTTTTTAACTAACAGGCACTTGGAAAGTAAAAGCAAATTTAATTTTATATGTTCTTTCAGAAAGGATTTGAGTCAAATATTAAGCAAACTATTGAGAAAGCAGATAAACTTTGATAAAGATACTACCTTTTAAACCCTGAATATGTAACTTTTAAAAATATTTGATTGTAATATATTTTATTGAAGTTAATTTAGAGCATATCAGTCTGAATTTTCTCATTCCTACAGGAGTCAGGATGGACCCTCACAGACAAGGCAGTAATAGCATCGTTCCCAACAGTGTAAGTTTAAAAAATTTAGGGTGGTAAATGAATGTTTATGGTTATAGTCCCATTTAAAAAATATATATATTTTTAGCATATTACTCTAGGACAGGGATTCGATTCTCAACCCTGACTGCACATCAGAATCATCTCTGACATTAAAAAACAAACACAAACAGATTTCGAAGCCTTTCCCCAGATCTAGCAGCTGAAGCTTTAGGATGATGCCCGGGAGCTCTGTTTTTTAAGGAGTGCTTCGCAGATCATTGTGACAGCAGCCTGAATTAAGAACCCCTGGCCAAGAGATTGAAGTCTAGCCTTATTGCACATAGCATTAGAGGCTAATCCATCGTAATTTATACTTACACTTATCTTGAAATCTATATTTTGACATTTCTAAATATCATGCATTCATTTTAAATTTGTAAAGATACTCATAATGAATTCATACTTCAAAAATGTACATGAAAAGTATTTCTTTAGTACATATTTTGTTTACAAAAGAATATGAGTTGCTAAATTGAGCACCTGTGTTTGTTAGGTTATTTCTTGTTTATGAAGTGCTCCACAGTAGGTATTTGTGGAGACTAATGAATAAGCTTACTAGGATTTGCATGGTTTTTATCTGGCAAACTGCTATCTACATTCACGGTAGACTCTTTTCAAGGGAAGGGATGTAGTTATAGGCTCACATGTTCTAAACATGGGTGAGGACTAGTAATAAGCAGAAAAGGTTTATTATGTCAGGAAGGGTATGTAACAAGTAAAGCCCATGTTAATAGACCACACACACACACACACACACACACACACACACACACACACACACACAGTATTCCCCCCTTATTTTTATCTTCAGGGGGTATATTCCAAGACCGCCTGTGGATGCCTGAAACCATGGATAGTATCAAACACTGTATGTACTGTTTTTTCCTATACATGCATATCTATGATACAGTTTAATTTATAAACTAGGCATAATAAGAGACTAACAACAATAACTAATAATAAAATAGAAAAATTATAGCAATACACTTAATGAAGGTTATGTGAATGTGGTCCCTCCTTTCATCGTATAGTCTCAGTGCTTTCTGGCACAACATTGTCGTCAGTCAGAACACATTTTCTGTTCACGTCTTCCACCCACAGGTTTCAAGTCTTTTCCATCTTAACTAAGCATTCATTATGCACTCTGACTATACCTTTTTTAGTTTGAGGTACAATAGCAAAACTAGCATGAATTTCTTTTTCCTCCTTCATAATTTCACAGGTAGAAGATTTCTTCTTACTATAGATCTTAGCAACCTTAGCGTATGATTTTTTAAATTTCTTCGTTAAGTCGGTAACTTTCACTTTTTACTTAAAGGAAGCACTTTACAGCTTCTCTGTGGCACATCCGAATTGCCAGCATCACTACTCTTGCACTTTGGGGCCATTGTTAAGTAAAATAAGGGTTATCCGAACACAAGAACTGCAGTACCACAACAGTCCACTTGATAACCCACTAAGTGACTAATGGGTAGGTCGCAGATAACAGCAGGGATACGCTAGACAAAGGATTTATTCTCGTCCAGGTGGGATGGAGTGCGACAGCACGAGATTTCATCATGCTACTCAGAACAGCATGCAGTATAGAACTTATAAATTGTTTATTGTTTATTTCTGGAATTTTCCATTTAATATTTTCGACCCACAGTTGTGTGTGGGTAACTGAAGCCGCAGAAAGTGAAGCCATGGATAAGGGAGTGCTGTACACACGTATGTTATATGTCGATTATATATTTTATGTATATATATGTATACATACAAATTTAGATGGTACTATAAAGGTTTATAATAAAGAGCAATAGTTTTCTACTTTGTCCCTCCTTGCTCGTGATTATATCTCTCTAGAAACAACTACTTTCAACTATTTTAGTTTTCTTCTGGTATCTACCTTTGTACTTTTAAATAAAATCCTTAAACTGCTACTTCTTGACTTTCTAGTTTTAGACCAGTTGTCTTTAGTAATGGAAGATCAAGATTTGATGGTCTCTTAAAGTATTGCCATTTCCTTCCCTTCCCCTTTTCCACATCGTTTAAATATTTTCAGATGAATTTGAAAATTTGTTTATTTGACGTTTACATTATGATGATGACATATTTACAGCTGAGCCACGTAGTATGCTATGAGCATTATTCCTTTTTCACATAACTTTTTGTTTTTCTTGGCATTGTTAACTGCCTCACTTTTTCATTTGCTTAGTTTTCTTCTTGCCTATTATTAATTCATACTCAAATTATAAAACTCCTCTCAAAATATTCAAACATGTAAGGTAGTTTTTTTTTTTTCTTCTTTCTTATTTTCCCCCTTGGAAACTTCCCTCCTGAGCCCTCTCTATTGATATTCTAGTCTTACTGGTTCTTCTCTAGGCTTGTTATACAGCAGTCACCTTAGAACTTCCATTTGTTTCATATTAGGAATTTCTTTTATCTCTTTCCTGTGTTACAGCCCATGTTTCTTGATCTCATTTCTTTCTTGGTGTTTTCCCTTTTTTTATTATAATACTCCCTCTAGTAGTTTCCTGAGAAAGGGTTTATGAAAGGTAAATGTTGTAAAAATTTACATATCTGAAAATGCTTTTGTCTATTCACATTTGATTGGTAGTTTTGGCTGAGTTATAGAATTCTATATTAAAAACTTTTTCCTCAGAAATGTAAAGACATTTTCCTACTGTCTTTTAGCATTCAGTGTTGCTGTTGACAAGACTGATGCCACTTGGATTCCTGATCATTTATATGCGACCTAATTTTTTTCTTTTTTTCCCCAGTATTCTGAAATTTCAACAGTGAAGTGCCTATGTCTTCATTCATTGTGCTGTGTGCTCAGCAGACCCCATCATTCTGGAAACTCATGGCTTTCATTACTGATTATTTCTTCCCTCCATTTTCTCTCTTATTTTTAAGCTACTGATAGTTATTGAATGATGATAATTCATTTCTTTTGCACTAATCCTCTGGTTTTACTTTTTACTTCTTATCTTTCTATTCTGCTTTCTGAAGAACTTCTTCATTTATGTTATAAGTCCAATTCCTAAGTATATTCAACCACATATTTAATTCCTAAAAGCTTGATCTTATTCTTTATTTCTTTTATAGCATCTTATTCTTGCTTTATAAGTACATCTTCCTTTATCTCTTTAAGAATTATGCTTTTAAAAATTTTTGGAGTTATATTCTGTTCTCAGCAATATTTCTTTTTTTCAAGCTCCTTTTTTAAAACTTTTTTTGGTCTTGGACTTTTGTATTAGAGGCTGCTTTCGAATGCCTGGTGATGCTTGGTTGTCCTTTCATGTTTAAAGTAAGGCATTAAAAGGAGCTTGGAAGATGTCTTAGTCCATTCAGGCTGCTGTCACAAAATACTGTAGACTGTGGGGCTCATAAACAACATAAATTTATTTCTCGCATTTCTGGAGGCCAGCAGTCTGAGATCAGGTGCCTGCGTGGTCAAGTTCTGGTGAGGACCCTCTTCCAGGTTGCAGACTGCTGACTTCTCATGGTATCCTCACATGGTGGAAGAGGCAAAGGAGCTTTCTCGGGCTGCTTTTATAAGGGCACTAATTACCCCCCCCCCAATACCATCACCTGGGGGATTAGGTTTCAACATATGAATTTGTGGGGGGACACAAACATTCAGACCATAGTAGAAGATCTATGCATATGGGCATGGCTTGTTGATTAGTAGACCTTAACAAAAGTAATTGGATGAGGGAATCCACAAATATCAGTATCTGTGGGTCTTTTCTCTTGGCCAGTGAGTTTCCCCTGAGAATTCCCCAAACTTTTGCCTAAGGGATATAAGACTGGCTGTCAGTATTCTGGGAGCTTAGCGAGGGAAGTGGTGGTGGGTGGTGTCTCTGTGTTCAGCGTGCAGACTTTCACTTAATCCTCATTGTCAGTATGGGTGTCTGGCATCCAGCCTCCCCTGAGAGACACTGTAGCACAGTCCAGAGCCTCACATGTCAATCTTTCTTCCTGTTTCCCATCTTCAGTTAGAATGGGAGAGAGGAATTTGTCTGCTTTTGTGTGCTGGAAGAGCAGAGCTGGGGTCTTCTGTATGATGGTGCTGAGGTGTTTACTTGCATTCTGCATCTCAGCCTCCAAAGAACCTGATGCCTCCAATTCCCAAGCCTTTCTGGGCTGTACGGCACAAACAGTTTGCCTCTAAGTCACTTTCTACCCACAGGCGCTTAGCTTTCAGCTTTTTCTGCTTTATATCTTCTTATCTACTGTTGTCTCTTCTCCCATTCTGTTTTCGTATAAGTACATGTACCTTTATACTTAAAAAAAAATTCCTTTGTGATTATTTGAGTTGGGTTTTATTTATTCATAATTTAAAACATTCTAGTTAGACTGGATATCTGATTTTTAAGCAAAGAGTACATTAGAGACACTATAACGTGGAGATTTTAGAGTGAAATAAACCTAGGTTCAAATTCTAGCTTTGCTACTTATTGGCTGCCAGACTGTGGATAGATTATTTAAGATCTCTGGGTCTCATTTTTTTCATATCTAAGCAAAGGGCCATATTATCCAACTTATAGAATTCCTGTAAAGATTAATTGAAATACAGACTTTATAAATATGTGTCACAATGCCTGTCACATAGTATAATGCTCCCTGATGGTTACGGCTATCATCGTCATCTTTATTAAAGTAGTACCATCACTATTAATTGGAAGAGATGTACAGGGCACGTTATGGACAAGCCTCTTTAGAGCCATGAGATGTAATTCACAATATAGTTATAATTGACAGTGAAGGTGGAAATAGGAAAGTAACAAAAAACAGGTAATTAAAAAGGAGCAGAGCAGCAGTATAGGGGGATTTGAATGAAGCCGGATCACTTTTATGGTTCAGTAGACCTACAGGTATTGCTATATAATAACTGATGTTCACACTGATGATTTGAAATATCAAAAAGTTTAAATGTGTTCATTATAGTGTGCTTAAGAAGGCAAAGAAAATATAATTAGGGGAGAAGGTCCAAGATGGCGGATTAGGTAAATGCTATACCTACTGCATCCCAGGTTCACACCATAATTACAAATACTGATAGAACAATCAACCTCAAGAAGCATCTGAAGACTAGCTGAACAGAACCCCTATAACTAAGGATATAAAGAAGAGGCCACATCGAGACTGAAAAGAAAAAAAGAGAAAATATAGTTAGGAAGACTTCTATCTAAAATGCTTAATGGTAAAGCATGTTAATATATGTATATGTATTAAATCTTGATATCTATATGGAAAACTCAATTAAACAGAATAATTCATTTGCTTGAAGCTTCTGGATCACTGAGATTTTACTTTAGGAGTCATCAGACCGGTAGTATACATGTCTGACCTTGTTAAGAAAATTTGACCAGAATGTTAAACTCAGTAGCTTTGATGTTGTAGCCTATATTATGTACGTATTTACTTGAATACTAACTACAACTTATTAAAATGTAGATTTTTTCAGTCAAAATATATTCTCCCTTTTCACCTTCAGAACTGATCTTTTGAGAATGGAGATTAAGTGAAATTGTTTTCTTAAGCTATTATAAAATTTAAAGAATCCTACACAAATTAAGAATATAAAGTATTTCATATTTTGCAACAAAAGCATTAAATTGTAAATTATTTTGCTTATTTTTATATGTATTTTTATTTGATTGAATGTTGCTTGCTACAATAAACTATTTTATTTCTTCTAGATCAGTGATACAATGAACAGTGCAAAAACTGAACATACAGCTATGAAAGGAACTTCAGTGAAAAACAAACCAGATCTCAAAGCATCAACTGATTCTAATGCCATTTTCCATTCATCTTTGGCAGCTAATGCTTCTAATCATAATAGTTGTGTGGTGGATATGCTAAGGAAAAATGAAGGTATAAAGACAGCGTTTTAAATAAAGTTAAAGCTTTTTATAATAATGGTAGGGAATTTTCGAGTCTTTGAAAAAGTAAATGTGGCGCATCATGGACAATTAAATGTGAATGGCTACCCAGTCTCAGGTTAACATAAGGAGATTGGGCTTTTTCTCTGCAGGTCAGAGTAGCTGGTATTTCAAGAGTGGATGAGTGACATGATTAGGTTTTGTTTTTCATGCAATAGGCCCTCTAACCTCACTGTCTAGAAGAACTATAATAGGAAATGATTGGGAGATTTGTTAGGGGGTTCTTTTAGGACTCCAAGAGATGCATAGAGACTAAAGCAGTGGGTGGGATAGACAGAAGAGAATACATGTCAGATTTTTAGAAAGTAATATCTATTAGACTGGGAAATTGGTTGGATATGAGAAATGAAAATAAGTTGAACATGACTCCAGTTTTTTGGGTTGGACATTCAATGGACGATGATACTGTTTACCAAGATAGGAAATACAGGAGCAAGAACAAATTTGGGGGGAAAAAGATAGGTTCAACTTTGAATTTACTGTTTTTTGAGGCACTTGAGGAACATATTAGTAAAGATTTCTAATGGGCAGTTGGATACTTAAGTCTGGAGTTGAGGACGCAGTTGTTGGCTGGAAGTGTAAATTTAGAAGTCAACGGTATCTAAACTGTGAGCTTCACAAGAACAGGGCCCTCGTCTGACCTGTTCACTGCTAGATTCCCAGCACCTGGCACAATGCCTAGGACATATGTATGATTCATGAATGGTAGTTAAAACACAGGGCATATATGTAAAGGGAGAAAAGAAAAGGCTTAGAAACGCCTGCATTTAAAGAGTCATTTGAAGAAGAGAAGCCAGTTTAAGGGATTGAAAAGGGGTTCCTAGAAGGTTAGGAAAAGAACCAAAAAGATTGGTATCATTTTTTTCCTCCTTTATAGTGGGCATCACAGTTTGTGACTAGTGTACACATGTCTCTCTCTACTACCTGACTATAAGTTCATTAAGATATGGACCATATCTGCTTTGTTTCACCATTGTAGAAACAAGTACAATGTCTGGTAGATAGTAAGTCTTCAGTATTGTGGAATTAATGAATGTAAGTCATAGAAAGAAACAGTTGCAAAAAGGAGTATGTGGTCAGCATAGTTTATATTGCAGAAAGGTGAGGTAAATGAAAATTGAAAAGTATCCCTTAGAAATCATCAACATCTGCCAGAGCCATTTCTTTAACGTACATGGTGTGCTAGAAACCAAATTTGGGGAGGTCAGAGAAGTAGAGACTGCTGTGAAGGAAATTAGTGAGGGGAAATGGTGCTAAGAAGACTTGTGGGGTCAAGGAAGATGCGTGTTTGTTTGCTTGAGAGACTTGATAATGTTTATAGACTGAGGGCCAAAAACTGCTAAAGAGTAAGAATCTGAAAATTCTGAAGAGAAAGGAATAATTGATGAGAGGGTCCCAAACTATGGGGGAGGAATGGGACCAAGAGCACAGGAGGATCGATTGAACTTCCTTAGGAGAGAGGTGGGCACATCTTCTGAAATGGAAGACAAGATGGAGAAGATGGACACAGTGACAAACGCCTTTCTAGTTTATGACAGGAGAAGGCAGAAAATTGATGGTATTCATCCCTGAAGACCTCAATACTTTTCCCCTAAAATGGGAGGCAAGGCCATCTGATGTATGACTTAGAGTTTGAGAACAGTGATTCAGTGTTCAGAATAGAAGAGGGAGCTGAGGAGTGGGACATCCGTTTTGGACATAACACACTTGATTTTTCTAAACATTTTATGCCTACGGGTTAATTCATACAAATGACATTTGTGGTGCTCATGTTTACGATTTTAAAATTGAAAAATACCACAAATTATATAACAAGAACCGTAAGATACACCAATTATCTGCAGGTATTATGTTAATAATTGATCATTTCCTTTTAATTTTAGGTCCTCACACTTCAGCAAATATAGGTGTTCTAAGTAGTTGCCTGGACTTAAGAACAGTAATCCCTGAAAGTTCTGTATCCAGTACTGTTTCCAGCCCACAAACTATGGTAACCGAGCAGACCATTAAAACTGAATCATCCAGTACAAATGGGGCAGTTGTTAACGATGAAACTTCACTAACAACATTCAGTACCAAATCTGAAGGTTTGAAATGTGTTTCACATACTGTCTTTTGCACCATTTTTGTGTATAAATTCATCAAACTTACTTGTTTTAAATGGGTATGGCATTTCATCTTAGATTGAATCATATATAAACATAAAAAGCATTTCAGTTAAAATCATTATCTAATATACTCTCTGTTGCCTTACATAAAATGTTTAAATCAGCGCACACACTGAAATACAATATTGTGAATATATTCAGCAATTCTTTTTCCTTAGAAAAGATTACCTCTCAACTATAGAGTAACAGTTCTCCCAGCTTGATTGATTTCTGATTTTGTAAGTTCTCATTTTTTTGCAGTAGGAATTGTGTTTCATCTTTGGTAAACATTCTCTGAAGTTCTAGCTAGTTATCAAATCCTTGAAAACTGAACTTGGTGAATTACTTTGAGTTAGAGGGTGCATAATTCTAATTATTGTGCTTTTCTCCCTCTGACTATTTTTGTATATTTATAAATTATATTTTAATATGTCTTTGATAAGCAATTATGTAAGTCTTATCTGATGAATTGTTTAATTTTTAGTTGATGAAACATGTGCACTGCCTGCAACTAAGATCAGCCGTGTAGAGGCACATCCTGCAGCAATGCCATTTTCTGTAAGTATGTGACCTGGAGATGATGTATTTACAGCTGGTTAAATGTGCTTCAAGTGCTGAGCAACAGCACCAGAAATTCACAGAAATATTTTTGGGTGTCCTCTAGTAATGATCTGACATAGTGAGAAATGAAGGGTTGAATGGGAAAATGTGCACAGTATAATATTAAGTGAAAAAAGCTGGATAAAAAATAATATATAGACATATACTGTGGTCCCAATTTTATTAAAAAATGCAACCAATACATACGTTCATACTCTTAAATGAGTCTGCACACATGCACACTACAATGCTTTTTGACTTTTTCCAAGTTGTGGGGCCACAGATAATTTTTACTTTCTTCTTTGTTCTTTCAATATTTTTCTATAACGAAATGTGTTACTTTCATAATCAGAAATGTGTTTATGTATATATGTGTATATGTAAATTAAATTAATGTATATATGTATATATGTAAATTAATAATTTTAAGAGTAAAAGTACATGTTATGAAAGTAAAACTTGAAGGGCTCTTTTGCTAGCTACTTAATAGAACAACAAATATTGCAATATTGGGTTAGACATTCCTGTAGGATAGCCCAGCATTCTCTGACGTTGGGTTGTTTTATGCAAGGCCAGAATTGGTCTGCATGGCACCAAACTAAAAATGCTAGGAATGTGCCTCACAAATATACCAACATTGTCTTAATTAGATAAATATGAGGACAATACGTGTTCGTGTGCATGTGTGTGTACATATTTTTAAATTTGTTTTTAAATTATCAGTCATTCAACTTTATTGGTATGAGCAGGAGTTTTTATTTTACCTAATATTTACTTTTTAGTGTCTTCAAAAATGTTTATAGTTTTAGTTTTCTTTCAATAATGATTTTAGGGAATTTGATCATATATTTACCTTCATCAGAATGTTAAGTCTTAGCGTTCCTAGACTCTTCTCAGAGAAGAATTATTAAAATGAATTTTTTTCTCTTAAATCTATTTTGCAATGCATCAGCCAGAATATATTTATTATTTCAATTGGAGCCAGTTGTTTTATAAAAGTTGTTGAAGAGAGTTTTTACAACTTAATCAAAGCTACTTTTCATTTTAGCCTTAAAGACGCCTAGTTAGCTCACTTTGTCATGTGTGATAGCCTAAGCAACAAATAATGTGAATTATAAGCATGTACCTTTGCTGTTATATATTTAAGACAGAAATAAATAACTAAAGTGCACATTTGTTTTGAGCTTCTGGAAACAGTGTCTCATTTATAAAGAAGAAGGCTTAAAAAGGTTAGTTCCAGGGATAAGTATAATTCACTTATCAGTAAAAGTAGCTTAAGGTAGAGGAAGTTTGTTTTAAAGCAAGATAAAAAAAAAAGTAAAACTGTTTAATCTGCTCCTCTTTAGTATAATACTAAAGTATATTTAAACTGCATTTTAGTTTTGAACATTTTTTCTCCTTTTAGGTTTGGAGAATCACAGGTATTTCAAGTGTAAAGATCACTGAGTTTCTGCTAGTTGTTTTTGAATCTAGAAATAAGCCAGTTTGGAATGAATTTTTTCTTATGTGCTCTTTTTGGAGCAAGTGGTAATGTCACACTAAAGGGATTATATTTCCTGAGAGAGTCTCTGAAATGACAATGTTCTATAAAACAGCTGGCATTTTAACATATCACTGATTGAAAAGCATGCTAACTCCAACTAGGTTGGTAGTCCAGAGCTACTGACTTGGACGATGCCTGTCACTCCCTGGGTTTGAATTGGCATCCCTGTTTCACTCTCAGTTGACCTAATCTGTTAAGAGTTTATTTACTCATGAGCTATTAATGTTGTGGTGTTTACCCATATATTTACTTGTAGATCACTGCATGGATTTATTAAATCTTAAAATTTCTTATATGCTCAGTAAAGAGTCTTCATACATTTCTCTTTCTCTGAAATTAGAAAGAGACTCCTTCAAATCCAGTGGCCACAATGAAAGCGGGAGAACGGCAGTGGTGTGATGTAGGAATTTTTAAAAATAATACAGCTTTGGTGAGCCAATTTTATTTGCTGCCAAAAGGGAAACAAAGCATCTCAAAGGTAGCTATTGATACATTTTTTTCTCTCTGAGTTATAAGCCTCAAGAATGAGATTCTTTTATAACCTTGATTGAAATCTCTTGCATGCATGAAATTGGGATCTGTTCACAGTCTATCGTTTAGAATTCTATATATGTAGTTATCTTGTATTCTTTTTTAAAGGCTTTTTTTGTAGACTATATCACAAGAAGGTCATAAATAACAGAGTCTGGCCAGTACAGATAAGGATTTTTTGAAATATCTCTAATTTTGTTACTTGATGTGTTCAGAGAATAGAACTTTTTTTTTTACTGAGAATTTTTTTATTTCTGATTTCGCAATTTAAAAAATTCAAAAGCTGCTGTGGGCTGTTGAATATCGTCTAATTTTCCCTTGATTCTGAAGTCCCTTAAAGAGGACCCCAAATGTATAAGTGAGATATTAGCCCTTTAAGAATTGTGATACAGGTAACAGCCCCAAAGCACATTGAACTAATCTTTTTCTGGAATGGAGAATTTCAGAGAGGGAATTGCCAAGGAAATAGATATTCAGTTCGAATCTCCCAAAGATCTACACAAATGGAGAATATATCATTTATCATTATATTTTAGTTTCTCTAATATTACTTCTGGTGTCCTTTTTCATATTGAATTCTTCCAATTCTTGAAAACAATAGAAATCCTGGTTAATAATTTGATAGTATTATGCCTAATGAAATTCCTGGCTACAGTTTGATTTCATATAAGGAAATATCCATATCTAAGGTCCTAGTGGCTACCTTTTTTCCCCCAAAAGATAAAAAGAGCTTAAAATCTAGAACCAGTAAATTTGGTTTGAATCATTAGCTCCAGCACTCAACAGTGTGACCTTGGACAGATCATTCGTTTAACCTCTCTGAGACTCCGTTTCTTCATCTAAAAATGGAGATGACACAACTCCCTTAAAAAGGGGGTCAAATATATGGTGACTAAAGGAGGTTTGACTCTGGGTGGTGAGCACACAAAGCAGTATGTAGATGATGTAGTACACAATTGTACACTTGCAACCTGTGTAATCTTATTAACTAATGTCACCTCAATAAATTTAATAAAAAATAAAAGTAATGGGATGATACTTGTGCTACACGTTTCACAGAGGTGTAGTAAGAGTGTGGGAGAACATGTAAAAATTGTTTGAAAGTGGTAAATGTTATAATCTTCCTACTCAGAGTATGCAGTCCAGTTATTTAATTTAACATTTATTCAGCATGGAGATGAGATAGTTGTTACTTCGTTTATAGTGGTTGTTAATTGTTTTCTACATTCATACTCTTCATGTGCAGCATACCCTTACTCGCTTTTTATAATCAGTGATTCTCAACTGGAAAAGGCACTTTTCCTCTGAATAAGAATGACCAATTTATGGGCTTGGTTGCTTTTGTATTGGAGGGCTCATTCCAGCTGTGAAAAGAGAGAAATAAATAAATGTGAACTAGAACCTTAAAACATAATTCATTCTTTAAGTTTCATCTAGTTAAAAATAATTCATTGAACCTTTTCTTTACTTTTGCGTGTATTACATTTAGATAGGAAATGCAGACGTCCCTGACTACAGTTTACTTAAGAAACAAGATCTTGTTCCAGGCACAGGATACAGATTCAGGGTTGCTGCTATCAATGGTTGTGGAATAGGCCCTTTCAGCAAAATCAGTGAATTTAAAACTTGTATTCCTGGTTTTCCTGGAGCTCCTTCTGCAGTCAAAATTTCAAAGGTAAGATGTCTGGTCAAGACTTGATCATTTCAATTATGTGAAACTTTGTACATGAAATAAAACTGCCAGTTTAGAGATTCTTATTAGTGTCTGATGTTGATTTATGAGGATAGACTGGTTTAGATTGGAGACCTAGCTTTGGCGTTTTAGACTGGAAGTTTTGTGTTTTTTTTTAAATCAGGATGTTGGTGTTATCAGGTTAACTCTCAGACTATTCTAACTTTTTATTGTAAGGCCCTTCATTTTATTCCTGAATATTTGGGGGTGGGGGGGATCCCTCTGGATCTGGAGACCCTTGGTTTTCAGGTTGTTTTTTATTTGAATTGTATTTTGTAAAAATTTCTTTCAACTTTCTCTGCACTATCTAGAACTCTACAGTCAAATATTGGACTTCCTAAATTAATCCTTGGAGTTCTCTGTTTAGTCTTTCAAAAAAAAAAAAAAGAGTCAATGAGAGATACCTAAAAGAGGTGGATTAAAAGTTTAAAATACGTTCTTTGCTAATCACACAATATTTTAAGGACCAAATTTCAAGCAGAATTACAGCATCCAAATTAGAGAAAGTCAGGGAAATCTGGTATGCTTCTTAATATTAATTTTGTTCTTGTTTATGGAACCAAAACGTTTGTGCTGGAGAATTTTAATAGAATACAAGAAATTTGATTTTATGTTTTCCTATGGTCCTGCCCCTCCTTAGAAAAGAAAAAGTCTGCTTTCAAGTAAGAAAAATCTCTTTCTTGGGATAATACAGGCAGATATTTAAGCCTATTTATGTTGAAAAGTTGTTATAAGGGCCGGCTGGTGGCTCAGGTGGTTAGAGCGCAGTGCTCCTAAAGCCAAGGTTGCTGGTTCGATTCCCACATGGGCCAGTAAGCTGCGCCCTCTACAGCTAAGATTGTGAGCAACAGCTCTCCCTGGAGCTCGGCGGCCATGAGTAGCTGGAGCTTGGCGTGAGCTGCGTCAGGCTGCTGTGTGCTGCCATTGGCCAGCGTGTATGGCCCACAACCATCGTGGGCTGCTGTGTGGTGCTGACCGACCATGACTGGCGACCAACTGCCTCAGCCCGGGGAAGCTCAAGGTTCATAATACCATCATGGGCCAGGGAGCTGTGTCCTACACAACTAGACTAAGAAACAATGACTTGAACCAGAGTGAGGGAGTGGGGAGGTGGAAGAAAGGGGGGGAAAAAAGAAAAGTGGGCATGAATTAAACATTGCAGATCCAATTAAGGTAGGTTTTTTAAAACTCAACAATAAAAGTTCGAACATCTAATTACCACAGCAAAAAGCATCATTTTGTGTTCTAAAGATAGACTCAATATAACTGATATGAGAGAAAACTTGAGAACCTTTACCTGTTTGTTTTTTCTTCTTCCCTCTCTCCAAGAATGTTGAGGGTATCCATCTTTCCTGGGAACCTCCCACTTCACCTTCTGGAAATATTTTGGAATATTCAGCCTACTTGGCAATTCGCACAGCACAAATACAAGAGAATCCAAGTCAGCTTGTATTTATGAGGATTTATTGTGGTCTTAAGACATCATGTATAGTAACTGCTGGGCAGCTTGCAAATGCACACATTGATTACACATCCAGACCTGCCATTGTGTTCAGGATATCGGCAAAGAATGAAAAGGGATATGGACCAGCTACACAAGTTCGATGGCTTCAAGGTAACAATAAAAAAGCACCTTTAAATTGATTCTTTTTTACTAAAGCTATTGTGATTACGATTATTTATTAGTAACTGGTTATGAAGATTTGTCATTTAAAAGAGTATTCTTTGTATTTCTAGTAGTTATACATTTGACTTTGTAAGTTGTTCTTAAAATGTAGTTGCTCAACTCTAGATCCAAATAAAAATAGGAAAGAAGCAAAGACTCTTTGACAAGTAGTATATGGATTCTTCCTTATAGTTGTAGCATTTTTATAAAGGAAAATTGTAAAGTTAAGGTAAAAGCTGGACGGCTTTATTACTCCAATATCTTTTATAAAGGCCATGTCACTCAGTCATCCTCGAGTTATTGACATGATTCTAGTAACTGGCGTTTGTACACTGTGTTGTCTTATAGAGTGAATGTTCTCCACATTGTAAAGGCCCTGACTTTGAGTACTCACTTCCTCTACCTGTATTCTGTATGAGCAGTGGTCCTCTTATAACTATCTTCTACTGAATAATATTTGTGATACTAATTTTAGCAGCTATTTGATTTCTTTGTTTATCTACAGTTAGCACAGAGCTTAAGAAATTAAAAAAGAAAGAAAGAGGCAAGTTCAGAAACTCTGCTTTTGAATTTTCATTATCTTCCAAGAATCATGGCAAAATACAAAAAGAATAATGGGTCTTCTTGATTTACACCAGGGTGATATATTGGAATATATTTTTGGCCAAAGCACTTAACTTATCTGGCCCTCAATTTCCTCATTACACGAGGGAGTTAAAAGAATTTACCTTCAAGGTCCCTTTTAGCACTTAAATTCTGTATTTTCATCAGAGTGAAGTATATTCTTGAGCATTTTAACATCTGTCTTCATGGCCCAACTTTGCTTTAGCTGAAATTAAAACATTCATAATTTAAAATTCAAAATTAAAGTATGTGTCCCCCTTATTGCAGAAAGAAAAAAGCACCTTAAAAGGACACAAATTTTGAAAGTGTTTTAAACATTTGTAAAATTTTTGTAAATGCTCTAAATGTTTTATTTTTGCATTGTTTTTACCTCAAAATTGTATAAACTTTTTTACAACTGAGATATAAGCATTAGATAGCATACTCAGGTTCCATTACAACCTTAAAGATGCAGATAGGCATTATGGATACTCTGCTACACATAACCTGTTTTAAACCTTTTAGGAATTTCATGGTTTCACTGTCTATTCAAATCGGGAATGGATATACAGAGCAATAATGGCAGAAAAGATATTTCAAACTAAGAGCTGCAGTAACTGCAGGGGCACAGGTCTATCTTTTTTATACCTTGTAATCTTATGCCAGTTTAGGTTGACTGAGTAGCTATGTCCTCAAACTTCATGTGTAATATTCCCAGAAAAGATGGATTTAATTTTGCAGAACGGATATATATGTATGTTCCAGTTACTAATTTAAAGTGTATAGAATATTTTAATATATAATTTTTGTAAAGAACTGGGATTTTTATACTACAGTATTTGTAATTAATGTGTCTCACTAATTAAGTTTCTGAAAAAAAATATGCAAACTGTTAGACACATAATGAGTGATTTCCAAACTCTAAAGGTAAAATAAATGCACTACTATGGTGATGTTAGAATACCGTTTTTTGTGGCTGTATGAATTCTTAATCTTTAAATGTACTTTACAATCAATGTTTACAAGGAGCTTCTCTGGTTTGTTATCCCAGCACCTCCCTTGGTGAGAGCTTCATTCTGCATTTGTTTAACTCATATGCTTTTGCTTTTGGCATATGCTTGCTTTTTTGCACTAGTAGAATTTTAACTTACCTCATTATTATGTTTGTAATCATTTGAATATCTTCCATATGTCTGATATAGTCTAAAGAAATACTTAACCAAAGTTAAATAAAATAAATGGTAAGCAATTTTGCACATGTAAAATGCTAGGGTTTGTTGTGTATATGTATGTGTTTAGTTATAAAAAGAGTAAGAATGGAAAGTTATAGTAAGTATATGTTTCAAGTCCAATTATTTTAATGATCTACTTGCTTTCTTAGAAAAAGGTCTGGCTTTTAACCCCTTATTCTCTACATTAATTAACAATTTGCATCTTGAAGCACTTCTTTTGATGACAAAGAATAAGTTGACTTTAAACAAAGAATAGAGTATTTGAGTGTGCACATTTATACCTATTTAGTATTGGGTTTAGTTTACTTAAATGCCTCTACTGTTCTAGACCAGGAGGTGAGTATGAACCTGTGGTTCTAACATGTCTTATTTTCTAGAGAGAAAGGCAGACTCTGTTATCGTTTTTTTGGTTTTTTGGTATTTGTACATTAAGTACTAGTCACATATATCTCTCTGATAAGTGCTGGTGACTGAAAGATGCTGTTGAGAAATCTCTTTGGTTTTGACATTAATAGTTAATAAGAGCTCTTTGAGCTGTGTGTTCGTGACCAGAATGGATTGGGGTAAATAATAACAAAAGTGCATTTAGCGTCTTACAATTGGCACATTTCTAAGTGAAGACTTTTTTAAGTAGCAGTGGGTTTTATTTTGCAGATATCATAAGAGGATTTGCACTGAGTTAAATTACTTTCTTTACTCCTCCAGCTGGGTAAGCAATTCAGATGTACAAGTCTTTATGCCACAGTCCTCTTCCTGGGCTCTGCAACTTTGGTTCACATATGTAGTAAAACGATTTTGACGTTGCATGCTCTTAGAATTATGTTTTCTAAAATAATTGTATTGACTTCATTTTAATTTAGTAAACTGTTTTGGCAATTTACGTAGCGATAGGGTATTATAAACTCACTTTCATCTGCATTTCTTTTAAATGGAAATAATCTGATTGCATGTATGCGGCCCCCTGCCCCCTAACCCAATTACATAAATATAATCATCTATAAAAAGGTGAAACTGCTGATCCATTATTTTAAAGACTTGTAGACTAGCAAAGGTTTATTCTGGTTAGAGATATGGTCTACTATAACTAAAGATATTTTTTAAAATTGCAACACTTGTAGCATAAAAATAATTTGTAACATTGAATATGAATACATTATTAGTATTTAAAATTATTGCAGTCATCTGGTCATAAATGAAGTAGGTTGCAAAATAGACTTGGTTTTTGACCGTTTAAGGTATAACTGACACTTATGTTTCCCAAGGCTGATTTTAGGCAGTTTTATGTATTGTGTACCAATGATATGTAAAATAAAGTACCTTTTCTACTATAACCAATTATAGGTGTTATTTATTTTGAACTATATGAAAGAAAAATTAGTAATGGCAGAGTAAATCTCTAGAAATGTTGATTTTTATATCATTCACTTAAAATAATATAGGCAGTTTCATAAAGAGTGAATTGTGTCTAAAAACTTGTTTTTCAATTCATACATTGTGTTTGGGAGTCATTTTCTTATAGAAATGTAAAGCCTAATCCTTACTGTAGCTGAACTAGTTTGCTTGAAAGTAAAAAGGCAAGTGGCTCCAAAACACAGTCTAAACTTGTTGTCACCTCTTTTTTGTCTTCTAGTTACTCTTTACATTTTTTTAAATTATAGTATAGTTGGCATACAATATTATATTAGTTTCAGGTGTATGATATAGTGATTCAGCATTTATCATACCTTATGATTGGATCACCATGAGTCTAGTATGTCTGTCACTGTGCAAATTTATTATATTATGGACTGTATTCCCTGTGCTGTACATTACATCCCCATGACTTCTTAGTTTATAACTGGAATTTTGTACCCCTTAATCCCCTTCACCTTTTCACTCATCTTCACACACCACCTCCTCTGGCAACCATCAGTTTATTCTCTGTATCTGTGAGTCTGTTTCTGTTTTGTTTTTTTAGATTCCATATATAAATGAATTCTATTTATTCTTAATATTTTTTTTCCTTCTGCTTTTCACCCATTTTAACTCAGAGCAGCGGGGCTTCTGTCCACTAAAATGGCTCTAGCAAAGATTGGGGATAACTTCTCATTTCTCAAATCCAGTGAATTCTTTCATTATACTGATTCTTGTCATTTGAAACTTTTAAGCACTCTCTTGACTCTCACAATTTTCTAGTTTCTCTGATACCATGCTCTCTATCTTCCTTTAAGCGTCTTCTGTCTGCTCTTCTTTTCCACCCTCACCTATCTCCATGCGTTTTTTTCAAGATTCAGGTCACGTGTTGCCAACCTGATGAAGCCTTTCCGGACATAGTCTATTTCCAAGTAGATTTGACCCTTTCTTCTTGTGTCCCCACTGTCCTTTGTTATAGCTGTGTCCTTCTGTTACAGCTGCCTAAAAACTTCGTGCCCTTGTTTGTTAGCACTGTTTCTCTCCCCCTGCCAGCTGGCAGGTCTTTGAGGCAGAGACTGGGTGTTTACGTCTCTTCCATATCACTCATTTAGCTGGTACTTAAATATTTTAACGAATTATTAAAGAAAATTGTCATCTTTACATCTCGCCATACTCTCACTCCTCCTTCTCAAACTGGGGTCAAAATGGGAGGCAGGCTTCGAAAGGGAAAGAGTTTTTAGCAGATTTAAGCCTCATGAGGAAATAACAAACTCCAGCTTTGTCTTACCCTATCCTGCAGTTACGTAGGGTCCTAAGAGAAGTTCTGGGACAAATAAGGATGTGTCACATATTTGCTAGGCCAAAAGGGATTTAGTATCGGTATGTGTAGATCTCTAGAGGAAGTCTTGAGTCTCAAAGGACCTGAGCATTTAATGAGATCAGTGGACATTGCTGGATTACGATTTTTATCATTGGATGATCAGGAGAATAAGCTAAAGATATTTGTAAAGTTAATCTTTCTGATTTCCATGTAGGAAAGGCATGGGCAATTGTGTAACATTAGAGAAACTACTACCTACTTAGGGTTTGAGCACAGGGAGCTGCTGGAGGGCACGGAACACCAGCATTAGAGTCGCGCTGGATTCAGGTACATATCAAGGCAGGTCACTGGTGTCACCTCTGAGCTGTAGAACAAAGGATTCTCACACTACTGGAAAGCAAGTGACATTGACACACCTTCCTTCCAAGTTTCCCAGCTATAGGTGGGAATCCCTATACTTATCTATTCCTATACCTCAGGAAAAGACTTTGTGTTTTTTTTTATCATGCCTATAAAAACATTCTGTGGAGAAACAATACATTATATAAACTGAATGAAGAAAGAAAAGGCTATAATATCCAAGGATACCAGCTTCCTTGTTCAAAATAGATTTCTATATCTTATTAGTGTCCATTGGCTTCTTTCCTGTCCTCTGCAGAACTAAATTCAGGAAAATTTCCACTCGTGGGCCTGTACATCTCAGCAAGTCCTTCAGAAACAGTGTAAGGTTCTTTTGTCCATTTGGTATCTTGGGTAACTTAAAGTGAGCAAGGGCCTCGTACTGAAGTTCATCAAATTCACAATCTGACCCACCCCTGCCAGTACCTCAAATTCAAGAGTCTTGAGAATACAGGGCCATGAAGCCTTTTGGTCTAGAATAGAGCAAAGGCCAGGGAGCCACAGGGATTTCCTATTTCCTGATTTGATTTGCTGGTTCAACAGTCTTTGCAGAGTGCTCAGAAATGTGGAGGGTGTTTACATAGAGCCACTGAAGATAAAAGTGCAAAAAGTATGTGCCATATCAGATATGAAAGCTGTAACAGAGAAGGAAATGCGCCCTCGTCCCACCCACTCCCCTTTCCTGGTCCCCTTCCCACCCAGAGACAAGAAACTAGAGGACACGTCACTCACTCCTCAGAATGAGAATGAGGAAGGTACAAAGAGAACCCTTTGTGTCTGAGCATTATACACCGTAAAAATAGAAGGTAGCAGCTGGCATTTGGTTTTGAACATAGAGAAACTCTTTCCATTAGTAAATCATGGTCCAGCAGAGGTCCAGCTCTGAACGAGAGGATTATCCATTCCTCCTCCTATCTGGGGAAATAGGGTGGAAACGCCCTAAGAGCTGAGGAAGGTTCCCTCCTTAATTCTCTGTTTTTTATTAGCGACAAAGGAAAAAGCTACGGGTATGATAATTACCATCTAATATAACAAAGGTGTGCGTGTGCCACTTATGGCTACACAGCTTGTAAGAGTGGGCAGAGTGCTGCAGGTCCAACAATCCTGCTACCTGCAGGTTAGCACCTCCTGGTGACATTGTCCATTCCAGCTTAAATATGCGTATGATTTGGGGTCTTACAGCTGCCTGAGATGTTTAAAATATCCACTATCATGTCTGGGACTTCCTAATGAGTTGGCACCCTTGTGTTAGACCCAGCTGGGGAGACTGGACCTGGAGAATCCACTTTCTACTTCCCCCATGTCCTGGGCATGGGTGCCAGGAACTTATTGCCAGGCCAAGGCTACCTGTTGCACCAGCTCCCTACCTCAAGATGGTAACTTGAGCCTGCCCTGTTTGGATACACAGGATAGATCGAACGTTTCAAGATCTGTTTTTTTCCCAATTTTTAAATTGTATACCAAAATTTAGCTAAATGCCCTGAATCAGGAGAAGTTGTCCCTTAACTGTGTCTTGTTTAATCTGCAAAATGGCACTGCCAGCGATGACCTTGGCAAAGACGTGATTGCAAAATTGTTATGACCTGTCACCTATTATCAATCAATGTGCACAGTCAGTAGCCACCATGCACTGTCTGTGTTTTTGGATTACTTAACACCAAATGCATTATTAGAAGAATGTGCCAAAGGGAATTTGTATTTTTGAACATCAACAGAGTTCAGGAAAGAGGCAATGTCTTTGTCAGTTTATTTTGGGATCTACTTCATCTATCAGCTTTTATACGAATAATTCTACCCAGTGAACAAAGTAACCAATTTATCAGAATCATGCCCGTGACTCCAGCCTCCTTGGCAGAGCAGTACTGTAATACCGTTAATAATACAATATTGTTGGACCCTGACTCTATGGGAACCTAGTTAACTTCTGTGAGGAAGAGCCCATACTCATTTCTTTTTTCACGTTATCATGGACTTTGTCCCCACCACGTACAGTAATTGGCTGATTTGCAATTCACAGCAGCAGCAGAAACAGCAGAAGACATTCCCTTTCGGTTGATGAAATTTTGTGTTGCGTGACCTTATATCTTTTATTTTAAAATATTTGTTGGGATATAGGTAAAATGACCACACACATACACTCAACCATCAGCTTAAGAACTAGAACATTCTCAGATACCTAGAATCCTTCATTTGTCCTCCTTCCACACACATCACACGAGGTAAACATTCTGGATTTTTTTGTTAATAATTCCCATGTCTTTATGTATGGTCCTCTCATCTATATATGTATCCCTAATATGTTGTTTAGACTTACCTGTTTTTGAACTGTTATGTAAGTGGTATTAATGCTGAATGTATTCTGTGACTTTTTTCTGACAACTGTTTCTGAGATTCCCATCCATGTTTATGCATGTAACTGTATTTCATTTGTTTTCACTGCTGTATAGTATTCCATTACATGACTATACCACCATTTATCGGTTCTTCTGTTAATGGAGATTTGGATTATTTTCAATTTGGGGCTATTACAAACAATGCTGGTGTGAACATTCTGCCAATTACAGTGTAAGCCCATACGGTCTGATTTAGTCTGATTTTGTCTGTTTAGACATTCACGATGCCTGGCACAAGGTAGATGCTTTGAAGAATGAATGAATTCTTGTGCATGTCTCCTAATGTACATGTACAGAGTTGCTCTAGGGCAGTGGTTTTCAAAGTGTGGTCCAGGGACCTCTGAGGGTTCCTGAGATCCTTTCAAGAGCTCTGTGAGGACAAAACTATTTTCATAAGAATACTGAGACATTATTTATCCTTTACTCTCATTTTTTCACGAGTTTAAATATTTTCCAGATGTGTGATGACATCATCATTCTGACAGCTAATCAAGTGTGTACTTGTGAATTTTTGTGTTTGAAAATGTCTGCTTTAATTTCTAATACAACAAGTATTGATAAATATAACCTGCATGAACAACAGCAATTTGAGGTCCTCAATACTTTTTAAGGATGTAAAGAGGTTCTAAGACCAAAAATTTGGAGAACCGCTGCTCCAAGAAGCAGGTTTTACTTGGTCATGCTGAACTGTTTTCTAAAGCATTTGTACCAGTTTACACTCCCGGAGTGTCATTGTTCCACATCTTAGCAAACACTTGGTCTCAACTGTCTTTTATACTTGCCAATTGGATGGCTATTATATGGTATCTTACTGTGGGTTTAATTTGCATTTCTCTGATTACTAATGAAATTGAGTGTTTTTTTCATATATAAAAGTGTTCCTCTTTTATGAAATACCTGTTCATGTCTTTTGCCCATTTTTCTATTGGGTGTGTGTCTTTTTTCATTGATTCATATTTCTTTATGTATTCTGGATACCAATTCCTTGTTATTTAAACATGTTACATATATCTTCTCCCAGTTTGTGTATTATCTTTTGTAATTGTATTGAATCTGTTGATCGACTTGGAGAAAATTAATATCTTTTCAATAATGAGTCTTCCTAGCCAAAAACATTGTATATCTCTCCATTTATTTGATCTTTAAATATCTCTCAATAAACTTTAATAATTTTCCTCTATATTACGCCTTCACGTTTTATATTAGATTTCTTTCTAGGAGTTTTATATCTTTTAATCCTATGGTAAGTTTTTTTAAATTACAATTTCTATTCTAACTGGTTGTTGCTGATTATAGATATATTGTCACTATGTGTTAATTTTGGATCCAGCAATCACAAGCTCTAATAATGTATCTAGCTAGCTATTCTTTTACTTTTTTATATATATTTATGTGATGTGCAAATAGTGGAAGTTTTCTTCCTCTCTGATGCTTTTAACTTTTAAAAAATTTCTTCTTACATTTGTGAACTGACTAGGACCTATAGTACAGTGTTCAGTAGAACTTACGATGAACATCCTTGTCTTAACCCCAATTTAGAGAGAATGCTTTCAACATTTCAGTTCAGTATTTTTTTTTTATAAATGACCTTTATAGGGTGAAGGACATTGTCTTCTATTTCTAGTTTGCTAATAGTTTTATTATAAAAGGATGTTGAATTTTATTGCATTTTCTCATCTATTTAAATGGTGGAATTGTTTTAATTTTAATGTATTAAATTATAGTAATTGACTTTTTACTATTGAACCAACCTTTAATTCCTAGAATAAACCCAACTTGGTCACGGTGTGTATGTGGGTGTGTGAGTGTGTGTGGGAGAGAGAGAGAGAGAGAGAGAGAGAGAGAGAGAGAGAGAGAGAGAGAGAGAGAGAGAGAGAGTGTGTGTGTGTGTGTGTGTGTGTGTGTACATTGTTGGACTTAATTTGCCAATATTTTGTTTAGCATTTTTGCTCCTATGTTCATGAGTGAAACCAGCCTATAATGCTCCTTTCATGTCCTGTCATTGTCTTACTATGATGTCAAGGTTATACTAGCCTCATGAAATGAGTTGTTCAATTGTCTGGAAGAGTTTAAGATTGGACCTTGTCTTTTATTTAAAGATTTTTATTAAAATACAGCTAACATGCAATGTTACATTAGTTTCAGGTGTACATCATAGTTATTCAGCAGTGCCCACCTAGCTCTATACAATGTTATTACCACACTATTGGTTATATTCTCTTGCTAAAGAAGTGACCACCATGATAAGTCCAGCCACCGTCTGACACTGTCCCACGCTGTCACATATTATTGATCTTTTCCCCTCTTTAAAAATTTTTCAACTAGAGTTGACATTCAGTATTATTTTATATTAGTTTCAAGTGTACAGCATAGTGGTTAGACATTTGTGTAATTTAAGAAGTGATCCCCTGACTGGTCTAGTACCCACCTGGCACGATACATAGTTATTACCTTATTATTGACTGTATTCCCTATGCTTTACATCCCCATGACTATTTTATAACTACCAATTTGTATTTCTTAATCCCTTCACCTTTTTCATCCTGCCCCCAACCCCCCTCCCATCTGTCACCCCAATAGATCTAGTACCCATCTGACACCACATACAGTTAGTACAATATTATTGGCTATATTCCTTGTGCTATACCCTACATCCCCACGACTTTGTGTAACAACCAATTTGTACTTCTTATTCCCGTCCCCTTTTCACATATCCCCCAACCCCCCTCCCCTCTGGCAGCCATCAGAATGTTCTCTGTATCTATGAGTTTTTTTCTGTTTCATTTATTTTGTTCTTTAGATTCCAATTATAAGTGAAATATATGACACTTGTCTTTCACTGTCTGACTTATTACACTCAGCAGAGTACCCTCTAGGTCCATCCATGTTGTTGCAGATGGCAAGATTTCCTTCTTTTTTATGGCTGAGTAATATTCCGTTGTATATATGTACCACCTCTTCTTTATCCATTCATCTATTCAGGGACACCCAGGTTGCCTTCTTATCTTGGCTATTGTAAATAATGCCTCAATGAACATATGGATGAACACGCCCCTCAAAGTAGCATTTTGGGTTTGTTCAGATAAATATCCAGAGGTGTGATTACTAGGTCCTTCTTTGTCTCTTGTTACAGTCTCTGTTTTGAAGTCTATTTTGTCTGGTATAAGTTTTGCTACCTCAGCTTTTATGTTTGTTTCTTTGTTTCCATTTTCATGAAATATGTTTTTTCCATCCCTTTACTTTCAGACTGTGTGTGTGTGTCTTTCAATCTGAAGTACATCTTTTTTTTTTCCCAAGTCAAGTTGTTGTCCTTTCAGTCTTAGTTGTGGAGGGCACAGCTCAGCTCCAGATCCAGTTGCCGTTGCTAGTTGAAGGGGGCACAGCCCACCATCCCTTGCGGGAGTCGAACCGGCAACCTTGTGGTTGAGAGGATGCGCTCCAACTAACTGAGCCATCTGGGAGCTTAGTGGCAGCTCAGCTCAAGGTGCCGTGTTCAATCTTAGTTGCAGGGGCAGAGCCCACCATCCCTTGTGAGATTCGAGGAGTTGAACCCGCAACCTTGTGGTTGAGAGCCCACTAGCCCATGTGGGAATCGAACCGGCAGCCTTCGGAGTTAGGAGCATGGAGCTCTAACTGCCTGAGCCACCGGGCCGGCCCTGAAGTACATCTCTTGTAGGCAGCATATGTAGGGGTTTTGTTTTCTTATCCATTCAGCCTCCCTATCTTTCGATTGGAGCATTTAATCCACTTACAGTGAAAGTACCTGTGGATAGATACGTCGTTATTGCCATTTTTTTCATATTTTTAAAAAAATTTTTTTGTCTCATCTTAAAGAAGTCCCTCTAAGATTCCTTGTAATACTGGTTTGGTGGTGATGAACTCCTTCAGCTTTTTCTTGTCTGGGAGGCTCTCTATCTGTCCTTCAATTCTAAATGATAGCCTTGCTGGGTAGAGTAATCTTGGTTGTAGGTCCTTACTTTTCACCACGTTGAATATTTTATGCCAGTCCCTTCTGGCCTGCAAAATTTCTGTTGAGAAATCAGCTGACAGACTTATGGGGATTCCCTTGCAGGTAACTAACTGTTTTTCTCTTGCTACTTTTGTGATTCTTTCTTTGTCTTTAACCTTTGACATTTTAATTGTGATGTGTCTTGGTGTGGGCCTGTTTGGGTTCATCTTGTTTGGAACTGTCTGTGTTCCCTGGGTTTGTATGTCTATTTCCTTCAATAGGTTAGAGAAGTTTTCTGACATTATTTCTTCAAATAGGTTACAATTCCTTGCTCTCTCTCTTCTTCTGGTACCCCTATAATGCAAATGTTGGTAGGCTTCATGTTGTCCCAGAGGCCTCTTAAATTATCCTCATTTCTTTAGATTCTTTTTTCTTTTTGCTGTTCTGGTTGGGTGTTTTCTGCTGTCTTATTTTCTGCATCACTGGTTCTATTCTCTGCTTTATCTAATCTACTGTTGATTCCTTGTAATGTATTCTTCATTTCCATTATTGTGGTCTTTATTTCTGACTGGTTCTTTATGTTTCCTATCTCCGTTTTTATGTTTCCTATCTCTTTGTTGAAGCTCTCCCTGAGATCACTGAGCATCCTTACAACCAGTGTTTGGAACTCTGCGTATCGTAGATTGTTTATCTCCATTTCGCTTAGTTCTTTTTCTGGAGCTTTGTTCTGTTTTTTTATTTGGGACGTGTTTCTTTTTCTCCCCATTTTGGCTGCCTCCCTGTGTTTGTTTCTCTGTACTAGGTAGGGCTGCTATGTCTTCCGGTGTTAGTAGAGTGCCCTTATGTAGTAGGTGTGCTGAGGGGACCAGTGGCCCAGTCTCCCTCGTCACTAGCCGTGCACTCCAGGTGTGTCCCTTGTGTGAGTGTGTGTGCCCTCCTCTTGTAGTTCAGCTTTGGTTGCTATTTACACATCGGTGGGAGGGATTGACCCTTGGGTTCATTGGTTGTGAGCATTGGCCTTGACTGCAGGAGGAGCTGTGCAGGGGCTGACCCTACAGAGCATATTCTGCCTCAGCAGGACTCTGGTGCCTGCCCACTCTGCCCTTTGGGTGTGTTGTTCTTGGAGGCGGCTGAGTAATGCTCCAGCTGGCTTCAAAGCTGGCCACCTGGGGTGCCAGCCCCAGGGCTACCTCAGGGGGGAGCCACTGCAGGTCAAGTTCAGCAGTACCCTGAGCCCCACCTGGGGCCACCTGGCAGGAGCCACAAAGAAATCTGCAGATGGCTGCTGCCCATGCCATGCTTAGAAGTGCCTCAAGAGGCCAAGCTGTGAACCAAAACAGCTGCCACTAGTGCCGGGCTTAGGGCTGCTCAGCCAAAGGTACAGGAGACGCTCAAGCCAGATGCTGCTTGTTTGAGTTCCACGAACCTTTGAGAGACCCGAGGAGAGTCTGCAGCATGAGCTAAGGCAGACAGTTTGTACAAAAAAGCCACTGGAGGGGTAGCCAAATGGCTCAGTTGGTTAGAGCACGAGCTCTGAACAACAGGGTTGCCAGTTCAATTCCCACATGGGCCAGTGAGCTGCACCCTCCACAACTAGATTGAAGACAACAAGCTGCCACTGAGCTTCCGGAGGGGCGGCCGGATGGCTCAGTTGGTTAGAGTGCGAGCTCTCATCAACAAGGCTGCCCGTTCGATTCCTGCATAGGATGGTGGGCTGCGCCCCTGCAACTAAAGATTGAAAACGGTGACTGGACTTGGAGCTGAGCTGTGCCCTCCACAACTAGATTGAAGGACAACAACTTGGAGCTGATGGGCCCTGGAGAAACACACTGTCCCTCAATATTCCCCAATAAAATTTATTTTTTTTTAAAAAAAGCCACTGGAAGCAGAAGCGGAAGCGGCTTGGGAGTGCCTGAAAGTTGGGCGGGGCATGGCCTCGAATCACCAGAGCGTGGGGAAGGAACAGCAAATGAACAGCGTTAGCCAGCTTGATGGACATTCAGGTATGGCGGCCGCCTGCGTCTGCACGCCAGGAAGGGGGAGGGCTCAACAAAGAAACAGTGGCTCCCGCCAGCTCTTCCATCCAGCTCCTCGGTCCAGAAGAAAGCTGTCCCTTCATCCTTCATCCTGAAGTCAGACAACTCAGTTTGCCCCCGTGTGTCCCTGCTGCCTTTCCGGCTTCTGCCCTGGTGCTGGAGCTCAGAGCCAGTGATTCCCTTGGTGGGTAAGTCTGTGCATGGTCTAGGAGGAGCGCCTAGAACTCCAGCCACCCTGTGTCTCACTCAATCACAATGTCTGTTGATTTTCACACCCAGAAATTATGGGGACTTCTCTCCCGGCACTGGATCCCTGGGCTGTGGTGGGTGGGCCTCTCACCCCCAGGGGGGAACCACTCCAGCCGAGATATCTCTCCCAATTTTTAATGGTCACACGTGGGTGTGAGACCAGCCCATTCTGCGTCACTGCCTCTCCCACCAGTCCTGAGGTGATTTCTTCTGCATGTCCTTAGTTGTAAGGTTTCAGTTCAGCAAGATTTTAGGTGATTCTCAAACACAGTTGTTTTGTAGTTTAGTTGTAAATTTCATGTGGTGGTGAGAGAAGGTAAGCACAGCACTAACCTACTGTGCCATCTTGACCAGAACCCCCTCGTATGGTCATGGACCTTGTGTTTAAAGCCATTGGTCATAAAAAAAAAAAAAAAAAAAAAAAAAAAAAATAAAGCCATTGGTCATTAAGAGAATTTTAACTGTTAATTCTATTTCTTTAAGGGTTATAGGATCATTAGGGTTTTATATTATTCCTGAGTCAGCTTTATTTTTTTTTTTAGGGATTTCTCCATTTCATCTTAGTTTAAATTTTTTTGACGTGAATTTATCCATGTTATCTATCTTTGTAGTTTTCACAGCATCTGTACCAATAACTTTTTCATTCCTATTAGCTTATTTCTGCATTTTTTTCCCTTAATTACTCCTTCCAGAGATTTGAATATTAAACCCATTAGTTATCTTAGAAGTTATTTGCAAATGCCAGGGGTATGTTGTAGTTGTCTTAATCTTTATTATCATTTTGTCAGGGAATATGGACTATAAGATTTCAGTTTTCTGAAATGTGAGAATGGCTTTGATTTATTATGTGACCAGTTCTCATACATGTTCCTCGTATTCTTGAAAAAAGTGTGTATTCCCCAACTGTGGAGTATCGTGTCCGTTAGATCAAACTTGTTAGTTGGGCTATACAGATCTTCTCTTTACTGATTTACCATATACTTGATTTCTTATTTCCTGAGGGGTCTCAAGATCTTGTTATGGTAGATTTCTGTTTCTCTTGAAGTTGTTACTATTTGCTTTTTTGGGGGTGGTATTATTAGAGGCATACTAATTTTATAGTTTTTCTATCTTCCCTGGTGATAAAACCTTTTGTAACTATGTAGTGACTGTCTCTGTGAATGCTTGTTGCCTTTGTTTTGTTGTTGTTACTTACCATAGCAATATTAATCTTTATCTGAATATCCTAGGTTTTTCTTTGGCTTTATATTTTAAGTTTGCAGGAGACACACAAGATAAGGCCAAAGAAAATCTGTCTTTTTAACTGGATAGGTTAGTACATTTATATTTATTGTGATTACAAATATAAGTTGGATTTCTAGGTCATGTCATTTTTGTCCATTCCTGCCATCTTTCCTTGTCTTTCGTTTTTCATTTTCTTATTCTTTCTTCCCCTCTATTTGTTGGGTTTTTATTTTCAATTATCTTCTTGAGTCCTATTTGGTTTTAAAATCTCCATGTTTGTTTTCTGTGTAATCTTTTGCTTACTATTCATGTTTTCCATGCTTCTTTCTATTCCTTTACACTCAATTTTTTCCTGTGTTGATACCAGTAGTCTTTGTGGGTGATTCTACCATTGTATAAACTGTTGTTTTTCACTTTTGGTGCCATTTTTCCTTGTTTAGTGATATTTTAAACTTACCTTCTTTGGAAAATAGGAATTATTTGACGTATGGACTGAAATTGAGATCCTTGAAAGAATTTGCTCTGCCAGACACTCAGAGGCTGTCAATCTGAAACCACTTTGCTATCAGCTTGAAGGTTCTGTGATTTCAGATCACACAGAATTTGCGGCTTGGCCTTTGGTTAAGAATTTGAGGGTGCTGGTGACTTATCCCCCTCCACCCAACACCAAAATTGAGACAAGCAAGGTTCCTTGCTGCCCATTTCTGTGATGGTCCTTCTAGACCCCAGTGAGCCTTGGGCTTTATGTCCAGTCCCCCTCCACGGCTGTTTCGTGGTCCCCAGAGTTCAACGGAACTCCCAGGGCAAAATCAGGCTTTGGTGCTGGCTCACCTCACCAGTTTCCTATTTTTACTTCGTTTTTGGAGTTTTGCAGATGAATTATTTTCACGTCAACTCGGTGATACATTGGAATATATTTTATATTATTTAATATCACATTGTTGCTTAGGTTTTATTCAGCATTTGGTTTTGTAAACTGGGAGTTATTGAGGGTATCTAGGCTGCCTTACTCTCGGAATTGAAGTGTAAATAAAAATTTGCTCTACTTTGCCCTTCACGTGAGTAGGAAACATGGTAGTCTGTAGTCTGTATAGAACTATAAGATGCCTCATTTCCTCCTTTTACTGTCCTGCAAGACAGCACTTTAGGGGACTGCTACTTGCAAGGGTGGAAATGTATAGAAAGAAACCATTTTTTAAGTTGTCCTTTCCTCCAAAGAAATGCCTGTCATTTCCCGGAAATGGCTGTTAACCCAAATATTATTCCTTTGTGTTGATTAGTGATTGGTCTGAAATAAGGATTTGGATTTGGTTTCTTGTAAACCCAGCATTGGGGGTTATATATGCTTATCCATATGCATAACTAAGCCTTCTTGGCATACCTGCCCTGCCTGAAAAGCACTGTCCTTTTGTGACTTACTTTGCCCAGCAACTTTTCAACCATCTACCCAGTGTTTAAAAGATTCTGCCTAATGTTTTTGTATTCTTTAAAATCAGGTATAAAAAGTAGCAGTCTTGAAAGAAATATCTAAGGGGCTATAGCAGCCAGCTATGTTAGGCTGTTACAAAACTACTCAGCTTTGGGTGGTGCTATTTTCTGTATGTGGCAATTAGTATAAAGTTTTTACAAAAGTTTTAAAGGCTTTCCTGAAATTTAAGCTGTACGATATGTGGGACTTAGCCAGGCAGAGGGAAAGAAAGAATGTACTAGGCAGAGGGAAGTATATGGGTTTAAGGCCACAGCAGGGAGATGGAAGGGGGCAAAGAACTTGGCTCAAGGACACAATAAATCAGTGTGGTTGGAGCATATGAGCAAGAAGCTCAATTTGGTGAAGGAAGCAAAGTAACATTTCCAGCTCTGAAAGAAACCATACATCAAAATGGAGTATTTTTCAGGCAGTATATAGTACAGCTCCTTGAAAAACAAAAGTCCAGTAGGGTTGTTCTAATTTTTACTCATGAGCATACTATATGTGACTTAATGTGAGTTCAAAGTCAACATAGATTAATATGTAAATTATCGAATTCAGGGAGACCAAAAATACACATTTAAAACAGACTAGCTTTTAGCATAGATCTTACCCAGTACCACTTATTTGAACTCAAAAGTACATTTTATCACATAAAGCAACAACTATTGTCTTGTTTTGGACAGTTGATAAAAACTTTCCCTAAGAGAAAAAGTATTTTTTTTAAAATCCTGCACTGTAAGATTTTATTCTTGTCAAATGGTAGAAACTATTTTATTTGGTTTTCATGCCTATTTGCTACTGCTGTAAAATTCTTGTAGTTGGACCCTCAGCACTATGTTCAATTAGCATTATTAAAGGTAACTGGTATTCCTTTACCCACTAAGACAATCCAAATCCAGAAAACAGGCATTAAGGCATGTTTTTGAAGAAAGGAAAAATACTGAATGGATATTACACTGTAGGAGGAAAAGAAATACAAATAGCTTAAAACATCATCATTCCACGTGTATGACATTAGGAAGGTAGCATTAAGAAAAATTCTGAAGTAAAACATCTTCACTGTAATGAGGTAGTGAGGAATAAGCTACTCAAGTCCCTTCTTCTATGTTTTAGCCACTGAAGTTCATTTCTCTCTTAGATACTTATAAAAGCAAGGTGCAGTTATTAAAAAAAACAAACCACTTTGAGGTTAATGTAGGAGCTTATATACTTAAAATCCACAGGCGAAGAAAACATGACATTCAATTCAATGCAACAGCCCAAGTAAGAAGCCACAACTACCTCTTATGTGCATAAAAGATTATGTACCTGACACATGCCAGAAGGGTCTGAAGGCCATATAACCCCAAAGCTGACCTGATTTTACCTACTTTAAAGCTTTAATACTACCAGCAAATTATTAAATTTAGAAATTTGTTTTGGTATATATTGGTATAAATTTTAAAGTCATCTCATTTTTCTTTAGTCACTTATATAGTAACATACTGCCTGGATCAAATGAAAGGTATTTCAAAAATACACTATGTGAGTATCAAAAAACCTTAAACTTTTGTGTATCTGTTAACCCAGCAATTCTACTTCTAAGAAATTATCTTAAGAAAACAGTCATGGATGTACATACGATTCAGCGAAGTGTTGTTTATAACTGAAAAGACATACAGTCAAAATGTCCTGGAGTATTAAATAAATTATGGTTCAGCCATACAATAGAGGAATAAAAATAGAAGACTATGTAATAACCTAAGATGTGCACAGTACGTATTAAGTGAAAAAAGCAGGTTATGAAATAGTATGCAAATGAGCCTAGTTTTATAAAAATATACATATTTAGCAAAGTAAAAGAACAAATGATATTTACCAAAATATTAACATTAACATTGGTTATTTCAACACAGTAGGATGATGGATGATTTGGCTTAACCACGCCTCACCTGTTTTGTGTTTTGGGGGGTTTTTTTGGTTATTTGAATTCTCTGAAATGAAGATTATTTTTTAAATGGGAAAGGTAGTAAAGGAGTATTTAACCTCAGATTAGCCCAAATATGCCCCCAAAGGCTCCTTCTGGCAAAGTCAATGTTTCTATTCAGCCTACATCCGGGAAATTCTTCTACCTTGTAAATATGAGTGTCCTTCCAAGGTGACCCTCACTTAAACTCCCTTTCTTTTAAGCAAACTACAAAATAGCAATTATTAATATTTTAAAAAGTTAATTATCATCTAAAAGTACAGATGAAAAAATACAAATCCTCACTTTAAGAAAGTAACACCCCAAGTACATACTACTAAATTATACAAAGTGACATTATCTAAGTTTAGTTTATTGCAAAGGTCAAGACAGCACACTGGAAGTTGGTGGTTTCTATTTCACACCGTTCACGGCACTCACTCTGTTATTCATTTCATTCACTCACCCATGCAAACAAAGGTCTGTGTACACACAATGATGTCTGATGTGTCTTGGTTCCCACAGTATAATAGGAAACTTGACATTTCAATTAAAAAGGTAAAATGAAGACATTTACCATCAGACTACAAAATTCCTCCTCTGGAAGAGGATACTATAGTATTTGAAGATATGCTTTAGAAAAATCATATACAAAATGAAACGGGCACCATTTCAAGAGCACTAAGACTGCATTAAACGTAAATGAATTCCAACACTCATAATAATGTAACTCATAAACAAATTTAGTCTTAACAAAGCTCCAATAAACTAAAACTATCTGAACAGGCACAATGAACAGTGTAAACACTGTTAATGGGCACCAAGTTTAATAGGGCAGACAATAATTGCTTCTGCATTCACACTTGATTTTTCAATTACATTTTTTTTTATAAATGGTGCTGCTTAAGCTATGAATGTTTTACCAAAAAATTAATTTTAATAAATATGGCAAATGCTAAAAATCTAGCTAGGTTATCATGCAAGATATTATATAACCAAGACAAACTCAAATTTATAATAAAGGCAACTTGCATTCAAAATGAACTCTACCCTTATATTTTATTAAAAGGGCAAACATCATGAATTAACCCAGCTGCTTACTTGAATTACAAAAGTAACATGATTCAATATGAAAATAAGAAACTGTCTACAAATCTCTGACAGTAATAAATTGCAATATACAATGCATACAGGAGTCATACAGAGCAACAAACTCTCGTACAAAACAAAAATATTTTAATACCTTTAAAATCCAAATTTTTTCTTTAAAATCATTCATGAAAAAGATTCTCAAGTCAGAATTAACACCTCAATTAGTCAAGCATCAGGAAGCTACATTACAGCTATTTAATATACAAAGAGACATCCTTTCACCAGTCATTTCCTTCTAATGTCTCTGCTTCGGAATCATACAGATGTCTTGCTTCTCTATACTCCCCATTCCATCATTTCTTCAGATCATGAAAACTGAATTTGTTGAACACCAGAAATCTAAGAAAGTTTAAATTGATAAGAATTAAAGAAATGTTAGTTTAAAAATAACTTATGCATATTATAAGCATTTAGTGAATAAAAACATTAGCCAGTGAAAAATGAGTCTGCTTGCCACCCCAAATCTCCTTTACACCCTGAGGAGCTACTTTATTAATTTCTTTTGTCTTTTTAGAAATCTATGCAAATATGAACATGTGTATATATATATTTTTTTCCTGTTTTTTATTTTTTCTATTTTTTTTATTAGTTTCAGGTGCACAAGACAAGGCAATACTTAGACGTTCATCATTTATATCCCTCACACTGTGGACCCCCCTCCACCCTTCCACTATCCCTCCGACATCACACCGAGCCATCACATTATATATATAAAATTATAGTTGGCATTCATTATTGTTCAGCTCAGGTGTACAGTACATTGATCAAGCATCTACATCTTCCCTGAGGTGGTCTCCCAAATGGGACACGTGTCCATCAGATACTCTACAAAATCTTTACATTATTGATTACGTTCCCCAAATTATTTTTCAAAAACCCTGAGGCCATTTTGTGGTTACCGACTGTTTTCTAATCCCCTCACCTTTCCCCTTATCCCCACCCCCCCCGCCCATCTAACAACCCTCATGTATATATATTTTAACCACTAAAAGTATACTATACACAGTTACATATTTTGAGAAAACAATTTTTAACAACCTTCTTTATTATGTTCTTAATAATATGTTGAAATTAACTACCTGCGATAAAAATCAATAGATATAATCAATTTTTTAAATAATTTAAAGTACAAAGAAGGTACTCTACCTGTTGATATGATGTTGTGTAAACCATAACATTTTGTTGTTGACCATCTGCAGTTATTAATCCAGCTGGTAACTGGTTAGCTAAAAGACAAAAAAAGTTAAAGTGAGAAAAGAATTGCATCCAATTTCTTGGCCTGTACCTTAAGGTTGTGCTATTCATGTCTCATTACACTTCTGTTGCTTATCAATGTCATCTTGGGCAAAATCATAACCACCCAAATTTTCCATTTAAATAAAAGCTCCTTAAAAAAAGCACATTTCGTTTATGGCATTTTTGATTTTCTGAATCTTTATTTCTCTGAAGTGTGTTTTAGCTGATTGCCCAAGTGTACAAATCTGCAGAAAGACTAGACGTTTCTGCTTCATAGGCAGACCTACAGCCTGAGGAGTGGCTAGGAGCAACACTTAGGTAACTAAGCAGCATGTATTTTACGTATGAGAAATAGAAAACATATACATATAAATTTTACATGAGAAATAGAATCACCATAGACCTTTATTTCACCAATATTACAATATGATAATTTTTTAAAAAAGAAACCAGCTCAAATTTATTTAAATCTATAATTCTCAATATTCAATCTCATATGAATCTTAAACCAAAAACTAAGGCTTATGGAAATCAGAAATATTGCTGAAAGATTACAACGTCTGCAGAATTAAAATTTTATACTTATACTTCACTGACTTCACATATAAGGGCATGAACTAATAAGAATGATTCAAGATTGTGCTACGTCAAGATACTGAGTGCTGATATTCCTAAAATACCACTGCAGACTTCTAATATTAATATCTGCAATACTAAATCACTGCTAACAAGCTACGAGACTTGTTTAGAACAAATCTAGTTGCCCAAATGTGCCACAGCACTGCTTACTAAATGCCTCCTCTGTTAGCTCTTCACTTAATCCGTCGGTAGCTGTCACTGCTCCACCAATTCCTTTCTCTCCTTTCATAGCCTGGGGAAGGAAAACCGAAAAGGTAATCACCACTATTCAGAAGAAACTGTTTTCTAAATTAGACTGCTTACTTATTTCCTAAAATTAGGAGCTTCTATTTTTACAAACACTACCCCGAGTATTTATTAACACTTATGGTTAATTACATATGAAGAGGCCCTTCAAAATGCTAACTTTTTATATAAATAGTAATCATCACAAGACAGTATTAATGACCTACAGCATCTAAAATATTTATGGGTAAAAAGAAAGAAATTATTCTAATTCCACACTACATCAAAATGGAAATAGAACTCTACTTAAAGGAAATAGTCTGTAAAATACTAGAAATATTCAGCTAATAAATCTACAAATAATTCAAGTTTATCACTTAATTATATACACAGTTCTCAGCCAACTGGGCAGTACTATAACTGCAAGTTGGGAGTTTAAAATTTCTAAATCAAAATGACAGTTTGAACCAACGACCTCTAAGTGTCCAACTTAGAGCAAGGTTCTGTGATGCTGAAGATTTGGAAAAGACCTAGGAAGAATTTACATATTCTCTTCCTTTAATCATCCCATGCAGGTATCACTAATTTAATGGTATTCTAACACTAAAGATACTAAGAAAATACTTTGAAAGCTAATGTGAATCTGACACCCAAGTTGCAGTGTGGAAATAAATACGCTGATCTTAATTCATTTTCACAAAATTTATAGGCAAAGATAAACCAAAATAAGAAATGTAGAAGAATTCAGTCAATAGTAAGAAAGGGATATAGCTACAATTCCCTCTCTTTATCTAAAAGGCCACAAGCTTTGAGATGCTACCTCTTTTATTACAGCTAACATTATTGAGCGTTCTTTATATGCCAAGCTAAGTGCAGTAAATAGATTATTTCACTTAGTCCTCTCAATAATTGTGAAGGTAGGTACTATTATTAGCCTCACTTTACAGACCAGGAAACCAAGGCCTAAAGCACTTAAATAATCTGCCAAGGGTCACAGAGCTCACTCACATGGTGGCAGAACTCCAGAGTCCACTTTTAATCATTATGTAACTATCATTATTAATAATGGGGGGGGGGAAAGGACTTATTCTTTAACTACAGTCATAGAAGTGATTACATATTCCTGAGAAATTAATTTGGCATAAAATGAATTTTTAAGCAAATAATACATGCAAAAGTTAGTGAATTGTGTTATCTTATTTTCTTAAACGCATAATGGAAGACATTTTACTTACCTCTCTGAATTTCTGAAGGTATAATTTTAGAGGTTCTACATAACTGTCAAAGCCTAAGGTAGACATGGCAAAGAGAATATCTTCTCCATTGATTGTCTTCCGTTTCTCCTGATGGCATCTTTCACTTGCTTCAGATGTTATAAAACTGATGAACTCACTTACACATTCTTGAACACATTCTTTGGCATCTTTTGCAATCTGAAGAGAAAAATCACAGGGAACTTTGGAGGGAATATAATCATCACCTTCCTAACAACTTGCAAAAATAGAAGGCTATTCAGAAGAATATAAACTTCAGTTTATGACTATTAGACTTTAATCTTTGAAATGTATGCTAATAACATTAACACAATTTGTGCTATAAAAATTCCAGCCCTCAGAGTGAGAATAAAAACTCAAATACAAGTGAGAGAAGCCTTGACAATCATTCACAGGAAACAGCTATAATTTACCGGAGGTATAAAAGCAACCACAAGAGGTCCCTCCCACCCATCATGGACACTTACCAACCAAGTGCCCCAAGAAAAGCAATCCGGTCATGTATGTAGTATACTGTGGGCTAGACTTAGGTACAGGTACTACTTCTCTGTTCTAGCATTTCCATGAATAAGGACACCAGAATTTGTTTTAAAATAAGACTGAATGCACATGAGGCTTACACAGCAATACAATAATGACATCTGGTGACATTTTTACTACTGAAGATAAGAAGTGTCAGGTATAGGTTTTGAGTTTATTAAAAAGCCTACCTAAAGAAGCACACACCTACCACCTCACTGTAGAAACAATGCTTCTCTTAAGGGTCTGGGGTTTGAAAGTGAAACTCTAATGGATTAAATTATGCAATTCCAAAGCTATTTAAAACAGAAATGATACTCAAAATCCTTGCTGAAACAGTGTTTTTCACCTCCATGCCTAAGTTACATCATGCAGAAAAGTAAACAAGAGTTGCATAAATGCAGTCAAGCAAGATAATGTGAGCGGGGGTGTGTGTGTGTGTGTGTAAAAACTTTAGATTTTCTAGTAGTCACATTAAAAAAAGAAAAAAACAGGGTTAATTATATATTTTACTTAATCCAATAAATCTAAAATATTATTTAAACACGGGATCAGTTTAAAAATTGAGATGTTTTAATTCTTTTTTTCATACTAAGTCTTGAAAATCTAGTGTATGTTTTACATTTACCACACATCGCAATTCGCTAGTCACATTTCAAGTGTTCAATAACCACGTGTGGCTCGTGGCTATGGTACTGGGCAGTACAGGCCTAGCCTACTTAAGCAATAATCAGCAATTGTGCTTTTTCACCCTTAAAACATAAAGAGGACCTCTCAAATTGGAACTTCTAGTCTCAGTGATGTATTTTAATAATACACTTATGTATAATCCTTCTTTCATCTGTACTTACAAGCTACAATGATAGATGTATGTTATACAATATAAAACTATATAAAAATTGTGAATTTTAAGACTAAGTGACGAGTAGTAACAATGAGTTTTTAAAAGTTGTTCTAACAAAACTACTTTTAAAAAAATCATACTAGTTGAATTTTAATGTATGTTAATATCTATAATTATATTAAAATAGTTGTTTCCAAATACGATTTTTTAAAAATCCTTACAACATCCATATCAGTCCCAAATTACCTCATTTTGCTGCAATATTGTAGAATTTACATCATATGCCCAAACTTATTTTACTATAAAACCCAGTCTTATATAAGACGGGGTATAATATATATGATATGATATATGATATGATATGATACGATACAATACCGGGTCTTATATTAATTTTTGCTCTAAAAGACGCATTAAAGCTGATTATTAGGCTAGGTCTTATTTTCAGGGAAACATGGTAGTTCTGATGATGCACCTGTTTTTAAAAATATTCTGAATTCTATTGTATCTGCTTCCAATAGGGAAGAGTGGGGAGGGGGACGGAAGGGAGCATTTGGGAACATGACACAACTGAAAATGGAACATTGTTCAGTAACTAAATATGTAGAATTGAAAGAAATACTTTATTTGCTGAAAGTGAATGACTGAAATCAAGAGCTAACTGTATTTGTGAACTATGTATGCCCCGCCACACGTACCCCTCAAAAAAGACCTAAACTACTCCTCTGCATTACCTTTCCCGTTTGAGGTATGGCATTTTTCATTATCCTTGCCACATTTGCAATTGGAAGATATATATCTTGTTCTCTGAAACTTTCTTTTGAACCATTTGTGTCTTCATGATCATTCATGCTGTCCTCAGTATCTAAAGAGATAAAAATAATTTAGGTTTAAAGCTTCTCATAATTTTTACTTCAAGATAGACTTCCTAAAATGATCTAGCATAAGAACCATTTTGGATCATTTCCTAATCCTTTTTAGGGATTAGGATAGTGGTTCTTTTCACAATTTTCTGAGGGCCAGAACTAAACCTACTCATTAATTTGAAACCCACTGTATAGAGCACTTTTGTCCTCAACTCTGCCTACTGAAATCCTACCTACCCGTTCTCCAAAAAGCTCAAAAACATCTCCACGGTACCTTTAGAAACCATCTCTCCTTTCACAAAATATCATCAGTGCCTGTCTGCACATTATAATTCTTTTTATTTCTCATTCCCCCCATTATATTTCTGCTGCTTGAGGACAGGGATTAGTCGCATGTCTTCCCTAGGACTTGGTATAGCACCTTCCAGAGGAGGTGCTCATGAATACATGTTGCATGACTCAGTTATAAAACTGAGAGACCTTGACCTATGGCTCCTTGAATACTGCTAGATTAAGAGACTGTTTGTTTCTCCAAAGCCAAGTTTATATAGAAAGGAAAAACTGGACTTGACTATTACTGACCCAATTGGATCATTACTAATGTAATAGCTTTTGAACAAAGCTGTATCAGTGATCCAATGTTCTTACAAAAAGTGAGTTTTCAAATTATATAGATTTAGATATAATTGAAGCTTTCACAGTACCAATGCTATCCTTTTATGCCTAAATGCATTATCTTGTAAGTAAACCTCCCACTCCATATGTGATAAATAAGAAAGGCACATAAGCTGATTCAATATACAGTTTTATGTGTTAATGTTATCAAAAATTAACTTGTTTGTGTATGTTTTAGGATGAAGTAACTAACTGCCTTCTTCCAATTGCCTTCTAAAAAATATATCTTAATATTTTTTAATCTAACAAATCAGAATGCCACAAAAGTAAATTATTTCTGATAGGCCAACATAATACTGCCATTCTAATACCTGACATAATTCAAACTTAGTACTGAATGAAAAACAAAAATAAATCTGTTCATAATTACTAGAAATATAATAGTTAGCAACTCACCCTCTAAAGAAATATTTTATTTACTGTATCAATTGAATAAGATATTTCCAAATTAATACTCAAATAGGAAATGAGTAACAAATTTTTAAAGAACTGTACCAGTTTTTAAAAAGCATACTTTTATAGAATTCTTTTGTAGAACTCATCACTCTTTTGAAGACTATTTCTAATTAAAACAATCTAATTAAATACACCTTCTTCAGACTTTCACTGAACTGTGATGCAGGATTGCTAATTTTCCTATAAAGACAAAAGTAACCTAGAACATCATATTAATAAGATTTCCACTTTCTAATTTGTTCTGATTTGTGAATTTGTTTCTAATTACGGCTTTCTTACCGTCATGAGGCTGTATAACATAATGACTCCCACCAATATAGTCTGCAGAAATTCCTAGTTGAGAAGCATCTGTCGTAGAACTGTCACCATCCATCTATGAGGAAAAAAAGTTTTTCAATACTCTTCAATAAAACTTGTCTAAAATAATAGATTCAATGCTCATAAGATGTCAATTACATTTTTTCATCGCTTAAGCTTACTAAAAGAAAGCATTTCCATTTCTTGATTTGGAAACCTTTTGATAATTTGTCAACTATCAAAGAGTCCCCTCTCCATCTTCCATAAATGATAAGTGTAAGACTAACAGGGAAACAAAACAAGGAAATAAAGCTAAAACACACACCTCTCTCTTTTCAGCTGCATAACCCTCAAATATAGTACAGGCAACCCTGACTTACAACCTAACTTATCCCTGGAATGACAAGCAAAACCAAAATCAGCTTAGTAGTCTCTTGGAAGTCACCTATATCCATCACTTCTAGTGCTCCTGCTAAAAAGCCTGATATCCCTAGGCAAACCCTTTTGTTCTTGCTGCAGACTTTCTTTCTTTGTGATCTCACTGAAGTTCTACAGTAAACAATGCCTTGGTTTAAACTGTTGTTTGGTGTAAGAAGCATATGGATTCCTTATACAATCTGTACCCATGCAGCCCAAAAAGTACACCCGTATTTTGAACAAGCCCATCAACCTCCAATTCTAGCCAAAGGTCAGTTTTCTCTTCCCCCAAACCTCAAACTTTTCATACTTTAAAGAAAAAAGGAGACTGGAGATCTGCATATAAGGATAGGGAAATTATAACCACAGATAAGAGTGAAAGTTAAAATGACTATTTGAAAAGAAGCCTGCTTAATTAATTTTGCTCAGAACTATAAGAATTCGAAGAGGGGAAAATCTAGAAAAAACCCGAACCATAAGCCCTAAACTGGCTACATTCCATTTCACCAACATGGCAACTCCTGGAAGTCTTTCTGCTTTGCAAAACAATAAGAGACTGGCTAGTTGTAGGCAGAAAAATGTAGATTAATTATCTGTATAAACAGTGTAGCAAAAATTAAGTGTAATTTAGACATGTTTTCAGCCAAGTCAAAAGACACTTGATCCTGAATATTCATCAAGGCCCAGGACCCAGCACAAACTGAAGGTTATTCATTGCAGTTATTTGAGTGCTTGTGTAACGCGTCTTCTTTTCCATGTCTGTTGGATATTTATATAATACTAAAATATGCTGGTTTCCAAGTCTTCAATAACATGGCATTTCTTTGATGCATCTGCTGATGGTGGTATCTAATTTAATTGTAGACAGATACAGGTCCATAATTTATATAGTGGTTTTAAGGGATTAAGGAACAGAATTCACCTACCTTTAATAATATGTGAAAGTACAGGGTACCTAGTTACTGATACTTCTTAGTGGCCGCCAAGAGGTGGCAAACAACAGTCAGTGAGCTCTGACTGACTCTCCTACTGATTCCTGAAAACAAGCATCCCTACTGGTTAAAAGGAGTTCTATATAAAATGGAAATAATATCACGTACCCCATCTTAAACGGCTAATATAAATGAATGTGAACATTACCCAACTAAAAGATGCTGTTTTGACGCCAAATTGCAAACAAGATACTAGGAGAGTAGTCTTTAACAGACAGATAGAATGATGATGGATTTATTAGCCATACAAAAGAGCTCAATTAGGATAGCTGTGAATTGACTAGTTTTTACAATGCCCTAGGGGAGATCAGCGTGCAGGAGACCGGACCAAAGTGGTTGTCGCAGAACATCCAAGTGCAAACAAACCTTTTTTAAGGGAGGAGAAGAAAAACACAGTAACAGAAATTCTTTCCAAAGTGAATGTCCACAGGATACCATGAGTCTTTTTAAATAGGACACTGTTCAAATAGCCAGGATCTGGGAGGTTAATTAATTTATAAATGTAACATTAAACAAATATTGAAGGCAAAAAGTTCGAGTCACATTATTTTGTCATGCGCTGGAATGAGCAGCAAGATTATCATTTGGATTAACAGTATTAGCACCTAACCTCAGTCTCCTAAGAAATATTTCCAAAAGTATTTCATAGAGTCATCAGAATTAAACAAATAGAAACCTGCCAAGGACAATGTTTGTCTCATACTCAGGAGATGTCAGATATCCTCCTCCCCCCTTTGAAAATAAGCCACACCATCATCTGCTTCGCCGTATGTGTCTTTGGTTCCACAAGTTTTAGCTTTTCTGTCATTTCATCAAACTTCTGTCTTCCTCTCCTATTTGTACCATTAAAATTTGTGTCCCCTACTTTAAACCCAGTGTTCCCCATCCTCCTAAAATCTTTTGGATTTACTCCATTCTCCAAGCCAAAAAGTAGTGTTACTTTCTTCAAATCCCCAAGGCACTTAGTATCTTCCATTCAACAAATTAACCTCATCTTTGATGCGTACAATATGCTATCCATATATAAGGAATGAAGGGGAAAACTTGATAGATATAGCCCAAAGCGTGTTTTTTTCTAGGTCTAAAACATCTTATAAAAATTTACAAAATAGGGCGGCCAGTTAGCTCAGTTGGCTAGAGTGTGGTGCTAATAACACCAAGGTTGCCAGTTCAATCCCCGCATGGGCCACTGTGAACTGAGCCCGTTTAAAAAAAAAAAAAATTACAAAATAGATTATAGATTGTAAGTAAGCCAGTCAACAATTATTTACTGCGCAAACAGCACTTCCCAGGTCTGTGCTGTGTGCTCGTGACGAAGTAGTCAACAACACAGGCTCGTCTGTCCTCATCTTGCATAGAAGACAAATGTTACGTAAAATGGGGCCTGGGAAAAGGGTGGGGAGCATACCTTTTAGTACTTCCAAGGAACAGATTCTGGAGTCAGATCACCACTTTTAATTCCCTGCGACTTACTAGCGTGAGACCTTGAGCAAGTAAGATAAGAATAGGGCTTACCATGTACAGACAGCCTAGTACAGTAGGAGTGCTCTGTAAATGTTATATATAGCAATTAAATAATTACAAATAATTAACTAATTCTTAAGTGTCAAGTGCTAAGGAAAACAAGGATGTTTTGGTACATGCTTTGGGAGTTTCTTCTAAAAGGGACCTCACTAGTCTGAGTCAAAGAAGACTCTTAGGAAGTAACATTTAAACTGAGACTGAAAGATGAACAGATGTGAGTGAGGCAAAGACAGATGGGAAAAGAATATTCCAGGGAAAGGAAATAGGGGAACATAGTACTGGTGGATTGGAACAAGCTAAGTAGGGACCAAGCAGTTCCTTGTGGACAAGAGCAAAAGATGACTCTGGCTACAGTCCAGTGTAGAAAATGAACTGGAAGCGAGCAAGAATGGTGGCGGAAGACCAGTAAGGACGATAATGCTACAGTCAAAGCATGAATTCAGGCAAGATGATGGTCACTCGACAGCACTGGAGATCAACAGAACAAGGAGACCGGAGAGATTTTACTAGTAGGTAAAATCACCAGACTGGGTAACTGACTGAACAAAAGTGGGAGGAAGGACCAAGGGTAATGCTGTGATTCTTGTAGCTGGGTCAACAGATGGCCGTCACTGCAGAGAATGGGAAAGGAAAGGCGTAGGAGTGTTGGGCCTAGTTGGGCCTAGACCATCAATGTGTAGTAGTACCAATATGTCCAGTTGTGACACTTCCAGGCCTGGTATAAGAACAGAGAAGCTAAAGCACTGGATTTCATCCAGACCACAAAGAGGGAAGAGCATGTAATGATGACAACAGAATGGGTAAAATGACAAATCATTAGATTCAAGAGAAATGATAAATTTGGATAAAGTGGTTAAATCCCATTACATTAATTGTATTGACTATTCTAATTATTTAGTTGAAAATACTGATCTAAAATATTATGTGAAATTAATGGTCAGCTGGCTTATCTAATAAATTTTTATTCTATTTTTTCTGTAGTGATATTTAAACTGTACTAATAATTTGTTGTACAAATGCAGTAAATAGTGCCCTCTTTAATATGTTTAATATGTATTGAACACTTTCTAAATATCTCATGCAATGTTCACGACCTTGTGAGGATGAGAAAAACTGCAGTTGTATGAGGCTGACAAAGGTGACACAGTGAAAGGGACTGAAATCCAGAGTCTCAGTTGCCAAGTACTTTACAGTATTTGTTCCTGATAGTGTTTCCCACTGGCCTTAAACATAATCTTTAATTGGCCCCTTCTAAATTCTAAGTCTACTGACTACATATTGAAAACATTTAAAGCTGCTTCTCAAACAAGGACAATATTCACCTTACCAGGAGTCAGTGAGGCAGCACTGGCTTTTAGGACCAAGCACGGAGGGCTGAAGCTGGGCTCTCACTTCCTAGCTCTATGTCTTTGCTTACCATCCTCTTGGTGCCTCAGCTTCCCCGTTTTTAAAGTGGGGAAGCTGTCAGAAGGGAAGTGATTGTATAAAAAGCACTTCACAAAGAGCATGATACACAGTAAGAATTCAACAAATGTAACCTCGCATGATTACTGTCCCTTCAAACCCAGTTCTCATCCCTCTTTCCAGGCATAAAGAGTTTTTTCTCTCACACAACCCCTTTTACCTGTTCTGTGGATCAGATTCCTTTTTATCTCTTTGAAGACAAGAAATACAAAGATTGTTCCTCACTAAAGTATCTTCAGTCCTCTTTACCAGCTTCTTCCCTCTTCCTCGAACATGCTTAGACTTTCATTAAACACACAGAAGTACATGAGAAGCCTTAATTCTACTCCACACCCTTGCCTAGCTTCATTCTCACCCTGACTACCCTTACACACCTCTTCATTCCTATTTAAATTCCTTGAGAAGTGCTTTCCCCACTGCAACATGACACTGAAACCACTCTTAGAAGTTGTCAATGACCATGCCTTCAGCCTACTTGACTATCTTTATAGTGCTAGGCACTGCCAACCCCACATTTACGCTTGGAATTCTCTTCTCCTTTGATTTTCCTGGTTTATTCTTTCCTCTCCATCTCCTAATTGTTATTTTTATCCAAGGTTATCATATTCTCTCTCTTCCCTTCCTATCTTAATGAATTCATTAAGTATCACTTCTACGCTCATAAATCCTAAGTCTATAACCATATCCTGCTTGCCACTCAATAAGGTATGCTTGTAGAACATGTCTGATATCCTATCATTGCCGGAAGATACTGGAAGATACTGGAAAATGAAACTCACCTTCCCCATCCCCTCCAACGAGGCAATGGATGTCAGCTCCTTGATCTCCTTTTCAACTATTGCAATCCTGTTAATACCATCCTTCCACTCTTCCAGGCTAATTATACCAGTGACATCTTAAGTTCTTCCATCTCCTCCAAGATCTATCTAATCTGTTACCTCTTTTAAAATATCTTCTGGATATGCCCTTCTTTTCTATTTTCACTGCATTGCTACCCAACTTACCTGAGAACGTATTGTTTTAAGAGTAATCTTACTAAAACACATCTACAGCTCTTACACCTATAATGGTTCTAAAAGTCTTCAAATGCAACCAAGTTTTCATGGCTGTACAAGAGTGGATCCCCCACTTAACCTAACGAATCTTGTTTTCAACTCCATCTTAAGTGTAATAAAATCTTAGTGCCACCCTGTGCCTTATGTAGGGATCACCAGGTGCAGTTTTTATTTTAGCAGTGAAGCAACAGGGCTCAAGGAAGCTGTGACACGCCTGACATCACAGTAGCAGACCTAGAACTGAGTATCCAGAGGGGTCGAGTGGTATTTGTTCACTCGATTTTCCTATGAAATCTCCACGTGGATCATGAAGATCTACTTCCCATCCTCTGAGCATAAGTCATTCGTCCCTGCCTTCAGGCTTTTACATTTGGCCACACCTTCCACCTATCCAAATGCCATCATCCTTCACGGTTCAGCTGGAGGCCTACAGGCTCCGTCCAAGATATTCCCAACCACCCAGGCCTTCCACACCTCTTCTTTTCACTTGTACTACTATCCTTAGAACCATCATTTTCCATTCTTCATATAAGTGTCCTCTTTTAATTCGACTAAAGTCTTACCAGATAAACAGAAAGCTTCTTAAGAGCTGGGATAAGCTTTACCCTGGAGTTTTGCCAGTACTTAGGGGCCCTTAGGAAACACTACATGCAAGTCACTAAAAAGAAGGAAGCTTTAGGAATGAGTATAGATACCATCTGTCTAGACTTAAAAGGCATTCATTCTATCAGGACTCTCCAATATAACTCAGTTATAATTTTGTTTCCAGCTAATTACTGTGCAAATATAATTAACAACCAAAAATGGTAAAACATACTTACTGTCATGAAATACTGTTGTCAGTGGCGTTCAAGAACACCTGTCTAAAATGGTGTCTAATTGTTGCCCAATTTCAACCTAGAAGATAAACATCTATTAGTAGTAAACATGTATAGCCTACAGGCTTTCTTCCTAGTAAAAATTTTAAAGGCACATATAATTTTACCTACTATTCTTATTCAATGGGGTGCATGGTATAAAATGGTGCAAAAAAGCAGGCACCCAATAAATGTGTGTTAAATTGGAAGATTTATTTTGGAGAACTGAACTCTAAAAGTTGATTCCATTGCGGAGGGTGGGGGAATTGCTTTTCCAACATAACCCTGAAGTTAGTCATGCTCACCATAAATATTCATCACAACACACCAAATTATATAATATGCAAGAGACCAAAAATTACATATCTATATTACTTAAACTATTAACACCCAAAGCACAAACACCCCACTTACCAACTGAATTTGGGGGGAATAGTTTTCTTAACGTTTTAGAGTGAAATTAAGGGGTCCAAAACCTCAAAAAAGATAAATTTACCTCGGAATATAATACTTTTAAATTGAATATCTCAGATTATACTGGGAAGAAGATAACCATGCTGCCCAAAGAGCATATATAGAACAAACACAATCAATTAAGACTTCTATTTATAATTTTAAAGCACCACCATTTTGGACTAAAACTACATTCAGTAGCTCTTCATTCTCACTGTACATAGCTGAATAAATTGGTATCAATTACAATCTCCATTTCTCATGTGCTCTTTTCCCTTTTTTCAAGTGAAACAATTAAGGGGGGGGTGTCAAAAAAACACCCTTTCAGTGTTAATTTTAAGGAAAGAAAAACTACACATGTGTATTCCAGCATGAAATCTAGGAAACGGCAGAAAAATTGTAGCCACTGATTTGAATTTTTAAAAAGCCACTTCAAGGGTGGAGGCAGCCAAAGGCAGGCTGACATTGCCTGCTATGATCGTAAAAGCAATTTCTAATTTCTTTTCAAATATTGTCCTCTAACCCCCAAATTCCTTCCCTATAGCTGTGTTATTTGCTATTTGTTAAGCGTGTCTTTGAAAAAACAAATTCCTCAGAATACTTATAAGAGCTGTATATATGATGTATTTTGCTTGGGGGAGGGGAAGGGTCACACCTCACCACACTCACCCAAATAGTTGAGTATTCATTTAGATTCAGTATATTAAAGAAAAACACTACCACCTCATATGGTATGTATTTTCTTAAAGGCAGGTTGTGATACATATGAAAGCTCAAGGGAATCCATACATCTGTTTAAGGTTTCAAGAAATGTAAATTTGTATCCAAGAAATGCGGCGGACCCTTCCTCCACCCTCCTCCATTCTTCCCCACCAGAGTTTTGCACCAATAATAACCCTTAAATTAAGCTACAAGAGCAGTGGGGAGAAGCAATAATTGCCTTTTAAGGAATTCTGATTACACTTTCAATACTTTACAAATAAAACCCCTAGTTATTAATGTCACTTACACCGTTTGGTTTACCTTATCACTCTAGGTTGCTGATCAGTTTGCATACTGAGAGCCCAAACCACCCGTGATTCGTAGCACGAACCACGGAGCTGAGAAGTCCAGGACGGACAGCGGGATGCTGTTTTTTTTAAAGGTCGCGTGCCACCCGAGCTTGTTTAAATTTATCTTGCTACAGTACTTTGGGGGAGATCACGGCTTGTGGGTGCTCTGTAATTCTTTGTTCTCGCAGACTACTGCTCCTCAGGCCCGGAATATGCTCCCCGCCTCCCATCCAAGATTAAACCTCAGTCCAATCCGACAGGCTCCCTTCCCACCTTCGGGGCAAGTCCAGGGACCGCCAGCCGCCCGACGGCTGCATTCTTTACGTGCAAACCAAACTGCGGGGCGACCCGATGCACTCCTTCCTCCCCACCAAGGCGCGCGAGCTGGCCGCAGCCCCCCGCCCCGCCGATGTGTCAGTCCCGCCTGCGCCCGGCGGACGCCCCTGGCGCGCATCCCCCCGACTCGCCTGGCCCGGGCCCCGGGCCCGCGCCCAACGCCGCCCGCCCGCCGGGCGGTGCCAGGGCCGCCGGGACAGACAAAGCGGCCCGGCCCCGCCATGCCCCCGCGGGCGGAAGGGGGGCACTCCCCAGGGACCCCCGCTCCGCTGCCAGGCCCACGGAGCAGGGTCGGGGCCGGGGGCTGGAGCTGCGCGCCCCGGCCCCCCCCGGCAGGCCCCCACGCAACATGGAGCCGGTCCGGGCGCCGCCGACAGGGGGGCCCGACGGAGCCCCGGCGCCCCTTCTCGGCCTCCGGCCCGGAGCTCGGCGGCGGCGAGCGGGAGGCGGCCTGGCCAGCGTCCCGCCGCTCCTCGGCCCCGCGCACAAAGAGCCGCCCCGCGGCCCCGCGCCCGCTTCCCGGCCGGGCCCGCAGCGGGAGCGGCCTCGCAGGCGCCGAACCGGCCCCGGCCCCGACCTGGGCGGGAGGGCGGGCGGGCGGGCGGGAGGCGAGTGCCCCCGGCCGCCGCGGCGTTGGCGGCGGGGACGGCGCCGGCAGGAGACGGACATTTCATTCGAGCTAAAGTGGAGTCGGTTTAGGAGCGATCATTGGCCGAAGCGAGACACAAACCTCCAATGCAGCCCTGGTTGGCTCCCGTCTCCAATCGGCTGTTTGGTTGGACAGAAAATGGCTGCGAAGGAACCAGTCCCAGCGCGGAGCTCCGCTTCCAGCACTCGGCCTCCCCTCCCTCCGCCGCGGGCCGCTTCCCTCGGCTCGACACCCTCCCTCCGCGCCGGCCGCGCGCCCTCCCGCCCGCCGCGGCCCCGCCCCCCGCCCCGCCCCCGCTGAGGCCCCGCCCGGGGCCCCGGAGCCCTGCGGCCACCCCTGCGCTAGCCTGCAGAGTGGGCTGTGGGCCACGCGCGGCAGGTCTTGGGTGGCAGCGGCCTGTTTGCTGAGCCGTGCTTCTTCCGAGGGCCAGGATCCCGCGCACTGCTAAGGACTCCGCGGGCTTTCTTCCCACCGTCTTTCCCCAGGCCTCTGCGAAGCGTGATTTCTCAGGTCTTCCTCTCTTTAAGGCCCCCTCCGTCCCCACGTGGAAGTGGCTCACCCGCCTGAGTGCAGCTTGCCTGCGCCTCGATTTTTTAAGAAGGGGAAACCAAGGGCAGAAGCCGCCAGCCAGGGCGACACCCGAGCTACGGGGTGGATTTGAAAGGCAGTTAGCTCCTGGAACGCCTTCAGCACCTCGTGTTTTCCTTGTGTCCGCTGTTAACTTTGCCAAATGCACAATGCTCCCTCTGACTTGGTTCCTGAGCTTGGGTGTTCGCTTTTTCGGATTTCATCTAACGATACAATCCTCTCCCTCGGGTTTAAGAAGTTCGTCAGTCGGGCCATCCTTCACCCCGAACTTAAAATGTTGCATTTCCTGCCACCCCCATAGTAGTTGCCACCTGACATGCAGCTTTCCCCAACCAGATGACATTTAGGCTGCAGGAATCCGTGGCCCGTTCTTGCCTCGGTGCAGCCAGGCTCCCTCACTGACTTTCCCGGACTGCAGTCTGGGTGGGACTTCCCTGGGCTGAGACCATCATAGATGGGCAATGAGCCAGAAGCCACTCGCTGCAAAGAGCGGCAGGATTACTGCAAAGGGAACCGGGAATCTCCTTTACTTCCACTAAACAAGTGGCCTGGTGCCACGTTCATCCTTCTAGCTTTAATCATTTAAAGATATATAGACGTGTTTTATTTATAGAGCTCCTACTGTTTCCCCACATATTTTAACTTTTCTGGAGCAATGAAGGAAGCAAACACAAATGAAGTCTCCAAATTAATCCAAGAGTAGTAAGGAGCAGTGCCATTGTGGAATCAGACGACCTGGTTGGAATTCCAGCTCTTCTTACCAGCTTGTGACCCTGGCCAAATTGCTTTACCTCTTCCTGATAGTTTCCTCACCTCCGTAAAGGAGGTGATACTAGCTACTTCTTAGGCTTGTTTGGAATTAACATAAAGTCAATACACATAGAAAGCACTAAGAAAAAGTTGGCTTATTACCTTAAGATCTTTGTAGGACATGATTTTTAATCTTCAGCAAACTTTTAAAAACTTATTTGCTAAAAAAAAAAAAAAGAGTAAAATTGGCCTGCATTTCACTTCTTCCTTTCTCCATGATTACCTATAAAGTGGAGTTTTAGGAGTGAAATGATGTGCTCAAAGGCAGGAAATACAAAAAAAAAACAAAAACAGGCAGTAGCGGAATTGAGAGAAGTATGACTAATCCACACACTGGATAGTGTACCAAACGGTGCAAAGATGACTGTTTTCTGAGTTAATACGATGTTATTTGAGTACTGTTGATCTAACCTACATGCTTAATTCAGATTTAACAAAAGATTATTCAGCTCCTACTGTTTACCAAGCACTTGTGTGAGGAGCCCCCGGCTGTAAAGGTGAACAAAGCACTCACCTTACTTACACTTGTAGCTAATTCTAGGTGACGGGGGACCTAGTCCACAACCTCTCTGCAGTTGAATCCCAAGGACAACCTGTCCTTTTATACCTGTATTCAGAAAGCCTCAATAAATGTTAACCATTTTTCGTGCTCATGTGGTAAGAGAGAGGTGATCACAATTTAGTCTTGGGAAAGACATTATAGCTAATCTGGAACCTGCATTAAAGTCAGAGGACAGAGGAGAGGGGTCTTTATCCCCAGTCCATACACTACAGCTATCCCTTAGTTTATACCACCAATTACATGAGTCATAATTCGGCAAACAAAAAAAACAGAATCTCGGGCACAATGAAGACTTAGCTGGATTTTACATTATTGCTTTAATGAGGCCTCATAGTCCCATGATGACAGTGTCTATTATAGTATTGCTCCTGTTTCCATCTTCCTGATTTGACTCTTGCCCCTTTCTTCTCAATCCATTCTATGCAGTCAAGGCCTGGAAGGATCTGGGCTTTAGGTCACCTCTCTCCCCATCCCCACCTCTCCACCTTCTAGACATACTCATGTTGACTCTGCTACAAACACACACACACACACACACACACACACACACACACACCCCAAGTTCTTGCTGTAAATTCTTAACTGGCCTCTTTTCATCTTTGAGGTCTCACCTCTTCAAAGAGGCTTTCTCTGACTCCTAAAGTAGCCTCACCTCATTACTCTCTAGAATGTCATCCAGTCATATCATCCTATGTGAAGGTAAATATTATGTTCACTCCAATACACTTAGCTTAATTGGATTATCTTGTTTATTTGTTGACTATAAATATATTTCAAATGAGAACACTTCTTATTACCCCCACTTCTACCACCGTGGTTCAAGCCACATCTCCTTTTACCTCCTAACTTGTATCTCTGCTTCCACCCTGGCCTACATAGCAGCCAGCATGTAATCCTTCAAAGTAGAAGGAAAAGTCTAATTGTTCTTTGGCCACAGTACAAGTAACTACCAGAATCTATTTTAATTAATCAATCAATGACAACCTCCCAATCAGGGACAGCCCCTTGCTTTGGAAATTAGCCAATCAGCAATAGCTACACCCCAGTAATCTTGCTTCCTTAGCTATCTGTCAACTCATCCCTAAACCATCCAGCTTCTAAAAGTGCTGCTCCCTGAACCTCATCCTTCCCAAAACACTATGTAAGACCACAGATTTCTTTGTTCAGAGATATTCTACCTGACAATGCAGATGTCCTTTGCTTAGCAAGAAATATATTCAGTACTTTTTGTTTCCTTTTAGAGATGAATGGTGGCCTCATGAGATCTATGGTCTGTTCCCTCCTTCCCCTCTAACTTTATCTCCTCCTACTTTCTCCTTTGCTCAGCCCACTCCTTTTTGTCCTTATTTCTGGCAGGAACACTCCTGCATCAGAGCCTTTGCTTTGGCTGTTCCATCTGCCAATGGAACAGATTATTCTTCCTTCAGTGTCCACACAGTTCACTCTCTCACCTCCTTCCACTTCTTAATGAAGCCAACCCTGATCACTTAACGTAAAAATTGCAATTTCAACTAACTACGCTCACTCTCCTTTAACTGCTTTATTTTATTTTTCAATAACACTTACCACCTTCTAACAAACTATAGACTTTCCTTTTATTTCACGGTTTATTGTTTGTCTTTTCCCACTAGAAGTTACTCTATAAGGACAAGAATTTTTGCTTGTTTTGCTCACTAGTGCATCCCAAGCACAGAGTAGGTACTCAATAAATATTTGTTGAATGAAAGGATTTTTAATATTTTACCTTATTAGAATACAAACTCCTTGAGTACAAAGACCTTATTTTCACCACTGTATTCTCAGTGCCTGGAACGGTAGTTGGCGCATAGTAGGAGCTCCATAGATATGCATGTGTGGAATGAATGTATGAGCAAGCATTGGAAAAAAACTATATTTTAATTAATAATATAAATGACCATGAAATTACCAAAGCCTTATGAGTTCTTTCTCCAGAGAAACAGAGTTAATGAACATATTTAAAATTCCTCAAGTTATTATAACGTGTTAATCAAACTATTCAAATCATTCAGCAGTATTTCCCCATGGATTAGATAAATTAATATACTAAAAAGCATTGAATGATATGCGCTAAATGGGTGAATAGTATGATATGTAAATGATATCCCAATAAAATTGTTATCAAAAAATCCTACCCATTGTTCATATCTTTATATGGAAGGACATGCAAATTGATAAGAACACTAAATCTCGAATAGAAAAATGAGCAAAGAACATAAAATAGAAAATTCATAAAAGAAAAAAATACAAATGGCTCATAAACAAAATACAAATGTGAATCAAAAGGAGAAACCTATCAAATAAGCAAAAAATGTTACAATGATGATGTGTTAAGATGGACATTCCCATACACTGATGATGGGAAGCTTTCTAGAAAGCAATTAGTCAGTGTGTGTTAGCAGCCTTTACAATGTCTTATTCTTCCAGTCAATAAATATATTAAAAGAGATCATTTGTAATGTAGCTAATAAGATAATTAGGCAATAAGGTATTCAGAAGAGCACTGTTAGTATTAATAGTAGAAAAATTTGGGGAAGAACTATGTGGTAGGCAAACTCTAAACTGTCTCCCAAATGATCCCCACCTCATGGTAGTCACACCTTTGTATAATCCTCTCCTTTGGAGTGTAGGCTGGACTTATTGATTTGCTTTCAATGAACAGAGTACTTGTGCTCGCTTCGGCAGCACATATACTAAAATTGAATAGAGTACAGCAGGTAACATTAGATTACAAAGAGACTGTGAATGCTGTCTTGGTAACTTTTTGATGGATGGATAGATGATAGATTAGATAGATAGACTGACAGACAGACAGATAGATGTGTATATAGACATAGATATCGGTGTGTCTTTAAGTGTGTGTATAAATATGGAGAGAAAAAGAGGGAGAGAGAGAGAATGAAAACATGTCTCCAGCCAAAAGCCAGCAAGGAACCAAATTCTGCCAACAGCCAAGTAAGTTTGGAAGTGGGTCTTTCCCCATAGTTGAACCTTGAGATGACAGCAGTCCGCCTGGTATCTTGGTTGCAGCCTCGAGAAGCAAGCCCTGAGCTAAAGTCACTCCCAGATTCTTACCCCACAGAAACTGCGAGATAATAAATGTTTCTTGTTTTAAGCCACTGAGTTTTAGAGTAATTTGTTACACAACAACAGATAACTAATACAACCTAATTGTCTAACAATTTGAAAATGGTTAAATAAAGTATGTCACAAAATAAAATATTATGCTGCAATTAAATTTTTTAAAGAATTTCTAATAATATGGGATAATGTTCAGAATACAATGTTGAGAATATAGCCAACCGCACAAAGATATATAATGCAACCCCGATTTTGTAAGTTTATATGTATATGAACACTAACAGAGAAAACCTGAAAGTAAATATGTTGAAAGTCAGCAGTTTTCTCTGAAAAACAGAATAGGGGCTCAATGCATGCTTGTTGATTTCAGTTAGGAAATCAGTCCATTTTTATTGAATATCTACAACAGGTCAGCCAGCCCTGGGGGGAAAGTGGGGAACAAGATCAAGTCCCTGCTCTAGCAAAACTCATTTCTTGATGAGCTCTCATGGTGGTTTCTGCTATGGTGGCAGTGTTAAAGACAGATGGAGGGTCGTGGATAGATTGACAATACATTTTAGAGGTAGAACATTTTAGTGCCAAAAAGGAATAGTGAATAAATAGGGTTTATTCTTGGGTGGTTGGCTTGGGTAACTTGAGTGGAAGGTGGGACAGGTTCTAGATCTGGGTTGCTTAGTATAAAACCCTGGTACCATCAACTACCAGTTGAGTGACTTTGGGTTCACAGGCTACATAATGTCTGCATGTCCTAATCTCTTTACCTGCAAAGTGTTATCTCCATTTTGGAGATAACAACCTAACTCTTAGGGTTGTTGGGAGGCATGAGTTAGTATAAAGAGCTGAGAAGAGAGCTTGGCAAATTCAAAAATGGCCAACAGTGTTAGTCATTATTGTTGTTATAATTATTGAGAAGGGGATGACTGAAAAAGAAATCAAAATTAAGAATGACTGTGAATACAAGAAGTGTAATAGTTATTAATTTTTTTTATTACAGTGGAATCATGCCATCTTTGGTATGGTAAACCAAAGGTAATCTGATTTACCCAGCTATGGGAGTAATTTATATGCAATGTGATCTGTAACACCCATCATCATTGCGGATTAGAGGTGCCTGGGGAAGAAATAAAAGGGTTGTAAATTTTCATACCAATAGGGATTCTAGGGAAAGATCCTCCGAGGGAGATGTGATGAGGCAGGCTGAGCGCTGGAGGGGAAGAAACTGCTTGGCAAGGTGTCTGAAGGGGAGGAATGGGAGGCCACAGAACTCTGTCCCACCTCTGCGACCAGGACAGCCCCTGAGGAGTTTTAGTGTAAGTCATAATAAAATGGATGCTTCACTGCAAAATATGTAGATGGATGGAAGTCCCACTAAGTTCTGCTTTCTCCAAAATGGTCACTTTGCTGTGTTTTTCAATTTCAAATTCTTTCCAAAAAAAAATAATAATTCCCCTCATTTTCTGATATCCCTGCTTTGCTAGTCCCTGAACACATTCTTGGTTTGCATAAAAGGTAATTTCGCCTGGGAAATTTTGGGCACTGACCCCTCACCCCTCTCCATTTGGCTGACACATCCTTTAGAATTCAGTTTAAATATCACCCTCTCCAGGAAGCCTTTCTTGATTCTCCAAGTTCAAGCCTTAGAATTACATCCATCGTGTTCGCTAAAGCACAACCTCCTCTGAAATGTAGATTCTGTAAGAGCTGGGCCATGTCTGTCTTATTCGTCACTGCATCCTGAACAGTGCCTGGCTCAAAGCTGAATGAAAGTTTACTGAATGCATAAATTATTGAAAGAGTGACTTGGATTCACCCCCTTCCAATAATCGGCTAGACAAAGTTTTCTGTCAGTTCTGTGGAGGTCACTATGACCTGTCTCTAGGACTCTGACACTGCCCCTCCCTCAAGAATCAGAGACAGAGACCGTCTACAACCATGCCTTTGACTCATTGAGCCCAATGACCACCCAATCCAATCAAAGGATATAAAATGAGAAGCACAGACTGAATTTACATGAGTGTTATTTTCTGAGCCTAGTGTGATTTATGACCTTACTCTCGAAGTCACTGAGTTTTATGAAATGTAAAAATGCAGGATGCCTTCCTTGCCAAGTGCTCCTCCCAAATGGGCACATCCCCCACCTTAATTTTCCTTCTGAAATAGGGTTTTTCTGTCTGAAATCTCCTCCCACTTTTGTTTGCTTATTATCTAAAAAGTCAGAGTTTCATTTACTGAATTGCTAAGAAATTCTTGAAATCTTCTAGCTGAAATGTTACAAACTCCTACCCAGCCAGTGTGGTCTTTCAAGGCAGCACACGTGAGTTTATTTCACTTATGCAAGATTTGGAGTGGGGAGGGTGGAATTAAAGTCATGTGAAGTTGATGGCTTCTTTACTGGTGGCCCAGGCCTCACCCACACCTGGTTCCGACCGAGATATGTCTCATATTGATGTGACCTGCCTGACCTCTGAAGGCAGATCTGAGATTTGGCCACTGGTGTTTGTTCAACTTCCAATCCATCCCAAGTATGAATCCTTACCCAGAATTGTAAACTGGACACCAAGGAGAGCAAGTGTCAGTCTCTCTCTGATGTCAAAGCTGGGAGGAACCTGCCTGGTGGCTGTTACCTGCCTGGCCACAACCCCTGGGGAGAAAGCCAACACACAACGAGAGAAGTAGAGAGGAGAATCAGGAGAGTCACTATAGCATTCTAGTCTCTGGTTCTCCATTTTGTCCAAACTAGGATTAGCTGGGTTTTGTCTTTGAAGTCAAGTCCTGTGTCTAGCGCAGTCCCAGACATAATAACCACAAAGGGGAAGTTACTTTTGTTCATTGTGCTACAGCTTGTCATCATTTTTCATCTGAGTGAATATATGTACCCAGCTCTCTACCATCCCAGGTGATATGCAGTGCAAAAGAAATCATCCCAAAGCTGATAGTTAGGGAGACAGGCTAGTACACAAGAGAGCACTGAGGAAGTATAGAGTGTGAGACAGAAGAGTGCACAGAGGGAGACGCGGTGAACTGCACTTCCAATTTTTTTAATTTTCAGCTGAACAAAACTTTTTTATGGCATTAGAATTGAACTTTTACAAGTCTAGCCTGATCACTTGGAAAACTGTTAGGTAGAATCTCTATGCCTTCCACTGAATTGATTCCAGATGTTCAATTCGTGGCCCTCTCCTCTATTCGTGCCCCTACTGCCCCCACCAACAGGGCAGGAGTCACGTGGCCATGTTTCTCCTGTAGCTCACTCTAAGGATCTTAGCACTGTAATCATGGCAGGCACTGAGAAAAAATTGTTATGTCGGAATGATTAATAGGACAGACATCGCTTGTGAATACAGTGTGCCACTGTCTGCCCAGCATGCCTTTCCATTTTTCTTCAGGGAACATCACTCTCCTTCTTTGGAGGCAATTGCTCTTCCCTCACTCCAACCACATGGTCTAAGTGGGTGCAGCCAATCATATTATGTGGGTAGTTGACACAAGCTAAGCAGATCACAGTACCTCACCTCCACAGCGACAATGATTTGCTTGAGGAGTGGGCATGTGACCCAAATCACGACAGAGTTTTAAAAGATCTAGGGGGGAAAATCTAGGAAAAGAAGAAGAAAAGAACTTTTCTTTCCTCTTGGGTGATAAAGCCATGATGTAACCGAGAGTTCTCAACTGGCATCTCCCTTGAAGTATAGAAAATGCTAGACCACATAGGATAAGAAATGCAGAAAAGGAGAGCGAGAACGAGAGAGACAGAGAGAGAGAGAGAGAGAGAGAGAGAGAGAGAGAGAGAGAGAGAGAGAATTGAATTCAGTCTTTGAAATTCCTGAACTTTCCTAGTTCCCCTTTTCAGAGGCTGAATGGTTATGTGTCAATTCTGAGAACCACTCCAGTATCCAATAAATCACCCCACCTTTCTTTTTTATCCCTTACTTAGTTTCAATTCAGTTTCTATTATTTGCAATCCAACAGTCCCAATCAATATATAAATTGTCTGGGATTTGAGGATTGTGACTAGAGCTTGTTTTATACACATTGAAGTGCTCTGGTAGTGTTTCTTAAGTGTCTGTAGAAATGTTATGTTACAAAAAAAAAGAAAGAGGTAAGGGGGATCCCGTGCCCAAACAAGTTTCAAAATTCTGAGTTCAAAATTAATTAAAAAGAAATTTTTTTTTTTAATTGTGGGACTTGTTAGAGTCTGTCTTATGTAATGTGCATTGTGAGTCTCATGACGTGGATACATTGGTTGCAGTGTTTCCCCTTTCTGGAAAAACATTTCTCTAGGACTACTGTTCTGTGGGCCACACTTCAGGATAAGCTTGTCTCGTCTCTAGATTTGAATATAAGAGATGATGACGCCATCCTTTGCATTTGGTGCAGTACAACAAACATTTACTGAGTGTCTACTATGTGCCAGGCACTAGGATTACAAATATGAATAAAACAGGTACTGTTTCCTGCCTTCAAAAAATGATCTAGTAAGGGAAATAGCATGTATTTCTTACAATTTCAGTGTGGTATATGCAGTGAACAAATTGTGTTTAAGGGAGACATGGAATATAGGAGATGATACTGTTCATTCTTTCCAAGGTGGGGTGTGGTGTTAGGGAAAGATCCAGGGAGGATGGGGACAATGAAACATTCCAAAAATGAAAGAAGCTGTCACTCATTGGGGAGACAAAGTGGGAAAGAAGTGTTTGCCTCGTTTCCAGAATAAAGTCTGCCAGGACTTTATTCAGCTGGCTTAGTGAGGTGATGGCTCCCTCACTGTCTTAGACCCCTAGGGCACAGACTTCACAATGCCAAGGAGCGCCATTCATGCAGACTGTAAGAAATGGCGTCCCCAGTAGTTGTGCAACATGGTGGCTCACCCTTCATACACCTGTTGTAACTTGTTCTCCATTTTAACTCACCCCCCACCACTCCACACCACCACGAGGCTCAGAAAACCTTTACCTAGCACACTCTGGACTATTTTACCTCACAACAACCGTAGGAAATTTTGTTTGTGTACCAACCCTCTTTTAATTGGAATGATGAAAATAGCAACATCAGTCTTCACAAGCTTACATACAGTATGGCTCCGTCCTTCTCTTGTTTGTCTTCTCAGCGATAGCAGGCTGTTTCTGGCTCTGAATCTTATTTGCCTTGGGCTAATTTCCTAAACCACTTAAGATCGAACAGGCCAACTGGAATTCCAGAGACCCTAGCAGAGATAGGGGCCCTGCAGGGACCAATAGAGGCATTTCAACAAGTAGTGCTTTATTTTCTAAGGAAGAATGGAACCAACCCAAACAGGCCTTAGCCTTTGGAGTTTGCTATATGCTCTCATGTGAGATGACAAAACCAAAATCCTTCAGGCTTGCTGCCAATAACAATTTGTAAACACATGTTTTGGAGGAAACATTGATTTGGAAGTTCAAAGTTCTTCTGACCTTTTGATCTTTGAGTCAGTCTATGCTTATCTTTTTATTTCTTGGTGCATTACAGAACTCTCATTAAAACATGTTTATCCTGTGTTCAGAGTTATTTTTAAGGAGGGTTAGTGCTAGTAGCTCTCCCCAGCTTGTGAGGGCTCAGGGCAAATTACACTCTGTTCCTTCCTCCCAGCTCAAAACGTTTAGGGCAGATTAAGTGATACTAAAATTAATGTCAAGAACAGCCTCAAGAAGAAAATTAGACATACAACAAGATGACCAAGAAGCATGAGGTAGCCCAGGGTCCTGTAATCCACTCGCCTCCAGTATTGGAGGAATTCATGGGCTGACTGTGCAGGTCTTTTATGTGTGTTGTGTTTTTTTTTTTGTCCACTTGTGAAGCTATGGCCACACCCAGGTGGTCACCACACGGAAGCTAAATCCAAGAATAGCATTGGATAGAATCATTCAAAGTCCTCAGGCATAAACTGGGAAGAAAATTTGAGGCCAGAGGTACCCTACCCATCTCATAACATTTCTCTGTGGCCCAGAGATCCTGTGAATTCTGACCAAAGAGGGAGAACCTTTGAGCTGAAGGGAACTGAGAAAGCCAAAACACATTCTCTAGGGGTAAAACAATACAAATGGTCAAAATAGAATAAAGAATCAAAATTAATTGGGGTCCACTCAAGAAGATGAGTTGTGGCTGCACTAAATGAGATGGATAGAAAACATTTGGAGGGATATTAAAAGTTGACAAAACCTGGAGATCTAAAGGATGAGAGAATCAGGCTTCAATAACACCTGAGAATTCATCAGTTTTCTGTCCTAGGTCTCAGACTGTTTCATACACTGTGCAGGAGAAGCCCTGGACAGAGGGCCCGTGAGATATTTGAGGGCTATGAAAATATTTGGGACCTTGCCAAAAAGTATTGCATTACAATACAGAGAAAAATCTCAAACTATAAGTTAATAAATATTAAGTAAATGTATATGAAGCATCTTTATGTCAGCTTCATTAATTGTTCAATCTAGTATTCAAAAAAATTTCCTCATATTAGAAAATAATTTGTAGACTTACATACTGTTCAAGAGCATGGACTGTGATGCCAAATTGCCTGTGTTCAAATTCTGTCTCCTCTATTTACTGTGTGACTTCTAGCAAGTTATTCAACCTCTCTGAGCTTCAGTTTCCTTATCCTCTGTAATCACATATATAAAATGGGGATAATTATACTTCTAACCTCATAGATTATATGAAAAGGTAAATGAGTAGAACACTTAGACTTGTGGCTTGGCACATTCTGAGAACTAGATGTGTACTAATTATTGTTATTATCACTACTTTGTCATTCGGAAAAAAAATCCAAATTTTGAACTGATTTCTAAAAAATCATAGCCATATTAAATGAGTTACTCATACTTTAATTTCAAAAGCAAAAGTATAAAATCTCTTTCCAAAGACTTTCTTAAAACATTTTATTAATAAAATGTTTAAACCAATACAAATGTAAAGAAAATAATATAATGAAGGCCATGTATCCTTCACTCAGCTTTAGCAGTTATCAACTCACAGCTACTCCTTTTTTAGCTATACCTTTACCTATCCCCCTACTCCCCAATCCAGTATTATTTGGGGGGGAAAAAGGAAAAACCCAAGACACCCTTTTATTTCATTTTTAAATGTTTCATTTATGTCTAAAAAGTGACTCTTTTAAAAAACATAAAAACACAACAAAAAATTTAATATTTAATTCAAATATCTAACTAATGTTCAAATTTTTGTGCTTATTATAGAATTGATTTTTTTTTTTACAGTTTGTTTCAATCAGGATCCAAATAAAGTCCACTCAGTGTAAATACATATCTCTTTTTTTTATTAGTTTCAGGTGTACAAGACAAGGTAATACTTAGACGTTCATCATTTATATCCCTCACACTGTGAACTCCCCTCCCCCCATCCATTATCCCGCCGACCTCACACCGAGCCATCACATTATATATATAAAATTATAGTTGGCATTCATTAATGTTTAGCTTCTGGTGTACAATGCCATGATCAGGCATCCACATTATCTCTGAGGTGGTCTCCCAAATAGGACACATGTCCATCGGATACCCAACAAAATCTTTACATTATTGAATAAGTTCCCCAAATTAATTTTCAAAAAACCCTGAGGCCATCTTCTGGTTACCAGCTGCTTCCTAATCCCTTCACCTTTTCCCTTATCCCCTCCCCTTCCCTACCCCCCCCCCCCATCTAACAACTCTGTTTTTTCTTTGTGTCCTCAAAACTGTCTCTGATTAGTTCATTCACATATTATTTTCTTTACATTCCGCAATAAATATCTCTTAAATGCCATTTAACCTATAGGTTTTCCCCTCCATTTCTCTTTTTCTTTTGACTTACAATTTTTCTTTTTGAATAGAGCAGGTTGTTTGTCCTGTAAAATTTAGAGTAGTCTGTATTTTGCGACTTTGTCACAGTACCCTTTTGACACATCCTGTAACACATCCTACTCTCTTTGGTATCTCCTATGAGTTAACAGATCTAGTTATTTGATTAGATTTAGAAGCAGTTTTTTAAATTTTATTTTTAATTATAGTTAACATACAATATTATATTAGTTTCAGGTGTACAACACAGTGATTCAACATTTATATACCTTACAAAATGATCACCACAATAAGTCTAGTAACCACATCACCCTACATAGTTATATGATACTATTCCCCATGCTATACATTACATCCTTGGGACTTACTTTATAACTGGAAGTTTGTACTTCTTAATCCCCTTCCCCTTTTCAATCCATCCCCCAGTTCCTCCCCTCTAATTTACTTGATTAGATTCAGATGGATTTTTTTTTTTTTTTGATGCCTTTTTCAGAGGTACCTCCATCGGAATAGGCAAAGTCTGGTTGGCTTTCTTTTTGAGTTAATCCGCAACCATTGATGATTGTTGCCTAGACCATCAGTAACTCATTAAAAGTTGAAAAATTGTCATATTCTAATTTTATCATTCTTTCTTTTAATAGTTGGAACACTACAAAAAAACGATGTCCTCATCAATTATTTGGTTACCCTGAAGTATAGTTTATATAGAAAAGGCAAGATAAATGCTTATTTCCTTTTATTTACTAGTTTTCAAAATAATGAGTTGGTTCTCTAGGATCCTACAACAGTGCATAAAGAGTTGTTATTTTGGCTTAGTTCTTCACAATCTGGTTATGCTGACAATTGGATACACAGTTAACTTCTTTTTCTTTCTTTTTAAAAACTTTGTTTTCAGTATTAGATATTGCTTTTTTGTCTTTTAATTTTAGTTTTTATAATTATATGAAAAATACATGGTTCCTTAAATGTACAAAACAAGTTGTAATAAAGAAAGTCTAGCTTTTGTTTCCCTTCTTTCCAATCAGTTTCTTCCCTTCCCCTACAGATAGCTGTTCTTAATGGTATATTCTTCCACTGTATTTTACTCTGCCAAATATATATATATATATATTCGTATCTCCTTTTTATATAAACTTTGGAATATTATACTCACTTTTTTCCATCTTTATCAAAAAATATTTACGGCAAAAAAAAACCCAACCAAAAGTACAAAGCATATTTAAGGTGTGGTGTGGTTGGGTGCTATTTTAATGTTTGCTATAAAAGGTAGGCAGGCCTACAACAGCTCAGAAAAAGCCAAGCCGGCTGCTTTCATCTTCCCACCCAGACAAAATCCATCCCATAGCCGGGCTAGTGTGAGGTCTGTACAGCGACTGAAATCAGCTGGCTGAACGTGGGAAGCATCCTGGAATGGCGAGGAAATGCAGTTCTTGCCAGAAGCAGTTCCTGTGAGGGAGCATCGGGTGCAAGCTAAATCTCAACATCAGACCTTTGTGATGGGCTTTAGCATTTAAGGACCCTCCATTTCTCAGAAGGTAGGTGGAGGACCTCGCTAGGTGAAACATTTTTGTTTGGCTCTAACAATAACGGCACCTTATGACGAACACTGCCTGGTTGCTCTGTTTTGGTCTTTGTGTACAGACTCAACACAAGAGTAAGGAGGGAGGTAGATGGCCAGGGCCAGAGGTCGGTGTTCCAGGTCGCGAGCGGGTGGGCGGAGACCGGAGGACAGTGGGTGGAACCAGGAGGTGGGTGGGTCTGTGGCCTGGGGGCGGGGCCTGGCGGGAAGGAGGCGGGGCTGGACGCTGGGCAGGAGAGGAAAGCGAGGCCAACCAGGCTGGGATCGGGTTAAGTGGACCGCCCACCAGGTCTCACCGACCCTACGGAGCCCAGCCAACGCAGCCCAGCCTTTTCCTGCCGGATGCTTCTTACCGCTGAGTCAACTCATTCCCCCACTCCCTTGCAGTCCCCAGAACCAGAAGGCCGAGAAGGAGGCCAGAGAGGAGAGTGGAAGGGCAGGTGGCTAGAATAGTTTGGAATACTCTTCCCCTCTTCAAAGCACACGCAGTCTCAGGCTGCTCCTTCTACCAAACGAGGGCCCTCTCTTATTCCTAAGTCTGATTTATTTGCTCAGACTGTCTTTGGTATGTATTTCCCCTGTATTAAAAGTGGCCCGATTTCTAGGATGGAAAGAAAAACATAGTAATTTGACCTCTAGGGAAGGCTCCACCAGTGGCCTTCTCATCGTGTTTCTTGAGGCAGAAAGAGGGCACAATATAAATGATTATGGGGTACATTGATTAGGACACATCCCTATATAGAATTCTATGCTGCCATGAAATAGACTTAGGTAGATTCATATGTACTGCTGAGGAAAGATGTACATAATACACTGATGACTACAAAATGAATCAAGTTGCAAAATGATACGTATGCTTGTAAATGTTTTGGAAAAGTTCATAGCAATATGTTGTCAGAAGTTTCTTCTGGGAAGTGGGATTGGAGAGTAATTGTATCAGTGACAATGCTTTCCGTTGCAATGAAAGAAAACCCCAACTCAGAGATTCAGACAATAAGGATATTTATTAACCTATACAACAAGAAGTCCTTGGGGAAAGGAACCCTAGGGTTGATTAACTCAGTAGCTCAGGACAGCATTGGTGACCCAGGTTCTTCCATCTTTCTGCTTTGCCATTCTCTGTGAGTGGGCTTTGTTGTCAGGCAGCTCCTCTCCAGGGGGAGAGGTGCAGTAGTTTCAGGAGAAACATCCAAACTTAATATCCCTAGCAAAGAAGGCCAAAGTCACTGCTAGCCAAAGTCACCTGTCAGAATAGTCCCATGTCTCCCAGAAATAAGTCTGGCTTAGTGTTCCTGCCACATTCCATCACTGGCTAGAAGTAGGCCCTGGGAAGCATGGCCTCAGAGGCTCAGACACTGCAGCAGCCGCCAGTCACATATGCTCCCTGAGCTGAGATGTGAGGGGGCATTCTCCTGACATTGACAAGCATTTTCTTTTTAAGAACAAATGCAACAACTGACTTCCCCTATGTGTCACATGTCCTTGTCTAAACCATTATGATTGACTTAAAGATAGACCAATCAGGATATCCTTAAAGATACCCTCAGGCTCCATCAGTGGCCACCTCCCCAGAAGCATGTGGCTATGGGTGGGGGAGGGCTGCAAAAAATCCAGGTTCTGTTAGGAAAAAGAAAGTGGGGAATGAGTGTCAAGTACATAACCAACAGCTACAATGGAGAAGAGGGAGATTTTTAATCTGTATATTTTTGTACAATTTGGATTTTATGAACACGTGTTACTTGTATAATGGTTATTATTTTAGTTAGGGCAGTTAAGAGAATGGGACTTGGCATCAAAAAGAAAAGTATTTGATTCCTTCTCTATGATTTATAATCTGTAGCCTTGGGCAAGTAATTTAACATCTTCAAGTCTTTATTATTAAAAAGTTGAAAGTGATACTTAAATTAGAAAAAAAGTACAGAAAACATTAAAGAAATGTGAGTTTCTCTTATGTCCTGGGGAACAAATTAGTTGCTATCTGTAAAGATTCAGAAACATATGTGTTAGATTACACCATTTTAGGTTTAGTTATTGGTTTAATATTTCAAAAAACTGGAAAAATACAGTTCTTCCATAAGCACATTTTATTTCAAATTGTTGAAATAAAAAGGAAAGTCACAGTGATTTCTTTTTAACAAGTTCAGTAAAATGTTCTTTCATTGCCTCTGAATTAGCTGGTTGTTTGGAATGATAGAATAGTATACTTGATAGAATAATAACAGAATAATAACAGATAGAATGACAGATAGAATGATAGAATAATAACAGAAAGTTATGGGGTTTGATTATGAAGTTATGTGGCAATTTTGAGAATACTCTAGTTCTCTTTATTTATACAATTATATATAATCATGGTTCTTCACTATTTAAAATGAAATCAAAGCCCATATCTTAATCATTATCTTAATATCACTTTATAATGCCTGCTAGGAAAACTGGAAAGTTGGGGAACTGTGATTAATTAGAGGAGTATTTCTAGGAGATACTTGAAGTTGCAGAGATGAAGTGGTCTTTAGAGTCTACAATGTAAGGTAAGAATTCAGATCTACCCCCAAACTATGCATATGGTGAGATCTTAGGAGAGTCATTTATCTTTGCTGTTTTAAGTTTTCTTGTTAGAAAGCAAAAACATAATTAAGCTGTTTGAAAATTATACCATATCAGTTATCTATTGTTACGTAAAAATTACTCTAAAATTTAGTGTCTTAAACCAACAGTTCATTAAGTTACTCAAAATTTCTTTGGGATCATAATTTGGGCTGAGGTCAGCTAGCTGGATTTTCTGCTGGTTTTGTGTAGGGTCTCTCATGTGATGACAGTCAGCTTGTAGATTGGCTGGGAACTGATTGATCTAGGAAGCCTCAGCTGGGATACTCTTCTCTGCTCCTTTTCCTCCAATAGGCTAGCTCAGGTTTCCTCACGTGACACTCTCAGGGACAAAAGAGGGCAAGCCCAGTGTTCAAGCACTTTTTAATTCTCTGCTTGTGTTATGTCTCCCAATGCCCCATTGGTCAGAGCAAGTCACATGGCCATACCAAACATTAGTATGGTATGGGAAGGGGTCTACACAACATGTTGGATACAGGAACACTGACTGAGTGGGAGCCTGTTGTAACAATCTACCTAACCAGGACATCACATTAATCAATCAGCAAATGTGAAGAATCATAGTATAAATTTCAAAATACCAAATGAGTGACAGTCATACACCCTGGTAGGTAAGTAGAGCCAGTGCTGTTACTTAGAGTGCGTTTAAAACCAACATACCTGAGGGATTTGTGAACACAAAATGACATTTATCACCATCTCAAAATTTGCATTATTTTGACATCTGCTTGGCTATAAAATACCCTCCCCAGAGGAAAGGCAATGTGAACCCCACTCAGAACCCAGTTTCATCCTCACCACCTGTCTCGGGAGGTTCTCTGCTCCCTAACCCTTCACTTATTTTTTTCATTGTACTGGGAGTCGATTGCTTTCATACACTTAACTCAGTTTGTACATTATAATTATACATACATTTGTTTGTTGCCCTTCTCCCCTAGAACATTCTACAGAAAGCTCCATGATAACAGGAACCATGTCTGTTTCACTCCCCAGTCTGTAGGGGCATCTAGCATAGGATTTGGCACATACTAGGAGCCTAATAAATATTTATTGAGCAGGCAATGAAATGAAAAGCCACACTTACACAACAAGTACCTCTTGACGTGGTTTCCCAGCACCAGGCATCTTATGTTCTGAGAATACAGTGAATTTTCCTGTCCCTTAATGGATGATTCATTCTGTCAATAATTTGCCAGGGGAGGGCAGTAGCTCCTTGCTTCAAACTCTTTTCTCCACATACATCTTCTGTTAATTAGTTTTTCCCTGAACTGTGGCAGAACCAACTCCCATGGATTCTACCTGAGCTCTACCCCTGCTGGAAGTTCACCATTCCTTCTACAACTGCCTTAGGGGTCTTTGTCACTTCTTGCCAGGACTCCCCACCTTAGCTTCCTAACTGGGCTCCTTGCCAGCAGTCTTACCCAATCCCACCTCACCTTCCCCTCAGCTGTCAGAGATATCATAAAAATATTTGAAAAATTAATTCTAGGGTTAAGACCTCCCCTGGTCCCCAAAACCTGGAGATAAGATCAAAGTCCAAAGGTTTTGGCATGAAGTTCAAGGCATTTCTTAATCTGCCCTGAGGTCCCTCTCCCAGTTTCTCTGTCAGCGCCAGCCCCCTTCCTCGCATGCAGCCTCTGCCCCAGCCACAGAGAATGTTCCAATGTTGAATGAAATCTGCCTACCCTTCCAGAACGCCATAATTTGGTGCCAGATATCTTTTTTACCTGGCCTGTCTTCACCTCTCTTCCTTCACCCGGCAATCTCCCTTCTTCTCATCACTCAGAACTTACTCACAATTACATTCTCAGAAAGCCTGTCCAGCCTCCTTTGTTCATACCTCTATTAAAATCCTCATACAGTATGTTGTAAATCTACAGTCACAGCTCATGCTGCTGCTGTTTCCAGCAAGCAAGAAGACGTGTTGGAAGAGATGGATGAAGGAAAGAGGAAAGAAAGAAATTAGAAATGGGGAAAAAGAAAACTTAAGTGTGTCCCACAGTTGGTATCCCATCCCTGACTTCTTACTTCCTGCTGCCTCTCTGTTCCACTGAGCAAATTACTCTGGAAGGCCTTTTGTGGGGAACATCTATTGTGTTTGTCTGCCTGACATCCCTTCCCTTTTCTGGAAACAGCATTCTTCTTTTCTATGGGAAAACCTGCCCCATGCAGTTTGAGTGGGTTTGATCATATCCACCTTCCAAGGGACTCCATTCTCTTGGACATAATGAGTGGTTCAGAATTGGGCCCAGGACCCAACTAAGTGAGACCATTCAAAATCCTCCTTGAGACTTTTCTGACAAATGGATATGAGAAGATGCTCGCCTTCTTGAGGATACTAGACTGGGAGGATGTAAGTCAGGTCTGCCAGTGATCGTTATGATCTCCATTAGAGAAGATGGAAAAGGGAATGTGCCCTGATGATGTCATTTGAGCTCCGGGATCAAGCTGAGCCTGAAGCCACGTGACTTTAGGGGAGCTAATACATTGTCTTTATTTATTCTAGTTCGTTTTGGGTTTCTGCCAGTTACAGCTGAAAGAGTCCCCAACAACTATACTTTAAAACCAAAAATGCTTCATTATTATCTCAGCTTTACTCAGAAAACGTGTGGATTAGATATGAAAAGTAAGGCCGTCCTCTCACAGTATGGGGTATGAAACACAACTGAAGCAGAATCTTTGGGTGAGGAAACTATGGGTCTCTCTAGTCCTTCTTGAGTCAGCTTCTCAGAAAACACCTTCCTTCTTGTCTATAAATGTGGCAAGGAAGTTTCCAGAAATCAGGCAAACCCATTCCCAAATGTAAATACCAAAATTTATGTTACTTTGCCCAAGAGAAGCTCTTTTGGCTTAGTTTCTTTTTGGATTAACACCTTTATTGTTATAGAGGCTATTTGTATAGCTCTGTTAAAGAGCTGGATTAAGAAACCTGGTGCTGCTCATTGTCCAAATACTAAAGCCAGAGGCAATTCCACTTTTCTTGTTTTCTTCCAAGGATTTCAGTGAACCATTGAGTTTGTTTTTATTAATACTCAGTAAAATCTAACATGAACGCTTACTCATAGACCCTTCTGTTAAAACTTATCTCAAGCATAAATGGTGTTTCATGGCTACTGAATAGAAATAATATGGAATGTGAGAAAGGCCTCACACTTTTTGGGGAGTCAGTGGTGCTTAAGGAAGATAAAAAGGGAGAAGTTCAAGAAATGATGGCACTTTCAGATCTCTCTATATGCAGGGCTCCAAAAGACTTTATTTTTATTTAAGTGTATTTTATTTAAGTGTATTTTATTTAAGTGTAGAGAATTCCCCCATTTAGAGGTTTTTAGAGCAAAGCAAAATCAGGGGCTGTTTTCTGAAAGAAAAACTAAAAGAGGCAGGATTAACAAGAATCAACTAGCACCAAAAAATCCTGCTTTTGAACCATTTTTGGCAGATCAAAAAAGGCCAATGAACCCTGGGGGTGATGTGGAGAAAGGAGCATAGGTGAAATGTCTGCAAAAATAAAATTAGTTGAACCCTTTCATTTCAGGACAACTTCTCTAAAAGGGTCCATGAGAAACTGTCATTAGAAAGGTGTGTCCAGGAGGCCTGGACAAAGAACACGCTTTACGATGCTGCTTATGACCTTCCTTTCTTTTACTCTGTAGCACCTTGAGATCATTGCCTACTCCAAGTAAATAGAACTGTTATTTTCTTTTTTCTTTCATTTACTTATTCATTTGAGAAATGTTTACTGAGTAGCTCTTACTAGCCAGGCACTGATGAGCAGCTTGTGCGACTCATAAGGGAGCAGAAGAATCTGAATTGTAGGACTTCTGTTCTCACCCTCAACTTATCATCCTTTCTAACCTGGACTATTCAACAAATATTTACAATAAAGGCATATTTGGTGCCAGGCACTGTGGGAGGCCCTGGGATACCACAGAACCTGTCATTTCCCCTGGCTGTAATGGTGGCAGTTAGGTAGGCTTTGATTCCTAAAAAAGCCTAACAGGACCCAAAAGGACAATGTTGCAGAAAAGGCTAACATACAGCCAGAGCACTCAGGTAAGGTAATGCAGGAAGCAGCCAAAGTGTACATCACGACCAAGGGTCTAGAGACGCCAGATGTGGGCACCAACTGTCCTCTTTCTGCAGATCTGAACGAATGCACTTTTGTTTTCAGATCAGGAACCATCAACATGTGCACTGAACACCTTGGAATCAGAGTGTTCAAAATGGAGCCCAGGCCAGGCTTCTTGTACCCTGCTAGTCACCTTGGATATTTTGCTATGCAACCAACCCCAAAGCAGAGTGCCCCAGGGGGTCTCATGGAGACCAGGTGCAAATTATCAATCTCACAGGTATCAACAAACAATGCTGACAAGCAGGTACAAAGGCCCTGAAACAAGCCTGGATCCACAATGACAGAGCAACAGGTTAGTCTTGGCGTTTACTGCCTTGACCAGGGTCCAGTGCAGTGCAGGTGCGTCTTTCACCTCAGCAACCCATCTCAGACCAATGCCAGGCGCACAGGAGTTAACCCCGAACCCCTCCAAAGCATTCGCCACGCTGCACCCAGTGAGGTTTTATTATTTGTTTTTAATAAAACAACACTTAGTGTGAAAAACCAGAAAATAACACGTGTTGGTGAGCAAGTGGAGAAACCCTTGTGCACTGTTGGTGGGAATGTAAAATGGTGCAACCCCTGTGAGAAACAGTATGGAGGTTCCTCAAAAATTAAAACTAGAACTACCTTATGATCAGCAATCCCACTTCTGGTATAAATCCAAAAGAAGTGAAAGGAGACTCTTCAAGAGATATTTGCACACCCATGTTCATAGAAGCATTATTCCCAAAAGCTAAGATGTGGAAGCAGCCTAAGTGTCCATTGACAGATAAATGGATAAACAAAAAATGTCATCTACATAAAATAGACTACCATTCAGCTTTAAAAAGAAAGGGGATACAGTAATAGAGAACAAATACGCAGAACTACCCCTAGATTTTTCTGTGAGCCTATACATTCCTTTTTTTCCTTTTGAGCTATCTAATATTTTAAAATTATTTATTTCTTTTTTTTCAGTTACAGTTGACATTTAATATTAGTTTATGTTAGTTTCAGGTGTACAGCAAAGTGACTAGGTATTTACATAATTGATGCCATAATCCCCCTGATTAGTCTAAAACCCATCTGGCACCATATATAGTTGTTGCAACATTATTGACTGTATTTGTCAATAATGCTGTACTTTACATCTCTGTGGCCATTTTGTAACTACCAATTTGTATTTCTTAATCCCTTTTAAAACTTAACCCAGTTTGAGTTATGGTGGCTTGTATCCAAAAGATTCCTGACAACACAGAACTATACATGCATTATCTCATTTAGGCTCATTGCAACTCTGTGAGATAAATTTTTCCCTGTTTTATTTTTAACTGAGGTAAAATTTATACACAGTGAGATGTACAGATCAATACAATTGTCCAATTCAATAGGCCTATGAGGTAATGTTTTACTTAGGACAATTTTAGTTGCAAATAACAGAAACCTATTGAAAGCAGTGTAAGGGAAAAAAGAAGTGGAGGAAATTATTATAAAGACGTAGATATATCTCATGGAACTTGAGGTCTCTATTGCTGCATAACAAATCACCACAAACTGAGCACCTTACAAAAACACCCATTTACTATCTCCCAGTTCAAGACCAAAATTCAGGTATCAGCCAGGCTGAGTTCTTGTCTGTGGAAAAATCTGCTTCCAAACTCATTCTTGTTAGTTAGTTAGGCAAGTTCAGTTAGTTCCTTGCAGTCATAGGCCTGAGATTCTCCATTCCTTTCCAGCTGTGCCACTCCAAGAGGTCACCTACAGTTCCTTACCACATGGTCTTAGAGGCAGTTTTCAAGAGTAATTCTCAATAGGAGGGGGGGGGTGGTGGTTTTGCACTCTCCCCCACCCCTCGACGACATTTGGCAACGTCTAGAGTAATTTTTGGTTGTCATAACTAGGGGACAGGGATGCTCCTAACATCTCATTGGTGGAAGCCAGGGATTCTGCTAAGTCCTACACTGCGTAGGACTGCCCCCAGCCCCCAACAAAGAACTCCTCGAGCAGAAATGTCAAAGTGCCATGGTTAGAAACCTTGACATAGTCTAACAAAGGGGATGGCTAAGGAAAATCAGGAGAAGGGAGGCCTAGATGTCAGCAAAACCCACAGATTGCACTGCAAGTGCCTGGCCCACACTAGGTTTTCTATCATTTTTATGTTCTTTCTCTTTGTTCTTTCCTTGACTTATTTTCCCACTCTATTCCTGATTCCAACCGTTTCACACACATCCTCTTAGAAATCAGCCTTCTTTCACCTGACCACGAAGACTAGTTACCATGATCACTCCCAAAACCTAAAGCCCTCTCGGAATGCCACGTCCCCCACCACGCCTTGAACACTGAGGTGTCGCTTTCTCTCCCTGACTCCAGGCCACAAGCACCTGCCACTCTGAACACATCACAAATGTAAGAAGGCATGTGACAGTAAATGGACAGTGTGTCTGATTGAATTTGCACACTTCAACTCTCCACACCTAGATGATCATACATATTCTCTTTTGGCTTAACTTTGCCCCCCCGAGATATCAACAATAATACCAAATTTATGTCACAGCTGCTTTTCTCTCTTTCATGTATCCAGTTTCTGTCTCCTCTCATCATGACTGTATCCTGGATACAACTTTTTTGTTCTTGTTTCTTCCCCTTTTTAAATATTTTTTTTTTTTGGTTTCTATGGCTCAAAATTCAAAAGGTACCAAAGGATAATATGCAGTAAATGTTACTCCCACCTCTGTCTCCATTTCTCTAATCCCTCACCAGAGGCAACTACTGTTACTAATTTGTTTGAAAATTTTTACAGAGACATTATTTATAAGCAAGTACACATATAGATCCTTCTTCTTCTTCTTTTTTTAAAACAAATGGTAGTATACTATGCACATGGCTTTGTGTCTTACTCTGGCTTACTATATTTAAAAATTGTTTGGAGATAGGGCTGTTAGGAGGTAATCAAGATTAAATGAGCTCAGGGGTGGCTGGTTAGCTCAGTTGGTTAGAGTGTGGTGCTGGTAACATCAAGGTCGCTGGTTCAATCCCCATGTGGGCCACTGTGAGCTGTGCCCTCCTTAAAATAATAATAATAATAATAATGGTTAATTAAAAAATCAAGCTATTGTTGAGTATATGAATAGCTTTTTTAAAAAAAAGATTAAAAGAGGTCATAAGGGTGAGGTCCTAATCTGATAGGATTGGTGGATTTATAAGCAGAGGAAGTGAGAGAGATCTCCTTTTTCTCCTTGCACACCCATGGAGGAAAGAACATGTGAGCACCCAGCAGGAAGATAGCCATCTACAAGCCAGGAAGAGGGTTCTCACCAGAACCCAACCATGCTGACACCCTAATCTCAGACTTCCAGCCTCCAGATAAACACCCTAGCAAGTATCTTTACCCTTAAATGAGGAAAATCAAAGCACAGAGATACTAAGAAATTCACCTAAAATCAATACAGTCAATCCATGCTGGCACAGGACCTGAATCAATGTAGGCTGGCACCATCCCATGCTTACCACTTACTGAGCATCTTATTGGGTACCTAAAACTTTATGACTTGAGTATTATTATTCTTCTCATTTTCCATTTGAGGAATCCGATTGAGAGAGGTTAAGAAATTGGCTGAGTTGACATAGCTAGAAAGGGTGAAGCTGGCTTCAAACAATGTAACATCAGAGCCACTCTCTTAAACACAAAGTAAATTCCAGAGAAAGCGTTTGCATTTTGTCTTCTCTCTATGGCCCACCATAGAGAAATTGCTATAATTCTAAGAAATTTCCTTGCTACATTTAACTTTAGAACAATGCACTCAACTATTACCCATAAACTCTTTTACAACCTATTTTATTGCCCTCGTATTTCTACAAATAGTTTTTATTGGAAAAATTTTGCAACTAGGATCAGATCATTTCAAATGATCCAGCAGAATGGAGAAAGAGTATCACAGAAAATAAAGAGTAGCTCATCCTCAATTTCACAATGTTGAATGTTTGCTTAAATGTCACCTTCTCAATGAGGCTTGCCTTAACAATCTATTTAAAATTGTACCCCGTTATCACTCCCACAGCCCCCTCATTACTCTCAAACCTCCTAATCCTGCTCAGTTCTTTTCATTTATAGCTTTTGTCACCTTCTAACTTATTGTATGTTTTACCTATTTATTATTATGGATTGTTTTCTGTACTATCATCTTTGCTAGAATTTTCCATGTGATTAGGGACTTTTTTTTTTAAATCATTTTGTTTATGGCTGTGTCCCCCAGCATGAATAGGTAGGCCTGGTACTGAGTAGGTGCTCAGTAAATATTTCTTGAATGTTTTTCTTCAAGAACTTATTTGTTGTAACTTCAGTTAAAAATTTCAGCCCAAAACAAAGTTTGGAGGAAATAGAGGCAAAAATTATTTATTTTCCAATAAGTAATATACTCAAATGGTTCAAAATTCAAAAGATATATTTAAGGTTGGACTGTGAAAAATCAGCTCTCCACCCTGTTTCCCCTACCATCTTATTATTGTTTTCCTCCTTGGAGGCAACCAATGTTATCTGTTTCTTTGGTAACTTTATATCTCCCATCTTTTTTTTATACAAATATACGATATTCATAGGTACATACTGTAGCACATATATTTTTTTAACTCAACAATATAGTGCGATTAAGAAAGTTGAATGCTTTCAAAGATGGTTCTTCAGAAACTTGATTATGTGTGAACATTCAATACGCACATGGGGCTATGTCAAGAACCTTGTGTTTAGGTTGTTTCTCCCTTGCAGCCTTGAGCAAATGAAGTCACATACCACACTGCCATTTCAGCCATCCATGGTGATGTGGCACAGAGGGGCTGGGATGAATTAGATCACAGGACTCGTAGACGAGCGTGGTATGTGAGGGGTGTGTACTGAGCGTTTCTAAGATTTGGACACTTCTAGGTTGGTTTTGAATGCATATTCCTATGTACCGTGTTTCCCTGAAAATAAGACCGGATCTTATATTAATTTTTGCTCCAAAAGAAGCAGTAGGGCTTATGTTCAGGGGATGTCATCCTGAAAAATCATGCTAGGTCTTATTTTCAGGGAAACACTGTAATGTTCTGTTAGGCTTCTCTAGAGAAACAACCAAATAAGATAGATATATATACACACACACATATATGTATATATGTATACATATATATACATATATACGGAGGGAGGGAAGGAGAGAGAGAGAGAGAGATTTAAGGAATTTATAAGGAATTGGCTCATGTGGTTATAGAGGCTGGCATGTATGTCCAAAATCAGCAGTGTGGCCAGGAGGCTTGAGACCCAGGGGAGCCGATGGTGCAGCTGAAGTCCAATGGTTTTTGCTTAATAAAAAAGTTCTGGGGGCGGCCAGCTGGCTCAGTTGGTTAGAGCGTGAGCTCTTAACACCAAGGTTGCCGGTTTGAGTTCCACGTGGGCCAGTGAGCTGCGCCCTCCACAACTAGATTGAAAACAGTGACTTGACTTGGAGCTGAGGGGCACCCCCCACAGATGGACTGAAAAACAATGACTTGACATTCTGGAAAAACACACTGTTCCCCAATTTAAACAAAAAACGTTCTGGAGATGGATGGTGGTGATGGTTGCACAATAATGTGAATGTGCTTAATGCCACTGAACTGTACACCTAAAAATGATGAAGATGGTAAATTTTCTGTGTATTTTACTATAATTAAAAATAAATTTTTAAATAAATTTTATCTCCACTTGTGCGGGTGAGAAATTTAGGAGCAGCTTAGCTAGCTGGTTTTGGCTCAAGTTTACAGTCAGATGTCTGCTGAGGTGTCAGTCATCTGAGTCCGAAGTCCATCTGAAGGCTTAACTGGGGCTGAAGGATCCGCTTCCAAGATGGCTACTTACAGAGCTGCTGGCTGGATGCCTCAGTTCTGTGCTGGTTGTTGGCAGGCAGCCTTAATTTCTCACCACATGGACCTCTTGAGGTCCATAGGACTGCTTGAGCGTTCTCCTAGCACGGCCACTGACGTCCTCCAGAGCAAGCCAAGTCATCTGAGGGAGAAGCCACATGTTTTTTAGGATCTAGCCATGAATGGCATCTAGTCCTCACTTATGCAACAATCCTTTGTGGGAAGTGAGTCACTGAACTCAGCTCACACTCATGGACAGGGAATTAGGCTCCACCTTTTGAAGGGACTAGTATTAAAGAACTGGTAGACATATTTTCAAACCGCTTTAGCATTTGAACTGGCGTAGGAACAAATTCTAATAAAAAAAACGACTTAATTTTTCTAAGCTTTTGTTAACTCAAATGACATGGCCACAGTGATGGGATATGTGACTGGCCTGGTCTGGGTTTCCTTGAGCTTCATGGTATGGGTTTCTTCACCAAAAAGAAGGATTCTGTTTCCGGAAGGAAGAGGAAGGCATACTGGGCAGTCATATGTGTCCAGATGTCCACTGCACACATCATTTTGGTTTCAGCAAGTATCACCATGAGCATACTCTAACAGAGACAGTCCTTCCCTCTCACCCTTTGTCCTGAGTTAGTATTAGAGGAGTCTCAGCATTTTTCTTTTTAATTTTTAAAAATTGTGGTAAAATATGCATAACATAAAATTTACCATTTTAACCATTTTTAAGTGTACATCTTAGTGGCATTGAATTCCTTCACATTGCTTTATAATCATCACCACCCTCCATCCACAGAACTCTTAATCTTCCCAAACTGAAATTCTGTGCCCATTGAACAATCACTCCCTATTTTTCCCTCCCCGCAACCCCTGGTAACCACTACTCTACTCTATGTTTATAAATTTGTCTCCTTTAGATACTTCACATAAGTAAAATCATACTGTATTTGTCTTTTTGAGACTGGCTTATTGCACTTAGCATAATGTCTTCAATTTCATCCATGTTGTAGCATGTGGATGGAAAAAAGGAATTTCCTTCCTTTTTTAAGGATGAATACGTAATAATCCATTGTGTGTATGTAGTATATTTTATTTATCCATTCCTCCATTGATGCACACTGGGTTGCATTCATCTTTTGGCTATTGCAAATAACGCTGCTATGAACACAAATGTAGAGTCTCAGCATTTTATCAGTAGCTCACTTGCAGCCATTGAAGATTTTATTATAGAATTTAGGTCCTGGGCTCTAAGAGTCGCCGCCGTGTGAGTAGAAAAGTACACTGGATGTGCAGACAGAAGACTCAGGTTGTGGTCCTCAATCCATCATGCATCAGCTACATGGCCTTAGGTGAGTCTCTTTATCTCTCTGAATCTCACAGGGGTCTGAAAGACTCAAATGAAATAATACAAATGGAATGGCTGGCATGACAGATAAAGAAGGAAGCAGAAATAACGATTGTGTAGTTGCTCAACTCCTTATATCAGCTCCTGGCATGAGCGAGGCCTGAACATCATAAGTTCTCAATAAATATCTGCTTCATAAATGAATTCGAGAACCTCTTGGTATAATCAGTTAATTGTTTAAGTTTCATTTGTGAGAGCATCATATTGTGATAACTACTGGGTTCCATCTTTTTCCTTTTCTTACTCTGCACATAAAGATTTGTTGGGACAATATTTTCAGACAGCATACAATATTGTTTTAATACAGAATCTAGTTGCAGGGTACTTGGGTCCAGAAACTCAAAACTGAAAGCTCATTTTAATGAAATAAAAATCCAGTCTGTCCCCAAACTGGTTGGTCTTTGATCATCCTTAATCTTCAATATTCTTTTAGGGCTAATCTGATCTTTTCCCCTAGGAGTTAACTGCTTTGCAGTATCATTGACACTAATTCCTTATTTGCCTGATGAAGGAAGAGGACTCGGTTCCCATCTTAAAACTGTGCCCTCATTATAAATGCCAAGATTCTTTCTGGAAGGATCCACAAGAACTTAACAGTAGTTGCCTCTAGGCAGGGAGGTTTGGGGCTTGGGGTTTAGAGTAAACTCTTTTGTATTTTTTTTTTAGAAAAAGAAATCTTATGTTGTGCATGTTTTACTTTAAAAATGAAAACACTATTCTTGAAGGAAGAATAAGTGCTAATCATGTGTTCAGCCAACCCTGCGTCACTGGAGAAAATAAAGATTAAAATGGCCAACAGTTCTTGAATCACAAGACAAAACCAGCCTAAAGAAACTACAAACTAGATGAAGCTGCTTTAGAAACAATGGTGTGTAGGACCTGTCAACAACATGGGAGGTAGATGAAATTGGGAGCAAATTCTAATTTTGACATTTTTTTAGCAGAGTAACCTATTTAACACCTTCAATTCTCAGTTTCCTCGTTTGCAAAGTGGGGATGATAATGCCCATCTGTTATTGCTAATGTTGTAAGGGTATTTGGAGTTTTTCTCAGGGAACCTTGAAGAACACAGCTTCCAAGGCAAGGCAGAAAACATCCATTTGAGTGTCTACTGTGTGCCAATTATCATGTTGTGTGTTTACTTTTATTTTATTTAATCTTCATAGCTATTATGCCATGCAGATATTATAATAGTTCTCATTTTATAGAGAAGGTGGAGGCTCAGAGAAGTTCAGTAGCTTGTTCAAAATCACACAGCTAATGAGTGCCTAAAGCAGGATTCGAATTCAGGTCTGCCTGATAACGAAGCCCGGGTCTCAGCTTTACACAGTTGGGAGTTCAGTTGCCAGGGCAGGCACCATGGGAACTGTTTGAGGCAGGGGGCAACCCTGACTGGAATGCATCAAGAGGAGCTGCCCCCGTAGGTATATCTCTCAATGAATGATTTGCCACAGGTGGTGTTGGCGTCTACCTTTCTATCCATAGCAAAACCACAATTCATTTTGTCTTTATCTTTCCTGGCATACTTAGTTCATTGCGTTGGATGAATAGACCACAGATAGTCCTACAAATACGTGGTGACTCAGTGTTATACAATAGACTCACCTTTGCAATAGAACATGGAGTTTGTGTGTGATTCAAGCAAAAAGTTCTAGCATTAGAGAAATTAAATTTAGGGGAATTGCTTTTTTAAAATCTAACGTTCGGGGCAGATTCAAAGAACCAGAAAACTCAAATTTAAGTAGCATGTTTTGCAATGTATAATTGATGATGTTATGCTTTTCGATGTGCAATTGGTGATTGATGTTCTGTGATAGGTTGTTCACATTAATTCTTTTAGGCACTGAGCCAGGTGCTGGGGAGACAAAGGTGAATTAGACACAGAACTGCTTTTAACAAGTTCACCATCATGTAGAGAAAACGTTGGTATCAAAGTGTAGCTTGGAGGACTTGACTTCTCCTGCCCTCCCAGCCTCCCAGCCAACCCCAGTCTTTGATATGGACAGTCGGAGTTTTCTCAAGTTTATGTGAAGCCTGGCAAACCCAGCTTCATGTTCTTTTCTGCCCCATCTCTGCCGCTTGAATCCCCCAGTGGGAGACCTTCTGGAACTGTGCTGGGGGGTACCAGTGCAGCCTGAGTGCAATGACTATGGAGGCATTTGGCCCAGAGAGCCCCACTCTGAAAGATGAGTAGAGGTAAATCAGGCTAAGGGCGGTGGCAGGGAGCTGAGCCAACTCCGTAATCTCAGGGCCCCGAGGTGACTTGGCTTCGCTGTGCACTCGGCTCAGTGGAAGAACAGTGAGAGACATGGATTAACCGAGGGCATCCTATGGCCTGTGGAGGAATTTGTCTCCTCCTCTCTTCCAACTGCCTGTAAATTTCAGAGATGGCAGAAGTTTTGTTTTATTCTCCTCTAGAGTCATAGCTCTTATCTCAGCGACTCATTGGCCTGTCGCTGGTGTCAAATGTGTGTGCTGTATGGAGGCAGGTTTGGGGGAGCCACACAAAGCAGAGATGTCACAGACCTCCCTGACTGCCACACAGGCAGGATGTGGGATGGAGGAGAGACCAGAGCCTAGGGTCATAGTGGAGGGGTGGGTGGGGGTAATTTGAGTATCAGGCTATGTGATCCTGGGCAATTAAACCATGGATTCTCATCTGTAAAATAGGGCTCTTGTGCAACGATGTAAAGGACTCCGCAGGATGCCTGGCTCATCGTAAGTACCCCCCAGAATGCTGGATGAGTCAGGTAAACACATGATTCTCAGCTACTTTTATCTAGGTATTAAAAAAAAAGGGAAAGCCATCATTTCAGTTAAGTGTGTGCTTTAAATAGAAAGAAACAAAAGACAACCCCAGTTGGAATTTTGCTGACAAAACAGTAATTTCAGCATGAGTTGAACAGCATGTTTTAAGGAAAATCATCTCTGAAACAATCCTTCCAGCTGAACAAAGGAAATGTTGACCTGGCTCACAGAGGGAGGGAACTTTTCCTTGCTTTTAAAAGGTCGTGTCTTAGTTATATTAGTCACTATAATCGACCGCAAACACCTCAATGAAGATTGTTATTAAGATTCACTTCAGCTTTGTGCAGTGCCTGTTTTTAAAAGGCTTTGGTTCAGCTTTTGTTTTCTGTATTGAAGCAAATCAACACCTAGAGTTTGCCCAAGAACATTTTGACTCTGGGTTGCTCCCAAGAAAAGCAGGAAATAAGCTTGCCCACAAACCCAGATAAAAACAAAGGGCCTGCACCACTGCCACACATCTGGTGACCAGACAAGTTCACTAAATCTCAGCTGGGATGTAAGTTCCTCAAGAGCAGGAAACTTGTGTTAAGACACCCTGTAACCCTAGAACAAAGCCGGATCTTGGGTGGATGCTTAACATATGTTAATTCATTGAAAGAAGGAAAAATAAAGCAATGCACTGGTAGAGAATAGTGACATCCCACCTGAAGTGGCACAATGTGGTTTTGGTGTTAAAAAATTACTCTCAGGTAGTATGGAACTTTCATTCATTACTAGTGGGAGTACAGATGGGGACCACCATTCTGAAAAGCCACTTGGCAAAGTGTAAGGAGAGCCTTAAAGCTCTACATACAAAGATGTTCACCGCAACCTTGTATGCAATATTTTAAAATAAGAAACAAACTAAGTGTCTAACAAAGAGGATCCGGTAAACACAGTGCAGTAGTTCTATTGGAAGGACTGTTATATTGACAGTTATTAAAGATAATGTTTTCTCTCTTCCTTTCTTTCCTTCAATATTGAATCCCTACAACGTCTGTTCTAGGCGTTTGGGATACATCCAAGAGGGGGAAAAAGCAAAGTGCTATTCTGGTGGGGTTTACCTTTTGGGAGGAGGAGGAGTGAGAGCAGGAGACAGAGCATGTAGGGCAAGTTAGAAGGCTGTTAATGCTGTATAAAACCAGAGTAAGGTAAGAGGTGGGGGTCAAGGTGAGGGTGGGATGAGCAGGCTTCTCTTTCAAATAGGATGGTCAGTGTAAGTCTCATTCATTGGCAAAGCCTGAGGTAAGGTTGGAAGCCAGGCAGTTATCTGAGTGGTTTACAAGACTATGTGATGAAGTGGAAAATGCTAGTAGGGCACCCCCCTCCATCCCAAAGTAGAGCATTCCTATGAAACCTTTTGTAAGCCGAAATGGCATAAAGTGAGGAAGTGATTACCATTGATAGGGAAAAATTTTGAGCATTCCCAGACCCCCTAAAATAACCTACCACATCATAACTAAAATAACACTAATATAATAGTAAAAACAGGAGTGTGCACAATAAATCGAAATAAAGCCCAGATGCTCACAGACGCAGTTCAAAGATATGACGGCTTGATGCTGAGATACTGAGTGTGATTCCCAGGGAAGGACCTTGGTGGGACCAGTCCGCGCTGGGTGCACACTGCCTCTATAAGGCTCACTGCAAAATAACCGCTGAACTCTATGCTGAATACGTTTTCTTCTTCCTTTTTTTTCAAAAGTGAAAATCCTCTTCATTTCTTTTGGTTACTGAAAACAGGTACTAAGATAGGTCTTTCCTAAAAGTGAAGGGGCTTAATGTGAACGTTCTTCTTCTTTTTTTTTTTAAATTGGGGAATATTGGGTCATAGTGTGGTTTTCCTGGATATCAAGTTGTTGTTTTTTTCAATCTAGTTATGTGGGGGAGGGGGGTGCAGCTCCCTGGCCCATGTGGGACTGGAACCCGCGACCTTGGTGTTATGAGGCACTTGGTGTTATGAGCACCGAGCTCCAACCACTGAACCATCCGGCCGCCCCTTAATGTGAACTTTCGAAAAGCGGGGGATACCTGTACTAAAGGAAAAGCTGGATGTAAAACGATGCATTGCGGGGGGGAAAACAACTGGAAAAGAGTATAAACACAGCAACAGTCGTTTGCAGGGTAAGATTGTGAACGATGCTTTAAATTTCGTTCTTTCCACTATGCATTTGCCTACTTATCTTTCGTGAGCGTGTTTTAATGTGAACACCACAAGCTTAAAAGAAGGTGGGCTCCTCGAGACTCCCGCGGCCCACCTCGCCCCCCGCCCCTGGCCAGCAGGGGGCGCGCGGCGTCTGCTCCGTGTCCCTCAGCTCCCGACTTCTCACCGCATCTCCCGCGCCATGGGCTGCTCGAAGAGCAAGAGGATGGGGGCGAACGCACAGCTCGAGCTGGAGGCCAAAGGCAAGAGCGGCCAGGGTCGCGGTGCGTCAGGTACGACCCAGGGGGAAGGCGCGGCCCTAGGGCGCGGGGCTGGGCGAGTCTCGGGCGCCCTCCGGAGGATCCGCGATGGTGGGTACAGCGCCCTGGGCCCGGCTGCAGTTCGCCGTCGTCGCGTGTCCGTCGAGCGCCAAGCTGCAAAGCGCGGAAACGGAGGCCTGCCCTGCCTGGGCCCTAGGGATGCTCGGCCGGCGGAGAAAAGCCACCTTACCCCGTTTATCCAAAGAAACAGAGGCTGGAGGCTGATCGGGGGGCTGGCCGGCCGGTGGCTCTGCGAGAGGTAGGAGGTGGAAGGTGGCCTGTGCGGCCACACCTGTCCGAAGGTGGTGCATGGACAAACCCGGACGGAAGCACTAGGCTGTTTTTTTGCCCACGAGCTCGTGAGGGTGTATCTTGTCCCAAGGACCATGTTTCAAAAGAAACACTAGAGGGGAAGAGACCCCCTGGTTTACTTCGCCCTGGGGAATTCACCTGCACATTTCAAAACCTCAGGACCCTGGGCGGAGGGTGACAGAACCCCAAATCGAGGGAGGTTAAGCGCCAAGGGGTATTTTAGGCCAGTGTAACTGGAGATGCTGACTGGGTAGGTCCCAGGTGAGGCCTGTGTCCTGCCTCGCTCGCACACACACCCTCCTCCGCCATCAAGAACCGTCCTTACAAGACAAATACTCCTTCCTTCCACTTTCCTCACCCCTTGGAATCTTAGGCACGTTTCCTGTACCCGCATCCCACTTTATCATTTCAATTATTTTTTGGAATGAGAAAGGTGCTTATATTTTTTCCACTTTGCAGGTAATGATAGCAATGACCCACAGTTACTAAACGCTGTTTTAAGCACTTTACATGGATAATCTTGTTTCATTTTACCAACAACACTACAAGAGGTTTATCATCACCCCCATTTTACATACGAAGAAACAGGACAAAGAGGTTAGGAACCTTGCTCAAAGTCCCACAACTAGTAAGTGGTAGAACTGGGGTACAAGCGGAGGCAATTTAACTCCAAGGCCCAGATAGAGCATAACCCTTCTCACCCAGTTTTGTCAGGTGTGAAAAGTGAGACCCAGAAAAGTAACTTGCCGAGTTGTTGGAATTAGTGCTGTAGGATCTGTGTCTGTCAGAGGCTCACAATTCAGTTACGAGGCCGCAAATGGTGAAGGGCTAAGAGAAATGGTAGAAACAGCCAAGGGGGAAGGCACATCCTTTGGAAGAGTAAGGATTTGACAGGGGTGTCTCAAGAGGAAGAGCATTCTTGCTGGGGGAGCAGATGATAAAACCATCCTGGAGAGTGAGTGTTGCTGGTGAATGGGTTCTTGGTCACACCGCAGGAAAAAATTCAAAGGTGCATCGAATAAGCAGAGCAAGCGGTGAATTTATTGAAAGAGGACAGGACAGTGTACTCCCAGGGTGGTGGGAGTGGGCTGGCTGGGAGAACAGCCACTGCTCCAAAAAGGGTTGGGGCTTGAGAATTTATTATTTTCGAAATGAGGGCATGAAATAGTCAAGACTTAGGCGTTATAGGTGTTCCCATATGGGTCTTTGCCGACACTCCTTCCTGTTGGGAGGAGGGATGTTTTTTTTTTTTTATTCCCGTTTGGCTCTTGTCAGAATTGTCTTGGCTACACGGGGTGGGGATTTTCATTCCCTGTAATCTACTATTATAATCCATTACAATTAACTAAAGTTCACCTTGAGGGGCAAGATAGAGTTCTGGGTCTGCTATCTGCTGTGGCCACTGGCAGGTCTGGTAATTGCACCTTAACAATGATCTCATCTCCTCCCTCCTTTGTTTCCCCTCACTTTCTCCTTTCTTTTCTCCCTGAGGCCCTGTTCTTTCTGTCTACTATAAAGTTAGGGTTCATATCCTGTAGGAGTTAAGGACTTGAGTTGGGAGAAAGGAAGAATAGGACGGATGTTTGTATGGAGGCCCTTCCTCCTCAAGGTCAAGCAGCTAATTTGTGGTCATTACCTAAATTTCTTCCGTTAAACAGAAAACCACAGGCCCAAAATGGCATCATTCACATTGAAAGCCCGTGATTCCAAACCTACTGTTAATACCCGATCAAATTACAGTTTCAACCTCTTCCAGAAACATAATCAACCAGTCTGGAATTTTCTAGTGAAGCACACGTAAGGTAATCTGTCATGTAGAGCCTCTCCATTCCCTGTAGAAAGAGGCAATCTACAGGATAAAAACCTTCCTCATTTTTTTCTCCCAAAGAAATGGTATCCTAGCCTAAACATAATCCTTTTTTTTCTTTCAACAATAGCTCCCTTACCTGACCCAACTTCCTATAAAATTTTCTGATAAGACCCTCTGCCTTCCTCTAAGGGTAGGTGACCTTGCCCAGAAATAATCCACTCTTTTAACTTCTTAGTCCCACCCTCTTTCTGCCTATAAAAACCTTCCATTTTGTACAACTCTGTGGAGCAACCTTCTAGTAGTTACTACTAGATGGGATGCTCCCCTATTCATTAATTGCTTAATTAAAGCCAATTAGATCTTCAAATTTACCAAGCTGAATTTCGTTTTTTAACTCGTTTCATCTACACTATGAAGGAGTTTGTGTATCTTAAATTCACCTTTCATGTACCACCTTCAGGATTTGCCCAATATCCATGTACTACTATTTATTTACTATTTTTCTTTATATCCACCTTTAAAACTACTTTTTAATTGAAGTATACTGTATGTACAGAAAAGTGAAATTATCATAATACAGCTTATTAAACTTATAAACGGAATATCCTTAGTACCTCAGAAGCCCCCATCATGGCTCTTAACTCCCATACTAAGGGCCACCACTACTCTGATTTGTCATAGTATGAGTTTCACCTGTCTTACATTTTACTATTTAAAATAAATTTAGCATTGTTTTAAGCATGAACCTATGAAAGCACTGCTTTGTCCTAGATACTTTTCTGTACACATACATATGTGGATCCTATTGATGTTTAAAACGTTCTTTCAGGTGTCACCTGTGAACATCCTAGAAGCTATCTTCCTTGAGTACCGCTAATGATCAATTTTAGTGAAATGCTGGACCACATCATCTCTACGTTCCTTCCCAATATAAAATTATATGTTTCAGTTTACAGAAACGCGATTCCTTAAATAAGCAGTCAGAATCTAATGTGACGTTTCTTTTACCATCTGGCCCAAGTTGTAACGATGAATGTCTTGATTGAATGAGTCTCCAACCAAGCACTTATTATTTATTAGGCGTTGGGGAATCAGGAGCAAACAAGGCATGATCTCAGGCCTTGAACATACAGTCTAGTGGAGAGGATGGATGTGGAAGATGCAGTGTCATCATGTGTCATCATAAGGGTGGATGGGTACAAGATACTCAGGAGCTGTAGCAGGAGGAGGTAACTTCTGGCCACTTAGAGTTTAATTTGTATTTCTGCCGTGACACAGATTCCATTCTGTTTTAATTAACTTGCAAACATTTTTTTTCCTGCTGGATTTTTGAGGATCAGGAATGTGTCTTGTTCATTATTTTATCTCCCAAAGTCCTTGACACACTGCCTTACAGATAGTTGGGACTCAGCTAATATATCCATATGGCCCACATAGCAAAGGGCCATGCTTATACAAGAGAAATTTTCCAGAAGCTAATGTTACTGACGATGACCAGGTTCTCCAGTGAGGTGAGAAGAGTGTTTCTCAAAATGTCCTAAGATGACCTGCTGCAGTATTAATTACGTAAGTGGTGGGGATGTGTAGGTTAAAAGTTCATTTTCCTGGTCTCTCTACCCAAGACCTACTCAGTCAGCCTCAGTTAGGGTATTGGCCAGGAATCAGAACTTTTGGTGCCTCAGATGATTCTGTAGCAACCAAGGTCTCCGAACTTGGCTGTGAGGTGTTTGGGTCAGAGTCAAACCACCTTTTGCTGGGCAGAGGCTCCTGTCCTCAGCAGTGGGGGTGAGGCTTGGGTGGAGATGGTCACTGCAGATCACTGAGGCTGATAAGGTGAGTCAGATGTAATAAAAGGACATTGAAACCTGTAGTGTAGAACCAAAGATCATCCTGACTGACGCGCTAGGAATCTGCAGTTACTATTACATAGTTTACTCAAAAGAAAACTTGCTTTTAGCCCGCATTAGCAAGATAATTTAAATAAGTCTTTGCACATTATTTGGATCTTCACACTTGAATGTTTACTTCTTTGTATTAATGTGTACTGAGTATTTTAAGCTTTTAAATTAGTCTTTTTTATTTTAAGTATATTTTGGATTTACAGTTGGAATTCCATGAAAGAAAGTATTAATCTGTACGCCTTTTTTTTAACCTTCATAGAATGTCATTGAATATTTCACAAATGTTCCTTATATCCTGGTTTTTAGCTCTGAGCTTTACTTTGCTGGTGGAAACTAGTCTACATGCGTGCAGCTGTAAATCACTATCATACATCACTATTGGTGTTAAAAACAAACTGTTACCTATTAGAGTAACTGATAGTGCGGAGATTTTCAGCTTTCAACTTTCAGGTATGTCGAGAATGCCTTATAAGTATGTTACCAACTTTTGATCAATATGTAAAAGTTGTGTTTTTTTTTGTCACAGTTGAATATGTGTGTGTGTAAAGTGTGTATACACACGCACACACACATACGCTTTAGATATCAGTGTCTGTCAGATGAAAAACTGAGTGGAGAAGGTTGTGGGAAGTGTCATAGACTGAGAAACGACTTGTTATATACCAAGTTTCCCTGAAAATAAGACCTCGCTGGACCATCAGCGCTAATGCGTCTTTTGGAGCAAAAATTAATATAAGACCCAGTCTTATATTATGTAAGACCAAGTCTTAAAATAAGACCGGCTCTTATATTAATTTTTGCTCCAGAAGACGCATTAGAGCTGATGGTCCGGTTAGGTCTTATTTTCAGGGAAACACGGTATGAGAAGAATTAAGAGGCCATAGTTGTGGGGTTGAAAACTCAAATATCTACAGGGATAGGCAGGTAATACAAATGAGCGAAGCCGGCAGGTGGTAAACAAGAGGGAATGGTGAAGACTGGGATGAAATGAGGAAAGAATGCTCTAAAAGGGGCAAACCTCTGCTTAGTTCCTCTTCCGTTTGGTGGGAAGATGAGTCCAGTGTTGCCAGACCTTCTAATTTTTCAAGAGAAACTAGAAATTCATATTTATTCTTTTTGTGACTTCTTCCAGTTTGTGAATGTCAGCAATAATTCTATTAAATAAAACAAACAGTGGGAGCCAAACAAGATTTGATTGCAGGTAATTATGGCCTGGGAATATGTAGGAAAATGTTGAGTTGGCATTAAAAAAAAAAAAAAAAAAAAGAAAAAAGAATGGTGCCTTTTGAATGTCTAGGGTAAGTGGCCAGGTCAGGGCAGAAAACAGTTTTGCTGTAATGACTGTTGTCAAAGTATGGTTTTCATAAAGTTGAAAACATGAGTTTTGTACAAAAATAAAATGAACATGGATAAAAATTTACTAATCTCGTCAATAAATGAAGGAATCAGTAAGGTCATAAAGCTGATGTAAAGGAGAATTCAAGAAATAGAGACTTACATAAGCAGTCAAAGATGCTGAATTGAATTTGCTAATAGTTACAAAACTGGTTAATGTCCTACAGGGCTATAAAACTGTAACCTTTCATATTATTGGACAGAAATGTCCAAGTTCACATGACATTTCTTTGTCTGGAAGCTAATCAAATAATAAATAACAAAGTCAAGTGTAGGTACGTTCTCTTAGAGAATTAAATGATCTTTGAGTGGGCTTGTTAAATAATGCCCCACTATAACATGGAAAGGACACTGTCAACCTCTTCTCTTTATTTCCAAGTTTTGGATATCTTTTTCTTAAAATCGTGGATATTACACCATAGTTATGATTATCGTGGAATTACTGTTCACTTCTTTTGTGGTGTTTTAAGCCACTTATTCCTCTAAAATGTGCTGCCCAGATTTGGCTACTTTTTTGAGGATGGGCAGCTGCAGAAGTCTTCGAGCCACTGTAAGCATATCGAAGGCCAGTAAGGACTGTTCCATTGAGTGCTTCACAACAGATTTATTTTGAAGTGGGCGTAGTGCTCATAGACATCACGTTTGTTTTAAGTTTGCGAAAGTAAGCTGATCTTTTGGAGCAAAAGCTGGATTTAATGTATGCACAGAGATCAAGGTAGAAGGGGGAGTAGAAAGAACTACAACTCAGTAAGCAGCTCACGGCTCCCAAGTCAAATTTGTCAGAAATATAACCTGGGGCTACCCAATCCCTGTGTTGGGAGAGCAGGAAGTATGGTTTCCTTATACCCATTTGCAATAGGGTTCCATGGGATCTTTCTGGATGTGATTTGAGCTGCTAGACTGGTAATGCATTCCTCAGGATTGCAGGCGGATCTGTCTGGGCAAGAGGGATGTCCAGGCCAAAGCAGTATGAAAGGAACACTGAACTGGGATTTGGCCCTGAGTCAAGCACAGAAAACTCCCATCACTAAGAGGCAGCTGAAGGTAGGGACTGAAGACCAGGGAAGCATGAGACTGTGTGTGTCTGGCAGCTGAGTTTGGCGGAGGGGCAGGCTTGCTAAGGAGTACTAATTGTATTTATTAAAATAACAATAACAACAAAACAAAGCTAAATCAACTTCTCTGGTTCTGGGTGTGGGTGGAGGAAGGGATAGATTTAAAGGGAATTGTATGTGAGATGTTTTCTTTTTGAGGTCCGCCGCAGGCTGCTGTGTGCTGCTGTGGGCTACCGTGTGCTGCCAGGAGAAACTGGCAGCCGGCGAGGACCGGTGAGAGCTGCTGTGAGGTGCTGTGAGTGGCTGACCCACTACCAGCGACCCACTGCCTAAGCTGAGGCGGAGGGTGGGGGTAGGGGGTAATAGAGGAGGTGGGGGGTAGGGAGTAATGGTGTGGGGTGGAGGGGTGGGAGTTGACGGGTGGGGTTAGGGGGGTTGAGGGGTGGTGGAGCTCAAGGCTCATAATACCAGCAATACCAGCATGGGCCAGGAAGCTGTGTCCTACACAACTAGACTGAGAAACAGCAGCTTGAACTGGAGGGGGGAAAGGGGAGGCGGAAGAGGGGGGGAAAAATCATTCATACTAGATTCTATCAACTCTGTAACTCCTGGTGAACTCTCTTTTAAAGGACCTTTGATAGATTTTGGCCTCTTTTTAAGCCTTCCTCTTTTGTATTTGGTACAATTTTTTCCTGATCCCTGAGCAGGTGCCCTCACTCATCTGTTCTTGAATGTTTGGTCCCTGGCCTGGACTGCTCTTCCCTTTCCGCTTTGCGGGGCAAGCTGTCCTTACCCATCAAGACCAGCCCAGATGAGTTTTGTGATTCTCCAAGTAGAGTGAGTGTCACCCTTAGTGAACACCTACGGCCCTTCCCATTTCTGTTATGATACAGAGTGTACTGTGTAGTATATTCTACTAGACTGAGTTCCCGGGGCGTGGATGTCTTGTTCAGAATTGAATTTCCTGTGTGGGACACTGCATGGCACATAGTAGGTGCTCAGTAAATGAAGTGAGTCAAGTTATTCCCTCCTGTTTGATTTTCTCTCCCACTGTTCATCAATCCAGGAACTTGTTTTTCCCTTTGGAAACTTCTTTTATCTAATTCTCTTGCCTCTGACTCTGGAATCCTAGCAATGGGACATGTCGGGCAGGTAAAACTGCCCTTGTCATGAGGGAGAGGGAATGAATGGTATTGCCAACATCCCACATGGAATGTTGTAGTTTCCAGTAATACAGTTCTTTAAAAGAGGCAGAACCTCGAACATAGTCGTGTAAATTAGGCTGTGTTTACTCATTCAGCACTTATGAACCATTTTCTAGATGATAGGCATTTCTGGAGTTGTTTTCTAGAGTAATGTATAACTTCTGAACTTTTTATGAAAAATAGTAATATTTATCGAAAGCTCGTTATGATCCAGGCATTGTGCTGAGTATTTTACATGTATTGTCTCATTTAATCATTGCAACAATGAAATGGGGAAAATGAGGCATGGAGAGGGCGTATAACTAGTAAGCAGTGGCACTGTGATTCTCACCCGGGAAGCTGATACTCTTAACCATTGTGCATACTGACCCACTTAGTAGATTGATTAGCCATTTCCAAACTAATGAGAATCCATATCCCTCCATCCCCTAAGACTTGGAAAGTAAAGCATTGTGTTCTCATGAAAACAAGCAGTTGAATGAAAGGATTTTGGAGGATTGCCAGTACCTGGGAACAATGGAAAAGGAGCATATTCAGGCCAGTTTCACCTTATATTTCAGGACAAGTAGACTAAAAATGAGTCATAGAAACCTTGAATGCAGCTAAAAATTCCCAGCTTGGGTGCTGAATGCTGAGTGCTGTGGGCTCACTGACCCTGACTGCAAAGCAGAGTAAAATCCTTTTATCATTTCATGTCCACAAGTTCAGCTGTGTCCCTGGAACATAACCTTGAACTGGAAGAGCCTAATATAAAACAACGTAGCTTCTATGGTTGGACCATCATTACAGAGAGCTTGTATTATATTTGAGGGCTACTTATTCAGATTATGGCTCTACAAGTCGCTTGAGGGGTAGTGGAAAGACAATTAGAGTCAAGAGAACAGAATTCTAGTTCCGGTTGTACCATCAACTAGCTGTGTGATCTTAGATAAGTTCCATAGCACATCTGGGCCTTGGTTTCCTCATTTGCAAAATAAAGTGAATGGATACACATTAAGTCCTTTCCAGCTCTAAAACTTTGTGGACCTGTCTCCCAGAAAAATTCGAAAAAGTCAACATCAAGTCTCTAAATACATAGGAAATAGAATAATATAATAAAAATAATATAATTCCAAATAAAAATACCTAGCATTTTATAGGATTCCACAATATGCAAGGTAATTTCACATGTATCTAAGACATGCCTTTTTATCCAGTCTTGGCTGCTGGATTGCATGCCTGAATAACTACCAAGATTTTAAGATTCACATGATTTTATGTGTGCAAGTCAGAAACTCTGGAGATTGCAGGAAAGAACTTGCTTTAAAGTAATAAATATATTAAGATCCAAAATAATGTCTTCATTGCTTTTGAAAAAGATTTGAGTAGTGGAATTCGCATAAATCCAAGTACAATTTTCTGGAACCAGTTCTCTGAAAGGAATGATCCTTAAATTCGTGTCCTTCGTCTATGTATAAGATCTCTAGTGCAGACTTGTTTTTTATTTTATAACAAGTGCACAGATGAGTGTATATTTTGGGATAGCTTTAAAAATTTTATTTTGTAAATTAACATACAGTTAAATTTGACCTTTTCGGTGTTAGTTTTATGAATTTTAACATATGTATACAGTTAGGATACGTAATCATTCCACTATACCCCAGACTCCCTTATGCTATCTCTCCGTGGTCACCACTCCTAACTCTGGCAATCACTTCTCTGTTCTCCATCAATAGAGTTTTGTCTTTTCAGGAATGTCGTATAGATAGAATCACACAATCTGTAACCTTTTGAGATTGGTTTCTTTCACACAGCAGAATGCTTTTGAGATTCACCCAATTTGTTGAGTGTGTCTATAGTTTATTCCATTTTATTGTATTTATTACATTGTATGAAAGTACCTTAATGTATTTACCTTTCCCTCATTGAAGCATATTGGGATTGCCTCCATTTTTTGGTGATTTATCAATAGAGGTACTATAAACATTTGTGTACAGGTTTTTAAAAAGTTGAGATATAACTAACATGCCATAAAATTCACTATTTAAAAATGCACAGTTCAGGTGGGCAACCTTCACCACTCTGTAATTTTAGAACCTTTTTATTATCCCCATACCCATTAGCAGTAAATGCCCACTCCTCCCTCCCCCAAACCCTGGCAATCTACTAATTTATTTTTTGTCTCTAGATTTGCCTATCCTGGACAGTTCATAGAAATGGAATCATACGATATGTGGTCTTTTTGTGACTGGCTTCTTTCACTTAGCATGTTCTCAAGGTTTATCTATGCTGTAGCATGTATCAGTACTTCATTTCCTTTCATTGCTGAATAACATTCTGTTGTATGAATATACCACATTTTTTCATCAGTTGATGGACATTTGGGTTGTTTCCACTGTTTGGCTGCTATGTATAATGCTGCTATTAACATTAGTGTACCAGTTTTGTATGGGCACATTTTCTTTTCTCGTGGGTATATACTTAGGAGTGGAATTACTAGATCATGTTGTAAATATGTGTTTAACTACCCCCCCCCACCCGTATCTGCCTCTCCCCCCCACTCCGGTTCAAGCTGTTGTTTCTCAGTCTAGTTGTGTAGGACGCAGCTCCCTGGCCCATGCTGGTATTATGAGCCTTGCGCTCCCCCCCACCCACCCCAGGCAGTCAGTCGCTGGTCATCAGTGGGCGGCTCAACTGCAGCTCATGCGGTCCTGGTAGCACACGGTAGCCCACAGTTGCTCACGCCGACCTCCGGCTGCTCACGGCAGTCCAGCTCCAGGGAGAGCCGTTGTTCACAACCTTAGCTGTAGAGGGCGCAGCTCACTGGCCCATGTGGGAATCGAATTGGCGACCTTGGTATTAGGAGCATGGCGCTCCAACTGCCTGAGCCACCAGGCCCAGCCCTATGTTTAACTTTCTGAGGAACTGCCAAATTGTTTTCCAAAGGGTCCACACCATTTTACATTCTCACCAGCAATGTATGAAAGTTCCAATTTCTCCACATCCTTGCCAACACTTGTTATTGTCTTTTTGATTTTTAGCAATCCTAGTGGGTGTGAAGTGATACTAATTGTGTTTCTGATTTGCATTTGCCTGATGACTAATAATGTTGAGCATCTTTTCAGGTACTTATTGACTATTTTTATATCTTCTTTGGAAAAATGTCTGTTCAAACCCTTTTCTCATTTTATAATTAGGGTATTTGTCATTTTATTGTTGAGTTGTGTTTTTTTATATATTCTGTATACAAGTTCCTTATCAGATAATATGATTTGAAAATGTTTTGTCCTGTTCTTTAGGTTGTTTTTTTAACTTCACTTGATGGTGTCCTTTGAAGCATAAAGATTTAATTTTGATAAAAGTCCAATTAATCTATTGTGCGTTTTTTTGTGTGTGTGGGTGCTTTTGGTTTTACATCTTAGAAATCATCCAAGATCACAAATACTTATTACTACATTTTTTTCTAAGAGTCTTATAGTTTTAGTTCTTAACAGTTGTTCTACTCATATGATATATTTTGAGTTTATTTTTATGTATAATTTTTATGAGGAAAGAGTCCAGCTTCATTCTTTTTCATGTGGATATTCAGTTGTCTCAGCACCATTTGTTGAAAAGACAGTTCTTTCTCCCATTGAATTGTTGTGACACACTTGTCAAAAATCAATGTAACAGTTTATTTCTGGAGTCTTAATTCTATTGTATTGATCTATATAACTATCCATATGCTGGTACTTCACTCTCCTGGTTACTATTGGTTTGTAGTGTGTTTTGAAATTAAGTGTGAGTTCTCCTACTTTGTTTTCCTTTTTCAAGGTTGTTTTGGCAATTCTGGGTCCCTTGCATTTCCATGTGACTTTTAGGATTAGTTTGTCAATGTCTGCAAAAAAAAAACAGCCGGGATTTTGATAAAGATTGTTTTGAAACTGTAGATTAATTTGAGGAATGTTGCCATCTTAACAATATTAAGCCTTCCAGTCAGTGAATTTGAGACGTGTTTCCATTTATTTAGTTCTTTAATTTCTTTTAACAATGTTTTGTAATTTCCAATGTACAGTTCTTGCACTTATTTTGTTAAACTTTTTCCTAAGTACTTGATTCTTTTTGAGGCTATTATAAATGGAAATGCTTGCCTAATTTTATTTTCAGATTGTTCATTGCTAGTGTATAGAAATAGAATTGATTTTTGTATTTTAATCTTGTGTATTACAACCTGGCTGAACTTGTTTATCCATTCTAAGAGGTATGTGTATATTCCTGAAGATTTTCTACACACGATTGTGTTTGTTATCTATGAATACAGATAGCTTTTTTCCTTTCCAACTTGGATACTTTGTATTTCCTTGCCTATTTGTACTGGCTAGAACCTCCAGTGTAATCTTGAACAGAAGTGGCAAGAGCAGACATTTTTATCTTGTACCTGATCTTAGGGGAAAGCATTCAGTCTTTGACCATTAAGTATGATGTTAGCTGTAGGTTTTTTATAGATGGTCTTTCTCAGGTTGAGAAATTTCCCTTCTATTCCTAATATACTCCTTGTTGAGTATATTATCATGAAAGGGTGTTGAATTTTGTCAAATGTTTTTTTCTGTATCTGTTGATGGTTATGTACTTTTTGTCCTTTATTCTACCCTGTTTCCCTGAAAGTAAGACTTAGCCGGACAATCAGCTCTAATGCGTCTTTTGGAGCAAAAATTAATATAAAACCTGGTATTCTATTATATTATACCGGTATTCTATTCTATTCTATTCTATTCTATTCTATTCTATTCTATTCTATTCTATTCTATTCTATTCTATTCTATTCTATTCTATGTCTTATATTATAGCAAAATAAGACTGGGTCTTATATTAATTTTTGCTCCAAAAGACGCATTAGAGCTGATTGTCCCACTAGGTCTTATTTTTGGGGAAACATGGTATTAATATAAAATATTGCATCAGTTGATTTTTTTATGTTAAATCAACCTATGCAAAGTTTATCCTGGGATAAATTCCACTTGGTCATGGTATATAATCCTTTTTATATATTGCTATATTTGATTTGCTAATATTTTGTGCAGGATTTTTGTGTCTATATTTATAGGGGATATTGGTCTGTATTTTTCTTTCCATGTCATGTCTTTGTCTGATTTTGGTACCAGGGTAACAGTGGTCTCATAAAATGAGTTGGGAAGTGTTTTCTCCTTTTCTGTTTTTTGGAAGAGTTTGTGAAGAATTGGTGTTAATTCTGCTTTAGATGTTTGGAAGAATTCACAAATGAAGGCATCTGAGCCTGAGCTTCTCTTTGTAGGAAGTGTTTTGATTATTTGTTCAATCTCTTTGAACAAATTAAAACTTTTCTTTTTTTATTGAGCCAGTATGAGTAGTCGTGTCTTTCTAGGAATTTATCCATTTCATATAGGATATCTAATTTGTTGGCATACAATTGATTATGTGGTTTTTCTTTTTAGACTGTTTCGATGGTAGATTACATTGATTGATTTTTGAATATCGAACCACTTTGTGTTCCTAGGATAAACCCCACTAACTCATGATGTATTATTATTCTTTTTACATCTTGATAGATTCAATTTGCCATTATTTTGCATCTTAGTTTATGAAGGATATTGGTGTATAGTTTTCTGATCTTGTACTGGTCTTGTCTAGTTTGGCTGTCAGGATAACACTGGCCTCATAGAATGAATTGGAGAATGATCCTTCCCCTTATGTTTTCTGGACAAGTTTGTGTAGATTGGTAGGGTATCTTTTAATAAGTTTTTTTTTTCTCCTGGCATTTGTGTGTGTATGTGTGTACATCTGAAAATGTTGCGAAATCAGAGGAATTTCTAAATATCCCTGCTTTTTGTAATTTTCTCGTAAGCCCTGGGGTTAAAGGAAATCTGTTCAAATACAATGTAAATTTATCTTTTATTTCTAAACCTTTTATGAGAGAATTGGAAAGATTGAGTCAGTTTCTTTAAAACCCCAATGTTGATCATATTGGCTAGACATTTTAGTGTAGTATGATTACTCCATTTATTGGCTATTCTTAACACTCATTGGGTAACAAAGAATACAAAAAATGCAAAATGTTTTCTGTATTATGTTCAAAGTGTGCTTTAGTGACATGAGAATTAATGGTCTAGTGTAGGTAAGATCTTTGTAGTTAGCTCTTAAGTGTTATTTAGTGGGTGTGTGTATGAAGGATCCATTTACTAATTTTCTACAGATTCCTTTTATATTTTAATGACTATAATTCGGGTTTTATAGTGGGTATGTTATATAATCAAAAGTAGCACTTACATTTTCTTCACGTATATGCTTTATATTCCAAAAAGACCTATTTGTAGAAATGTTTAATGTATCTAGACCAAATCTTATATCACAGATGAAGAAATTGAAGTTCAGAGGGCATTGTTAAGCCAAAGATATATATAGTTCCCGTACATGTAGGTGAGAAAAAATATGATTTCTTAAGTAATTTTTAAAAGGTGATGTACTAAGTAAATCTTTGAAATGTTATTGTTTCATGTGACATTTTTTAATGCTTTTATACTTCTGATTTTTAAAAAGTTCTTTAGTATTGTCTTTAAAATGATTTTCTAATCTTACTAACAGCATCAATATGAAATTTAACTAATAGGTGAAAGGAAATTGGAATTTTTCCTTCTTCCATTTGGTCCTTCAGTAATCCTTTCAAAGTCCCTGTTGTAGACCTAACTATGACAGAATAATCTTTGGACTGAGTGGTCCAGTAAACCAAGACTAACCACACCCCACCTCACCCCACCCCACCCACACACAGTCAGCTTCCAGTGACAGTACATTGAACTTCCTGCATAGTTTCTCCCATAATAAATCATATCATAAACCAGTCCTTGGGAGAAGAGATATTTCCTTTCAAATCTGTATTCTCAGGCTCATATAGCCATTGAATCCTGTACATGGCAAAAAATCATATTAGAATACAAGTTTGGGGAGCTTTTAATCAAGGTGGTGGAATAGGTGAATGCTGTGCTCATCTCCTCCCATGACCACCTCAACATTACAGCTAAACTACAGAACAACCATCACTGAGAATCACCTGAGGTCTAGCTGAACAGAAGTCCTATAACTAAGACTATACAGAATAAGCCACATGGTGACTGTTAGGAGAGGCAGAGATACGAACTGGTTGATCCCACATCCACATGTGGTGGTTAAAAATTGGGAGGGATATCTCAGCTGCAGCGGTCCGCTGTGAGACGTTCAAGGTCCCAGCCCCAAACCAGGCTCCTCAGCCCAGGGTTCCTGTGCTGGGAAGAGAAGTCCCCATAACTTCTGGCTGTGAAAACCAGCAGAGATTGTGGCTGAGTGAGTTGGCGGGCTGCTGGAGTCCCAGGCTATCCTCTTAAAAGCCTGTGCATGGTCTTACTCGCTGACTCACTCACTCACTCTGAGCTGCAGTGCTGGGGCAGCATCTTGAAAGGTGCCAGAGTCATACTGGGAAGAATTGAATTGTCTGGCCTCAGGGCGAGGACTGAAGGGGCAGTTTTCTCCTAGACAGAAGGGCTGGTGGAAGGCATTGTTCCTTTGTTGAGCCCTCTCCCAACCCAGCCTGCAGACACAGGCAGGCACCATACCTGAGTCTCCATCAACCTGGCTAACACAATTCACCCCATTCTAGTGATTCCCCGTGACCCTGCCTGACCCAACTTAGGGGTCCACCTAAACTGTCTCCAGTGGCTTTTCCATACAAACAGCCTATCTTTGCTCATGTTGTGGACTTTCCTGAAATCTCTCGAAGGTTCACAAACCCCAAATAAGTAGCGTCTGGCCTCGGTATGCTCTGTACTTCTTACTAAGCAGCCCCAAGCCTGGCACCAGATGCATCCAGCCTCAGTTTGCAGCTTGGCCTCTCCCAGGCACCTCCACGCCCAACACAAGTGGTAGTCATCTGAAGATCACTTTGTAGTTTATACCAAATGGCCCCGGGCAGGGTACAGGCAGTGGCTGACCTTGGTCTGCACCAGAGTTTCCCCAAGAGGCCCCAGAACCAATACACCTGGTGTCCAGCTTCAGACCACACCAGAGCACCACCCAACCACCTCCACGAATAACACACCCAAAAGGCAGACTGGGCAGGCACTAGAACCCCACTAAAGTGAATCCTGCTCCATACAGTCAGCCCTTGTGCAACAGCTCCTCCACTGTAGTCATGGCCAGTTCTCATGACCAATCTGCCTGAGGGTCATTCCCTCCCAATGACATGCCAACAGAAATCAAGGCTCAACTACAACAGGAGGGCAAACACACCCACACAAGGGACACACCTGCAGCACCTGGCTCAGGTGACCAGGGAGATTGCACCACTGGGCCCCACAGAATACCTACAGTGTAAGGCCACTCTACCAAGACAGGGAGATATAGCAGCTCTACCTAAAACATGAAGACAAACACAGGAAGGCAGCCAAACTGAGACAAAGAAACATGTCCAAATGAAAGAACAGAGCAAAACTCCAGAAAAAGACCTAAACAAAATAGAGACAATCTATCAGGTGCAGAGTTCAAAACACCGATTATAAGGATGCTCAATGATCTCAGTGAGAACCTCAATACACAGATAGGAAACAAAAAATGGAGATGGAAAACATAAAAAGAACCAGTTAGAAATGAAGAATACAAAAACTAAAATAAAGAAAACATTGGAGGGAATCAACTATAAATTAGATGAAGCTGAGGATTGAATCAGCAATTTGGACCATAAGGTAGCAGAAAACACACATTCAGAACTGCGAAAAAGAAAAAAAGAATAAAAAAAAAATGAGGATAGTTTAAGGGGACTCTGCGACAACATCAAGCATACCAACATTTGCCTTATAGGGGTACCAGAGGAGAAGAAAGAGAGCAAGGAATTGAAAACCTATTTGAAGAAATAATGACAGAAAACTTCCCTAACTTGGCGAAGGAAATAAAAATAGAAGTCTAGAAAGTTCAAAGAATCCCAAACAAGATGAATCCAAACAGAACCACACCAAGACACATCATAATTAAAATGCCAAAGGTTAAAGACAAAAACAGAATCTTAAAAGCAGCAAGAGAAAAGCACTTAGTTACCTACTAGGGAGCTCCCATAAGAATGGCAGCAGGTTTCTCAACAGAAACTTTGCAGGCCAGAAGGGATTGACACAAAATACTCAAAGTGATGAAAAGCAAGAACCTACAACCAGTTACTCTACTCACCAAAGCTATCATTTAAAAATCATAGGAGAGATAAAGAGCTTACCAGACAAGAGAAAGCTAAAGGTATTTATCACCACCAAACCAGTATTACAAGAAATGTTAAAGGGACATCTTCAAGAACAAGAAGATAAAAAATATATAAATAATAAAATGGCAGTAACTACACATCTATCAACAATTACTTTAAGTGTAAATTGATTAAATGCTCCAAGTGAAAGACATTGGGTGGCTGAATGGGTAAGAAAACAAGACCCTTACATATGCTGCCTACAAGAGACCGATTTCAGATCAAAAGACACAGACTGAAAGTAAAGGAATGGAAAAAGGTGTTTCATGAAAATGGAAATGAAAAACAAAGTTGGGGTAGTAATACTTATACCACACAAAATAGACTTTAAAACAAAGGCTATATAACAAGAGACAAAGAAGGATCCAGTAATTCCACCTCTTTGTATATATCCGAAGAAACCCAAAACACTAATTTGAAAAGAGATATGCACTGCCCATATGTTCATAGCAGCATTATTTACAATAACCAGATATGGAAGCAACCTAAGTGTCCATCAATGGATGAATGGATAAAGAAGTGGTACATAGTATATACAATGGAATATGAGCCATAAAAAAGAATGAAATCTTGCCATCTGAAGCAACATGGATGAACCTAGAGGGTATTATGCTAAGTGAAATGTCAGACTGAAAAAGACAAATACTATATGATTTCACTTATATGTGGAATCTAAAAAACAAAGTAAATGGACAAGCAAAATAGAAACAAACACATAGATGCAGAGAACATTTTGATGGGGTTGGGGGATGGATAAAAAAGGAATGGATTAAGAAGAACAAATTGGTAGTTACAAAATAGTCATGGGGATGTAAATAAAGTACAGCATAGGTAATATAGTCAATAACATTGAAATAGCTATATGATGTCAGATGAGATTTATCAGGATGATTGCTCTGTAAATTATATAAATATCTAATTACTATGTTGTACACCTAAAACTAATAAAACATGTCAATTGTAATTGAAAAATAAAAAATATATATATAAAAAAATACAACTGTGGAGTGAGGCAAGTGCGAAATTCCTTCTAGACGAGGACCTGCAACATAATCCAGGTTTAATTTTAACCTTCTAATGAGCCTCCTTTGAAGGAGATGCAAGAAGAGCTATAACCAGGATGTTGTAGCCCTTCTGTTTTAACAGCTTGCTTTGAAGATAATAAGTACTTCACATGACAAGTTCTTTTTAAGAACTAAAACCCCCTTTTAAGGCTAAAAAAAACCATCCTAATGTTTTATTTCGGTTTGGTAAATAGTACTGGATATTAAGATATTTATTATATTCAGCATCAGAGAGTCATCCTCATGTTCTTTAAGGAATCTTTAGTCTTTCTTCCTTGTGATTCCACAAATACTTCTGTTTTATTTTCCAGAGTGTCTCACACCCTGCAGACTTTAAAAAGTACATATAATTATCTTGTCTTCTTCACTTTACAGATCATGTCATGCTTCCCCATTTAAGCTTCCCCACTCTTAGGTTTTTTTTATGGAATAACTTTTTATTTGATGGAGTCTTATTAGACCCGAGTGTAATAATAATTCTGTGTGTGTTGTGTGTTGAATAAAATACTATTACAATTATTGTTAAAAGAAATCTGACGTGGCAGTGTGTTTGCAAAACCCTTTGTACTTGAGTTGAATAATAAGTGTTGTTAAGAGCTATGGGATGTGCAGAAATCCTTGATTTCTTCTGACCTTTTGCAGTCCAGATGCTTTTAACCCCAGGCAACAGAGTAAAAACATGCACGTGACAAACCAGGAAGTGAAGATAGCAGGCGGAGTGGAGTGTTATAAAATTTTCATTGGCACATTTGAAGTGGTCATGTTGCTTATTAAAGGTAAAAATTCAAGTTCTGGCAAGTGGCAGTTTCAGTGTGTTTTAAATCAGTCAACTCTAATAATCTTCTGCTGATTTTTTATTAGTTCTCGTGACCGCAATATAGAAACACAGGCCTTTGTAGCCTCATGTAATATGTAAGGATCAAAAAAGGAGAGAACGTTGATGAATCTATTCCTTAGTAAGAGTCAATCTACATCATCTTTTTTTCTTTTTGTTGCATTTTGTTTTAAGTAGCATGGAATTAGAACTCGCAAAACAACGACAACAAAAAAAAAAAACCCATTTTCTTTTTTTTCTTTTTAAGAGAGGGCCAGACTGAAAGACTACTCTTTCCAGTTAGTTTTGGGGGCTTACAAAAGAAGCCAACTTGTGTTAACTTTATTTAGTTTTAAGAGAATAATTTTTTTTTTGAAATCCTAGATAAAAATTTTAGCTCCTAAGCCAACCCTACATTTCACATATCGTATCTTTCAAACTTTTCAAAACGTCAAGGTTGATGGTTTTCAGGTGGTTTTGGTTTCAAGACTCCTTTACTCTTAAACATTATTAAGGACCCCAGCAGTGAGAAAGGGAAAGAATATTATTATGAAAATAGTTTTGTCTCATGGACCTCGAAAGGTTTGCGTACCACATTTTGAGCACCACTGGTCTAGGAAACTATGTTTAGAGATGTTTATGTTGCATTAGAGAAGTCTTTGGGATTCTGCCTGAACAAAGAAAATCAAGAAATAAGTCCCAGAGTATCTCATTAGCTACAGATTGAGGTACCCAGGTTTGGCTGACTTACAACTTCCTGAGTTTTTCAAATGCAAACCAGCCTCCATGCAGGAACATGACTGACAGAGATGGAATGAAGATGAATGAGCCAAACTTCTCCCACAGATCTGAACAGGAATATGTTATTATGGGCCCAATAGAAAAGAATCTGAAAGCTACTACCTCAGCAAATTAGCAATTCACCCAGTCAACAGAAAACTTGAAAGAATAATATGATGAATACCCATAATCCCTTGATTCACATCTTGCTACATTTGTTTTATTTTCCTTTCTTATATCTCGTTTCTCCCTCGCTCTCCACTCCCCTCCACCCCCCGCCAACACACACTGTTTTACTGAACCATTTGAAATAAATTGCAGACATCATGACTTTCACCCATAAATACTTCAGTATGTGTATCCTAAGAATAAGGATTTTGCTACATAAACCCTATGGACTTAATGTTGATAAAATAATATCATCCAATATAATAAGTTCATATTAAAATTTACTCAATGATCTCTCAAATTTTTTTGGATCCAAGATCTAAGTGAGGATTATATGTTGCAATTTGTGGCTAGTTATAATATTTTGCAAAAAAAAGTTTTTTTCTTACGTTTGAGAAATACAAGAAAGAAAAAGCCATGTATAATCTTATCATGACATAGCTTATAGGTCATTTTGCATATCCCTTTTTAGGACCCCTATATGCAGAGTTTCATACATAATTGTAAAACTACGGTGCACAGGATTTGGTATTCTGTTTCTTTTCAATTAACATTATGTTAATGATATTTCCATATCGTTTTGAACCTTGAATAGTATGCAGCCATTAAAATTACTGAAAAACAAGAGAGCTACTATAATTTCGCCTTTCCCCCAATGTTGGACATCTATTGCTTCCAATTTGTTACTATAAGCAATGATGTAATGAAACTGTTGGTAAAAGTTATATAAAAAGAGGGGATTGAGAATTGGGATTTGAAAAGGGTGAAGCAGGCTGGGGAGCAGGGATAGAATCTGTTTGCAATTTAGCCTTTGGAGGGAGAAAGGCTGCTGAGACAAGATATAATTATGTTTCTGTCCCTAGAAAGGTGATGGAAAGGTAGGGAGTGGAGAGTGTGGATAGGCCAGTGGCCTATTTTATCCCATTGGGTTTTACAGGAAGTTAACATGGTTAATCCTAAAGCTATAATAGAACGCACCTTGAAAAGGGATTTGGAAATTTCCCCTTTAGGTGATGGTAATTATATTAAAAAAAAACCACTGAAAGGTTTTTCTGTGAGAAGTGGGGGTCATTTTTGTCAATACAATGTTTTCATTATTTTAGATTTTTTTAAAAGGTAAATTCCCACAAATGAGCTCTGGGTTAAAGGTGTGGCCACTTCAGTGATTCTTGTTCCATCCTTCGAACTGTTTTTTGAAAGAATAGTATTAGTTTACATTACACTCCCCTTATGTCTGTGGATTTATCTCAATGTACATTTACCGTCATTGGGAGTTTTCATTTTTAATAGATAAGAAATCACACTTCATTGCTTTAATCTGCATTTCTGATTATGAAATGAAAGTAAAATAAATCAGTCTTTTTATTCTAGGTTTACTATTTTCTTCCTACTGATTTGGCTCTTCCTCTTTATTCATTTTATCATTTGTGGTCCTGCTGTGTTCTAACCAATTTGCTTGAGTTCTTTTTGTTGTTTTGTTCTTTTTGTGTTTTATGTAAAAACTTTCCCGAGGCTGCTCTTTTGCCTTAAAAATTAGTATTATTATTATTTTGCAGAACAATTTGTTGCTGTTTTTCTTTGTATTTACTTCTAAGTTTAGGAAGTTATTGCCTCAGTAGAGATTTGGAAAAGGTTCCATTTAACATGCTTTGTTATATAGTAAGAGATAAGTGAAAAAACTTTTTTTCAAATCATCAAGCCGTCATTACCATACTATTTAAAAAAATATATTCTTTATTGCTTTGTGATACCCTTTTATCATTAATTATTTTATATTTGTCTATTTCTGAGCTATCCAATCTTTTTTATTGATGTCTGTGTTTATTTTTGACAGTGTAACTATGGAGCATATTTTATTTTTACCCTTTAGTTTGAGTTTTTAACCAGTAGACAGTAGGTTCTTCATGGATCCAACTATTACTCATTGATCTTAGAAAAGTTGGGGCAAAATAGAAGAAACTCATAAATACAGTTTTACCTGAATTTTTCTGATCACCTGGTTCTGTGCTGTTCTTGCACCATTTACTTAATATATTTCTCTGAATGCTGCTTCAAATTTTACTTCAAAATTGAGGGGAAAAATTTAAAAACAAATGATAAACATAAACAAAATTGTATTTGCCTTTTATGTTAGAGGCAGAATTTAAGGAAAAATTCTGATCGTTTTGATTAGTTGGGCAATCCCTTATTATTTATTATCCATCTATCTGTCTGTCTGTCTGTCTGTCTGTCTGTCTGTCTGTATCTATCTATCTATCTATCTATCTATCTATCTATCTATCTATCTATCTACCTACCTATCTATCTAATCTATCATCTACCTATCTATCTATCTATCTATCTATCTATCTATCTATCTATCTATCTATCTATCTAATCTATCATCTATCATCTCTATCTATCTATCTATCTATCTATCTATCTATCTATCTATCTATCTATCTAATCTGTTTTTCAGTGAACAGTCTTTTCCTAGTTAGATTGCAACTCTTTTTAATCAGAGAAGATATTCCTTTCCTTGTAATGAATACTATGTTTTGTGTATTGACAAATATCTGAGCTTAATAGGTGGGTGGTGCCCTTAGCATACATGTTGTATAAGGCATTGTCACCTTCTTATAGAGTTAGTCATCCTGTGAAGTTAAAGGAGTCAGTAAGGCATAATGAAATCGGGAAGCTTGTGTGGCAGCCCTGATTCTGACACCAGTTAACTACTTATCTGGACCTCAGTTTCCTCATCAGTGGAATGAATAAGTTGGCTTAGTGATCCCAAATATCTTTCCCATGCGGACATTCTGTGATTCTCTTTCCATGAGCTGTTACCACTAAGAATTCTGTTGCTGTCTAAAATAATCAAAATGGAAAAGAGAAAATGAAAGCCAGAGTTTAATTTTAAAATTTGGAAGTATCACTGGTGGGGCTGTCGTCATGAGTCATGTTCTTAGCCCAACAGTTCTTACTTAGGAGTGTGCATTAGAATTACCATGAGCATTTACAACATACGCATATATGCAAGTGCACACATAGAAGGATAGCTAGAATAAAAAAGAGAAGTGTGGGCAAGCATATGGAGAAATTGGGACCCTAATACACTGCCAGTGGTAATGTAAAATGGTGTCACTGCTTTGGAAAAGAGTGGTGGTTCCTCAAAAGATTTAATTTGACCCAATAAGTCTACTCCCAGCTATTTACTCAAAAGACTTAAAAACAGGTGTTCAGACAAAAACCTGTACATGAATGTTCATAGCAGCTCTAGTCACAACAGCCAAAAAGTGGAAACAACCCAAAGGTCTATCACCTGATGAATAGATAAATAAAACATGTTTTATCTATACAGTGGAATATTACATGGCAATAAAAAGAAATGACGCAGTGATACGTGCTGTAGCGTGGATGAACTTTGAAAATGTTACACTAAATGAAAGCCAATCACAAAAGACTACATATTGTAGGAGTCCAGAAAATAGATTAGTGGTTGCCTAGTGATGAGGGGCGGAGCTTGGGGGGAAATGGGGAGTGACTTCTAATAAGTACAGTCTTTCTTTTGGGGGGGGTAATAAAAGTGTTCTAAAATTGGTTGTGATGATGGTTGCACAAACTCTGTGAATATACTAAATCCACTGAATTGTATACTTTCAATTGCTAAATTCTATGGTATGTGAATCATATGTCAATAAAGCTGTTCTTCAAAAAAGTGTGGGTTCTTAGGGCAGCCGGTTAGTTCAGTTGGTTAGAGCGCAGTGCTCTTAACAGCAAGGTTGCTGGTTCGATCCCCACATGGGCCAATGTGAGTTGCGCCCTCCACAACTAACTTGAAACAACTACTTGACTTGGAGCTGATGGGTCCTGGAAAAACACACTTAAAGTAAATAAAAGTTAAAAAAAAAAGTGTGGGTTCTAGAGAATTATAACCTAGATTTGAATCCTAGCTCCATCACTTACTGAAAGCTGTGCAACCTTGGGGTACTTGCTTATCTCTCTCAGTCGGTTTCCTTGTTTGTACGATAGGGATGATGGTAGCAGTCCCTACCGATTGGCATCCTTGTAGGGATTAAATGAGATGATACATACAAACATAAACTCCCTGTCTAGTTCTGAGTAAGCATGAATATTAGCTATGAAGATGATGAGGAGATTTGAAGGAGAACGGGTAGGTGTTCGATACGCAGAAATAAGAGGAAATCACGTCTAAAGCCAGTAATAAGGATTGAGCTTGGTTTGTTTGTGGGCCCTGAAGAGGATAGCTAGTTTAAAACACAAGCCAGAGGTAGCAATCTCTTGGTGGTTTTGGCTGGCAATCAAGCCCAGGATGACTGTGCTGTCACGTGGGCTTACATGCCACTATGCTGGATCACGTTTGTTCTGATGCCTGACAGGGCCACAGCAAAATCCTGGGGTGAAAACAGAGAATCTGAAGAAAGTTTTTATTTTCATTTTTAAAATCTTACTGTGTCTGGCCTGAAGATCCCGTGTCTGCTTATCCAGGAGTTAGTTGGAGAAAAAAAGAGGAAGCTTTGGTTTGAGTGGTCTACTCCTGTTTCTCTGAGCTGGGTTGTGTAAGAAGGGGGCATAGCGTCTGGTCTTTGGCTTCTCTGCATTTACACCGTGGTGGGGAGTGGGCGTGGGGTAAAATGTGGTTCTTGATGTCCAGAACCTGTTACTTACTCTCTTACTTCCAGGGTTGGTTTAGACTGTCATTTGTCAGGATCCCCTGAGAACTAATCTTGAGTATGACAAAAATGAGTTGGGAATACTGAGTGGGTTGCCCAAAGTCTCCAGGCAGGTGACAGACTGAATGTATCATCCATGTGAGAGTCCTTCCTCAGAGTCTTTATTCTGGCCCTTGAAGCTAAAATGGTAAGGCTTTTAGAGTGAGCCTAATATTAGAAATGCATCATCCTGTTTTCCCTCCTGATAATTGCCATCTTGGTTTCCATTACTTCTAGCTAAGGATCAACTCCCTAGTCGCACTTTGCCAGAAAACCCAGCTGCTGGTGTGAGTGGCCCCTCAGGAGCCACCAGCGAGGCCATCGGAGACCCCAGAGCCCTGCTGCAGGCCTATGTGGACAGCCACCCTGTGGTCGTCTTCAGTAAATCCACCTGTGAGCGCTGTGCTGAGGTAAGGTTTTAACCTCCAGAGGCTGTCACACACTGTTGAATTATAGAAATTTGACTGGCTTTTGAGCTCGGGTGTAGACAACAGGATTTCACGTTTAGTAAAGGTTGTGTAGAAATGTAACTTGCTTCAGAGTACTTGGGGAGTGTTGATTTGAAAACAATATGCTTGAGTCATCTTTTTTCTGAACTTCTGTAAAGTACTAGGTGTTTTCAGGCAGTCAGGGTCAGGGTCACGGAAAGTTAGGGTGAGGAGTTACCAAACCGGGTGATTTGCTGCTCTTGTAGGCATGTCTATAGGGAATACTTCCCAAGGAGCTCTTACTTAGCGGACTCCTGAATTTTGATAAGTATCTCTTTGTGCTCTGGTCTATTATGGGGAAAATGACTTCACAAAGAATAAACTGTGCCTGCTTGGTTTCTAATCTTAGATAATCAGAAACAAAATCTCAGTGATCATAGCCACAGGGAAGGGTTGTTTTAATCCACCCTGATTTTACCACAGGATAAAGGTGAAAACTGAAAGACAAACCTGTTCTAGTGCTTTTTAGGAAGGTTGAGGGCATTTAAAGGTCACTGAAGTTTAGCTTTAAATTATACTTAGGGGAGCTCTAGGACTAGCCACACGGGGCTCTTAGGTAAACCCAACTGGCCATGTGTCCAGGCTCACCTGTAGGGTAATTTATTAAGTTGTTTTCTCTCAGCTTGTCTATCTCTTGACTGAACTTTTCAGCTCTCAGGGAGGTTTAATTCGGAAGCCTCTGTATTCTGGAAGCTTTACAAAGAGACAGCCTTCTTTGATTCTCTCTCTCTCTCTCTCTCTCTCTCTCTCTCTCTCTCTCTCTCTCCTGTTTTTCCAAATAAGAAAAAAGGGGGAAACACTTAAAATTGGCAGAACCTTTCGTCTTTGTTTCTGTTTCTCACTGAACACAGACTGCATCTTTGCCACCTGAGGCTTCGTCCCTGACAATGCCATGGAGCTGCCTTTTGTGTAGGAGGTCATATGAGGTGTAGGGTGGCAACGGGGTAGGAGACACAGTGACATCCCTTAGGGGGTTTAGTCAAACTGAGAAGGCAGAACAGGGGCTTAAAAAGAAAAGGGAACTAAGATAATCCATGCTAAATTCTAAAAGATTAGTATATGCAGTAAGTGTTAGAGAATTTAGAAGAGCGCTAGGTTCAGCAATCTGAATATAATAATTCCTGGCTTCTGGGGGCTAAATTATTTAGCTCTGGTGATCTCGTCCGCTTTTGAGGCTCCTCTCCCTTGTTTAATCTTTAAAATGAATGGCTTGGACTTGCTTGGTTGTTGAGGTTCCTTGTAGCTCTAATGTGGTTGTCTAATTTTATCTGCTACCAAAAATGTTTAAGAGCGGGGACTCTGAAGTCAGAGTTTGGATCTTGGTTCTGTGACTTACTAGCCATGTGACCTTAAGTTATTGACCTGCTGTGCCTCAGTTTCCTCATTTGTAAAACATGCATACTAATCGTACCTGTCTCATGTTTGTTATGAGGAGTCATTAATATTCATAAATAGTCATTAATATTTATAAAAGCCATAGAACATGCCTGGCACATAGTGCATGCCATGTAAGTGTTTGTTAAATAGAAGAACTAGTTTTCTTGTTTTCCTATCAGGACTTAAAATCTTGGATGTTGATCTTCCTTTCATCAGTTGGATGCAATCAACAAATATCTGACTCTCTTCCAAGAACAATCAGTCCTATAAAAGAGTGGTTAGTCTTTCTAGTCTAGCCTCTTCCTTCAAAGCTCCATACTCATGGTGGTATGGTAGAAGGAACGTGGAGAGTTAAACATCTCAGTTCTCATTCTGTAAATCTCAGTTTACTCAACAACAAAATAAGGATGACAATGCCACCTTTTCTACTACTATATTTGTTAAATACACAACTTTATCATGAGGCCCAAATGATTTCAAATCTATGGAAAAGCGTTTGGAAGCGTATAGTACACGTTATATTAATAATAGCTACCTACTATGTGCCAGGCACGATTCGGTCACTGTATTTATATTTTAAAACACTTTTAAAGAACAGACAACTCCAGTTTTGACTCTGTTCTAGTTCTGCGAAAAAGGATTGGGCTATTGCGGTCAGGGTTGCTACTAGCAATGGGCAGTTAGGTTTCCTGTTTCTTGCAATTGCAGATTTTTTTGACCTATCATTACTCTTGTCCTTACTATCTTATCTCTGAATTCTACTAACTTCTTCATTTCTCAGCTCTCTTCCCTGTGTCTGAAAGGGGCTTTTTCTTTTTCTTTTTCTATTTATTAAATGTACTCTGGGAAAGATCAACTTTGCGTATAAAACTTGTGTCAGGTATTTGCATACTTATTAAAATATAAAGTTATTCTGGCAACTTTACTTAATGTCTGTCATCTGAATAATTACTGGATACGCCAAATCTTCTCAACAAACATCTTCTGGCTTTATCTTGATAAATAGCAGTTCCTTAGCTTTTCCAAATACATAATATAAAAGCTGTTTTCAGATTTGTGCCAATTGGCATGGAAATTAATTTTCAGTGTCTTTGGCCATGAAAGATGGTTAGCTGCCTCTCCTGGTAAAAAACAGGGATTTTCTTCTGTGCGGGGCATAACTTATATACTTGGCTAGTCACATTTATGTTTTTGGTTTTTTTAAAATTTCCATTAAGTAGAATTTCCCTAGGTTATTTCCTTCAGTTTGGATTTTTATCATCTCGTTTACCAATTGTAACATGAGTAAATGAGAATGGAGACACTTTTTTCACACTTGGTCTGATTAATTTATATTTCTCTCTTGGTTGAGTAATATAATTTGCATTGATCAAGTTGGGAGATGCCCACAAAGAATTAACTTCTACATGAGTTTAGTTTCCTGCTTGTTGCATAACACATTACCCTGTGTGCTTTGAAACGTGAAGAGTGGGTTTAAAGTGCAAAGATAAACCCTCCCTACCTTTTCAGAAAATGTGGTATTTGTTTCTTACTGATATTTCAGTAGGAAGTCAGAAGCATGCAGTTGGAGTTAGCAAATGATGTCTCATTACGGCTTATCTATTGCTTGATATCCAGATTCACTACCATTTCTCAGTAATGTGTCTATTTTACAGGCCAAGTTTACCATCCTCTACTCCTCTCAATAAGAATACTCTAGAAACTAGCACTTCTACTATTCAATGCAGATCTTTAATCTTGTACTGTGGAGCAATGCTAAAGTTTAATCGGAGTTGAAATAACCTGCAAAATAGTTTCTTGAAGTGGGGTCATGTGGGGTCAATGTATACTCTGGCATCTAGAGAGGATATTTTACATTCACATATCAAATTTTGATAATTATTTTTTAGAGCTTCTTTTAGGACTTACTCTCTAAATCTGGAAAACGTATTTCTTTATTTTGATAACACACTGTAAATGGTTTATTTTTAAAACAAAGTGGCTAAGGAAATCTTACATGTCTGTGATTTTATATGTGTGTGAACTTCTTTAGTTTTAGAAAATGAGCTTTGGAATATGGATTGACTTTTATCCAGGTGGTCTCCCAGCTACAGCTTTCCTGCCCTATCCTTAAAATCACTCTACTTACCCCATCATTCGTCAAAAGGATTCTTATCTTTTTAAATGTATGTTGCCCGGGGGAGCTGAATTCAGACTGGGGCATAGGTGCTGTTTAAAGGGGTATAAGAGGAAGGCCACTGAGGTGTAAATGAATTTATTCTCTCATTTCTGTAGAAATGTTGTATTTGGTCCTGCACTGATAATAGAAATCTTCCATTGTACTTCTGTACAGTGGGAAGCCTACTATTTTAGCAGTTAAATTAGAATGGGATAAGAATATATTCCTTTGATGATTTCTGTGAACTCCAGGCTACTCTGGCCTTTTTCATTTTATTGTATAAACTGAAGGAATGTGGCTCTAAACTTCCCCAAAGTATTAATGGCAGGCTGTTTGTGAATTGTATGTAAATGTCACTTTAAAGTCTCTTTTACCAGTAATTTAAATGTTATTTCAGTAGTATAAATTTGGCAAAAGTTATTCTTATCCGTCAAGTAAAATTTTGCTTTTTTACTGGTATAATTTGTATAATCTTGAGCATATGACTTTTGTAAATGACTTGTTGGTTAAAGGTTACTGGGCCAAAAAAAAAATAATGCTTTGATTATTGTAGGATATGTGTTTTTCTCAGGGTTGCCTCATAATGTTTTGGAAAGATTAAGTATTCCAGTGGCTTTTTAAACATGGTTAGTATTAAACCCATTTTATAGTGGAGTTGAGTGAGTCACTAAACATGTAAAATGTATTTTATAAAGCCATACAGGTGAATCATTGAAAATAGAGTACAATCAAGAGACTTCAAATAACCTTTTAAATGGCATTACTATCAACTGGGAGAATCTTGTGGGTTATGTAAAAATGAACTGGAAAGTTTCCAAAGGAGGAGGCTGATTGAGGAGGAAAGTAACAAAGCTGGATAAGAGAGTCTTCTGTTGTTCATTACCATTGGTTTTTGACATTCTCCCCTTGTTTTTCAAATTCTTCCAGGTAAAGAAGTTATTTAATTCAGTGCATGTTCCTTATCTTTTGCTCGAACTTGATCAGGCAGGTAAGATTCTGTTTAATATGTGAATTCTATCTGCTGACCTGAGCACATTTAATGTATTCTGTCTGGCTTTTATTTTTCTTCCTTGAGGTTTTCATTGTTTAGTGAGTTCTTACCAGTTGATTTTTCTTTAGACCATTTAGATGGGGCATTCCCCTAGGATGAATCATATTTACCTAGTTCATAGCCTTGGTATTACTCTGAGTTTCCTGTTGTTGAAATCATTGTGACTATTAACTTTAAGTCTAGTTATAGGTACAATATTTGCTGGTTTTATGGTAACTTTATTATTTTTGCAAATTTGTCTCCTGTCTGGTAAGCCATACCGAATAGTACTTGAATAATATATAAATTTGAGATGCACTCAGAAATTGTGGCAAAGACATATAAAGACCAACAGGGATAAAGATTCATAAAAGCAGCCATTAGGAAATAGTTGCATGTGGCTGAAATCCGAGGAAAAGGTTGGTGGAGTAAAACAGAAAGCCTCTTCTGAGGACCACGGTGCTCATGTGTTTTATTCATAGGTCTAAGTCCCAAAGACTCATCAGTCAAACATTGCAGGAATCTGGTCAAGTGCTCAGCATCATCGTTTCTTTCGGAAAAGTAGGCCCCTCCACGTCAGGAAGCATAGGTACTCTTCATGCCTAGTGGCTTGGAGAAGTAGAGTCCTGGGCGTTTATAGTCTCAGTCCCGTCTGCAAAGGAATAAAACAACAGAGAAGAGACCCAGCTAGAGATGCTAACTGGGATAGAAAACTCATTTCTTGGATCAGGAGGAAGTTGGTAGTTGTAGGGCTGGAAACTATTATTTGATGCTTTTAAAGACAGATTCCCTAACACAGAGAGAATCAGACAGTAGCTGCCACTCACTGAATGCCTGCTGTTTCATAGGGATTATGCTGGGTTTATAGAAAGTCTTTAATCCTTACAAGAACTCTGCAAGGAAGATATTATTCACATTTTATAGATGAGGAAATTGAGGAAATTGAGAGAAGTCAGATAACTTCGCTAAAGTCATATAAGTAGTGGATCTATAATTTGGACACAGGCCTGTCTAATTCCAAAGTCTGTGTGTTTTTTCTATAATACCACGTTGTCTGCCTGCCTTAGGATGACCTTTCTATTCCTCCATCAAGGAAGGCTCTTGCCCCTGAACTTTCCATAGTATGTGGAAGGAAATCCCAATAATTAAAATTTCATCTTGGCTGAAATGTAGCTTTTTACAAATATAAATTTTCCTGGGAGAGTTAAGTCACTTGCAGCTTGGTGTGAATTAGGAAAAAAACAAACAAAACGCAACAAGCTAATTAAATGAGTAAGATAAACAAATGAACTTGTCCATTAAGGATAGCACAAATAAGGGAGGTAACATTGGAATAGGATGGGCAGGATGGAGCTTGGAGGACAGGAGAAGGCAAGGAGGTTGACAAGGATGCTAAAAGGCAGATGGGAGGTCAGTAAAGGCAAGCATCAGCTACTTTGAAATGTTCATTCTGGCAACACTAATCAGACAGGAAGCTCTTTCCCTTTCTTGTGGAAGTGGCCATGGATCTGTAGTGCATGGCTAGGAGCTTCCACTCACCCTTTGCTAATGTCCTGCCTAAGAAAACCTGAAGGATGTAGTTGGAACAGGATTGACTAGAATCAGCTTCTGTAGGTGAAGGAGGGGCCTCTTGCTACGTAGATGAGGAAGCTGCTGGTCCTCTGTGCCCTCACATGTTGCTTCATCACACAGAAGCAGCTAGCTAGCTTCCTTCTCAGGGTCACTTACGGTCTGGAACTTGGGCAGCTTGCAGGAACAGATCAGGATTTATAGAGTAAAGCAGCAGTTCCCAAAATGTACTCTGCAGATCCCTGGGAGTACACCTATGACCTTTTGGGCATCCTCAAGGTCAAAACTATTTGCATGGTAATGTTAAGGTGTAATTTACCATTTTACTGTTTTGACATTTTCATTGATGGTGCAAAAGCAATGATGGATAAAACTGCTGGTGTCTTAGCACGGATTAAAGTAGGAACACCGAACTATACTAGTTTATATTATAGTCTTCACTACCACACAATCACAGAATCACAGTAAAAGAAAATGTCAGTTTATTTAGGACTACTATTGATGAAGTAGTAAAAATTATTAACTCTATTAAAATGTCAACCGTTTGAGTATATGTGTTTTTAATATTCTGTGTGATGAGGGAATTATGTATAAAGATTTTTGTGCTACATAAAGTGTGATGGTATGATGGTTGTCTCAAAGAAAAGCACTTGTGCAATTAGTAGCTTGAGTTGCAAACTGAACTAGCAGCTTTTTTCATGGAACACCACATATAGTTGAACAAATGACTGATAGTCAGACTCTGGTTATTCAGACTTGGGTATTTGGCAGACATGTCCCCCAAAACGTATAAAGTGAGTCTGTTACTTTAAGGAAAACAACTGATAGTATTCATTGCCAATAATAAATTTGGAGATTTCAGGTGAAAATTAGTATTTTGAAAGTTATATTAATAATATCTGCGATCAAATATGTGGTGATGGAAGGAGAACTGACTCTGGGTGGTGAACACACAATGGGATTTACAGATGATGTAATACAGTATTGTACACCTGAAATCTATGTAATTTTACTAACAATTGTCACCCCAATAAAAAAAAGAATCTAAAATATATATTAAAAATAATAATAATATCTGCCATGAGAGCGTCATAGCTTTTCAATACTTAAAAGATTTTGGTGGTAATATTTATGAATGTAATTTTTGTGATATTGTATGCTGAAACATGTCAACATTTGGAAGATCTGCATAACTTAGTGAATGAATATTTTTTGAATGATCAATATATGATCTTACAAAGTCTTTCATCGGTAAAATATCCATTCATAGTGTAAGATAGACCAATGGATTAGAACGTGACAGAGTATGAAAAGCTTATCTACATGATTTGAGAGTGCATGTTGCAGCTAACTTTTTTTTTTGATTATGGATTTTAATCTAATTACAGTAGAATGTGATTGCAGAGTTTTTTTTAATTAAGTTTCAGGTGTACAAAGCAACGTAATAGACATTTAAACCCCTCATAAAGTGATAACGCACCCCCTAAGCTATTTACCCCTCTGACATCTTACACAGCTGTTACAATATTATTGACTATCTTCCTTATGTTGTACTCTACATCCCGTGACTACTGTATTTCCCCCCAAAAAAAGATCTAACCAGAAAATAAGCCCTAGCATGATTTTTCAGGATGCTCGTAATATAAGCCCTACCCCAAAAATAAACCCCAGTTAAGATCGTCAGCCAGATGGATGCATTTAGTACATCTGTTGCAACACGTGACGGACGTATTGAATTATAAAATAATAATGTTAATATATAATTAAATATAAATAATATTATTGACACTAATACTTAAAATAAATGACAATATAAATTATAATTAAATGTTTGTAAATACTCAAGCGGGTGCCTTTTGACGAGATGAACTCGAGACTATTGCCTAATGACCAATCAGAGTACAGACACAACGCATGAATAACGTGTGCACTTGATAACGAACAGATGTGGTTGTCTCATATGAATCTTCATAATTCAGTGTGTCGTGTATTGTAACGGACGTACTTAATGCACTCATGTGAAATAAAGAAACGTTTTCTGAATTTCGTCACTTTTGTGTGGACCATCATTCTTAATTGTCATCATTTTTGTTGCCACTTCTGTCTCATAAGTCTTCAATTAACACTTGATTTAATGGTAGATTTAAAGGGAATAATATTTTGTCACCCAGACAAGATGAGTGCAAAAAGAAAGAGCTGTTCCATCGAGTACAAGAAAGAACCGTGGAGAACTTCTGGGGCAAGAATCTTATGGCTTTCTGCAAAGAGAAGAAGTTGGATCTCCAAATGGTCTGAAAATCCTGATTAGAGTACAATAAGCTCAGTCAACAGTAGGATGAGGGAAATGCTAAGAAGTGCAAATGTGGGTCAGGTCGGCAACCATTATTTCCTGAGCTGGAAGACATCATCTGTGAATGGATTGCTGACAGGCGAGCAAAGGCTTTGGTTGTATGCAGGGCTGATATTCAAGCTTTTGCCCTTGCAATGGCACCACAGTTAGAAATCTCCCCAGAAGAATTCAAACCATCACAACACTGGCTGGGTGGCTTCCTTCAGTGATATGAACTGTCTCTAAGAACAACACTGTTCAAGCTAGAAGATGCTGAAGTTATGAAACGTGCACTTGCGTTCAAGTCCTTTGTTGATGGCATCGACTTTTCTAAATACCAGCTCTCCAACATGATTGCTATGGATGAAACTGCAGTGTGTATGGGCCAAGGATCTCAAACGACAATTGATCAGAGGGGTGCCTTGTTAATCTACGTTTCCTCCACTGGTTATGAAAGAGCACATGTTACCTGTATTTTGGCAATTCGTCTGTATGTAAAGAAAGCCCCACCTCTAATCATCACTAAGGGCAAGAAAGATAAGATGAACATGTTTCAGGCATTTATGTTCTTGAAACCAAAAAAGCCTGGTGCACACAAGCAGTTATAAGGAAATGGGTCTATATTTAATGCTGCCACTTGTTTTGTGAGGTGGCCAAAGAAGTCTGCTAGTCTGGGGTTCAGCCAGCACTCACCGCGCTAAAGACATGAAGAATTTCCTTGCTGAGAGAATGGATCAGATTCCTGCAGGAATGACTGCCTATCTCCAGACTCTTGATATTGCAATAAACAAGCCATTCAAGGACCATTTGTGCATGGAAATCAGTGACTACATTGAAAATAGAATGGAGAGAAATCAGCGAAGAAACTCTGTGAAGCCTCGCCTGCCAGAGGTTGTGACTTGGGTGAAGAATTCATGGGATAAAATCACTGACAGCCGTGTTGCCAGTGAACTACGAGCATCCCCTGAAACTAAGCCCTAATGCGTCTTTTGGAGCAAAAATTAATATAAGACCCGGTCTTATTTTCAGGGAAATACGGTATGTATACCTATATATTTAGTTATAGTTGACATTCAATATTATTCTACTTCAGCTTTAGGTGTATAGCACCTTGGACATAGTCTATGAAGTGATTCTCCTAATAAGTCCAGTGCCCATCTGGCAGCCTACGTGATCTTTACAACATTGTTGATTCTATTCCCTATACTGTATTAACTACCAATTTGTATTTCTTATTGCCTTCACCTTTTCCGCCCTTCCCCCAACTCCATTCTCATCTATCACGCTGATAGATCTAGTACTTATCTGGCACCATACCTAGTTACTACAATATTATTGACTATATTCCTTATGCTATACCCTATATATCCATGACTACTGTATAACAACCAATTTGTACTTATTAATCCCTGCCCCTTTCACCCATCCTTAACCGACCCCCCCCATCTTAAAGAAGTCCCTCTAAGATTCCTTTTAATACTGGTTTGGTGGTGTAGCACCCCTTTAGCTTTTTCTTGTCTGGGAAGCTCCTTATCTGTCCTTCAATTCTAAATGATAGTTTTTCTGTGTACAGTAATCTTGGTTGTAGGTTGTTGCTTTTCATCGCTTGGAATATTTCCTGTCACTCCCTTCTTGCCTGCAAAGTTTCTGTTGAGAAATCAGCTGCCAGTCTTATGGGGACTCCTTAGTAGGTAACTAACTGCCTTTCTCTTGCTGCTTTTCAGATTCTGTCTTTGTCTTTAACCTTTGGCATTTTAATTATGATATTTCTGGGTGTTGGCCTCTTTGGGTTTATCTTGTTTGGGACTCTCTGTGCTTTCCGAGCTTGTAAGTCTATTTCCTTCACCAGGTTAGGGAAGTTTTCTGTCATTATTTCTTCAAACAGGTTTTCAATTCCTTGCACTCTCTCTTCTCCTTCTGGTACCCCTATAATGTAAATGTTGGTATGCTTGATATTGTCCTGGAGGCCCCTTAAACTCTCCTCAATTTTTTGGATTCTTTTTTCTCTTTGCTGTTTTGGTTGGGTGTTTCCCGCTATCTTATCTTCTACATGGAAAGTTGGATCTGCTTCATCTAATCTACTGTTGCTTCCTTGTAATATATTCTTTATTTCCATTATTGTATCCTTTATTTCTGACTGGTTCTTTTTCATGCTTTCCATTTCTATTTTTATGCTTCCTATTTCTGTTGAAGTTCTCCCTGAGATCATTGAGCATTCTTATAACCAGTTTGGAACTGCATCTGATAGATTGCTTATCTCCATTTTGCTTGGTTCATTTTCTGGAGCTTTGTTCTATTTTTTTTATTGGGGACATGTTTCTCTGTCTCCCCATTTTGGCTGCCTCCCTGTGTTTGTTTCTATGTGTTAGGTAGATCTGCTATGTCTTCCGGTCTTAATAGAGTGACCTTATGTAGTAGGTGTGCTGTGGGGTTCAGTGGTGCAGTCTTTTTGGTCACCTGAGCCACGCGCTCCAAGTGTGTCCTTTGTGTGGGTTGTGTGTGCCCTCCTGTTGTAGTTGAGCCTTGGTTGATAATTGCACATCAATGGGAGGGACTGACCCTTGGGCTCACTGGTTGTGAGGACTGGCCTTGACTACAGTGGAAGAGTTATTGTGCAGGGGCTGATCCTACAGAGCAGGATCTGCCTCAGTAGGACTCTGGTGCCTGCCCAATCTGCCCCTTGAGTGTGTCATACTTGGAGACAGCTGGGTGATGCTCCAACTCATTTTAAAGCTGGCCACTGGGGGCTCCAGCCCTAGGACCACCTTGGAGGGGATCCACTGCAGGTCAAGTTCAGCCCCAGCCCATGCCCCACCTGGGGCCACTTGGCAGGAGCCCCAAAGACATTCACAGGTGACTGCTGCCCGTGCTGTGCTTGGAAGCGCCTGGAGAGGCCAAGCTGCGAAACTAAGCCGCTAGTGCCGGCTTAGGGCTGCTCGGCCAGAGGTACACACTCTCAAGCTAGATGCTGCTTGTCTGGGTTCCACGAACCTTTGAGAGACCCTAGGAAACTCTGCAGCTTGAGCTAAGGCAGGCGGTCTGTATGAAAAACCACTGGAAGTGGTTTGGCTGTATCTGTAAGTTGAGCAGGGCGTGGTCTCAAATCGCCAGGACGGGGAGAACGAAAGCGGAGACTCAGAAATGGCAGCCACCTGCTCCTGCACACAGGGAAGGCAGAGGGCTCAGCAAAGAAACAGTGGCCTGCACCAGCTCCTCCGTCCAGGAGAAAGCCACCTCTGCAGCCCCCACCCCAAGCCAGACAACTCATGTCCCCACCATATGTCCCTGCCGCCTCTCCAGCCACTGGAGCTCAGAGCCAGTGATTCCCTTGGTGGGTAAGTCTGTGCGTGGTCTAGGAGGAGCACCTGGAACTCCAGCCACCCTGTGTCTCACTCAGTCACAATCTGCTGGTTTTCACAACCGGAAATTATGGGACTTCTCTCCCGGCACTGGATCCCTGGCCTGGGACCTCTCGCTCTTCTTGGGGTTAGGGGGACCCCCACGTCTGAAATATCCCTCCCAATCTTTAATGGACAAATGCGGGTGTGGGACCAGTCCGTTCTGCGTCTCTGCCCTTCCTACCAGGGTGGAGGTGGCTTCTTCTGCGAGTCCTTAGTTGAAGGGCTTCAGTTCAGCTTGATTTTAGGTGATTCTTAATAATGGTTGTTTTGTAGATTAGCTGTAATTTTGATGTAGTTGTGAGAAAAGGTAAACACAGTGTTTACCTACTGCCCCATCTTGGTTGTGTCTCTGCGGGTAACTTTTAATCAACTACTGCTTGTTGAGTTTTGGTGTAGTATCAAAGAAGAATATCCACACTTATCTGAAAAAATCTATTAAATATTTCTTTTTCCCATATGACTTTGCATTTTCATCATATACTTCTACGGAAATAACCTATATCACAGTAAATTGAATGAAGAAGCAAATGTGAGACTCTAGCTGTTGTTTATTAAACCAGACACTAAAAAAACTTGCAGAAATGTAAAATAATAACAACCTTCTCACTACATGTTTTTGTTTTGGAAAATATAGTTATTTTAATTAAATTGTTGTTGACATGTCATGGATTCATTAGTGTCAATTTTAAGAGAATTAATAAGTAAATATTTTTAAGTGTCTCAGTTTTAATTTCTGATATAAATATTGATAGCCATAACCCATATAACAAAAGTTCTTTGGGGGCCTCAGTAATTATTCACTCAAGTGTAAAGGGGTACTGACACCGAAAGTTTGACATCCTGTGTTCTAAGGCAAGTAGGGAGTTGAGTGTTAATCTAAGAACTTCGGGTTCTGTGAGATGTACTTGTCTCCAGTGTAGGAAGAACACTGCCCTACAGGTACTGGGCCTCACAACCAGTCACTTAGGAGAGATACATATAGTCTGGTCCATGTCTTCAAGAAACTTGTCATTTCGGGGCTGGAATTGCTGATGTTGTCTCTCAGGTCTGATGTGTGGTCTCTTATCTGAGTCTGCTTGGTTCCCCGAGGAACACGCCGTAGGCGTGACTTTCACACCAGCCTTGGCTGCCTAATCTTCTCAGTGCCTGGATCACAGTAGATTCTCAAAGAGCCAGAGGGGCTGTTGGCAGGGGTATTTGGTATAGAATCAGGTGGCGGCATTTACTCATCCAGCTTGTTTGCCGAGTGCTTACTGTGTGCTAGGCTCTGTACCAAGCACTGAAAATACAGTTGGGAACGAGGCAGGTGTGCTTCCTGTTTGTACAGAGTTAGATTTGCTTTCCACCCCCTGCTCCAAAAATCCTCTTTATCTTCCTTTAGAGTTGAGGGCCGGGGGCAGCCAGAGCAGTGTACCACCTAAGTGGGTGGTAGTGGAGTGACTGTGCAGCGAGTTCCTGTGTGTGCAGTGGTACCAGCTCTCAGAGAAAATCAAGAAGGGAAGGTGTGCTGCCATGGCTCCTCCTCTGATACCGTGACATTTTCCTTTTCTTTGGGCTGTATTTTGGACCAGTCTATATAAATTTTAAGATTATTACTTGAGAACAACCATCAAGATGATCTCCCGAGATTGGTATTGGAGAGGAGCTCGGCACCTGGAAGACACGGCATTGGCATGTGTATGTGGGCAGTGATAATAGTCGTGAATACCGTCCACCCTGTGCCAGAGGCTGATGCATGTTCTCCTGTTTAATCTGTACAATACCACAGGTGATATCATCTGCTGCTGATGAGGAAACAAAATGTAGAAAAGTATTAATATAGAAGATAGTTGGTTTGCCAGTGAACTCATTGGTAATTCCTGGTCCCCTCCCCTCAGCTTCCTCCGACTAACTCCTCAGACCCTTTCATGCCTCACCCTATCTGCCTTATGTATGATGTTCATGGTATTGATATTATGATAGGTGTTCCTGGGTGTGACGGTGGCTGTTGTAACCAGAGCTTGTGCAACCTGCCACCATGCTGGCTGTACCTTGGCTCTCCCTGTGGCTGAGCTGCCAGTCACAGGGCTTGTTGCTATATGAAACCTGTATCTTAGGCTTGGGTATCTGCCCAGTGGCGTTGATCTAAGGAACAGACAGCATCACTGTATTCATCTTAATTTGGCCTGGCAGCTGCTTCCATTCTTCAGCTATCAGTGTGGAAAACAGATATAGGGTTTGAAACGACTTGTGTGACAGTTTGCCATAAGTGTATGTTTGGATGCCATATGTCCCTAGCTTGGGGTTCTGATGTGTATCGCCTTTGTCCCCTGGCTGCTTATAGAGAGCATGGCTTTAATGCCTTCAGCAAGAGGGAGAGGAACTAACATTTGAACTCCTTTTTAATGCCAGCGTTTCACATCTTTCTCGCTTAATCCTCACAATCACCTTGTGAGGTTGCTGGATTTAATTCTGTTTTACAAGTGGGGCAGTAGATGCCCAGCGTTTTAGTAACTTGCTCAGTGTTGCTATGTCAAGCCCAGGCCTGTCTGGTTCCCCAGTATCCTTTTCTTAAACAAATAAAAACACCTTACATGCAGAGGGACCCTAGCCTAGCTCAGATCTCACCACTTTGGTATTGATGCTTATTCATACAAGAGATGTATTTTGGGAACCTATTTATGTGCCAAGCCCTGGCAGGAATATGAAGAGGAATAAGGCATAGTCTCCTTCTTTAAGGTCATTCTACGTGTTTTCATCTGCCTCCATTCTAATTTTAGTGTAATCAGGTACCTGGAAAGGCTGTAGGATCACAGAGTAGCTGTGATAGGATATTGGATAGGTGTTTTCCTGGTGGAAAAAACTAGGAAGTAAGGAATTCATAGCTGTAAACAAAACTAATTAGAAAATATCATCCATTGTTCATTTAGAGTGAATCAGAATGATGAGAGATAAAAGTGGAAAAGTAAAGAATCTTTTCCTACTGGAAGTAGGGATCCATGGGAGATTGTTCTGTTTATTTTATGAATTAGGCTTAAAGTATTCTTTAAACATTTTGGTTTTGTCTGTAAAAATGCTTATTTTAGAAAATTTGGAGACTGCAGTATAATAAAATATAAAAATCATATATAATTACATTCAGAGATAACCACTATTAATATTTTGTGTATCTTTTATATACCCTGTGTTTTGATTTTTTATTTAATAAGTTTTTGCATGTTATTAAAGTTATGAATAATTTATTCAGTTGCTATAAAATATTCCATATATTTACTTAGCCATTGCATGATGGTTGGGCAAATAGTATGTAGCCAGTTTTTTGCTATTATAGAATAACAGGTTAGAAATATTTGTCTTTGTACACAAAGATTTTGCTGTATTTAGAATTATATTCTTAGGATAGATTACTGGAATAGATTTCCGGGTCAGAATATGAAAACTTCTAAAGTTCCAGAGCCCTTTTAAATGATGTGTACAAATTGATAACCTTACAAGCTCAATGAAGTTTTAAGAAATAACAATAGGTTTTCAAAAATTATTGTTAGACAATTTGAGAGGTAAAAGAGTCTCTAATTTGTATTTCTTTGATTATTAGTGAGGCAAAATTTTTTCTATATGCTGCATTACGTTATCTGAATTGTATTTCATTTACTGTATTTCGTTCTCTGAACTTTCTGTTCATGTTCCTCATGGAATAATAATAATAACAGGAAGCTCTGATATGGCGATTTCTGTGAGCCCGTTCCAAGCACTTGAAGTGTTAATCAATCGTATAGTTCTGTGAGATTATATTCACAGATGAGGAAATGAAGGCACAAAGAGGTGAGATAACTTCATACAACCAGTAAGTGACAGAACTGGAACTTGAAACTAAGGCGTCTGGCTCCAAAGGCCAGCAGGCTCTTAATCAATGCTGAACTCTTTCTCTGATCTAACTTGTGCTCATGATCTTGTCAGTCATAGTTGTGTCCTCTAACTTCTACACACACACTTACACATACACACACACACACACACACACACACACACACACACACCTTTCACCAGGCTGCTTTTTACACGTGTGTTAGTGCTATTTTCGGAAATAACCACTGCACTGATCGGACCCTTAGTGTGTGCTTTGCTTTTCATGTAAACGCATGAAGAGGACCAGTGCTCATGTAGCATTCCCATAAGCATCCAGACATGTATACTGCTATTTCAGTAAATTTTGGTTTGGGAATGAATGTAAGGAGGGTAGGGAAGTTGACTATCTATTTAAGAAAGTAACACATATTTTATAAAAGGATTTTTCTTAAATAAGAAGTAGAAAAATGTTTTTGTATTACGCAGACCTGGATTCAAATCCATGCTAGTGGGGTAGTGTTACTCCTTGGTTTGAGTAGTTAGGATAATGTTTGTAATACATCTAACATAGTGCTTAATTAATGTCCTCTTCCCAGTGTACTTAGTGAGACAGGAAAAGGATGGATTTGTTCAGCTTTTTCTAAGGCAAGATAAATCTCTTTTTAATTGGCAGATATACATTCTAGTAAATTGTTGATTCTTTTTATTGTTTCAACAAATATTGGAGGTGCTGCTCTTATACAGTAATGAAATGAGTTCTGCCTTTCATGCACTCATTATCTATCGTGGGTCATTAGTCATTGTCTCCACAAGTGCAGGACTCTGCTCCTCTGTGAGCCTGTTTCCTCGTCTATAAAGTGGGGAATCAAATGAGGGCATATGCAAAGTGCTTAGTACTATTCCTGACGGTGCTCAGTAGTAGCTGAGTACTGTTCCATAATCGGTGCTCAGTAGTAGCTCTAACTCATGTGATATTAAAAATGATTTACCTAGAGTTTTTAACAGCGTGGGGGAGATTTTCTGTAATATAAAGTTTAAAGAAAAATGGAGTTTAAAATAGTTTTTGTAGAATAGTCACATCTTGTTTTAAAAAACATATAGGAAATGGACTGGAAAGAAATACACAAAATATGAATAATCACTCAAATAATTGTGCATCTGTCTTGCCAGCGCTACAGGCCTTGAGGAAACACAGGTTCTCCCAAAGGGGAAAGTTTTAATATGGAAGCCAGACAATCACAGTCCCATGCAAGATGAAATAGAGGAAGCAGTCAAGCACGCTGCTCTGATTTCTGAAGAAGGGAGGGTGGTGGTGTTATTCACTGAGAGAAGAGACAGAATTGAGACTAGGGAAGATGATGAATTTGATTTTGGAGACGTCGTGATTGTCCAATGTGGGCATATAGTCTTCGTGACCTGGTGGGTACATAGGTCTTCGTGAACGGGAAGGTTTCCTCTTGGTAGGTGAGGTTTGAAGCTGTGGGAATGAATGAAAGCAAGCACTCAGGGGAAGGAAGTCTGTGGAGTGAAGAGCCTTAGATCTTGATGCATCCAGATGGTGAGATTCTAAATGGCTCTTTTTCTTTCTTTACTTTCTTGCTTTCTTTATGTATAATTTCCTATAATGAAAATGTGTTTCGTGTAATGTCACCTAAAGTGTTTTATTTAGGACTGGGTTTGGCCACACGTGACAGCAAGCCCCCAAAAAACAGTGGCTTAAACTAGATGTAAGCTTCTTCCTCTCTCAACTAAAACAAGTCTAGAGAGAGGTAGTCTGTCCAGGGCTTTTACCATATTCTAAGTGTTGGATCCAATGTTGAGTCCTCCTAGTCTCATGATCCATGGTTCTCAGCATTTGTCTTCCACTTGTGTTCCAAGATGGGTACCCCAACTCCGGCCATCACTTAGAAGAAGGGTTGAAGGAGGAGAGCATGTGCTTTCCATTCAAGAACATTTTTCCAGAAGTTGCACATGACAGTTTATGTACATCCTGTCCAGAATTTAGTCATTTAGACATATATATGTTGAAAGGAGACTGGGAAAGAAATCTTTATTTTGGGAAGTCATGTGCACACTAAAAATAAGAGTTCAGTTAGTGATACTAATTAACGTCTTGGTTTTTCCTGTGGAACAGCTGAGGTTGGTTCATTAATTTCCATATAAACCATACATTTGTCTCCTATTGAAATCGTAAGTATAGAGGCACCATAATATCGTCATTATACGATGGTAGTGAGGTGGAAAATAGTTTGCCTTCTTAGAAAGGCCAAGGACTGAACACTGAACTAGAGGCCTAGTAAATTCATTGCACCCTCATCAAAGAGACTAGGAGATAGTCCAGCTTCATTCATTGCAACACAGGCCTCAAAAGAGTTCCTGAGATTATCGAAAGATTGACTAAGCATCGTAAATTTGTAGATAAAGGGGTTCAGAAATAAGTTGGTGGGGAACTACAATGTTCTCATCGGTCTGTAGAATGGAAAAGTTGGTCTTAGTATATCTAGGGTTATAAATGAAACATAGGTCACTCTTAGTTGAAATCCTTGTCTGCAGTATTAGTTGCCAACCAGGATGATCCAAGGCCACATCAGGCTCAGCTCCATGAGATGACTACAGCCCTCCCCCATGACTTGTAGTTGTCACCTGTCTTGGGATTCTGAAATTCTGGCTCTTGGAGAACTCAGAGAGCTAGGTTCCTTTCAATATCTACTACCTATTAGGGTTAAAGAATTTAGAGATTAATACTAATAATAAGCTATGTAACACTTCTTTCATCTGTAGGATCTAAAGGCTATTTACCTCTATTAATTAATATTCACACATCCTCTTGGCTGGTGGTGAGGGTGGCTGATCTCATTTTATAAGACGAGACTTCTGAGAGTTTACTGCAATAGAGCCTGTATCTCCTGAAGCTCTGCTGGCGCGTGGTTTTCTACATTAAATGTTGTTTTTCCTCTAGAATTGAAGTGGGACACTGAGAGACCTAAAACAAATGGAGTGCGGAAGGGGAATATTTCTGCAAGTTTGAGTGTATGTACATGTAATACAAAATGCATGTACTATTTTTTAAGAAGTTTCTCATGTCTTTTCCACTTATTTTAGCAAGCTGTTTAAGAAAATTACATTTAAAAAATTATGTTTTTCTACTGCCAGGGAAAGAACAAACTGAGTAATGAGAATGAACGCACTGTGGAAAATGCCATGCTTAGCCATAGACCTTGCTAATTAAAAAGAAAAGAGGAATGGGTTACCCCCTTGAATGCAGTTTTGAACAGTGTCTAGTGTAACACATTGTTGACAGGTACTGTGAATAACTGACTTGTAAAAGGGGAAAATCCAACCTCTTAACCACACTGATGTCTCCCTAGATTTACATCACACGTAAGGACATAATGATGATCACTCATATATTGAATACCTACCACATTCTGAGCCCTTTATATCTACTTGCTTATCTAATTTCCACATGAGTTATAGGTACTATATTTATAGCCATTTTACAGATGAGTAAACTGAGGCACAGAGAGGTAACAGAACTTGTATAAGGGCATGTCAGCAGAAAAGCCAGGTCATGTGACTTCAGAGCAGGTTCCTAACTATTGAGCCATCCTGCTTGCTAGTAGAAAGCTAGATGAGGCTGTGGGATCAGCTCAGATATTTACAAAAGAGAAGACCTGAGCACATTTGAATGACTTGAATAGTCCTGGATACATGATAGGGAGAGCAATAAAAATATGGAGAGTATGTTTAAGGGCTGTGGGGATCCCTCAGACCGCTTGGAGTTGGAATAGATGGTGGGCTCCAATAAAGGTGAGCTTTAATAGAGGTAGAATAATCCTTAGCCTTGTCTTCTGAGGTTGCAGTGAAGTCTAAGTATAGAGAGCTGCCCTGAAGAGGAGAGGTAGGAGGGAAAGTAGCTGTACCTGATGACCTTGAGCTTTTGGGTGGTATGCTGGAACCGGCTCCTACCAGCTCAGAGAGCCATTGTTAAACATTCAGGAAGTTTGCGAGCAAGTTGATAGCTTGAAATCAGCCAGAGTGGAAATATTTATACAAAAACAATTGGCAAATGCTACCAAATAGGGTATCTCCCCACCACCATCCAAAGCTGGTTTACCAGAACGTGATAGATTCTCTTCTCCACGTCACTAACATTCGAAAGCCTGCTGAAGTGCCAATTGAATTCAAACCTCGAGTGAGTACCTACTATGGGAAAGGTACTGTGCCAGGTACTGGGGATACAAAGACCGGCCCCTTAAGTGGTGGAGACAGGACAGTATGAGGGTGTAAATCCTGGACTAGATGTCAGACCTTGCGTTTACTCATCTGCAAATGGAGGTGCTAATACAGATCCCAAAGGATTATGGAGCTACTTAATGAGAACATGTAAAGCTCCTGGCACAGAGGTGCTCAATAAGTGCCAGTTCTAAGATTGCAGACGTGTAAGCAGGTGGCTTTACTGTAGCTCAATGTAAGAAATAAAGGAGTGACTAGTGCTATATATTTGATCAGAGAAGGCTTCACAGAGATCATGGGCCCCTAAGCAGTATTTTAAAGTTTTCAGGTTGTATGTTGCAATGTTTCGTGGATGAAGTTCGCCCTGGTCCTTGTCAGAAAGTTAATGCTGCTTCTTTTTTTTTTTTTTGTCTCTACAGCATGTTTCTTTTACCTCTTTATAGACTGTATCTCCCTATATACATTTTTGAATTGTAAGTCAAACAGTGGGTTTGGAGATAGACACACCTAGATTTATAGCCCAATTCCAACACACCTGCTTGGTGACCTTTGGCAAGCGTCTTCACTTCCTAGAATTTCAGTTTCTAATTTTGTGGGATGGTTGTAACTCTTACCTGATTCTGAGGATTAACTGAGAATGTAGGGAAAAGAGCCTAGCTGCCTTGTGAACTCCAAACTGAATCTAACACATATTTATAGTTTAGTCTCCCCTTGTGTTTCTGTATCCTATGCAATAACATACAGTATCTTTCCTGCTGCTGTGTCTTTGTACATATTACTCCTTAGAAAAATTCTGTTTAAGAGCTAGAACAGCATTGTGGTAAGAGCCAAGGGCTGGGTGTCAATCTCAGCTCTGTCGCTTATGACTAGGTGACCATGGGCAAGATAATTATCCTTTGTGTCCCTCAGTCTTTTTCAGCTGTAAAATGGAAAAAGTAATAGTGTCTCACTCATTGGATTGTTGTGAGGATTAAATTAGTTATGTAAAGACCTGGATTTATGCCTGGCATATCATAAGCCGTGAAAAATTTGGGAGGATTACTTCTACTCCCATTAACTACTACCTTCATTATTCCTCAAAATATGGTTCACTTACAGGGATCACTTGCATTTTGAAGCCTTCTCCTATTTTCCCACATTATTTACTGCCCCTCTGTGAAGCTCATGGGTCACTGCATTTTGAGTACCTACTATGTTCCAGGCATACTCCTAGGCATATTACAGATGCTATTTTATTCAGATCACCCAGTATGTTCTCATTTATTATTCCAGCTATTCTCTGGGATAGATCAAATTCTTAAAGATCAAATTTACCTTTATAAGGAGGACTGGCAACTTTTGATAATTACCATATAAAGGTTGTTTTCCCTTTCCTCTTTGGAAAAAGATAGAATCCCCAAATTAACTAGTAATATCCCATTTTACAGATTGAATCTTTTAACAAATATTTATTGAGCAATTATATGTGTGGGCCCGGTATTAAATTCTGGAAACACCACGGTGAGCATAAATAATCCTGGTCCCTGCCCACATGTGGCTATTTACATTTAATTTAATTAAACAAATAAAATTAAAGCTTCAGATCTGCACTTGCATTAGCCATATTTTAAGTGCTCAGTAGTCGTGTCGTTAGTGGCTACTGGGCTGGACAGTGCTGATATACTAAGCAGAAAGACTACATGGTGGGGCCGGCCTGGTGGCTCAGGTGGTTAGAGCTCCATGCTCCTAACTCCGAAGGCTGCTGGTTCGATTCCCACATGGGCCAGTGGGCTCTCAACCACAAGGTTGCCAGTTCAATTCCTCGAGTCCTGCAAGGGTTGGTGGGCAGCACCCCCTGCAACTAAGATTGAACACAGCACCTTGAGCTGAGCTGCCGCTGAGCTCCCAGATGGCTCAGTTGCTTGGAGTGCGTCCTCTCAACCACAAGGTTGCCGGTTCGGCTCCTGCAAGGGATGGTGGGCTGCGACCCCTGCAACTAGCAACTGGCAACTGGACCTGGAGCTGGGTTGCGCCCTCCACAACTAAGATCGAAAGGACAACAACTTGAAGCTGAATGGCACCCTCCACAACTAAGACTGAAAGGACAACAACTTGACTTGGAAGAAAAAAAAAGGCCTGGAAGTACACACTGTTCCCCAATAAAGTCCTGTTCCCCTTCTCCAATAAAATCTTTAAAAAAAAAAAAAAAAAGACTACATGGTAACATGAGAGCATTTCATAAGGGGATTTGACCTGCGTGATGGCTTCCTCAAGAAAGGCATGTTTGAACTAAGATTTGATGAATGATTGGGACTTAAGAAAGCCCTGTCATTTGGTAATTAAAGAGATTTAAGAAGGGCTCAGGGCTGGGGCAGAGAGATTCAGAAGAGGTTTGGGTGAGATAAAGAGATAGAAGGTCCACAGAGAGTCTTGTAGGAAGAGGGTGATGAAGCTGAGAGGTTGAATAACTTGAATTTCTAATCAGTGATAGACTCTAGATGTGACTTCAAAGTCTATGTTGCGCGATGGATGTTGATTCAAAGGACTTTGCTTCTGTAATGATCTCCTCGCCTCCTGTCTCTTTGGGAACTGCCAGATTTCCCTCTGCTGGATTACTCTTTCGACATCAAAACATGCCCTACTAATTTGCTTCTTAGACAAAACAATAAATCAAAAAACTTTCCTTGATCCTGCACCCCTCTTCAGCTACTTTTCCACTGTTCTGTTTTTATAGCAAAACTTCTTAAAGTAGTTGGCTATACACACTACCTCCACTTCCTTATTTTCTGTTTCTTGTTGAATCTAATTAGGCATTCCCCCCCACCCCCCGCCCCCATCATTTTCATAAAAATCAGCAATGGCTTCGATGGCTTAGTCCATATCTTGCAGGATTTCTCGGTAGGACTTGATAGAGTTGATCTTCCTCCTTCTTGGAGCACTTCTTCATTGGCTTCTGAGACACTAGAAGTCTAGTCTCTTTTAGTTTTTCTCCTACCTCCCTTTAGCTGCTTCTCAGGCTCCTTTGCTGGACCCTTCTCCTTTGCACTTTGCCAGGGCTCAGTCCTGGGCTAATTTATTTTTCTAAATTAGATTCATTCCCTGGGTAATTTCATCTTGGTCCCATGGTGTGATGGTTAATTTTATGTGTCAAGATGTTGCCCAGTTGTTTGGTCAAACACCAGACTAGAGGTGTTTTCTGATGTGATTAGCACTGAAATCAGGAGACTTTGAGTAAAGCAGATTACTCTATATGGTGGGAGTGGGCTTCATTCAATCAGTTGAAGGTCTTAAGAGAAAAGACCAAGGTCTCTCAAAGAACTTGTTAATTTCTCCCCAGCTCACTACTTTCTTCATATTCTTTGCAGTTATCTTTTCTGATAGCTCTTCTTCCTGGAATAGGCCCTCTATCTAAATTCTTTTAGGCAATTAAGGAGGGGAATGGGATAAAAAGCTCTTCCTGAGCCTTTTGTTTCTTTAAGACATATTTTGGGGGCTGGCCAATGGCTCAGGCGTTTGGAGCTCCATGCTCCTGACTCCGAAGGCTGCCCTATCGATTCCCACATGGGCCAGTGGGCTTTCAACCACAAGGTTGCCGGTTCAACTCGAGTTCCCCAAGGGATGGTGGGCTGCGCCCCCTGCAACTAACAACAGCAACTGGACCTGGAGCTGAGCTGCGCCCTCCACAACTAATACTGAAAGGACAACAACTTGAAGCTGAACAGCACCCTCCACAACTAAGATTGAAAGGACAACTTGAAGCTGAGCTGCGCCCTCCACAACTAAGATTGAAAGGACAACAACTTGACTTGGAAAAAAGTCCTGGAAGTACACACTGTTCCCCAATAAAAAAAGAGAAGTTCTGTTCCCCTTCCCCAATAAAATCTTTAAAAAAAAAAAAAAAGACATATTTTGGGGTGGCAAAATCCTGCTCCCCTATACCTTCCTATCCTACTTTATTCTTCTCCAGGGTACAAAGAATTCTACCCCCACCATTTTTTTGGTGTGTGTGTGTGTGTGTGTGTGTGTGTGAAGGAGAGCAAAGAAATGGGGTGGTAACTATGGGGGTTGGGGCACTTGGAATCATGGGAGGCTTTTTTTTAAATGGGAAAACTGCAGCGTGTTTGTATGCTGATGGGAATGATCAGGTAGAGAACAAGAAATCGATGATGACAGAGACGGAAGCTAATTTCAGGAGTAAAATATTTGAAGATTGAGAATGCAAGAAAAGATGACAATTTGCACAAGTGGATTAGTTGGCCTTCATTAAAACAGGAGTGAAGGCAAGGGATATGGCAGCTTGGTTATTGAGAGGGAAATAGCAGGGATTTCTATCTAGTTGATTTCTTTTTTTTTTTTTTTAAAGATTTTATTGGGGAAGGGGAACAGGACTTTTCTTTTTTTATTGGGGAACAGTGTGTACTTCCAGGACTTTTTTCCCAGTCAAGTTATTGTCCTTTCAATCTTAGTTGTGGAGGGTGCCATTCAGCTTCAAGTTGTTGTCCTTTCAGTCTTAGTTGTGGAGGGCGCAGCTCAGCTCCAGATCCAGATGCCATTGCTAGTTGCAGGGGGCACAGCCCACCATACCTTGCGGTAGTCGAACCGGCCACTTTGTGTTTGAGAGGACGCGCTCCAACCAACTGAGCCATCCTGGAGGCAGCTCAGCTAAAGGTGCCCTGTTCAATCTTAGTTGCAGGGGGCGGAGCCCACCATCCCTAGCGGGATTCGGCAACCTTGTGGTTGAGAGCCCACTGGCCCATTTGGAAATTGAACCGGCAGCCTTCGGAGTTAGGAGCACGGAGCTCCAACCGCCTGAGCCACCAGGCTGGCCCAATTTCTATTTTCTTGTAGTATAAAGCAGGTCCTGAGCCAAAGGCAAGGTGTAGGTGTATCAGATGTTTGAGAAAAGAGAATTGAATATGAAATCGTCACTTTGGAAACTGGGAAAACAACCATACTTGAGATGTAAAGGATTGCTGGGAAGCTTTGGGGACACACTGAGGTGTGTGGTCTTGACTTTAAGTGAAATCACTTTTAATTTCTGTGTGTTTTTCCAGCAATGTTTTGCTGCTTAAGTATGGTGCAGAATATCTGGACAGCTAGATTTAACAAGGGTGGACCTTGTCAAATCAGTAGAATTGAGGAGTTTGGACTTTATTTTGAGGATCCTAGAGAGCTACTGAAGGTTTGAACAGAGAAGATTTGGGTGTAAGAAAGGTATTCTAGCTCAGTGTGTGAGAGAGGCTTATTTGTAGGAGGAACAGTAGTTTAATGCAATGGGACCCTTGATCAAACACCTGTATAGATCTGTTTATAGTGTGCTTTGATGTTAACTCAGGAACTTAGAGGGTCTTTTCAAGCATTTTCTGAGTACTTATATATAGCAGGTTCTAGGAAGACAAGATAAATCAAACGAGTTTGCCGTCCCAAAACTCTCTTGGATTTGTAATTATTTTTATGTAGTTAGAGATACAGAAGAGGGGAGGAATGCTAAACACTGGGTTGGAATCAGGGAAGTCCTCCCAAAGAAAGTGACATTTCAGATGAGGTTTGAAAAAGTAGGCCCTTAGGGCGGGAAGATCATTGGGGTGGGGGGGTGAGGTGGAGGGGTGGGGGGGAATAACATGAACTCAGTCAAGAGAGATAACATGTATGACTAGAACAAATGCTGCATGATGGGAAATGAGGCACTTCCATTAACCAGGAACGAAATAGAATCAAGGAGTTCTCTATTTTGTCCAAGGGCAAGGTATCTCAGCCCTTAAAAGTGGCAAAAAGGGTTTAAAAGAGAAGTGAAGGTTTTTTTTAAATGGTGATTTTTTTTTTTACTTAAAAAAATAACTACATGGAGCCACTTTAGGGATTTGTGCTATAATTTTCTAACTTAAGAATAGTGTGAAGTTAAAATGCCTTATCTAGCCTTTTTTGGTATGCTGTTAGAAAATATTAACTATGGTAACTGATCTGCCTGTCACACAAAGTTATTAGAAATTAATCCTTATCACTTGCTTTTAGTACATTATTTCAAGTTAAATGATTTTAAAGTTCTTCCATGACATGCTTTTGAAATAAGCTGTAGTTTCTATATATTTTTAAGAATTAGGAGCTTATGATCCTGGTTCGTGGGCTGTTATTGTATAGATTAAATGAGCTAAGGCCTTATAAAATGGTTAATACTGTTTATTTTCTCCCTTAGTTCTACCTTTCTTTCCATCACATTTTTCATTCTTTGACCCTTAAATCACATTGTTTCTTTTTTTTTTTTTTTTTTTTTTCTTTTTAATTTTTTTTTTTTTAATTTATTTATTGGGGTGACAATTGTTAATGAAATTACATAATTTCAGGTGTACAATTCCGTATTACATCATCAATAAATCCCATTGTGTGTTCACCACCCAGAGTCAGTTCTCCTTCCATCACCATATATTTGATCCCCCTTACCCTCATCTCCCTCCCCCCACCCCCTTTACCCTCTGGTAACCACTAAACTATGTCTGAATCACATTGTTTCTTGAACACCTATGTGCTAGCCCCATCCTCTGTTCTAAGGACTCCAGAATCAGGTGAGGCACGCATTCAGTTAAGCTGAGTGGTTATCATGTCGGGAGATTGTCAGTTTAGTGCTGCATTGGTGAGAGGCTTGGAAGGGGCTCAAAGGAGCCACTGTGGTTGCCTGCCAGGTCAAAGGAATTGTGGCTTCTCACAGCCCTAAGAAACCAGCAACCCTTTCACCCCAGTGTGCGTCAGTTTGTCAGTATCCAGACAAAGAAGTGGGGGCATTCATTCATTCATTTATGCAGTAAATATTCATAGCTATCTACTAGTGCAAGGTGCTGAGTAAGAATATGAGTAAGAGCAGGGAAGTATGAGCGCATGGCTCACTTGGATAGCTCCAGGTGGCTTGGCATGACTGGAATTAAATATGCACTCAGTTTGCCTTAAAACAGACAGGACAGACCCAAACTTGAGTGGGATGAGGAGGAAGAATTAGAAGGGGAAGTTATGTGTTGGTGAGACTCCTAACTAAAAGCCTGGTAACTTCCTTTAGGGAATTGCCAGGCTGACTAATCTATTACCTGAGGGCAGTGGGTTCCTAACTTTGCAGTTCAAACAGCATCTCCCTGGGAGTTAAAACTCAGATGCCCAAGGTTGCAGCCCATACCGATTAAATCAGAAACGTCTGGGGATGGGAGCTAGGCGTCAGCATTTTTAAAGATCCTCACGTGATTACAACGGGCAGCCAAGTTCTGGAGTCCCCGCCTTAGGGCATAGTCCAGTTTTATGCATTTAAAACCCACTTACATTTGGGTTCTGGTTCCAAACATTCCTTAAATTGTTTTTGCTCTTTTCTCGGGTTGGGGGCGCTATGAACAGGAAGAGGATGTGGTGTCACCCAGTTAGAGGAACCTAGTTTGCTAAGCCATTAAGCGTAGGTTGCCAGCGCTGCACGAGGAGTGGATTTTTGCTTTGTCATTCTGACTCTGGCTGTGGGCCCGCCCACTTAGAGGAGGGCGTGGCTTTCTGGAGCCACTAGGAACCTGCAACTCATTTCCCTCTTTGCTTCAGTGCCGCATTGCATCCGAGCGGAAGGTGGTGGGGCGTCTGAAGAAGAGCCTGATGCCCTCCAGCCCGCGTTCATGTAAGCTTTGCGTTACCTGACCACGGCCAAAGCGCCAAGTGCTCAGGCTGTGAGCACGCTGGAAACGAGAGCATCCGCCTGCCGGGTGCGTGATACACGCAGAGGAAGTGGAGAAGTTTTAAGGCGTGTCTGAGTAGGGGCGAGGCTTTTCTAAGGCAAGTGAGCTTATTGGCGGCCTTTATTGTTTCGCCCGGGTCAGTGAAAGCTTAGCTCGTGGTAGGTGACACCAGCACCCCGTCGGCTGGTGGTTTCCTTCCTCTCGGTCTTCTTTTGTAGAGACAGGTTTCAAAATATCGGAGAAAATGGGCATTTGTATCATTTGTTAGTGCACGGGTCTTGCAGTGTAGGTAATGTGATGAATAGATTGACAGATCCTCGAACAGCATTGAGTAGAACGATTTAAGGTTGCCATTCCCGGAATTTTTGCACTGTTGAATCCTCAGAAATCCTGAGAGGTTGGCAAATCATATGTATTTCCGTGTTTACAAGTGGGGAAACCAAGGCCCAGAATCATGTGACTTGCCAGACAGTTAAACGGGACAGGTAAGAGTGGAACCCGCGCTTTATTTCACTATATTAGACAATACAGGGTAGCGGATTACAGCGTACACCACACTGCCAGGGTGGGAATCCTGGCCCTTTGTCCCCTAACTAACTCGCTGCTTGAAGTTGGGCAAGTTAGTTTTCCTTTGTCCCAGTTTTCCTATCTGTGAAATGGATCTGATAGGCTCCCCTTGAAAAAGGTAGTAGTGAAGTTGTTAATATATGCAAAGCACTATAGAAGTGTTAGCTGGTATTATCATTATTATCACACAACTATCCTTTTGAGTGTTGGTGTGGTTTTTATCCCATGAATGGGCCTGATGTCAGTGTAACTGGAGTCTGCATTCTATCACTGACTCATGCTGTGTTCACCCCTTTGTAAAATTGGACCATAAGCTCCCATAGGTCATGTAGGGTGTTGCTGTATTGCTTCAAGGTTCTTAAATGCCACCCTAAATGGGCAGTGTTTCTTAATTTTGCCCCATGGGTCCGAATTTCAAAGGAACATGGAAGTTGGATTTGGGCATTCTGTATAGATGCAGACTTCAAAGGAAGGTTAGGTTGGGAGGTGTTTTATAAAAGCTGAGATGATTGTGCCTTAAGTTTCCTTTTTTGAGGCTTTCCTGCGTTCTGGATTTACTGGGAACGTAGGGCGTTTAGGTTTCAGCGAGACTTGCCGGGATGTGAATCCGACCGGAACTCGGGCGTCAGCAGCCGGCCTCCAGGCCACGTTTCCAGGTGCTAAGCCCAAGTACCAGGTCCGGGATCCGAGCCCGACGGCGGGCCTCGGTCACTGTCCGGGCGGAGGCAGGGGGCGCTGTCCCGACGGCAGGCGGCGGTGCGCGTCGCCTGGGGGCGTGCAGTTGGGGCCACGGAAGCCCCGCCCCGGCCGCGCACTTCCCGCCGCGGCCCGGCTGCGGGGAGCCTGACCCGCTCGCCTTTCTGCTTCTGTGCCACAGAGAACGGGCGGGGCCTGGAGGGAGCGCTGTCCGAACTGACCGCGGAAACGGACGTACCCGTTGTGTTTGTGAAAAGGAGAAAAATCGGCGGCTATGGTCCAACTCTGAAGGTGGGTATGCGTCTTTCACTCTCCTGACCTGGGTGGGAATGAGGCCCCGGGGCTTTCCGGGGTCGCAGCCTTTCTTTCAAAACCAGGGTGCATGTGGACGAACCTCTACACGGAGCCGGTTCTTAGAAAAGGACAAAGAGACACACAGGGGCTAGCTCGTGTGTTACTCGAAGTTGATGAGACGTTGGGTAACTTTCAGAACGGGGCAAAGGAATAGGTAACTATTTTCATCTTTCAAAATAGATTTTTAAAAGTGTTCATTTCCTCCTGTTGCTCCTCCTCTTTCTCCCCCAGTAAATGTAAATAATTTTTAGCAGCAGTGTGAACTGCTGAACGTGTTGTTTAGGGGAGTATTAACAAAAGGGAATCAGGAAATGCTTATCTTGGTCGTCCCTATCATCTTCCTCTTTAATTTTCTGGGAGGGAAACCCAGAAACCCCCGGCCCAGGGGCCAGCATTTCCTGGTTGCTCCTTTGAGTGAGTGTCTTTTCAGGTGTCTCTTTTCTAGCCCAGAGTTAACCATCAGGCAGGGAAATGAGATAAGCAAAACTTTACTTTACCTCCTACCTTGGGACCACCCACTGAGGGGTGGAGGGGTCACGGCCTAAGGTACTGGCAAAATGCTTGGGAGCTGGGTGTGTGTTTAAGGGGACATGCAACATGGACGATATTCTACATCAGGTGTGGTTGGTTACCAGGTGAGAAAGCCTCGTAATCCCGTCGTCACCTTGATACATCTGCTTTAATGTTTGCTGATTATCTTTGTGTCCTTGTCTGTTTGTATCTGTAATTTCTAAGAAATAGATCTCAGACTTGAACATTGCCTTCTGAGAAAGTAAACATGAGGCCTCAGTTAAATGTAAAATCTATTTAAGATGTGTGTGCCTTTGGGAAGGATATTAACAATTTGCATTTTTATTTTTCTTCTAAGAGAATCTTATTTATGATTTTGGAAAAATGGGGATACAAAATGGAGATAGACTTCAAAGAGAAATAGCAAATGAATAGGAAATGATTAAAGAGATAAAAAGGCTTTTGGCTTATTTAACATATATTGTGTTGAGAGAGGGAGGTCCAAGATGGTGAAATAGAAAAAACAAATATTGTCACTCAGACCTTTAGTTTGCAAGGAAAATGAGACAAAAGTCTATTGATATTCCTTTCTGTCTGACTGTTTTGTTTGCTCCACCTGTGCCATAAATTTGCTCTTAAAAAGTTATGTAGGCATTTGATCTTTGTATAAATTCTACAGATGGCTCAGGTCTTAACATCAATGGGAGTAAAAAGAATTACTGGTTTTATAAGCTTTGGACCCATTTTATTGATATGATCGCTGTTTTCAATTCCATATGATCGTAGTTAATTTCAGACATTTAGGGAGCTACAATGCCATAAATGAAAAGCACACCACCAACTCAGAATTCAGTCATTTAGCATATCTCTTTTACGTAAACTTACCACTCTACTTTATATCATTTTATTTATTTTTGTTTTTTAATGAGTAGTAAGAAATGGAAGAAGGGACGCAACAAGGTAAGGACTACTAGTAGTTTGAAATATTTGTGAATTTCCCTCCAGTTGTTGCCCACATTTGGGGCTAAATGGTGGGTTCTGAAAATCTTTAGGGAACATTGGGTTTGAGTGGAGAAAGGCATTTATTTAGTGGAGAATTGAGTACTTACAGGATTAGTGTTATAATCCTCAAGTCCACGCCTTTAAAAAAATTATGTTTTCATACTTTAATTGCAACATAAATAATGGAGAAAGGACTTTTTAAAATGTATGCTTTTCCTTCTCTTAATATTGTTTTTTCCTTTGTCTCCCTTTCCCCTCAAATAACATTAGCAACAACAGAACTTAGCTTGCTTTCGTTGTACTTACTGTACAAGCCTCCTGGAAGGAACTAACCTTAGATGACTACCTCCAGGAAGAAGGTTTAAGTAAAAGAAGTGTGTTTTTAAAAACTGTAGCCTACAGACCACCTGCACAGAATCTTTTGGTAGTGCTTATTGAACATGCATGCCTGGGCTTTACCTGAGGTCTTGTTAAGTAAACCCTCTGGAAGGGGTTAGATCTGCCTTTGTATTTTTTTTACACAAGTCCCTCCTCCCCCAGGTAATTCTTATGGTAAATATCAAGTCTGAGACTTACTTTAACGTATAAGGTTGTTTGGTCAGGATCAGTTGCTAAATTAGAAGTGGGGAAAACAAAGGACTACTCTTGAACATCCAAAATATAATAAAAGATAGAAAATGGTAACTTGAGGCTGGCCCGGTGGCTCTAGTGATTGGAGCACCGTGCTCTTCACGCCGAGGTCACCGGTTTGATTCCTACGTGGGCCAATGAGCTGCGCCCTCTGCAGCAACAGCTCTTCCTGGAACCGGGCTGCCGTGAGTGTGGGCTGCTGTGTGCTGCCATGGGCTACCGTGTGCTGCCGTGAGCGGCTGGTGGCCAGCGTGAGCGGCTGGTGGCCAGCGTGAGCGGCCAGCAGCCATCGTGAGCGGCCCGCAGCCAGCGAGAGCTGCTTTGAGCGGCCGACTGAAGACTGGCGACAGACTGCCTCACCCCAGGGGAATGCAAGGCTCATAATACCAGCATGGGCCAGGGAGATGTGTCTTACACAACTAGACTGAGAAACAGCGGCTTGGACCGGAGTGGGGGAGGGAGGCGGAAGAAAGGGGGGAAAAAAGATTTGAACAAATAAACAAGTATTGATTTAAAAAAAAGAGAGAAAATGGTAACTCAACAGGCAAGTGAGTAACACTTTATACCTGAATAGAAAAATAGGGAACTATGCTATCTGTGGTTAGCACTTGTATGTCCACGTGGAAAATTGGAACTAGGGAGCTGCTAAATTCTGAGAACTATGAACAGAGTTCCTTTTGCTCAAAGACATCTGGCTCTCATGAGCATTTTAGTTCTGCACGGCAAGATTGCAAGTATTCTCATAGGGAACCTGTTCTGTGTGTAAATTGACGTCTCCAGGATTCCAGACTTTTGAAACCACTTGCATAAATGCCTGTTGGTGGTATTGAGAGGAAAAGCAACGTGAATGAAAAAGTGCACATTGGAATGAATACTAAGTGCTGGACATACGTAGTTAAGACTTGAGGAGTTTGAGATAATAGTCTTGGAAGATAAGACTAAAACTGGCAACATGGGACTTAATTTCTTCAAGGCAATAATACTCAATTACCAGGGCCTGATTTTTCCCCCACATATGTGCCTACTGCCCCTAGTAATTTTTGCCCAGGCTGTTTCAGGTACTCATTTCCTGTTGCCTAAACCACTTCAGCAGTCCCTAACTGCCCTTCCACTTCTGATCTTCCTCCCCTTCCAGTCCATCGGCTGCCGGAGTTATCTGGCTAATTGCTTCTCAGCTGCCCCAGATCTGCATCCGCGATAAAGTGCACATTCCTTAGTTTGGTATTCTGTAGCCTCAAAGGTGTAGGCCACCCCTCCTTTTCTGGTTATCTCTGCTCTGCTCCCTCACCTCCAGGAAGCTGCTGGGAAATGCTGTTACAGCGGTCGTCCCTAAAATTTCCCTTCTTCATTCTGTTCTTAATTTCAATTCCTGATTTCCTGCTTAAACCCACTTTTCTAACTGCCTGTTTTAGAGTACAAGGCCAGATTTGCTGATTCTTTTCCTCCTCTGTGCTCCCATAGCACTCCCATAAATCATCTGCAAAGGAGGAATCCTGCCAATGAATAATTTTGGCTTACATATAAAAAGTGGAGAGTTAGTCTTATTCTTTGTGCCTGTGATTCCACGTCTGTATTAGATAGAGCTCAGCAAATACTTAAGACCTGCCTATTAAGGAGCCCAGCTACTGTTTATTGAATGTCTCCTATGTGCTAGACTCTAAATGCTGAAAACTAGTTGTTTAAATCCTGAGTAGTCTTATGAAAGAGGTGGTATTATCCAGTTTTACAGATGACAAAATAGAGGCCCTGAGAATTTAAGGAGCATGCCCAGATTACACAGCTAGTTAAGTGGCAGAGTCAGGAATAGAACCTAAGCCTCTATACAGTTCACTCTGGTGTACTCACACTTTGGCACTTGGCTTTGTGTTATTGCTATTGGGATACATGCCTGATCTCCCCCGTGTGATGGTGTGCTCATGATTCAGGGCTGAGCCCATGCAAATCTTGGTATTCCTAGCATAGCTCCGGCATATTGGAATTCATTCATTAGATGCTTGCCAAGTGGAACTGCATTCCTCTGTGCCTACTAAATTGTACGTTCCATTAGGACAAAAATAATTTATTTTTATATATTCTGTTTTTTTTTAACACCTATTATGCATTCAGTTAATATTTGTTGAATGAATGGATGATAGTAGGGCTAGGGGACTCACTTAAATGAGGTAGTTAGCTACCACGGGTCTGATTTTGTGAAGGTGAACTGTCCATCAGAGACCAAGCCCTTATTTGTTCAGGAGAGAGTCTAGGCAGCATATACAGCAGTTCAGAATTTTAAAGAGCAGTGTAAGAATACAGTAGTCTGCAGATCAGGTGAGAAGTCACACTGTCTATTTAGCTACTACTTATTGAGCACCTGTGTTCTGGAAATTGAGCTAGGCCCTCTCTTTGTTACCTGTAACACAAGTCAGTAGGGCGATGTATATGCTTTACAATACATTTGTCCACAAATGTTTGTATATGATTTTTCTACAAAGGGGCACGACCACTCTATATGGCAGAGAAGACATTTTATAGCCTCCTTTTACAAATGAGGAAAGTAAGTGGAAACTAATAAAGCCCTGCTTCTGATTGGAATCCAGGCCTCCAGAGCTGAGTTCCTTCCCAGCTACCCCTTTAAAGCCATCCCAGTGCTTTCCGACCCCTGGTCTGTCAAAACGATGCTCTCGGTCATTGCTGATTTCTGAGGTGTGTCCCAAGAGAGTTGATAATTGTTCTTATAACCTGAAGCGTTCTGTTCTCATCTCACACCCTTGTTTACAATAGTTTTTGAGGCTTGGCAAGTCCTCAGCACTGGGTTTTCTGAAGTGTCAATAAAGTGTATGACCTGACCACGGAGCAAGGGTGGAGATTTTATATACTCTGAAATATTTCAGTGACTGGCTTCAAATTATTTTGTGGGACTTGATTGCCATTTTATCTCTTATTTCACTAACAATAAAGCAATCTTATTTGAATAGAATAGTGATTCAAAGCCTCTTTTGGACACTGGGTTTTTAAAGAATCTGCTGAAATCCAAGGACCCGTTCCTGAGAAAAATTTGCACATGTAGTTTTGCATATAGTCTCAGATTTTTTGGTGGGCTGGCTTCAGAATATCTAGTTGAGAGTTTTATTCTTCAAAGTAACTATACACACTTTCATTAGTTGAAGCTTTAGGTTTTAAAATTTTATTACACGGCAAATTTCTTTTCAGTGTTATTTGTTAAGTGAGATACATTCTTATATTCCTCCTTATGGATTTAACCTTTAAAATATTTTTCTGTTCCTGAAACATCCAGGAGTGAAGCTACTGGTTTGTAGATAGGGTTTTCTGTTTGGTGTCTAATGTTTATGAACCATTTGCTATCTTTGGGATAATTTAAGATTTACTAAGTACCTACTCAACAGCTGAAAATATTGTCAAATCTATCACATAATTCTCATTCAATATTTACAGTGACTTGATGATATAAGCAGTAGTATTCCCATCTTACAAAGCAAGAAGCTGGAGGCTAAGAGGTTAAGCAACTTGCCTAAGATAATTCTAATAGCTAGTAAGTCAAGATTGGAACCAGGTTTGCCTCCATTGGCCGTGGTCTTTTCCGAAACTCATTTGAAAAACACAGATACCTGCCGTCATCATAGCAAAGTTTACCTTTAATGCTGAAAAACCAAACAAAGCAAAAATGTACACGCACAAATATAACGTTAAAGGAAATTACGATGAAAAAGAAAATATACCTAACATCCTGCTACTTTGATAAATCAAACTAGGACTTTCACAACATCTCTTCACGACTGACTAAATATTAAATAGATACCTTGGAAGGGTGAGGCGAGAAAAACTGATATGAAAGAAGGCATGAAGAAGTCGAGGAGGTAGCTTAACAGCTATCAGTCTGTTAGAGTGTGGGAATCCTACCTGACTTGTTCCTGGTTTGGTTCAGAAGACTTTTAAGAGATTAAACATCTACTTGTTGTAGATTAATCCTGCAATAAAAACCCCACTAAAAAAGATAGTGGACTCTATGTGAGTCCTTTTTTTATTTGGCTCAAGAGAGAGACCTGTGATCTGTGACATCCATCCCATCATGTTTGGGTTGAGCACTGGGGGTTGTGGGAAAGAGCTTAATCTGAACTCCTGGCAAAGGACTGACAAATAATACTGGAGGAAAAACCGAGAAAAGGAAGAACGGAAATGGAGAGCCTTATTTAGCCTTTGGCAACATCTCCTGAAAGGACGAAGTAGTGGAGAGAGGAGCTAAATTATGTTGGAGGCCAAGCTCTGTGCCATTGGTTGGCTGAAGTCGTCTTACTGCATGAAGAAGGTGGACTTTAGTGACTTCTTTGAAGTAATAGTGCACTTTTGCTTTCTGTTAAAAGTCATAGAGCAGTTTATCAGCATAACTGAAATTGTGTGTTGCTGTTTCTTCTGTAAGCTGCATTTATATAATTATTACTAGTAATCTGACCTTAGGTTAGAAAGCCACTGTTTAGTGATTTAAAGATGCACAAGTGTAGAAATCCCATTCTTTAAATGATGAGGGAAAATCATTGGAGTTGAGATTTTATTTTGAGATGACATCTGAACCTTATGCTCTAAAGGCAGATTTAAGAATGTGGGATATGCAAGTATGGTTTCTGAGGATGATAGAAGTTACATGTTACGAAGGTTCTTAGGGACAGGGATCTAGTATAGAATGAACTCAGCAAAGAAATGACAACTTAATAATATGCTTGTCTTGATATGTTCTGTTGCTTCGAGCAAGTTGTGTGGGCTGTTATCTCCTGAGAAATCCCTATAAATAGTATTAGTAATACTTTATAAGTAGGTTAGGAGAATTATTTTTCTGAAGCGTTTTGAAATTCTTAGATGAAAGGCTCTGTATGGAGCAAATTGGTATCAGCCTGTTCTCCCTCTTCTGATGCAGGAGAAAATAGGCACCTTAGGGTGGGAAGGTTGGCTTATCTTTTGGAGTTCTTTTATAAATTGCTTTTGTTGAATTTGAAGTGGATATCAGAAGCTCCTAAGGACACAGTTAACCATAAAAGCAAACTCTTTGTGATTTGGGATTAGGGATTAACTCTTTTCATCTTAAATTTAAAATAGGTTTAAATATTAGTTTGCAGTTGGGCAGACTTAAGGGGAAAATGTGGCCCTTTGATGATCCTGGATCCCAACTTTGTTTTTTTCTTACCTTTTCTGTATTTCAGAGAAGGGATAAGGTTGACTTTCTGAAAAGGAGTCAACTTTTATTTTCATTGTTGAGAATCTCTTAAACTAATCTGAAATTTTTTGCTGTCAAATAACTTGCAGGAGGTGCTGGGACAAAGTTTAAAAAAACTACTACATTCATCTACGACGTATGCATTTAAATGTGCATAGTCAAATGCATCCATGTGAAAACAGCTTTGCTTAGAACATAAACCAAGTTGTTGGTTTAGAGAAGCTAACAGTCTAATGGCAGGATAATAGGTATATATGCACAAGTAACCATAACGCATGGTGTTTTTGAAAAATGCATGTTTCTTCCTGAATTACCCCTACTTAAAGAAATAAAGGTGGACAATAGTAATATAACTATTTTAGAATAACTTAATAACAGGTTTTGCTGTTTATGCATTTGCAAGAAACTTTCTATTAATGTCAAAGAAAAAGGAACCAGTCTAGATGCATAGGAAGTTAGGTAGGGCTAATTTACTTCTGTGTGCCTTGAAACCAGAGCTGACAGGTCAAGTGTGGTGTGTTCTCTCTCTCTCCCCATCCCCCCTCTCCCCCTCCCCCTCTCTCCCTTTCTCCCCCCTCCCCCTTTCCCACTTTCCCTCTCTCGCACTCTCCTTTAAAAGGAACGCCTGTTGCAGTGGTTAAAAACTTTGGTCTTGCGGGTTGAGCATGCATATTCTCTTTAAAAACGAAATGTATTCTGTTCCAGTGTTACCTGTACTTTGCTGCGGGTGTGACTGCTAAGCTAAGCGCTCTCTCCGACTGTAGGAGAATTCCCAGTGAACCAGTGTAGATTACTCACCTGATTTACAGCATTTGCTCTCACAGCCTTATCACAGATTGTGTTTAAAACCTTCATTGCTTTGCTCACCTTTTAGGGTCCAGATTTTCTATCCATTCAGTCTGCGCCCTTTAGCCTTTGGCAAGCTTCCGAATAAACAGCTCTTTTGTAGAGATTGTACCTGTTTTATTTGTTCACCGTTGGGTGGTGAGCAAAGATCGCTTGAGTAATACCTCCGAGCTTGCTCTAGCACTGACACACTCACCCACGAGGGTGCCCTCCGCTCCGTGGGGCAGGTTGGAGGGCATTGGGCTTTTGAGGGCCCGGGAAGGTAATGGGCGCAATTTACATTTGTATAATGAAGAGCTGAGTTCCAAACAACCGTCTACTAGTAAATGAACTCTTAGAGTTGGTGGCCTGTTTGTGGTGGAAGTTCTGCATGTCACGGTCCTTGGTCCTACGGGTAGTTTATAATCTAGCCAGATTTAGTTCAAAAAAAAAAAAAAGTCCCCACTTTTTAATCTCTAAGAATCAAAAACGAAGGTCGACTTCACTGCAGGATGTGACAGCAAGTGTTAAAGCACAGGACCTTTGGTTTCCTCACAGTTTTGTCATCGATCGTCCCAGTGTTTCTTCGAAAGCTAGATGATACTGTCAGTTAACGCTCAAACAATTAGCTGTCGCTGAGACGCGTGCTGGAGCGTGGCCTGCGGCCCGATTGTTGCGATTGTTGCGTGCGTCCCGTGCCCTGTGCGCCGCGGGCTTGTTCGCGAACGCGCCGCCCCCCGGGACTCGGGCTCCGCGGGGCGGGGCTGTCGGGAGGCGGGGCGAGCTGGGGGCGGGGCCTCCCGTGGTGTCGGGGGCGGGGCCTCCCGCGGTGGCCGCAGCGCGCATGGGCGGACAGCTTCCTCCGCGCCGACCGACCCCTTCAATTTCCGCCGCTGTCCGAAACCGTTGGCGGAGGCCGTTCGCCGAGCGCCTGCGGAGCTGCGCCGGTCACTGGCAATGTCTGACGCAAACGATTCCCTGAGGGGAGGCACCGAGGAGGGAGAGGCGCGGGCGGCGCGCGTCCCCAGTGGTGCGTGCTCGGTGAAGCGGGCGGAGCCGGAGGCAGACCCCGGGAAGGTGGCAGTGGTGCTGGGGGCTGCTGGCTGCTCCGACGGCTGCTCGGACGACCTCAGCTGTGCCGAGGCCCACGTAGCTCCCAGTCTCCTGGGGCTCGAGGCTGACGAGGAGAAGTGCCGCAGTATCCGCAAGCAGTACCGGCAGCTCATGCACAGCGTCCAGCAGAACCGCCAAGACATCGTGCACACGGCGAGCGACTCGTTAAGCGAGGCTCTGGAGGAAGCCAACGTCCTGTTCGACGAAGTGAGCCGGACCCGGGAAGCGGCGCTCGATGCCCAGTTTCTTGTTTTGGCTTCTGACTTGGGTAAAGAAAAAGCCCAGCAGCTGCACTGCGACATGCGCTTTTTCAATCAAGTAGCGTTTTGTGACTTTCTCTGCGTGTTTGTGGGTCTAAACCTGATGGAGGATCAGGGGCGGACTGCGTTGAGTGGCGGTGACGATGACCGTGGAGCCCTTTCCTTCTGGGAGACCCTCCAGAAGGAAGCAGCGTCCTGGATGGTGCGAGCTGGGACGTTCCACTTCATCTACGGTTCCTTCACGGCGGAGGCTGCTTCTGCCCGAAAGCCCCGACGTGGGCACCAGAAAACGGCTCACAGGATGGAAGACAACAGGGAGATGCCGGTGAAGCTCAGGAAGGTGGACCTGAGTAATCACCAAGAGGCGACGGAAAAAGAAGTGGAAAGAATCCTGGGATTGTTGCAAACCTACTTTCGAAAGTATCCCGATACTCCTGTCTCCTATTTTGAGTTTGTGATTGATCCACAGTCTTTTTCTCGCACCGTGGAGAATATATTTTATGTTTCTTTCATTATAAGGGATGGTTTTGCGAGGCTACGGCTTGACCAAGACAGGCTGCCGATACTAGAGCCAATGAACATCAGCCAAGTGAGCGAGGGAAATGATCCCAGTTCCTACGGCAGGAAACAAGGAGTTATATCTTTGAGTTTACAGGACTGGAGAAACATTGTGGCGACTTTTGAAATTTCAGAGGCTATGATCACAAATTCATGCTAAATATTTGTGTGCCCAGTCTGGGACGCATCTTGCGGCTTTTCTAACGTGTGTCAAAATGGAGAGTTAAATCCAAACAGCAGCACATATTATTGTTCTCGCTTGTAAAGTGAAAAAGTATTTTTCAAGAACATCAAATTGTTTACTGTGCAGTGTGGTTTTCTTGGTAGTTTACAAGATAGTGATGACCTGTTATTAAAAGAACTTCACTGGCATGTTCATGGGAAAATTTTTTGAATGTCCTTTGAGACGATTAATAAAAATCATTTCTGAATTTCGTAAGTTAAAAGGTATTTGATAATTTTCAAATAAAAAAGTTACGATGCCCTGCGATACTGTGTTCCTCTGTTACAGGGAACCAAGGGAGTCCCATATGGGGCTCCTAACCAGGTTGGGGAAAGAGTGGGTGAAAAAAATGGTAAAGACCATCCATAGGGCAGTGAATGTGCAACATTAATACTATAAAAAAAAGTTAAGATGCCTTGCTTCATTGCAGAGAGGGCTCAGGTCAATGAGTGGGTATCCATATTCTAAAAAAATTTCTCCTGTGATTAAACTCAGCAAAAGTCGAATATCTCTACTCTAGTAGACAAAGCATCAACTAAGTGCTGAAAAGTCATTAGGAACTGGTCAAATATAGGAATGGTATTCTAGGCAGCGGATATGGAGACCAAATATATGGGATTGTGAGAAGTTTTGGCACCAGAGAACCATAAAAGTTTTTGAAAACTATTCCATTTGAATGTTAAGCGGGGCACAAATTGAATTACCTTGTCTGTTAGTCTCCTCAGAGATAGAAGGTATTTTTGTCAGATTACTTCAAACACAAAAATCTTTTAACAACCAGTTATAGTCTTGATATTCTTGGTTAATTTCTTTTCTGGCCCCTAGTTTCCCTTTGTAACTTCTGCTAGTACACAGTGTCCTTCAGAATCAGTGATGTTTTATTATGTAACAGCCTTGAATATTTGTTTCCAATTCAATTTTGCATTTCTTAATAAGGCTTTAAATGCCTGGAAATTGTCCCTGTTTAAACTGAAATATAGGATTAATTTATGCCAAAGTTCTTCACTTGGGATAAAACCATAAATGCTTTTTTTTATTACCTGCAATTGTTTTAAAAATATAAGTTATTGGCTTATTTGGAGGTTATTGACAAAAATTGGGTCTTTAAGGAAACAGTTTTTCAAGGTGCAGTGAGTATGCCTATAAGCTTCTTTTCTTGATCTCTATAGGAATTTAATCTTTGGTGGTAGTGGATTTTGCCATTAAACATTATTTCGCAAGTGGATAACTATTTTGCATAGTAGTAATGATAAACTTTCCAACTAAGCCTAGCGTGGTGCAGGGAGAGGAGGCTGAATGACATCAAGATCGAGAAGAGGGATCTTAACATGTGGGTGGGAGGAAGGTTCTTCAGTAATGGAGGCTTTTAGCAAAAATAGAATTTCTCTTGAAACTTGGCCGGTTAATTTCTAAAGTAGTCGTTCCTTCCCCGTTTTCATTTGAAGGAATGCTGATCCTTCCCAGTGTCTACCATCCTTTGATTTAGCAGTGATGAAAGCATCTTTTGGCCTTGCTGAGTCTACTCAGACGCTACTCGGACTCTACTCAGACTTGAGCATGTCTCTACCAGCTGAGTTTCTAGGGTTTTCCAGAAATTTGCTGTTTAAAGAAAAGATATTCTTAATGATAGCAAAAAGATCTTGTCTCAGTTCTTTAATGGCCATCAAATTGCTCTGTTATATGCCTACCTACTGTCTTTACTAGGAGTATGTGAAAGTTAGTGATGACAAAAAGCATTAATAGAGAAGGTAGAAGTTTAGTGTCTTCTCTAAAGTTATAGCTGTTAAAATATAAATCAACTTGTTTTTATTTTTACTGATTGTCATGACACCTGGGTTGCCTCATCACTTTGAAATTAAAATGACTGCTTTATATTGAAGAAAAAAGGAGATAGGCCAATAGCTAATTGTAGAGATTAGATATGAACCAAACTGCAAATCTGGTTTCTCACTAATATAGACAGAGTTGCTTAAATTTCACAGTTTCAGTAAAATCAACTGAACTTAAGGAGAATATTATGGAAAACATTTTTTTTTTACTAGAACTTTGTTATATAACAGGACCACTTTCTGATCAAAGGACCTGCCTGGGGTCAGTCAGATCCTGACCCTCTTACAGGTTCAATTGGGCAAATTATTGAACCTGTAAACCTTATTTGCCAAGTGGGAATAATACCTGTCTCTTAAGTATACAGTAAGGATAAATTTAGAAAATATAAGTGACAAGTACTTTGAAATATGAATAACTGGGTAACGTATAGTGAGAAAAGCAGGAGATTTATAATCATTTAGACATGGGTTCCATTCTTGACTCATGGGCAAGGTTCTTATCTCTAAGGGCTTTTAGATTATCATTTCTTAAATGGGAAAGACATCTGCTTGGAAGAAAGACTGTTGTGAGGCTTAAGTGGGATGATGTATATAAAACATCTAGAATAGTATCGTCTCATTGTGAGCACTCATGTAAGTGCCTCCCTCTCTGAATCAGGGTCAGAAATCCATGCTGCCACCTCCTTCCATGGTGACAACTCTGTCATGGTTCATTCACTTTCCTTTAAGTCTAGACATAACTTCCTTTGTTCTGGGGAATCCATTTCCAAGGGATTGGAATTGGCACTATGTTAATTTACTTAACTGTTTGAGTACCCACTGTGCCAGGCACTGCTCTAGGCAGTGCGGGGAAAAGTGGTGGACAGAAAGTGACCCAACTTTCGTGGAATTATATTTTAGTAGGTGTGTTAGTTTTCAATTGCCGCTGTAACATTACCATTTAGTGGCTTAAAACAACATAAATTTATTACCTTTTACAGCCTGGAGTTTGGAAGTTCAAAATGTGTTTCTCAGGGCTAAAATCAAGGTGTCCACAGGGCTGGTTTCTACTGAAGCTCTGAGGGGTGAATCTGTTTTCTGGCCTTTTTCAGTTTTTGGAGGCTGCCTCTATTTCTTGATTCACAGTCTCTTCCTCCATTTTCAGAGCTGGCAGTGCAGCCTGTTCTGTCTTCACATTTATTACTGTAATGAAGTTTCCCTCTGCTTCTCATAAGGATAATCCTGGAAAATCTCCCCATCACCAGGTCTTTAAATCACATCTCCAAAGTCCTTTATACCAGTAATGTATTCACAGGTCCTGGGGATTTGGACTCGGATGTGGGGACTGTTGTTCAGCCTATCACTGGGGGTGGGGGTGGGGACAGCAGTATTACAGTTAATGATGACTGCTCTGAGGAAACACTGCTTGGGTAGTGCTTGACATGCTACCTCAGTGGTAAGGGAAGGCCCCGGGAGGAGGCATTTGAAATGGAATCTGTTATAATTTGCCAGAATACTGGATACAGAGTACATGTTAAATATTACCTTGGCTTTAGATAGTTAAGGTGCATAATAGCCGAATATCTAGATAATTAATTGATCATGGAGAATCAGCTTCCGTGATTGTCCTTGGAGGAAGGTAATGTAGCAAGATTCTGTTTCCCTGAGCAGGAAGATGGTTCTTTGTTTGGTTACTCACCTCAGTATTACTGTTTGGTACTCTCCACACTGCACCACCCATCAACATTGACTCAAAATTTCCTTAGACCAGGATTTGGGAACTTTTTCTGCAAAAAGCCAGATAATAAATATTTTAAGCTTTGTGGACCATATGAGGTCTGTTGAAACCAGTCAACTGTGCTATTGTAGCGAAAACAGCAGCAATAGACAATATTGAAGCAAACGGGCATGGCTGTTTTCCCATAAAACTTTATTTGAATTTCATATAATTTTCATGTATCATGAAGCATTACTTTTATTTATTTTTTTGCTTTATGTTAATAACCATTTTCAGTTCAGGCTGTAAAAAGAAAAGGCCTGCTAGATTTGCCCCACAGGCTGTAATTTGCCAACTCCTGTCATAGGCCTAGAGCCCCGTCTTTTCTAGAAAGTCTGTAGCATTTAAACCACCATTTAGTGTTCTTTCTTTCCTGGCCCATAATTCTCTAAAGCACAAAGGGGCTTGAGGTACAGAACCCCAGTGGCTGCTACAGCAACATAGTCGTCGGATTTCAAAGGAAACAAGCAGTGGGTAACCTGGTGGAAGTTATTTATCTCTGCAAACAAGGAACCCAGGCAGAATTTAGGGAACTTGTGCAAGTTCACACATAAGTGGCAAAGTCAGGTTCAGGTTTGGACTAAAATCCAAGCTCCTAACCCACTGTGCTCTACCCTTGTACTTCAGTGTTTTTCCACACTTTTATTTTTGTGGATGAGAAAACTGAACTGCAGCCCATACTCTCAGTATACCCAAGAAATTAGGAACTAGCACCCAAGTCTTTCGTTCTAAAAATATTTTTGAACATCACATACATGCAAAGTTGGCACTGGTGATACAGAGATGAAAGACAAAGATGTCTGTCCTTGAAGAGTTGATGGGACCCTTGTGATGATGCCAGTGGGGTCTCAGAGGAGGGACCCAACTTGGGCACCGTCAAGTAAAGGCTTCCCGCTGAATCTTGAAGGACATGAAGGGGCTGGGGTGGAACAGCCTGTGCTAAGTGCCCTGACAACATGGGTTACTGGAGTTGGGAGAAAGCAAAGGAGAATGTTGTTTGGGAACTTTAGGGAGACAGTGGAAGAAATGGGACTTACATTGGGGTCTTAAAATGTTGGTAAAAAGAAACCCTTTTAAACTCTAATGGAATGCTTTAGAAAGGGTAATGTGTTTGTGGACATTGAATAAAAATAATATAACATCCTTCAGTCTGTCTATGTACTGGGTCAGGATTTGATGGGGAAAGGGCATTTCAAGTGGGGGGTGGGAGTGCAGTGCAGGGAAGAGCAGGGGACATCTGTAAAACACTCCACAGCTTTTTGACTTAGTCCCAGACAGGTTCCCTTCTTTAGGTAGGGGAGCGTTAGTAATTTAAAAGGGCTTTTTCCTCCCAGCCACTGTGTTAATATGTATTTATTAAACTCTGCAGTTTGGTGAGTTATGTTAACTTCATTTTACAAATGAAAAGACAGAGAAACTCCTAAGTATTAGGCAATTATCGCAAGTTTTACCAAGCTTAGAGAGTGGTAGAGCAAGTATTTTAACCTAGGCCAGTTCCCCAGAACTCTTGTATAATGGTAAGAAAACCCAGTGTAACTCTCTGCCCAAGGATATAAACCATGTTTGGGGCGGGGTGGGGGGATAAAGATTACTTATTCTAATTTTAAATAAATCTGGCACGCTTGAATTGCTTTTGGCCTCTTTTGGGGGAGTCTGAAGCAGTGTTTTACTGGGGTGGCAGGGAAAGGCATTGCTGAGAGGCAGATGGAAGAAAGGGCGGAATAGTGGAAGACCAGCAAACACCTTCAGGTGAGAAGTTTGTGTATTTACACTTATGTCCCATAGCAGTGGTTCTCAAAGTGCAGTCTGGATTCCTCTGGGGACCCCTGACGCCCCTTCAGGAAGTCCTGAGGTCAAAATTATCTTCATAATATTAAGATAGTGTTTGCCCTTTTCACTCTAATTCTCTCGCGAGTCTGCCATGGAGTTTTCCAGAGGCTACAATACTGGTGATGTTGCAACAACAGACTGAACACAGAAAAGAGATGAGCTGCCTTTTAAGACAGACGTTAAAGAATTACAAAGATATAAAAACAATGCCACTCTTCTTGCTAATTAAAAATATTTCAAACAAATTATGTTTAACAATAGGATATTTAATATTTCAGTAATTTAAAATAGTAAAACACTTTCTTAGTTTTAATTTCTAATATGCTAAATATTAATAAATAAACCCCATTAACCAGAACTCTTCGGGTCCTAAATAATTTAAGGTTGTAAGGGGAGTCCGAGACTACCAAGTTGGAGAACTCCTATATCAGCCACTATGCTCAGCAGCCACTATTTCCAGCAGTTGTAGGTGGAGGAGGAAGGAGGAAGCTTTATTCTCTTGTCTCTCCTTACCCCATCTGTGTGCTCCTTCCTTATAATGTCTGGGGGAGCTGTCTTCTATTGCCTTACTTATATTTCAGGTGGGGAACCACTTAATTGGAGCTGAATGACGGCAATTTCAGTTTTAAGTTGGATAAAAATTTGAAGATACCATGTTTAATTCTAGGGTCAGCTGAATGTTTCAGTTGTCTATATCTTACTGATTTTACAGAGTTGAAAATATTCAGATTCACTCAGAGCTTTCTTTGTAAAAATCTGTGCACTGGTTGATATAATTTGACTTTAACATTGAACCATAAGAACCCAGGTGTGACACAGAACTTCAGTACAGAGCAAAATATTGGAGGGAGTATGTCGCTTTTCAGCATGACAATGCAACATTCTTTCTTTTGTTCTAGTAGATATGTTGGGGGAGGTAGTTAACAAGATCCAGTGGTTTTCTTTTAGGCAGATAGTGACTATGTTCTGGCACCATCTGTGTTAAGTACGAGGCATGATCCAAAAATACGGTGAATATTTAAATTAAAAAACTTATTACAGTAAAAGACACATTGCCATTAACCCCCCTCAAATACTCCTCCTTGCTTCGAACACACTTACCCCATAGTTCTTGCCACTTTCTGAAGCAGTTCTGGAAGTCCTCTTTCATGAGTGTCTTTAATTGTGCTGTTGTGGCTGCCTCAGTGTCCCGAATCGCTTCAAAACATTTACTTTCCTGGTCATTTTGACTTTGGGGAAGAGCCAGAAGTCACACGGGGCCAGATTCAAGTGAAAAAGGTGGATAAGGACACACCATAATGTTTTTATTTGACAGAAATTGCCGTATACCAGAAGTGATGTGTGACATGGAGCCTTTCAAAGGCTCTGTTGTGGTAAAAAAAAAAAAACACTATGGTGAACACTGCTGCCGAGTGCCATCCAACAGAAAGGCAGTGATCTTCCAAACAGGAACCAGTGCGTCAAACCTTACTAACAGTATGTGACAAGTTTCAACGTGTTCGGTGCAGTTAGGTGGGAGTGAGCTACAGTTGAGAGAAGGTGTGTTTTAGAATGTGTGGTAAATCATCCTCAATCATGACAATGCTCTGTCACACATCGCTTCTGGTACAGCAATTTCTGTCAAATAAAAACATGATGTGTCCTTATCCACCTTATTTACCGGATATGGCAGTGTGTGACTACTTCTGGCTCTTCCCCAAAGTCAAAATGATTAAGGACATCGAGGCAGCCACCATACCGCAACTAAAGACACTCCTGAAAGAGGACTGCCAGAAACTGCTTCAGAAAGTGGCAAGAGTGACGGGATAAGTTACTCCCAGTGACTCCCCCAGTTTGAAGCGAGGGGGATTTATGCGTCTTTTACTGGAATGTGTTGTGTGTTTTTTAATTTAAACATTCACTGTATTGTTTGATCATTCCTTGTACATACAGATAAAATGAGGCTGAGATTAAAAATGGTTATTTTCCAGAAGAACATCTAGCTGCATTTATTAGTTACTTCTTTCAAACCAGGAAGTCAGCCTTATGCTCTTTGAGGCCAACTAGAGAGTAACTTGTTACGCGAAGCTCATTGATCCTTTGATCTGAACGGCAATTATGACCACATTGTTTTTCCCCCCACAGTGCCTTGTATTGAAGGAGGAGCCTCTGCCATAATGCCAGTTGATGAATACTGGCTCTGTTTACCAGCCTCTCATGTTAGACCTTTTGTACAGACGGTCAGGGTGATGCAGTCTTGTCCCCACTGTTGCTGGTTTCCAGGTGCTCTCCCTTCAGTCCCTGAGCCATCATGTGTACCTGCCGTGCTGCCAAGGGGCAGCCACAGTGCCGCGCTGCCTGCTCCACCTTCCTCCTCTGCACCCCCTTCCACATCCCAAGCGTCCTATTCTACTGACCCTAGGCTCCGTCTTTCATCCCCTACATCTGATGGTAGGCAGGAGAAAAAGGTAATATTGAATATATCACCAAAATAGTGTTCAAAGCTAACAGGGAATAGAACGAGGGGGATGAAATGTCTTAAAATTAGAAGTCTAACATTTATATAATAAAGCCTGTTATGTGCCAAGTACAAAGAAACTAAACACTAAATATAATATAAGAGGCTTCGTGCTTAAGTAGATGAAAGAAATGAGTTTTACAGTCATGCTTATTTATTTATTTACCACCTCCCTTCCTTTTTTTTCCCTTCGTTGTTTATTTTAAATGCCCTGCAAAAGCAGGGATTTTTACATTTCACTTTTCAAGCAGATGTATGTCAATTAATGATTTTGTTCTGAATTTCTAGATTTTATGCCTTACACAATGCAGAAAAGTCTTAAATATTTGGCTAATCTGTTTCATTTGCTATTAACAGGGCCCTATTTTAATCTGAGACCATAGCCCACTCATTATTCTACCTTTGACTGGAAAGTAAAGATAACTACCAAATTGTACTGATGGTTCTATTAAAAACGCAGTACAAATGTTTTAAAAACCTAATTTAGAACCTCATTTAAAAATCCTTGGAAAAAAGGTCTGATCAAATGCAATTTAGTCCTAAGTTGATTTTGTCAGGCTGTGAGGACCATTCTTATGTGAAGGTACCGTGTGCACACTTCGGCTATCTGTGTGCATATCTGATGTGAGAACATTGAACATTTCCATTTGTGTGCTATCATATAAATCAAACATTTTTTCTTTGAAACTCTCATTTGCTTTTCCTTAAAGAAAGGTTTTATAAAACTTTCAGACATTGCTGCTTTTAAGTTATTTTCCCTCTCATCGTTTTTCTTCTTTAGGCTTTGCAAGAAGGCAGACTTCAAAAGCTACTAAAAATGAATGGCTCTGAAGATTTTCCCGAGGCCTACGACTATGACCTCATCATCATTGGAGGGGGCTCAGGAGGACTGGCCGCTGCCAAGGCAAGGCTCCTTGTGTGTGATCGGGTTACGACAGTTCTCCACGTTCTCGGTGGGATTTGTCTGAGCCACTCGTAGGACATTGTGCATGTTAACGCGAGTGGAACATGTTAAGGGGAATCATTTTTCCAGGTTGAACTATCTGTTCTTGCTATAAAAGTACTAGGCCCAGTATTTGGGGACAGATTTTCATCATTTTAAGTTTGGTTGATTTTTCAAAGATAATAAGGGCTGTATGGAAATGGCTTGAAATTAGATAAATACATTTCTTGGTCTTTATAAATATTAAAAAAAGTTTTTTTCACTATGATGATTTCCCTATTCAGAATTCCTCCTCCCCGATAGAAAGATGGAGAACAGTTGGGTTTCTTAAACTTAGTAAAAATAATTTGCCTCCTGTGTATATGAAGTGAGCTAAGCGAATAACCTCTAACTCGGTACCCTGGGGGTGATGGGGTAGAGTATGTATAAATAAAGGTTAGGAGTGAGGCTCCTGGCCATGAGATGCATTTTCTATGTGTGAAGGGGCCCTTGGAACTGTCAGTCTTCCTGAAGAGGTTCTTTTAAAAGAAGAGGTGTTTATACTCCCCTAAGGTGTGGCTTATGGTGAATCAGTAACGGTCGATTCCAGTGAAGCTGCCCAAATTGGGAGCAGGCCAGTATCTGGTATCAAGCAGTGCTTTGCTATAAATGACTCAAGACCAATACTCGGTGTATATATATGTATTTTACGGTAATGATGGTGGTTTTGAAGGACATATAGACTCAGTCCTTTCAAATATTCTTTGGAGGTCTAGTTGCTAATACACGGAGCTTATTCTCTGAAAAAGATAAAGGATACTATGTGAAGTGAACTTTTGACCGTTGTCATCATTCTCCTAAAACAGATTTGGCAACCTGATAGGTATCATCAACTTTTTCACTGGCTCCTCTCACAAAAATGTTAGGAAATCTGACAATTTCAGAAGAAAAACTTCTCTAATGTTTTGCCTAGAAACCGAAATAAAACTTACAAGTACTTTAAAAAATATTATCTTATAGGATACAGGCTGAGTCAAGGGTTGTTTACTATCAGTAAATCTGTTTTACTGGCTACTTAACCATTTGCTTAGAAATGGTCATATATTTCTCAGATTATTGCTTAATTTATTGCTGTTTGAGTGGAATTATGTACGAGGACTCTGGGTTTCCAGCTGACAAACAATTTTACAACTGTAATCTTCATAGTTCTTAAAGCTACCCTTATGACTGAATATTGCTCAGTTTTTATCTTGAAGTTGCACTAATCATTTTGGTATATGAAATGTCTAGGTATTAATAACTGGTTATACTTTAGGCATTATAGCTTAATAAAAATAGCATGGCTTTTTAATAGCCTACTTCCAGATTATCATTTTGATAATTTTGTTTTCCAGGAGGCGGCCAAGTATAACAAAAAGGTGATGGTCCTGGATTTTGTCACTCCAACCCCTCTTGGAACTAGATGGGGTAAGCTTTTAAAATATTTTAGAAGTGAATTTGTAAGAGCAGTGTTTTCCCTGGTATGGGTTTAAATGACTCCTAAAACCCAATTAAAAAATTAAAACAAACTAAAAACATGTACCTTTTTCACTTGGGCTAAGTTAAAGTGGACTCCAGTTAAATGTTGAAAATGTAGGTTCTTTGGCACAGAGTCAAGATAATACAAAACCTTATCCACAGTTGTTATGATGATTTAAAGCCAATTTGAGTAACCTAGTATATTTAGGGGCTTAATAACCAAAAATTTAAAGTCTATATCTATGGATTTCTGTTTTAAATCTACCTCTTAACATTCAACAGAAACTGGAATCAGATACCTTAATAGATAGCCCTTGCTTCATCTGAGTCTTGGTGAATTATATATTCATTTTTCATTTATTCAACAAGTATTTATTGAACACTTACTGTGAACCAGGGCCATGGAGATTTAGCGGTGAACACGACAGACATGAAGTTCCTGTCCCTGTGGAGTTTACATTGTGAGAATCAGCGAAAGCTGAAGACTAGACCACCTTTTCTTAAAAATGCTCCTATATTGAGGCCTGCGCAGGTCCCAACCTGTCCGTGGTTTGGGGTTGCTATCTGCCTCATAAAGCAAAGTAGAGGGTTTGTCTTCTGGGGAGACAAAGTCGTCTTCTCCTCTGAGAAAGCCTCCTACATCGTTGGCTTGGGCATCTTCCAGGAACAGGAGGGCGGAGATGGAGCCCTGGTGAGTTTGGGTTTTCAGCTCAGAGAGGCAGAGAGAGCAGACAGTGGTTATAACCAGAACATCCAGAGTGGGGTGTAGTTACCTCCAGAACGCGTCACTGCTAACCCAGCCTGGGCTTCATGAGGGTCATAGAAGTGGATTCCTTAATAATAAAATAATGCAGTTAACAAAAATGCTCACGTCCACCAAGTTTTATACATCGTTCCAGACCCACTGCGTCCCAGTTATGCCCAGCTTTACAACCCCTTTATCAGATAATCCTGCTCATAGATTCAGTATCTATGAGCAAGTATAGGGTTGTACACGGAGTAAAATACCAATTTCTGGCCTCTTTTATCAGCAGTCAGTTAATTTCAAATCTTTGAAGTATGTGGAAATTGTGGAAATCTGCTCATTTTTTGGTTTTGTTTTAGGATGTCACTGGTGCATAAGGCTCTCTGAACATAGAAGTGTCACAGACTTAGGAATCAACTTGTCTAAACCGTATTGGCTACATTAAGCGAATACATTAGGATGGTTCATAGAACAGTAATAATTGTGGACCTTTTTCTGTGACGGAGAGGTCCTTCAAAGCTGCTGTAAACTGACGTCTCAGTGTTTTGGCAGGTCTCGGAGGAACATGTGTGAATGTGGGTTGCATACCGAAGAAGCTGATGCACCAAGCAGCTTTGTTAGGGCAAGCCCTGCAAGACTCCCGAAACTATGGCTGGGCTGTCGCGGAGACAGGTATGGAGGGATAGTGACTCTGCAGTTTGTGCTTTTTGGGGTTTGAGCTTGCAATGTACCACCCGTTTTTACGAGACTAACAGTAACCTGGAAGTTGTTTTTCATTTGTGTGTTTACATTTTTAATGGATAAAAATCACTGCAGTTATCCTACGTCAGGGAGCTCCAAAAGTATCACGGTAAGAACAGACATGGCACTTATGAGTGTCTTTCTTTCATAGAAAACCAGAATTTTTTCAAATCAATTCTCATAATCACAGTTTCATAAAGGAGTACAAGTTTCATTGCTTTGCTTTGAAGCTGTTGCATTTTTCTCTCGCTCCAAAGAAGTCTGTTTCGTGAGCTGGTACTTTGAGGGTAGAGGGATGGTTTGCTTGTTGAGAAGGGGTTGGTTAGTCCTTGTTGGATTAACAATATTTAGAGTACCCTAGAAACCTTAGAAAAGTTGAAGAGGAATTTGTTGGCTTTCGAAAGTAGATAGCATTATCTAGTGGAAGAATAATAGGCCTAGCACAGCTTCATGACTAATTAATGAGCTAGGGCACCATGTCCTTGAAGGGTGAAACTCCAACCCCTACCTGATTGTAGTTTTGAGATCTATGAGGTAAGGGACACTTGAGGGAAAATCTTCCAGCCAGTAGCTAGAGTAAATTATTTTGTGGCTTTTTCTGAGTTTTAATGAATAATTATTATTTTTATTTAAAAGCAAGTTATAAATACATGCTTTGAAAAATTTTTTGCTTTTACTCAAACTAGTCATGCTTCCTTTGCTGATGCTTTTCCTTCCCATTTAAAAATTAACACTACTTTTTTTCTAAGTCTGGAATCTTAAAAAATTAGTGACTTAAAAAGTTTTCCTATGCTGGAGTCTTATCTCTTTCCTCAGACCCTTACAAGGCTGCTTTCTGTCCATGACCTTTGGAGGCCTGAGGCTGGTCCTGAGAGTTTCATCATTTGGTTCTGAGACGCCATGCCCCATGTCCTTTACTCTTGACCAATGAAAAGGGCAGTTGAGCAGACTCTCTGGACCTATGGAATGTGAATTTAACACATAATCTACTGATAGTCCACTTCTATTCCTTCCTCTGCCCCCACTCCAAGTTATTATTTACTTCTGTGTCTAAATGCTCACCAACCAAGTCTACCATTAACACACTCTTCCCCTTCCTGGGAGCCTGCTGTTAACGCACCTACCTAACCACAGGGTCTCCCTTCTGTTAATTTATTAGGCTGCTTAGTAGACATTTTAGAAAGCTACTGATGAAGTTACATAATATTACTATCAGTGTGCCAACTGTTTGCACTTGAGTGTCTGCTGGGGCGATACGAGATAAACAATACAAATCGTGTAGGCACATGGATTCTGTCCTCGTTGATGTACTGATTCATTGATGTACAAACCAGGTACCCTGGGAGCCTAGAGGTGGAATTGAAAAACGGATTTAAGAGGTGATGGAGATGATTTCTCAAATGTTGTGTCCCTGACTGAGGAGAGGTGGGGAGTAGGGGTCACTTCGTTTAGGCAGTGAAAAGAGAATGAATAAGGTACATATTTGAAGCATAGGAAATACCCTGGTGTGTCCGGAGTCTGGGTGTGGAGATCACGGATGAGGAATGGGTGTGAGGGCTGGTGCTGTGAGCTGAACACCCTGGGTGGTTTGGAGGGACGTCCTCGGAGGGATGTGTAGACTCGCTTAGCAAGCTGCACAGTTTTGCTGAGGGCAAGATGGAGCAGATGCTTATAGGTGCCTCCTTTGATGGCTCCTGGTATAGTAGGAAGAAAATGGGGAGAGAAGGTGAAGACCGTCACTGTAACAGAGAGGGAGCTGCCATCTTCCCCCTTCCCCATCTCAACCTTCCGCCACTCCCCAGCACCATATGGCTTCATTGAGGTTCTGCAGGTCAGGACTGATCATTTATTCGCTATTCCATCTCTATTCCAGTGCATATTTAACCCTACTATCCCTGGAGGGAGGTCCTGTTGTTCCCATTTGTCAGACAAGGAAACCGAAGCTAGCAGGTGAAGTGGTTTGTCCATGTCACAGCTAAGAATAGTCAGTGTTTAGACTCAGGATTTAGACTGAGGTATTTTGGAGTTCAAAGCACATGGCGTTTACACCAAAAGCATCTTTTTAAAGCCACGATGGCTCCAGTGGCGACTCCTTTGTAGGACCAGAGCTTCGGGAGCTGTTGTAGGGGCCGGCACAGTGAGATATTTTGACATGGCTGTGAGTGCGCCTCTCCTTACCACGCTCTCCCCAAGAAGGGTGAGTGATTATGTAACCTGTAGGCCACACTCCAGTATTTCTTCTGTGCCTTTGGGAGGAAAACCTAGGAACTATCCATTTTCTTTTCTAACCACTCCCAAAACATCTGTGAATCTCCCTACGCCCCCAAATTATTCCACACAAATTATTCCAAATTATTCTACCAGTATTCTCAGTGGGACTTCTTTCCCAAGGGGACATCGAGTTAAGATCTTTCCTTCACCCCAGCCTCCTGACCCATTAAATTGCAGGTTATTGTAGTAGGTAGACCTGGGCACAAATTCTGCCTTTGTCATTTACTGCCTGTGTGGACAAGGATTAAATACAATAGTGTGATTAAAATACCTGCCACTTAACATATCTTAGTTTCTGTCCTTTCCACCCAGACTCACTCCTTTTAATTCTTTCATCATCTCAGTAAATCATAGTAGCTTCAGCTGAGTACATTTCTTGGTTCTTTGTTTAATGGGTTGTAGAAAAACAGTTAACATATGTTATGGGGAGTTTATATTTGAAACAAATTAGTGCCCTCTTAAAAGAGGACATTTAACAAGAATATCAATCTGAAAAAGCAAAGAATTTGTAAAAGAAATTTGTAAAAGAATTTGTAAAAGAAATCTAGAAAAAGTAAGGTTGTCGGAAGCAAATTTTGATTTATAATTTCTATTGACTGTCTTCTTCATCCTCAATGCCACTGGCCCTTAAGACTAGGTAAATAACAGTGCTGGGGAGATATAACTTAGAGTCATAAAATGTTTATTCATTCTTGGAGGGGCTGGTACTCATTGGTATTTTCTATAAGTTGATGGTAGCTTTAAACTATCAACTCTTAATGTAAAATGAAGTCAGTGGAGCAGATTGCTTAATTTGGTTAGAAACATAGGAGAGTGTGTGTGAGAGAGAGAGAGGGAGAGAGAGAGAGGTCTTTACAATCTTAAAAAGGTAAGACATAAGTACAGGCCTCTACTAAATGTGAATTTTATTCACAGGCCAATTCAGCATGATTCCAATACATTCAATAATCGGGTGGTAGAATATAACTTGGTGAGCTGAGAAATCTTCTTTCCAGCAAAAGAATATCTCTGCAGTTGCCATGTAATAGTGATAAGCACTAGCATACTTAATTATGTTGAATTTATTTCTAAATTATATAATAAAGAACTAATAAATGTACAGCAACTGAGATAATAAATAGCCACTGCCACCATAGTGCACATGTGTACATTAAAACCAGCAGAAGCTTCCTAATTTCCTGAGGTTTTAAAACTTGAGCCAAATCAAAGTTGTTTTATTTGTCTCTTCTTACACATATCATTTATCCAACTAATTGAACATTTACCTCTTTTGTATTTCCCTTTTCCAGATTTTAAAGTAGAAATACAGTTTTCTATTTTTACACCTTCTGCCCCTTGTATTTGTCAGCAGCGATCCCCAAATCTTTGCTGAGAGCTGTTGAAGAACTGTACCCTCTAGTTAAATCCCTTCATCTTCCCAAATGGAAGCCCGGTGGTTTGTTTGTTATCTTCAGCTTTTCTTATTAAGCCTTGGGCTTCCAAAGTGAGCTGGGGCCTACCAGTGCCTGCCTTGCCTGCCAGGATCCCCGCAGAGGGGGGTGGTCATTACCTCCATCCTTTTGGTGCTGAATGATTGTGGTGAAGAGTCAGTGAATTCAGATAAATGTTTATGTATTAGATCTTAGAGGGCTAAAGAAACTTGGAAATTTTTCAAATGAGAAATCTCTAGAGTCTGCTGAGCCATATTCACAACAGATAAAAGCGTGAAGACTTGTTTTGCATTTTTCAAACAGAAACACATCTAATCTCATGTCCTTGACCAGAGAACAGTGTTGCGATTTTCTGGGAAGACTGTCTTCTCTAACACTGCAAATAGTTCTGAGCGTGTTGAGGGAGGAAAGGGACCTGGGCCAGGCACGTAAACTGGATGAATTGGTCCTTTGTGGAAGATTTTTGGTCTTTATATTTTTCAGATTTCTCTATTTGAGTTTTCGTATGCTCAAGAATTAAATGTACCTTTAAAATATTAAGTATTTTGGAAGTTTTAGGATCCCATTGTCATTACAAAGAAAGCAAGATCATTGCTTTGCAATTGAGGGCTTGCAGTTTGGGGATGTATTCTACCACACATCTGACTTTTCACATACATCGTGTGTGTGTGTGTCTACCATTGAGTTAGTGTGTGGCCTTGGGCAGCTCATCCATCCTTCATTTCCCTGTGTATATAATGGAAGGAACTCATGCCCCGTCAGGTGCTTTGAGGTTCACGTGAGAAGGTGCGCGGAACACGTTAAAGATACTGGGTAGTTCTGCTAGCTGGTTACTGTTGTCAGACATAAGGGTGTAGCCTGGCTCTCTGTGGTGGGACGTGATCAGATCAGGAGCGACAGAGATGGCTTATGACCCAGCTACTGGCATCGGCCTAAAGACACACCCAGGTGAAACACAAATCCTGCCTGGCCAGCTAGAGTCTGCCACTTCTTTTTTACATTTTTTTTAAGGGGGAACAGGACTTTATTGGGGAACAGTGTGTAATTCCAGGACTTTTTTTTTTCCCCAAGTCAAGTTGTTGTACTTTCAATCTTAGTTGTGGAGGGCGCAGCTCAGCTTCCGGTCCAATTGCCATTGCTAGTTGCAGGGGGTGCAGCCCACTATCCCTTGCGGGAGTCGTACCAGCAACCTTGTGGTTGAGAGGATGCGCTCCAATCAACTGAGCCATCCGGGAGCTCAGCGGAAGCTCAGCTCAAGGTGCCATGTTCAATCTTAGTTGTAGGGGGCGGAGCCCACCATCCCTTGCAGGACTCGAGGAGTTGAACTGGCAACCTTGTGGTTGAGAGCCCACTGGCCCATGTGGGAATCGAACCAGCAGCCTTCGGAGTTAGGAGCACAGAGCTCCATCCCCCTGAGCCACCTGGCTGGCCCTGTCACTTCTTTTAATAGTGGTGGTGGCCGGGTGTCAGCCCCATAGGCTGCTCCTAGAGGCTCAGCATTGAATTCCAACTTGTAGACCAGGCCAGCGGAATCAGGAGGTCTTGGAGAAACGCTGGGGTTGTGCCAACAGATGGGCTGAGTGTGGGATTATGGAGTATCCAGGTAATATTTGGGAATGTAGGAAGGTGGTGGATTGGGGGATATCAGAAGGCAGGGCAGCCATAGAGAACTGGGGTTCTGGGCATGTTACTACCCACAGTGGTTACCACCAGTAGTGTATGAAGTAGGAATTGGGATTTTGCAAGACCAGGAACTCAGTTGTCAGAGTGGAATGCAAGGTCAGGACCATAGGAGCTTCTGGAGTGACTTGATGCTGAATCCCAAGCTGATGGGTGGAACTTCTGAATTCCTTCTTCCTGAACATAATCGCAGAGATTGGGGGTGTGTGGAAGTGGCTGCCTACTATACCAGAGAATAAAGGAACTTTGGTAGAAAGGGGGTTTGAGGAATTTAGATATCAGGTGACGCTTGGAAGGCTTTAACAGAATTAAGGTTGCGTTAGGTCTCATCATTGAAATAACTGAATTTATTGGTGCTATTATTTAATCTCAACTATATTTTCTTTTAGAACATGGTGTGTCCTGTGTGATTAGCACAGTATTATCCACTTGGTAGCTTTACAGCTGAAATTTCACAGATGAATTTTCCCCTTTGATCTAGTTCCTTGTTTCTCTGTGGGGGCGTTTTTGGCACGCTGGGCTGGACAGCTCCTAGTTGTAAGGAGCTATAGTGAAGGATATTTAACCTCACTGGCCCTTGGGCGTCCCTAAGTCACTATGACAAACAAAACCACCACCAGTAATGTGTCTGGGATTTGCTTAAACTATCCTAGTTTTTTTAAAAAAAGAGGTATATGAAATGAGATTGGTAAGATGTTGGTCATTGTTGCTGCTAGATGATTGGCACATGGGGGTGAGTTAATGTACCAATGGAATTCTGTTCCATACCTGGTGGAGAAACAATGAGACCTGACTCTTTCTATAGTGGTGGTTGATGGATGCCAGACCCATAGGCCGATCCTGGCAGCAGCCCCCATACCCTCATATACCCAGCCCCCAGTCCTCTTGGCATCACCACCACAGTGGCCTCTGCAGTTTTTTTTTTTAAATTGAACTGATTTCTCAAGGTTTGCTGCAGTTCTAACATTTTATGATTTTGTGAATCGACCATAATCTGTTCTCTAGGATGCCACAAAGCAGTTTTTGTGCTGTCATTCCCCCTTCCAGAGGCTGGCCTTTGGTTCTCATAGACTTGGTTTCACCACTTCCTGTGTGGCTCCTCTGAATCTAAGACTCACACTCCTCACTTCCTTGATAGAAGCTTTCAGTATATGTTGATTTTTCTTGTCCTTCTTTTCAAACCACAGCTTTCTCAGAACCTGCCCTGTTCCTACCACCAGAGTATATTTTATCTGTATCCTATTTTTTCCTAGTCATTGATAAGTTATTAATTAATGAATGACAAAGGATTGATTTTTCTTTTTTTTTATCCATTGAAATTTAATATTAGTGCCTTGACTCAGAAGATTAGTTTTATGATAGAATTGAAGAACCTTTCTCTCTCTGGTGAGATTGGGATTTGGGGGGGCAATGAGAGAGACTCTTAAAATTCTTTTTCTAGACCAGGGTTTAGTAAACTTTGTAAAGGGACAGATAGTAAATATTTCAAGCTTCGTGGTCCTATATGGTCTCTGTTAAAACTACTCAACTCTGCTGTGGAGCACGAAAGCTGCCCTTGATAATGTGTAAATAAATGATCGTGGGTGTATTGCAATAAAACTTTACTGGGCGGCCAGATGGCTCAGTTAGTTCAAGCGCGAGCTCTGAACAACAGGGTGGCAGGTTCGATTCACACGTGGGCCAGTGAGCTGTGCCCTCCACAACTAGATTGAAAACAACGAGCTGCTGTTGAACGTCTGGAGGGGCAGCCGGATGACTCAGTTGGTTAAAGCGTGAGCTCTTAACAAGGTTGCCAGTTCAATTCCCTCATGGGATGGTGGGCTGTTGTGCCCCCTGCAACTAAAGTTTGAAAACAGAAACTGGACTTGGAGCTGAGCTGTGCCCTCCACAACTAGATTGAAGGACAACCACTTGGAGCTGATGGGCCCTGGAGAAAAACACTGTTCCCCACTATTCCCCTTTAAAATTTAATAAAAACAAAAACAAAACAAAGCAAAAAAAACCTTTATTTACAAAAGTGGTGATGGACTAAATTTAGCTGGTGGTGGACCTTGGTTGGCAGTCCCTGGTTTAGAGACTGTTAACCAGTTTAGTAAAGCCAAATCTGGCTCCATCAGAGTCGCTTAGGGGTTATTACAAATGCAGAGTCCTAGGCCTTACCACACCTTGTTAACCCCGCAGTTACTATTTACAATCCAAAGTAAAATTCCTGTTCATTTCTATATAAATTAGAGAAACAGTTGTGAATGGTTATTTCAGTCTTAAGAATTGCCAGGAAGCCTCGCATTATTTAGTATTCTGGTAGCTTTCTGAAAAGGTGAAAAGGTTGTTTATGTGCTTGAAGTGAAGTATTTGCCCTTTTCAACTAAAAGCCCTGATCTTTGTACTCTGTGTGAATAGTTACTGAGAAGCCATCTTTGCCAGGCAGTTGGAAAGCTAAACATTTCGTCTTATTTTCTTATGCAGTTAAACATGACTGGGCAAAAATGACAGAAGCTGTGCAGAATCACATTGGCTCACTGAACTGGGGCTATCGGGTGGCTCTGCGGGAGAAGAAAGTCACCTATGAGAACGCATATGGGCAGTTTGTTGGTCCTCATAGGATTAAGGTAATTGTGTGACAGCCTGAGGAGCTCTTTGGGGTCTGTTTGTGTTAAGCTTTGGTTGGGGGTGAGGGAAGAGAAAATAAGGTGATTATCCTAATAAAAGTAATAGCCATGGGACGCAGAGTGTCCAGTTTGATGCTTTTGCCATCCCATCTTATGGGGCTTGCTTTTGTGGTGTGGTAAAGGGTTAAGGGTATTTGGATTAGGGGCCAGGTTACCTGGACGTGAGTCTTGGCTCTGCGTCTTAGTACTAGCATTGTGACCTGAGCAAGTCCCTTAAGATTACGCAGAGTCTTAACACCTCTTACGCGTTACCAAATTTTTATGAAGATCAAATTGGATAATGTGGTGAATGGCCTCCTTTGTTAACTATAGAGCTTACAATTCTACAGGATAACAACTTATTGAAAGCTGTCATACTGCTTCCTTTGTAGGCAACAAATAACAAAGGCAAAGAAAAAATTTACTCCGCAGAGAGATTTCTCATTGCTACTGGCGAAAGGCCTCGCTACTTGGGTATCCCTGGTGACAAAGAATACTGCATCAGCAGGTAAGGGGACATTGCAGGGAGGAAAACCCCATTGTGGGTTTATGCTTTTGCTTTTTTCTTCAAACCCTTGTAGTCCATTTCCTAAAATGTAACGTAGTTTTTTGTTTGTTTGTTTGTTTTTCTTTTTTCCTTTTTGCCCAAAGGGGCAGGAGATTGGGAAAAAGAGAAAGGAAAGATTAAGCTTGTGTTAAGCTTTTAGAAGAGAGAACATTTTAAAAATTCAAAACTGTAAACCTTGGTCATCTTACCACTCAGAGTTAACGTCACTGCCGGCATACAGAATATGTTTAAATTTATATTTGTATTTGAAATTTATATATATGTGAGTATATAATATAAATGTGTAACATATAAAACTTAGCTGGATATTCACAAACGTTTTGTAAAGTGATACATGTGTATATACTTTTTTTTTTTTTTTTTTTTACAAAACTAGGGTCATCTATTCGCTTACTCTAACACTTGCAATGTGGACACTGAAAGAATTAGAGGATATAGCAGACCATTTAGATTTATCCATCCCTAGTCTCTATTCATTGTTGTTCAGATGCTCACAGTGTCAGTGTAGATAGACTTTCTGAAATAAGTGAGTCAAGCAAGGTTTAGCTATGTGATTTATTTTTGCCCATCAAATGATAAATTGTTCAGAATTGTTGTTCAGGTATTTTAAATCATAAAGACAGACAGGTTGTTGATAAATAGGTCCTCTTGGATGCTTTTTGCCCAGGAGTTTCTGATTGTGTTTTTACTCTTTTCAGACTCTTTGGGAGGTGGGAGGATATAATTTTTTTCCTTTGTGTCTCATGGGGGTAGCACAGATGGCAACTGTTGTCTTGAATAGGCTCCCTTCTCATATTTAAAAAAATTCATTTTCTAACTGCTTTTGTGATCCTTCTCATGCCTTGTATATTCTTCACTTAACTAGAAGGTTTTGTCAGGTTTTCCTTTTTATTGTTAGATTTTTATATTAATAAAAAACAGTATATTGATAGTTTTTTCCCATCCCTCTCCCCACTCTTGATAATTGGTGTTCCAGATCAGAGGTAACACACTTTCCACCACGGAGAGAGCTGAGTGGTGAGATGAGGGTGGCGTTTGCACATGGATGATATTAAACACATTAGTGGAGAATTAATTCCAAACAACTCATCATTTTGTTTGTGAGTTGTTCTGTCAGAGTTAATATGGTTTATTGTGTTTGGGGGTAGCTTAAGCTCTACCCGCAAAGCAACTGGGTGGCAGGAAAGGGAGCATGTCTAAGACCTTATGAAAAGTTCTCATGTGATGTGTGTAGCTAATTGAATATTTTAAATCTGAAAACTCTTTTGTTCATAAGAAAGTAAACATATTTACTTTGATCCGGTCATTATACACATATGAACATTTTCCTGTTTTTTTCTTCCCTTTTTAAAACCACTTTCTTTTCAGTGATGATCTTTTCTCCTTACCTTATTGCCCGGGGAAGACCCTGGTAGTCGGCGCATCCTATGTGGCTTTGGAATGTGCTGGCTTTCTTGCTGGCATTGGTTTGGATGTCACTGTTATGGTGCGGTCCATTCTCCTTAGAGGATTTGACCAGGACATGGCCAACAAAATTGGTGAACATATGGAAGAACATGGTATCAAGTTTATAAAACAGTTTGTACCAATAAAAGTAAGTGGGCTGCCTGTAAGTCTGTTGATTCTGTACTCACGTGAAAAGTCTAGAAAGAAAGTTGGGTGGGTGATGGAAGCCTCCTTTCGGCATTATAAATTAGGAAGGCTATAATTGTGTGATACAGAAAGGTAAACTTGTACCTGCCTACCACCTAAATAGCTCTGTTCTTATTGGCAGATTAATAATTTCTTCATTTCCTTCTGAACTTTCTTACCTTTGGTTCGCTCCTGTTTAATGCTTCCCTTTATGCATTCCTTTACTTCATCTCTTGTGTGTTATACTGTGCTGCTTCGTACATACCAGTGATTTAAATAAGAGCTCAAGACTAGACGGGTTTAAAATTTTTTCCAGAAGACATTTTTCCTCAGTATACAGTGTCGTCAGCAGATGCACAGTGTTATTCTGGCTTCCCTGAAAACGATTATCTACTATTACGTGGGTTGGCCTTTTATGCTAATTTAATCTTTTGACAATGCCGCATAATATGCCAGGGTTCTATTGGGACTTACTAACATTACGACATAATGTTTTGTTTTGATAACATAATGTTTTGATACATGAGAGTGACAGAATTGAGCACTTCGCCTGTGTCACATTAAGTTTCCTGCAGTGCACGTAGAGATGGGACTATTTTGTTAAAGTTAAGGAACCTTAGCGGTCATTTTAAAAATTGCTCAGTGGGTTAACTTAGTTTCCTTGCGTGACCATGAAATCTCGGATGTTGACAGAGTATGAGTGTCGGGGTCAGAATGACCTGGATTCAGTACTGCTCTGCCGGTTTCTTGCTTTATGACTTTGCGGGAATTACTTACCCTCTGTGGGCTTCGGTTTCTTCTGTAACATTGGGATGATAACAGCACCTATCTCAGTTCTTGTGAAGACCACATTGGCTTACACTCAGATTCTTTTAGACGTAGTCTGTGCCAGGTACTATCTTTCTATCTCATAATTGCTGTGAGGGTTAAGAGCAGATTTCCTGAAGTTATCAGTACTTGACTGCTGTAGCTGTTTTTTAGGGGGTAGAGGTATGATTTGTGTTAGGACTATGATTAGAAAACAGCAACAGTATGTATACGAGTATGCTTTACTGGTAGAAAAGTAACGTCTTCCTTTATAGCATCTTAACATCTGGGGAGTTGTGGTTCCCTGTGAGAAGCTGGTGGACTGTCCCTCGTGGATAAGCCGGTGTTTATGCACGCGACAGTTTGCCAGGGTGTCTCCGATCCCCAGAGGCCGATAGTGAACACTTGCTGTATTATAAAGTGACTGAGTGGAAGAAGCTGTCTGCGAGAGGAAGGAGAGGGTGCATTTTGGACAAAGAGTATAGTATGAGCAAAAAGTCTGTGGGAATTAACATTGTTCTAACTGCAGAAACCGTTCTGGATACAGAAAAGTAAGGCAGAGGAAAGAATTAAGTAAGAGGTAGGACGAGGCCTTTATGATTTTTAAGCAAATCTAAGCCACGGGCCAATCCAACTCTTCTCGAAGAAGAGCATTTTACCTTAAACAGGAAAGACATTTCTAGTATGGTCAAAGGGACTTAAATATATAAGAAAGGGAGTTCAAGAAGGAATCTTTACTATTTATTGATGTTGAAAATAAAATGACCCTTGACAGTTTTCCCACACAGAGTGGTTGTATTTTAAAGGTAGAGTAGAAATTGCAGGTGATTTTAAGGGTTTCTCCCAGTAAATATTTTACAGAAACCCATGATTTGGCTGCCATGCAGAGATGTCAAATGTTAACCACATACTTGCAGAATCCTGCAGGTGATGGGTTTCTCAGTCATCGTTACCCTTTCTGTAGGTTATCATTGACTGCTCTGTGCGGTAGGCTGCCATGTGGGATCTCGTTTGGCATAGCACAGGGCCTGCTTATTCCTCCTTACACAACTAACAACTGCAGACAACCCCCAGTTATGATAATACACACACCGCCTTGCCCGCTACGGTTTTTAGGGCTTTCTAGCTCTTATTTGTACAATGATTGACCTACCCCCATGTCTATCCTTTGTTGACAAAGCTGAACATCTGTAGTCAAAAGAGAATCTCTGACTTGGCACAGCAGTGGCTCCAAGGCATTCGGGGTTCTGGGTGAGTCATGAGGTAGGAGACTGGGGAAAGCGTCATTGGTTTGATTTTAGGAGTTGTAGTGCTTTCTCTGGCTTTCTCTTTCACTTTTCTCTCTGAATTTTATTCTGTTTGGAACTATTTGAAGGAAAGCCCCTCTAGCAAACATTAGCAGCAAGAAAGAAGGGGATTAATAAAAGACTCACACCGTCCTAGTGACGACATTAAGGTGAGGGAGATGGGACATGAAAGACCTTTCAAATCAGATTTTGTGTTTTAACTTTGCGTTACCCACTTAGAAAGGGAGGATACAACTATCCACCTTGATGCATGTTTTTATTATGGAGTAAAACTTTTTCACTTTTCTAGGTCGAACAGATTGAAGCAGGGACACCAGGCCGACTCAGGGTGGTAGCTAAGTCCACCAGTGGTGACGAAATCATCGAAGGAGAGTACAATACGGTAAGGAATGGACCCACGTCCATTTCATACTTCATTAGAAAGCAAATAATACGCTTATTGGATATTTGCTGGGTACTTAAAATGGCAATTTGCTCTTTCCAAGACCCTTGGTTCTATTCCCATTCTGAGACATCTTTATTACTTGTGATACTGTAATTTGTTTTGGTGTTGGGATGGCTTCAGACTTTCTCCACTGCAACTTAAAGTATCGCTTGTCAAATGGCTGTAAAAAGGCATCAGCATTTTAAAATGAGCTAGAATTTCTCTGTCCCAGATTCTTCCCTTTCATCTCCCCAGCCCACCACTTTTAATATTTAAGTGAATTCAGTCGTGGGCTCTGCTGCCTTTGTCTTTAAACTTGTTTAGGTTTATTAAGGAATTGTTAGCGACCCTTTTCTTAACAAGAAGTGGATAAAGATTTCTGCTATATCATGTCCAAAGGATTTTTTTAAAAGGATTGTAATTTGTTTAAACTCTTGCATTATTTTCTTAATGAAATACTTCTTTCCAGGTCTGGATGAATCAGATTGGCTTAGTAAGAGGAGAAAAGAGAATTAAATAACTCATGCAAAGCCTTTTTGTTAATAGTCACAACATGTTAATAATTTTTCAGGTATTGCTGGCAATCGGAAGAGATGCTTGCACAAGAAAAATTGGTTTAGAAACCGTGGGGGTAAAGATAAATGAAAAGTAAGAAAAAAATCTTTATTATATTTCACTGACTACTTTTTCAAGTATCTGTAATATTAATACTGGAGTTTTAGATTTTTAAAGTTAATTTCTCCATAGTTGGTGAGTTCCCCTTTTAAGCTTAGAAAAAAATCTTCTTTCCTGTTGTTTTTTTTTTTCTTCTCCTTTTCAAAATCTAAATGAGAGATATACTGGCTTGCTCTTTGTTTCTTTAATGTATATGTGTACAGAAGAAGATCCAACGCCCCTCTTATGCCCCCCAGTTACTTGCAGGTATGTGCTTTAGCTTCATTAAATATGTAGATTTGAACCATGTTGAAAGCTACCAAGTTTTAGGAATGCTAGAGAGGACACTACATTTCTAGTGACAGCTGCAAGTATGAGAACCTTTATTTTTTCAAGGGTTTTAAAAGTTAAAATATATACTATATACTATACTATAAACTATACCCCTGCCCCAGATAACTGAGGCTCTGGGATCTTCTCATGGGAGCAGCATGGGGTATTTCCCAGTATTGCCTTTCTTACATCTAAATAAAAACGAGTGCCGTGAGTGGCAGGCTCCCTTGGAGTTACGGGCAAGCTGTTATTCTTTGCAGGAATCACATTTATTCAGGAGAAGAGATATCTAATCTCACTATGAAGATTTTTTTCCTTCATTTTTTGTCATAAGCTGGTAGCCCAGTTTCCAGTTGGGTCCAAGGTTTAGATTTTGTATAATGTTAACGGCTGACATTTACTCTGTACTTACTGTGAGCCATTGACTGCTGTGCTGGCTGTTGCATATGCTTTCTCCCTCAATCCTCACAACCTCTTAAGGTAGATGATGGTGTTCTTTTCCTTCTTACTGTTATTTTCATTACCATTGTTGCCATTTATAGGAGGGGAAATGAGGCTTAGCGATGGTAAATAGCTCTCCCGAGATCATAGAAGTAGTAACTGACACACCTGGTGATTATAATTTAGAATTCTTAACCACTGTGTTCTAGTTTTCCCATTCCAGGGTTTCTTATCGTTGTCTATTCCTTCAGTTTTCAAAATAGCAATCAGAATTGTCTCTAAGCTTTTGCTTCCTCTGAGTTTTTGTTGTTGTTGTTGTTTGTTTTGTTTTGGTAGTACATTAGAACATGGCCCTCAGCTAGAGTCACAATTTGGGGTTTCTTTGGGAGAAAGAGGATTTTGTTCTACTTAGTAAATAATGGTAATTAATGATCATTTTTTTGAATTGAATCGATTTGCAGGACTGGAAAAATACCTGTCACAGATGAAGAACAGACCAATGTGCCTTACATTTATGCCATTGGCGATATTCTGGAAGGGAAGCTGGAGCTCACCCCAGTAGCAATCCAGGCAGGAAGGCTGCTGGCTCAGAGGCTTTATGCTGGCTCCACTGTCAAGGTGAGTGTCATGGCTGTCCCACTGAGATACTGTTTTTAATAACACTCCCAGTTCCCTATTTAGGGACAGTTGGGGATTTTCCATGTCTTGAATAATTTAGTTATTTTAGTATATGTGCTGCCAAAGCGAGCACTATTTAGTTATTTTGATGATGGCATCTGAGATGTGTTTTATTAGCTGTATTCCAAACAAGACATTGTCAAGACTGCTGTACCTTTGTGACTTTATTATGAAATAGTCACTCTTGGAATCACACTAAGAATACAATGAGCTTGATGAATCAAGTTTCAGCACTGTAATGTTCCATCTACTCATAATAGTTGCATTGTACATCAGTTTCGTTATTAGTAAATTAAGTAATATTTTTATGGCACCTCTCTAGGCTATATAAAAGGATTTGGGGACCTCGGAAATAATATCAGTGTGCAGAGCTGCTTGAACCAATATTCAGGCTTTATTCCCCTTCCCGTCTAATATATATTCTGCTCTTGGAATGTTGAATGTGTTACATTAATGTTTGTAAAGTGTTTTTTAAAAGTCACTGTAGGAAATTGAAACTCTATGGTGTGTTTCATGGGACTAGATGGCGAAAAATAATAAATATACTGTAAGACTATTTTTTAGAGCAGTTTTAGGTTCATAGCAGAACTGAGAGGAAGGTGCAGAGATTTTCCACATATCCCTTGCCCAGACACATGCATAACCTTCCCCATTATCAGTATTCCCTCCCTAATTATTTTTTAAAAAGGATTCTAGAAACATTAATTGTAAAGAATTTAGTCACTATCCATTTTCCTTATGCATAAATCATCATGGGTAGAATTAGATTGGTTAGAATAAGGGAAACCTCAAAGAACGCTGGTAGTAAAATTTGTAACGAGCATCTTGAATGTACGTGGGTTTAGTTTGGATTGTAGCATAATAAAATCTTATATTTTGAAATTAACAGGATTGAGGATAAAAAGGGCTTTGAGTCCAGGTTGTCTGATCATCCACGGAATAGCAGTCTGTTGGTTTTGTATTACTATTTGAAATAAACGTAACTATCTCTTTGAGTGAGTGGCATCTTATATTCATTGTTAGAGTTTAGTGTCTGGTAAACCAAGAAAGCATATTTAGAAATATAGCTTGAGAGGTATTTGATTTGTTTTTGACCTTATATCTTTGTGGATTCCTAAAATGGAAAGAAATACTATTGCATACCAACAATAACCAAAGGGTACACATGGAAAAATTTGCTCCCCAATAAATTTGAAATCATTGTAGCACAAAATTCCTAAAAAGAAAAAAAATATTAATGGATCCGTCAACCAACTCTGGCCGTGTCCGTCCGTGTGTGGGTATAGCGCTATATTCTAGCATCTGACGGGACACTCACAGGTCAGAACTCAGCCTAAATCTGGAGGACCTCCCTGTAGATCTCAGGGGTTCTCTTTGTGCGGTTCTGCCCTTTTCGGGGTTCTGCCCTGCAGCTGTTGTCCAATGTCTAAAAAGTGTTGCTTCGTATTTGTCTGGTTTTCTAGTTGTTGAAATCAGGAAGGTAAATTTGGTCCCTAATACATTCATGGCTCTAAGTGGATGTCTTCCTTTACTTTTGCATCAGAATTCCAAAGGTTTATGTTCTTAGAAGATAAGGATTATATTGTTTCTAGAGGGAGACACGTTCTAAAGATTTCACCCTATTGTTTTCAGAGAGGGAGAATTCAGTTTCTCATATTTTAAATGCAGAATGCCTCACCTCTATGTACAAATGTGACAGGGTAGGTTTTTATCAAATAGCATTTACAGACATATTTGGCATTTACATATTTTTCCCAATTCACCTCAGCACATTAAAGGCTCTGAGAAATCTGATAGTTGAGAAACCTATTTGTTTGTATAACACAGCATTTTACGACTTCTTTGACTTCAGAACCCTTTTGTCATCTATGCCTATTAACAAAAGATGCTTTGGAAATACTGTCATAATCATTAACTTTTTTTGTTTATGTGGTTTTTATTACATTTTCATTTCATTCTAATGGCTGCATAATATTACACTGAGAGTACATGCTGTAGAACCACTTCCTTATTTGCATTTTAAAGCCATTCCAGTATTGCCACTATTGATGAATACTGGAGCATTGCTCAGTTAATGCATGTAACTTCTTCCGTATATTATAAAGTTATTACTATAGATTTCTAAGAATGGGGTTATTGGGCCAAAAGGTATAAAATACTTTTTATGGCTCTTAATATGTATTACCTAATTGATTTTCCAAAGAAGTCTATTAGTTTCTATCACCCTTAATGAGACCGTCAGCATTGGGTACACTAGCATTGTTTTTGGCTGCTTTTTCAAAAGAAAACGTATGTTATTGTTGGTAACATCATTTGGCAGGTGGATGGAGAAGCCATGTGCTTCATTTATTCATGACTAGTCTTTTTTTTTCTAATTGGGCAATATTAGGGAACTGTGTGTTTCTCCAGGGCCCATCAGCTCCAAGTTGTTGTCCTTCCATCTTGTGGAGGGCGCAGCTCAGCTCCAAGTCCATTTGCCGTTTTTCAATCTTTAGTTGCAGGGAGCGCAGCCCACCATCCCATACAGGAATTGAACCAGCAACCTTGTTAAGACCTTGCGCTCTAACCAACTGAGTCATCCGGCCATCCCTCCGGCTGCTCGTTGTCTTCAATCTCGTTGTAGACGGCGCAGCTCACTGGCACATGTGGGAATCGAACTGACAACCCTGTTGTTCAGAGCGCGCTCTCTAACCGCCTGAGCCATCCGGATTCCTGACTAGTCTTTCCGGATTTTAAACCTCTGCTAAAACGTCATCCCATCAGTTAATGGTTCTCAGAGGAGAGGTTTATACCTGGAATTTCCATAGTTTTGGTAGAAATTTGTTAGTTTGCTTTCCTCCCCTACCTTTGAACCGTTTTGAAGTAGACGATTTTTTGAGTTATAATTTCTCTCATTATAACTCTTCTTCAACCTATAGTGTGACTATGAAAATGTTCCAACAACTGTATTTACTCCTTTGGAATATGGTGCCTGTGGTCTTTCTGAAGAGAAAGCTGTGGAGAAATTTGGGGAAGAAAATATTGAGGTAAGTTCTACTCTTTACACCTATGTTAAGTTACTACTAATTTTTTTCCCCAAAATTTAAAGTAATTTCAAGCATACAGAAAAGTTGAAAATAGTACGAAGAACTTCTGTATGCCCTTTATCCAGACTCACTTATTATTAATATTTTGCCCATTTGTTTTATACTTTTCATATTCTCTCTTTCCCTCTCTGATTGCATTTTGTTCCCCTGAACCATTTGAGAGTAAGTTCAGTGCCTCTTTACTCCTAAATACTTTAGTGTTTGTTTCCTATGAACTGGATCTTTTTTTATATAACCGCAGGATAGTTATATTTAGGAAACTTAACACCAATACAATACTTTTATAATCTGATCTACCTTCTATTTTTCACTTTCATCAGTTGACCCAATAACACTTCTTTTTAAAGCTACTTTTACTGATTTCGTTTATTATTAAAACAATATTGTTAGAAATATGGAAAATACAAAGAAGAAAATTAAAAGTTAGCTACATTTCTATTGTGTTGTATTAGTATTTTTCCCCCTACCGTTACTCTCTAATTTACACTAACTTTGCCACTCACCATTTATCATATAGTCAAGGATGCTATTTTCATATACACAGATAATGGTACACAAACGGACTGCTGTTTTAAATCATTTGGGGAAAAGTTTTTAGTAAAGTCTTCTAAAAGACCAGACTTGTAAATCAAAGTAAACTTTACGATATGAGTCTATTTTAAATCTCTCAGCAATCTTTTTCTTTATATATGCATTAGTAGTAGCATATAATATCTTGGTCTATTAGTAACACATTATTAACCTTTGTTTTCCGATTCTAAACATAGTATATCCTCATAAGAAGTTTGAAAAATAAACTGTAAAAGAGGACATTTTAATTCATGAAGAGAGAACTATTAATATTTTGGCACATTCTGGTCTCTAAGTGATTTATATGTGTTCATATATATTGTGTGTAATTTTGTGCAGGTACATAATGCTTAAATTTTTTTAAACGGTGTGATTAAGTTACATGTCATTTTCTGTCCTTTAAAATTAATATTAGGTCACGAGCATTTCCCCTTTAAAACACCGTTTTTTAAATAGCTCATGTAATCTTTCCTTTTAGGGATGCTATACAATAATTTGTTACTCCATTCTTTTATTAGATTGTTTACAGTTTTTCACTATTATTAATAGAGTGATGAATCTCTTAATTTTTTATTGTCTGCTTCTCTGATTATTTTCTGAGAATAGGTTCCTAGCAAAAGTTTTTAAATTTTAAGGTTCTTAATACATCATACTTCTTAACAATCTTTGGATTTTATTTTATTAGAATTTTCATTTTTTATTTTAAGAGTAATGCATTTGAGTTGAAGAAATTTTGAAAAATAAGGGAAGTAGGAAACAATTACTCATAGAGTTACGGCTGTAACAGCAATTTTTAGCAGTTGGGTTAATTTCTTTCATCATCTTTTCTCTGTAATTGTGATGCTATGATACTATACATTCAGTTTTGTAACCCACATTAAAAAAATTCACATCATTTTATAATATAAAAAGAACACTTATATGTCTACACCATTAGTATGTTTTCAAAAGGTAGCCAATCATATGTTTCTAATTGAGGTTAGCAGTTGGAAGAGAAAATAAGTCCCTTTAGTCATCCAGGGCTTAAGCTTTTTTTTTTTTTTTTTTAATTTTATTGGGGAATATTGGGGAACAGTATGTTTCTCCAGGGCCCATCAGCTCCAAGTCGTTGTCCTTCAATCTAGTTGTGGAGGGCACAGCTCAGCTCCAAATCCAGTCACCGTTTTCAGTCTTTAATTGCGGGGGGGGGGGGGGGGGGGCACAGCCCAGCCTCCCATGTGGGAATTGAACCAGCAACCTTGTTGTTAAGAGTTTGCGCTCTAATCAACTGAGCCATCCGGTCATCCCTACGGAAGCTCAGCGGCAGCTCGTTGTCTTCAATCTAGTTGTGGAGGGTGCGGCTCACTGTTCAGAGCTCCTGCTCTAACCAACTGAGCCATCTGGCCACCCCCAGGACTTAAGTTTTTGAAGCATCAGTGAGGATATCTGTGTGTCCTTCCATTTGCCCATCTTCCCGCCCTCTTTTGTTTTTCCCTTCAATACTTTTGGTGAATAATGCCAAAGGAGGAAATGTCTTTAGAAGTATTTTACAAGAGAACTATATAGTTGCTATAATTGTTCCTGGCCTCTTAACTTGTTTCTTTCCCAAAGTTGTCATTCCTATAAGATAACAAGACAGTGTTGGTGGATTTGTTTGTGGTGTTTTTTTAGGTATTTTTATGCAAGACAGCAAGTAATTATATGGCTTCATTCTCTCATTTGCTTGTTCTTTGTTGTTATTGTTACTTAAGGTTTCCTTTTTTGAGGTTGAGATGTCATTAAAGGATGAGCTTATAGCAAAAGGGTCTGACAATAAGGAGATTAAAGTCATTTACTTTCTGACCAGATTCTTAGTCCATGAATTTTATATTTAACGAAGTCTAATTACTAAAGAGCCTCCACTGTCTTCGCACCACAGCTAGTGTTTGACAAAGGTCCTTCTTCAAATGATGGGTCTAATTGTGCTTGTATCTTCTTAGGTTTACCATAGTTACTTTTGGCCATTGGAATGGACGGTTCCATCAAGAGACAGCAACAGATGCTACGCAAAAATAGTCTGTAATATGAAAGACAATGTAAGTGCATGCAATTCTCATTTAATCCTTTCAACTAACTTCATTTTGTTTTTAATATGTAGCTCTATTTTGATCACGTGCTACACACTGCCTTCCTTTACTGTCTTACCTGTCTTACCTCAGCGGTGCAGACGTTATCCCAGGGCCAGGACCGTGGTGGCAAAGCTTGATTCCCCGTTGGCCTCACAGAGGAGGCAGGCAGTCAAAACTTGCTTAGTGAGGGAACCAGAGGGACAACCTGAGGACTGTTGGTGTTTATGTGTGTGAAAGGGAACCAATTAAGTCATCGATACCTAAAAATAATGACAGAACGAAAAAGAATAGGAGTATTACAGGTTTATATATCCTAAGCAGCTGGCATAAATGGGAAAGCTGTCATGGGAAAGAGTGCTTAATTGGGTTCTGATTTAAGACTTCATTGCTTGCTGCTGCATGGAACAATCGGAAACGAAGGCCTCTGGGCAAATTCCTTGACCTCACAGAACTGGTTTCCATACTTACAAAGTGATTGAATAAATAAATCACTGTTTTTCAAACTTCTCTCTCTGCTGCCCCCATTTTATATTGTGGCCCAGGACACACATATGTCTGTACACATACACTCTGTAAGTGTGGTGAATGAGAACTGGTGTTTTTAACTTACTGGGATCTTTAAGAAAAAAATGTCTTCAGTAAAAATAGAAATGATGCTAAAGAACCCATATGTTAAAAGCCTAATAAACTCATAATTTTCCTGTCTTGGGGTTTTAATATTAAGCTGTGTATCCTGGTTAGAAATTACTGCTTCAGACAGATGTACGGTTGCAGATTACTTTTTACAGAACCCAGGGTTTTAGGAAAACCTGGATCCTCTGCAAAAAGGTCATCATGGATATATTAAATAACTGAATATATTAGGATAACCCCATAGCAAGCTATACACATTTGACATAAAGAACAATTTCATGTAGAGTCTTTTTTTTTTAGACAAATTTTATTAAGTTTATTTGTATGAGTATACATTAGACAGAAAGTTGAATAATTGTGCCAGGAAGGACACTTGCTATTTAATGGCAGAGCTGGAATTCAACCCCGGGCAATATATATCCCATGCTATTAACTGTTATTCTATGCCCGTGTAGTCTTTTGCATTCCTTCCTGATCCTGTACCCCTCACTTCTTCCCTACCCCAGAGGCAACACTGTCTTGATGTTGGAGTATCTCACCTGTTCATGTTTTTATATGTTTGCCACCTATCGTGCATCCATAAACATTATGGTTTAATTGAGTGGTAGCGTCAGTTAAATAGAAGCCTGCAACTTATTTAATCTCATTTTTTGAGAAGTACCCGCATTATTACACGTACATCTAGTATATTTTAAGACCTAGTATATTTCGTGCTTTATTTATCCATATACTCAACCCCTGATTGTCAGGATGCATAATGTCAGGCCAGTGTGGATTATAGTACAGTACTGTGGCAGCAGAACGCCCTTGCTGAGTGTTTCCCATAGAGGGACTGAAGTTTAGGTAAGGCTCTGCACCCCACAGCCCGAGTTGCCTCCTCTGCTTTGAGGAGATAGGACTAGTCTAGCTCAGGCAGTGCTGACTCTGAAAGTCTGAACAGTAGAATGCATCCCATTTCTCTGCTCTTGGCAGAGGTTCACCTGAGTCTGGGATTTAGAATTTATCCAGAATTCCCACACAGGTATTTCAAGTTGCCAAACAGTTTTCTATTGGTATCAGACGTTTTCAGATTGGAAGGGTCCTAAGTCTAATTTGCTATCTATCCCTAAAACTTTAGTTACAATTTTTTAATTTGAATGACTGCTCTCAAACGTTTCAGCTGTCACAGATTGTTTATCTAGAGCTTTGAGACAACCAGACAGAGGAGACGAGGACACAATTGTCCTTTGAAAGTGTTTTCCAGAACATGCGGGTGTTTGTCGAATTGCAGACATTTTGCTGTTAATGTTTTTCCTCCTCATCCCTCGTGGCCAGTTCTTGTCTCTTTCTTCTTGATCGATGTGATCACCACACCCTGTATGTACGGGCCGTTGTTGGAGTTACCTTCAGCCTAAACAGCTTTTAGCGACAAGCATTAATATAAGTCTTTGGCCATTTCTGAATGGGGTTTTTAGAATACACTGGGGACCTATTCCATGCTGTGAAGGGAAAAAAATATATCAGTGTAATGTTATTACTTTGTTTTATATCTTAGGAACGCGTTGTGGGCTTCCACATGCTGGGTCCAAATGCTGGAGAAGTTACACAGGGCTTTGCAGCCGCGCTCAAGTGCGGACTGACCAAGCGTCAGCTGGACAGCACCATTGGAATCCATCCCGTCTGTGCAGAGGTGGGTCACCGGCACTCACACAGTTCTGTTTAAAAGTGCACAACATCCAGCTTCCAAGTGGCAGGTCTAGGGCTCTGAAGCCAGTGTTCTTTCTGCTGTTCTTGAGCTGCTTCTGTACCTCCTCACAGCGCATGAATGAGTGGGAACACCTCAAAAGGAGGCCTTGTCTCTAGAATCTATATTTCCTCTTTCAAATATTTTTTGTTCCTGGTATGAACTGGATAGTACTGTTATGCTATGAAATGGTAAAAACGATGAGAGTGATTTGTAGAGATGTGCCTTAAGTCTTTTATCACATGTCCTAAATTCTTTCCGTGGCAGTCAGCTAATAATGCCATTCATACCCAGAAAGAGCTTCAGTACTGGTTTCCTTGGAGCCACCATGAGACTAACTGGTATGTCTGTTTCTTTAGCCTGTATATCAAAGAAAGAGATTAGAAAGTGGTGCTTTTAAAAGATTGAGCAAAGGACAATAGAATTGGAAATGGACCACTCCGTGCCTCTGGGTGTCAGTGTTTCTTCATCTTTGTCAGTGGTTATCCAAGAGTTGAATATTGTGATGCTTACTGTTAAGTAGTGAATATAAACCAAAAATGTTGGAGAACTTGGTGAAGGTTGGGAGGCGGTATCTCATATGACACCGGCTTAAGTATGGAGTTAAGTATGGAGTTCGTTGCAGCTCTTACCTGGCCACCACAGTCAATGGTTTCCACGATGTACATTGTGCACGCACGCACACACGTGCTCGCTCCTGCCAGATTTCATTCAGCATCTTGTTAACTGGTTGGTTTCTGTTCTTTATGGCCTTTGCACAACTGAACTCTTTGCTGAGTATGAAGTGTCAGTTTGGAGGAATATTTGAGTTCCTTTTGCTTTGCCGTTTCTATGATTAGGGATAGTATCCTCCTCTAAATTCATAAGCACCTGGCTGGGACGGCAGCATGAAATAGTAACATGTTCAGTGACTGGGACATCATTCATAGAAAACTGCTGTCTTGTGAACTAAAACTAAGCTTCAAAAATATAACATAAAAATTGAAAAGAATCTAGATTAATGCTCTTAAAGAATGTGCGATACAGCTTTTATTCAGTGTTATGACTAAGACTATCACTATCTGCCTAGGGAAGGAGCCAGTTAATTCTTTTTTTCCCCCAAAAAAACACTTACAGTGAGTGTGTTAGTTTCCTAGGGCTGCCGTAACAGTGTAAAACAGACTGGGTGGCTTAAAACAGCAAATGTTATTTTCTCACAGCTCTGGAGGCTAGAAGTCTGAAATCAAGGTGTCAGCAGGGCCAGGCTCCCTCCCAACACTCTGGAAAAGAATTCTTCTTGCCTCTTTTAACTTTTTGTGGTTGCTGGCAATCTTTGGTGTTCCTTTACTTATAGATGCCCCACTCCAATTTCTGTCTCTGTCTTCACATGGCCTTATCTTTGTGGGTCTGTGTCCAAATTTCCCTCTTAATACAAAGACATTAGTCATTGGATTAGAGCCTACTCTAATTCTTCATGACCTTATCTTACCTTGGTTACATCTGCAAAGACCCTATTTCCAAATAAGGTCACATTCACGGGTCCTGGGGCTGAGGACTTGAGCATATCGTTCTGGGGGACTTAATTCAACCCACACAGTGAGCATCTTCAAACATTTTGATGCTAGTCCAAGATACATAAAAGCTACCACAATCCTCTCCAATGTGAATGAAAAGGTAGCTTCCCAATTTACATACATGTGTCTAATTTTTTAATCTGGGCTCAGCTGTCATTGGGCTGGTAAAGAGACTGCCGTGGGCCTGACTCCTGCCACCCCACTTGGTTGTAGTTGTGTTGTGTTGTGATCCAGCAGTGGTGAGCCTGGCAGGATGGCTGCCAGCTGGGCAGGGAGCTACCTTGAAAGGGCAGGACGTCCTCCTGAAGGTCCTGCCTACAGGGAGGCCAGCCAAAGGCCTGTTCTCCTGGTATGAATACCTGGCACGTTGGGGGACCTGTTTGAAACACTGGCTGCTGTGCCTCTCCATCTGTTGGAGCTCTTATGACTTTGAAGCTCAGAAGCTCATGTTCCACTGCTTTGATAGGGCTTTCTTTTTTTTGCCTTTTTTCCAACCTGGTGGCTGATGAATGAGGTAAAAAAGTTGGGTGCTGTCTCACTCTGTAGATGCATTTGCTGTGCAGTTACGTGCCTAGCATAGTGCTGGTCACTTGGGGATACAGCAGGGGTTTAAGACGCAGTTAAGAGCAGGGAGGCAGAGGAGTGACGTGCCAATTACAGTTCAGCATGACGAGTCCTAGCATCAGGGTACGTAGTATAACGCGGTGTTTGGAGTAAGGATGTCGGGGCAGGTGGTAAAGGGCGGATTTCTTGCCTGAGACCAGGGGGATGTGTTGATGTTAGCCAGGCAGAAGGAACACGAAGTAAAAGGCGTCTGTGGGAGACACCCTTAGTACACACACGCGTGCGCGCGCGCGAAGTGGGAATAACATGATGACATACGTTGTTGACAGAAATCACTCTGGCCATGGTGTGGAAAATGGACCAGAGGAGGCATGCACGTCTAGAGGCAAGAGAGAGAAGGTGGGGGTAGCCTGAACTGGGGTGCTGGCGGTGGAAATTGAGACACATTGATTGATACATTGAAATAGGAAATAGAGTTGGCAGTACTGGCTAACTGATTGGAAATGAGAAGAGGGAGAACTGAGAATGATTCACATTTGGACTGCGGTGGGAAGCAATAGTAGGGGGAGCAGGTTCCAGGGGAAACCACTGACAGGAGCACGAATGTGTGTGTGTCAGGCCCTGCTCAGTGTGTTAGCTTACATAGTCCTGAGGTGAACCCCATGAGGTAGGTGGCCGCGGTATCCCCATCTGACAAGTGAGGACAGAGAGGTTGAGGAACTTGCCCCAGCTCGGACGTGGCAGAACCAGAATTCACACCCAAGCAGTCTGACTGACTCCCAAGGCACCACCGTACAGATGACACTCCGTGTCCACAGGCCTTTCTACAATCTTGATGTGGATTTTAATACATGGAATGATTACGGATGGCAACATGAGCGTGGTGGAGACACATAGACCTGGGTTGTAATCTCAGCACATTCTTTCAGTGCGCCTGGCCACGCCCCCCAGCTTTTAGAAGCTTGCTTTCCACGTGAAGTAAAATACAGGTAATGTCTAACTGTCAGGGTCGATGAGCAGTGCTGTGTGGGAAGTGCCGTGGAGAGTTCCCGGCATGTGGCACACTCAGTGACTACATCTGTTAGCTGGGTTTCCCCACCGTCTTTCATTACAGAAGATGTGGCTTGACTGAAAGGTCATCATTACAGTATTTTTAAGGGGATGGGAGTGGGGAAGGACGTATATTTTGAAAAAGCTCCTCGGGTGATTTAAAAACCCCTGGTTGTAAACCACTTGCTTAGAAACTAGATTTTGAAAAACCAAGGCTTCTTTCTAGTCCCTGACTATATGTGTCTTATCTAAAGTTTCTTGATGGAGGGAAGGTGAAATTTGACTGACACGATTTTTAGGGACTGTGCCGGGTTCTGACTTGGACAGTGATTGGATTTGCTGCTGGACCTACTGTTTTTTCATGTCCAACCATGTACTGTACAGGGGTGCTACTCAAAAGGCTGGCCGCGGGATGTTTATCACTAGTCCGTAATAACATGGGCATGAAGAAGGTTTAGAAACTTGAGTAATTTGACAGTACCTGATGCAATAATAAAATACTGGGTTTTAATTTTACATGGCTTTTAAAAATTCATTTTCCTAATACATTTTTATTGAATTTCACAAATGTCAGCCCATTGGCTGGATTAGAAGTAATAATTTAGAAACTGGTCTTGAGTACTGCTTTAAAGTGTTCACAACTAGCGACAGCTTCCGGGGCCAGCTGTGCGTGGTTCACGGAGTGAAGCTTCTTACAGAATAAAGTCTTACAGAATAAAGTCTTACATACTATTTCGATACAATAACCCAGGCAATTGAGCAACTTTTGGCTCTGAGGAGGGAGTAATTAGAAAAGTTGACAAATTCCTCAGTTGAGACTTTGCTCTTGGGAGCAAAATCATTTCCAAAGGGTTTCTTTCTGTAATTGCTCTCAGTGGAGGAGAGACTACTCTAGTTTTAACTGAAAGCCCCTTCGTGTCAGTACGAGAGGGATCTTTAAAGGCTGGGAGCCTCAGTAATCATTAGCGTTATTCAGTGTGAAGATAGTATGGTGGCCATTTACTCTGGACAGCGGAGCAGCAATAATTGAATGGGAAACTGGTCGTACATCATTGGGAGTGATGATTTCAACTCATCGAGTTTATTTGTAGTGGAAATATAATAGCTCAAGAGGAAGGAAGGAACAATAGAAAAGACACCTGTGAGATGTCTTAAAATGAATTTTAGTGCCACACATCAAAAGTTTTGTGTTTTAATAGTCAACATAATCACAGTCTAGAGTGGGGCAGTCTTGTGAGGCTGGGAGGCATTGGGGCCAGATACGGATGTGAGTGAATGCCTCCAGCCAACATTTGGCCCTTTGTAGGTGTTCTTTGTGTTGGGATAGAAAAGCATGAAGGGGCAGCCTCTGTGCTCACTTTGTAAAACTGTGTTTTTATGAAAATTGTAAAGCAGCTATGTGCAAATAAAATCTTTGTAAAAACTGACCCCATCAGTTTTTTCGTGTAAACTAATCCACAGTGGCAGTACATTGGCTTTTCCATCTTTTCAACATCAGCATGTTATCTGTTGGCATGTATTAAGAACTAGATAAGTGCTCTTTTTTAAAAATCTGCTTCCATTCTTGTTGGGTTTATTTTTCTATCCAAATCTCCTACAAGTTCTATTTCTAAATTAATTCCTGAGAAAGAAAAGCTGGCAAATTCACAAGCCTGAAATTTGTTTTAATGCATTCCCTGGCTCTTTATTTCTCTTCCTTTGTAAAAATTGAAAAGAGAGCGTGTTTGATGGTATTTTAAATTGCCCATGGCATCATCATCCTACTACAGCTATTTTCATTATTGCATATTGTCTTTCTGTCCTCTTCCACAGTCACATATTTTTTAAACAAAGGAATTTTATTGCTTTTCAGAAGTGTTGTACTAGTTTACAATGTCCTCAGCATTGAATTTAAGAGTGCAAGTGAAAATGTTGCAAAACGCAATGTAAATTTTTCTCCAGTAAGTATAAAAGGGATAACTGCTTCAGGGATTTTTACATATCTTTGCTAACAAAGATGAATCTCTTATAATTGTTATATTTTTGGATGTAAATTGTTCGTAGTTTCTTCTGGCTTCATATTTTAAATGTTTTCAGATATTGGCCATTATTACTGGGGCCTGAATTTTTTGAGATGCTGCTGATGAATTGGTGTATAAGGATTGGTGTATAAGGAAGTAAAAAGGCTTTGTCACTGCTTAGGGCTAAAACTGACCAAGGCTTTTCTCAATATTATTTCTGCTTTACACAGCTATTTTCCCCTTTTATTCAAAATAGTTTTGATGCTGATTCCTGGTGCTTTGATCGGTACAAGTCAAACTGGCCTTGAGTTTTGTGTGTGTGTGTGCGCTTCCTTTTTTGTATTACAAACAAGGAAACCAGTTGTTTCTCAGGTGCCAAAAGGGCAGCTGACTGAAAAATTGCCCAGGTGCGTAGGTCTGCCAACAAGGTTGCAGTCACTCAGTGAGTGAGTTCACTCAAGACTCCCCCAAATAAGCTGTGGCCCCAGGTCTCAGCAGGACACGTAATGGCTTGAGAAGGTTGGCCTGATAGGGTAGGACAGATAGACTATTATAGAGTCTTACAGTGTTACCTTCCGGCTTACTTGGTGTGACCAAAACGGTTTGGACTGGTCTTAATTGTACTCGGCGACCACGTTTCTAAATTTCATTGAGTGAACCCAAAGCCCTTTTATGTTTTCATGCCTGGACAGTAGAGGTGGACAGTTTGGCTGGTGTTTTTGTTTTGGTGCGTTTCGCCTGTAAAAGCAAAGGTTTATTCCTGGCTGGTGCTTTGTCATCCCTATGGGTCAGCGGCAAGTCAGTTTCCGCCATCTTCACTCCAGGACCAGGCTGCTGATGGAGCTGCCTCTCCCTGTCTCCCTGGGGCATTGCTGGCTACCTGGCAGCGGGGAAGCGATGTAGGAAAGCACACGTTGGTGTGCAGGAAGCGACGCATCCCACCTCCACACACGTGCCCTTGGCCAAAGCCAGCCCTGGCCCCGTCTCTGTGTCCCCGCAGGGAGGAAATGTATAACGCGTGGCACACGGAAGGTCATCAGAGGGAGCTGAAAGCGCTGTGCGTTTTGGAAACTAATGAAAATCTCACAACAGTTCAGTCAGAATTATAAAGATCTGAACTAAGTGTCAGCGTTAACAAAGAGATGAGATTTGACAGACAAGAAGCGAAATATATGACTTAGTAAATGATTACTTACCACAGTCAGGAAGACAGAATTAAGAGGTAATTCCCAGTGTGCAGCCGGGGTATCCACGTACTGGGCATCCATGCCAGTCCCTGAGAGCAGCCATGTTAAGGGAAGAGGAAGGAGTCAGTGCTGGTCGCGTTAAGTTGGAAGTGTCATCCGAGGTGTTTAGTATGTCCTGCCGGTGTGTGGCTCAGGAGGGAGACAGTGGCTGGAGAGACTGCGAACTCATCAGCCTCACAGCGTGCAGCTGACTGACCGGTACCACTAGGCTGGCGTGTGAGTACCTAAAGGTGAGGGCACGGAGGATGGCACTCTGGGGCCGTGCTTTCTGGCCTTGTCATGTCCTGCACCCACGGACAGTGGCAATGTTTGTGCAGCACATGATGTAAATACATTAGGTTGTTGAGGTCTGCAGCCAGCCAGCCCAGGGGTTCTGGCCACCCCAGAGGCTGGGGAAATTGGTGTTTCATGGCCAAGGAGAAGCCACAAAATAAGGAAACAGGAAATGTCAATCTGATGGAAATAAGAAGAGGAAAGAATTGTTCAAAGGTAGCTGAGAGCAACAAGAAATGCCCCAGGGAGGCTGTGTGAAATGAAGGCTGCAAGGTGCCCTCTAGGTTTGGCAGTTAGTGTTACTGATGAGCTGCAAGAAAGGTGTTCAGGTGGAATAGTGGGGACGGAAGCCAGATTCCAGTGAAATGAGGAATAAAAATAGATCATAAATGTTAACAGCTTACATTCTGGCTGTAAAGAGGACAAGAGACGGTGGTGGTGAGAGGTGTGACCATAAGGCTGAGGGAGAATTAGTTCAAGATTAATGCAGCCTAAGAAAGAACCAGTAGAATAAGCAAGGTTAAGAATGAAAAAGGGTGGCAGCAGGTGATGTATGAAATCAGCATGTGAGGGGTGGGATCCAGAGCCCAGCCTGGCAGGAGGATGGGGGCATTCTTGCCCCAAATCATGAAAGAAGGAAAGACTGGTTCCTAAGAACAGGCGGGCCAGGGAGGTGGTGGTGACTCGGTTTCCCCTGTGTAGGAAAAGGTCTCATCCCCTTATTACCACCATTCCCTCAGCTGTAAGAACTTCCTTGAACATTTTTTTGGTAATGTTGGTCTGCTAGTGACAGTCACTCAGCTTTTATTTGTTTGAAAAGGTCTTTATTTTGCTTTCTTCATGGAAGTAGATTTTTGTTGTTGACCATAGAATTTTAAGTTGACAGTGTTTTGGGTCCCCCCTCCCCCTTTTAGCTCTTTGAATCTGTCAGATACCTGGATTTTGTTGTCCTCCTTTAAAGAATACCGACTGTGGCTTTCTGCGTCTTTGCTGATTGCCCTGGGCTGGGGTGGCGGGGGCTCAGAGAGGCCTCTGGACTGCAGCTGGTGAGAACTGGAACGTTTCCCAACACTGGATGGGCTCTGGTGTCGCTTCAGCTTACTGGCTGTGGTTTCTTTCCTGGCCTCGCGGGGCCCTGCTCCCAAGATGTTGCAAATAGCGTGTTGGCAATAGCTTGGATGGCCAGCCAAAGGAGCCTGGATGTGTAATCGTAATATACTCACTATTTGAATAAATGAATGCTATTCCTTGAAAAATGGAAGAATTAGAGCTATTTGTGTCCACATGAGTGAATTCCAGAAATACAGAATTTGTGCCAAGAAAGCAGGTAGTGGAAGAGTACATATACCATCTTGCCATTTTCATGTAAAGTTTTTAAAAGCCTACAAAAGAAAGCAGGACGAAATGCATAGGAATGGGGTAAGCACTGCTTATGGGGGGTGGGGTGGAGGTGGCCAGGGAGGGGCACACGTGGGGCTCTAACCCTATGCATAAAGCCCCCTGAGCTGGATGGGCACGTGGGTCTTTGTAACAATACACCTGATTCCTTTCTGTGGATCCAGAATATTTTCTGACGCATTTCTTTTAGAGAATAGACAAGCAACCAGGGTGACGAATTTGTTTTAATCATCCTCCTGCTAATAAAATGCTTCATTAGATAATGGAAACTTGTTTTCTCTTTCACCTTGGTTTTAAAATGCTTTTCCCCCTCTATCCTCTGGAGAAATGGAGGAAGCAATCATATCACTTCTCTGTTTCGTTCATTTTAAGTAGCACTTAGCTCCCTCTTGCTCGGTGGTGTGATTGGAAGTGCTCCGGGTGAACTCATTTGCTCCCGTGTCTGAGAATCTCGTGCTGTCTTCTCCCACAGGTATTCACCACTCTGTCAGTGACCAAGCGCTCGGGGGGAAGCATCCTGCAGGCCGGCTGCTGAGGTTAAGCCCCAGTGTGGATGCTGTTGGCGAGATTCCAAACCACTGCCGTGTTTCCTCGCCCAAATCCAAGGCGGAGCTTTCCAGAAGGTTCTTGGGCTTTGACCTGTGTGTCCTGTGCGTACAGCATGCCAGGTCCCCTTGGATCTCATGGGTGGGAGGCGGTGATTGGAAGGCAGACAGCATCACACTGGGGTCACCATAACGGACTCCAAACTGACCTTCGGCATTGCATCGAAGGGTGCGTCCATGAAGTCACTGGCCTCAAGCCCACGCGGTGGGCCGTGATGGAACAACTGTCGAAGCAGTTTTCGCATGACTTTTACCTTGTGGGTTTTCTTATTTTCATTGTCGAGATTTCTCATGTTGATTATGTTTTCTCCTCTTTTCTCCAAGGAGTTTATGATACTCGAGATGAAAAATGTTAATTAGAACTTGATTTTGTCCGAAACCAAGTCGTGGCTCGAGGAGGTACATGAGGTGCCTTCTCGCTCCGAAGACGTGATTTAGCTCACTGTGAGGCGAATAGGCTTGTCCCCCGAAAGAGAACTAGCCTGGGACTCAACTATGTTGTTGTACTCAACTGGCTTGTCCAGCAGTGTCTCCCCGCTACTAAGTTACATGTTCCAAACAAGTACATTTGTGATTCACTCTGGCCAAATTCACCCCCAGGTGCTACGTCACTAATTGCTATTATTTTTAGTTCTGTTTAGGAAAGGAAATGGCTTCTTGGCCAGCCTGTTTGAAGTAATATTCAATTGCATGGAACTCGGTAGTCTAGGATGATTTCCACTGTTATTCATCATAGAGGCAGGTGTACACCTTAAATGGGGAAAACCAGTGAATGTCTTTATTTAGTGTATTGTACGCTGATTGATTTAAGTGAGCTAAAACACTTAACACTTGTTTAAGACTTTTTTGGTAGTGTTAGTAGCTTCATGCTAAAAACAAAATATCACGGCTTTATTTTTCATGTGTGTTATGTGTCTGTACCTTCCTAAGAACTACATTTATAGGAAAAATAGGTCTTTACACACTTATGATTTAACTCTCTTGTGGTAATTGCTTTTTTTTAGGAAGCTGTTAATATTGTAAGTTATTATTATTTTTGAAGACAGGTGGATGTGAAGGATTTTCATTTAAAAACCACATGGTTTTGGTTTCTTTTGTTGAATGAATGACTGTACCTGGTGGGATTTGGGCAGAAGTGTTCCTGCTGCGTTTCCATCCCAACTTGCATTATTTCCAAGAGGTAATACTCTGCAGGTACAGATTTCTGTGTAAATGTCCTGACTAAGGGTTCTATTTAGGCCATCTTCTCACTCTATAAGTTGGATTTTAAACATGTGCTGTGGACATCAGGCCTCCCACCAGCAGTTTTTGTAGCTGCTTTTCATTCCCTCCCCTCTGCTTGTATTCTCAGCGACAACATCAGGTGGTTGACTCAAAGTACATCTCTTGGTCACCTCAGGGAATTCACGCGTCTGCTGGCATTGAGTCAGCAGAGCACCTAACCCTGTCCCCCAGGGCTCTGCCTCATGCCCTCATGCCATCTGGTTATACGGCAAAAATGAGCAAAGGGAAAAAAGGAGAGGGAGACTGGAGCAGCTCACTGTGTTGAGTTTTATTTATTTTTTAAATCTGTTTTGTCTTGGAGTCTGCCAATCTCTGAAGTTAGAACAGTAGGCAGCGTGAGATGGTCGTGCCTAACCATGTGGCTCTCTCCGCTTAGTGAAATAGAAGGTTCTAGCCCCCACAAGAAGGATCGTATTTTAAAGACTTATCTTGTTTAGATACTGTAATTGTCCAATGTATCGAAATTCATAGTGTGTTCCAGGTATTTTTGTTATAAATCTTCTGGGGAAAAAACCACAATGTTAACCATTAAAAGGTATTGCTGCCCACCCTGTGTGCCTTCTTGCTGAATGTGGTCTTGGGAGTCTGTGCGCGCTTTTGTAGCGAGGGTCCTGAGAACCAGCTGCCAAGGAAGCGGCAGTGACGCCGGGCTCTCAGGCCTGCTCGACATGCTGACGTCCCATTTCAGTGGTGTTGGCTTTTCAAATTCCATTGGTCCTGATTGGACCTGTCAGTCTTGATCTTTAGGGCGGCAAAACCACCCCACTCCAGCTCACACTGGGTCCCAGCACTTCGTATACCCCTGGCTGCCTATCTTTGGGATTGAGTAAAGAGACAAGAAACGAAGTTATGGGACTGTCCTATGTCCAAGGCACAGTGGATACAAAGTGAATAAACACTGTGATGGCTAAATTAGGTGTCAATGACTGCATTATGGGGTACCCAGATATTTGACTAAATGTTATTTCTGGTGTGTCAGTGCGGGTGATTCTGAATGAAATTAGTATTTGAATCAGTGGACTAGGTAAAGCAGTTTGCTCTCCCAGCGTGGGTGGGCCTCATGCAGCCCACCAACGCTCTTAATAGAAGGGAAAAAGAGTCTGGCTCTTCCTACCTTTTTTGGATTGCTTGAGATGGGACATCCACTTTCTGCCCTCCGTGCTCCTTGTTCTCAAACCGTTGGACTCAAACCGAACTACATCACCGCTCTCCTGGGACGCCAGCTTGCAGACGGCAGATCATGCGACTTGTGTGACCCAATTTCTTATAGTAAATTTTTTCTTGTGTGTATATACGTATATGTACATGTGACTAAAACAAACACAGACCTCACTGATAGTGGGTATGGTTAGGTAGGTGGGTGAATGTGTAGTTACAGGTGAGTTTAGCGGTGAACAAAACATCAATGATCCTGTCCTCAAGGGATTTACGTTACAATTGAGGGAAACAGGCAAAAATGACGTAAGTCAATTATGTAGAACGTCAGCTAATGCTGAGTGCCTAGATCTCGTAGGAACAGGCACCATTTACTCTGAGCAGTGGAGGGGCGTGATTGTGGTTCCACCTACGACTGCCAGGACCCCTGCGGGATGCGTTGAGGGCAGCTGGAGGCCTGGGACAGGGTGGAGCCCCTGCAGTAATCCAGGGGACAGAAGACGATGTCTTGGTCCAAGGTGGCAGCAGGAGATAAATGCTGAGTTAATCCTATTCTGACACATTGAGACTAGAACCAGTAGAATTTGGCGTTGGATTGGATGTGAGGTGGGAAAGAGAAGTCAAGGATAACTCCCAACGTTTTGGGCTTCAGCCGCTGGAAGGATGAAGGCTGAAGGTGCCATTTTACTGAGATGGGAAAACTGGGAGAAGGTGCGGGTTCAAGGGGAATATCATGAAGCTTGAGTTTGGGGTGCAGAGTCTGAGATGCCTGTTAGATGTGAGTAGAGATGTTGAGTAGGCAGTTAGACACACAAGTCTGGAGTTGCAGAAAGAAATTCAGGATAGAGTTAAACGTCAGGGGACAGCTCAGAGGGTGTGTGGAGTCCCCAGAATGAGGCCCCCAGGGCACGAGTGCAGGTTAGAAAGGAGCTCTTAGAAACCAGCAGCTGCCCCAAAGGAGAACGGCGAGAGGATCTCTTGGGAATTGTTTTTGTGATGAGAGATGGCAGGCTTTAGATCCGTAAACACGGGCAGTGTAAGGACATTCTGGGCAGACAACCAGACAAGATCTGGAAACAAAATGAGAGAGGTGAGTTGTGAGCAGCCCGTGGAAGGCCCCAAACAGCAGGCCAGCGCTTTCCGACCATTCTGGGCTGTGGGGAGCAGGGAAGGTACATAACTGCAGGGACATGACGGGTGAAGGAAGTAAGGCCTTTACACATTCAGAGTTCATTTTTGTGCCCGTGATTCTTCACTCAGCTCACCCTAATCCCAGCCTTGCATAATGGGTGGGCACCTGGGTTGGGAGCAGGTTAGCGCCCTACCCCTTTCCAGACTGAGGCAACACAGGTTTGAAGTGCCACTCTGCCACCTCTTGGCCAAGTTATGCATGCTTAAACTCGCTCTGCCTCAGTTTCCTTATGTGTAAAATGGGAATATCGTGCCTTCCTGTGGGGGCTGTGAGGGTTACATGAGCTGAAACACATTAAGTGCTTAGAACATGACCTTACTATGCAGAGAATACACATATGGTAAAATTTAACTTATGATTACACCATTTGGCAAGAGGAAGAGTGGGGAAGGAGGGTTGGAGCGAAGAATTCATAGGCACTTGCAAGACATAAAGGCGGCCTGAAAAGAGGCAGTTGTTATGGAAAAGATGAGGTGATGGATATTATCAAGAAAAGAGCGATAAAATCCATGGGATTTGACAGTGTGCTCATTCATTCCACAGTTAACGTGTAAAGTTTCTATGATGTACTTGGAATTGTACTGAGAGCTGTTGTACTGAGAGCTGCGGTGATTGGAAAGCAAGGGAAAGTCTAATCTAAACACGACTGTGAGGGATAAGAGGAGATAGGCGTTTGGCAGCCTCAGCTCAATCCCCAGCTTCCAGCTGTGCAGTTCAGCAAAACAAGCCAGACACACGGATCATCTGTTGGCCTGGGGGGACTCTCATGATGCAGGGGCTGGAGATCTAGAAACAACAGGAGGAACGCTGTTTGTCCAGCAGGGATTTGGGGTCAGGATGCTTGTTTCCCAAAAGGGCCTGACCCAGGGAGCCCTCAGCAAAGAGTGCGGTCTGAGCTCTGCGAGCTTTCAGGCAAGTCCTCTTGCCCTGTGAGTCCCATGCAAGGCCCATCTCCCCAGCGGGCAGGCGGAACTGAAGGTCGGGTCATAGAGAACATTCGTTGTGTTAGTTTGCTAGGGCTGCTGTATCAAAACATCAACAAAGCAACAAAATTATTTTCTCAGTTCTTGAGGCTCGAAGGCTGAGATCAAGGTATTGGCAAACTCAGTTTCTTCTGAGGCATCTCATCTTAGTTCGTAGATGGCTGGTTGCCTTCTTGCTGTGTCCTCACATGGCCTTTTCTTGTGCTACACCCTCTTTTGACAAGGACACCAGTCCTTATAGGATTAGGTTCACTCAGATACCCTCATTTAACCATAATTATCTCCCTAAAGGCCCCATCTCCAAAAAATAGTCACATTTAGGGCTTCAACATGAATTTGTGGGGTGGGGCACAATTCAGCCCATAATGTTCATTCTCAAATATTTCGCTGATCCATATTCATATTGAGCTGAAGGGACAAATGACACTGGCTTCCTTTTAAAATAAATGTATTAAAGAGCAGTATAGCTGATCGATGGATATGGGGGGAAAATCACAAAGGTGAGTTTTTTAATGACCCCAGTTTAGACGACGCTGAAAAACACCAAAATAATTAGTGAGGATACAGGATATTTGAATGACAATCAAAGGGCTTATACAACTCTGCCCCTACAAATAGAAAATACGCATTTTTCTCTTAAGTCCATGAAATGTTTCTAGAGACCACAAAAGAAACCTTAAGAGATGTTCTTGCTATAATAACTATCATATCTGATTCCAGTAAATCAGAAGCAAAAATATAACTCAGAAAACTTACCCATCTGAAAATTGAGAAACATTCTTTTAAGTTCCTGGATCAAAGAGGTAGTTAAAGCTGTAATAATTGGAAGTAAAAGAGAATACCTATGGGGTGCCCAGAGGAAAATTTAGAGCCTTTTTATTAAAAAACAAAATGGTAAAAATTTGCAAAAAAATGAAATAAGGATTAGGTTCAAGAAACTGGAAAAAGAAAATAAAATCAGTCTAAAGTTTTTATGCCAGAGGGATTAAGCTGGTAAAAAGGAAAGGGGAGCTGTGCCCCAGGCACTTTACAGGGCATTACACACATTATTTTAATTCTCAACAACCTGGGTAAGTATTATCCCCATTTTACATAGGAAGAAAAAGGCTCAGGGAGATTCCATAATTTGCCTAACATTATGTGATTATTGGAATATAAAATTGGTATTGAATCTAGGTTTTGAGCACTTGTTAAAATATAGATTCCAGAGCCCAACTCCAGACCAACAGAATCAGATTCCTAAAGGGATTGGCCTGGGGAATCTATTTTCATCAAGTACTCCGGGTGATTTTTATGAGCAAGCCAGTTTTGGAAACACTAGGGTACATCCTGTGGAGACGGCTACTTCTCTCAACAGAACTGTAATAGCAAACAGGGATTTAGTATTTATCCAGGCACTTTGCACATAGAACTCCTTTTACATGTCCTCACCACAACCCTTCTGAGGTGGGTATCATTTATGTTCCATTTTACAAATTGGGAGATGGGCAGAGAGAGGTTAACAAACTTGCCTAAGTTTGCAGCTAGTTAATGGCAGAAAAAGAATTTGAACTCAGCCAGTCTGGTTCAGGGCCTGTGTTCTCGGCTACTGCACTAGCAAAGAATACCATAGGTCCTCAAGTTGTAGGCTCAGGCCAGGCACTCAGGGGGGTCCTCCAACGGACCCCAAGAATATAGGAAGGTGGGACTCAGGCTCAGGAGGGAGGAGAGGCCGTGTTCCGAGTCAGTACCTACACAATGGCTGATGGTAGCCATAAGATTAGTGTTACTGAGGCAGATGGCTGATAGTAGCCAAAAGATTAGTGTTACTGAGGCAGAGAAGGCAGGGCTGTTTTGTCCACTAAGTGCCATGAGCCAAAAACCTAGTAAGAACATTTCAGATCTTTAAAAAAAAAATGCTTCAGACTATGAAGGAAAAAGCCCAACACAGCAAAATTGCAATAGACGAATCTTTAGATGTGTACATAATATTATTTCAACCAATCAAGTGAGGTTGGATCCGAGTCCCATACATTTGTAAACATTACATTTAACGTGGAAGAGGATGCATTTTTATGTTTGGAATGATGTGGGGGTCGCCCTGCAAGTACAGTGCATGTGGAATGAAGGCCTTAAAATGGCCCTTAGAGGAACTGTAAAGAGAAGAGGCATTATTGATGGGAGCTGCGGGCAAGAAGAAAGAAAGACCCGCACATCCAAGGTACTTTACATCCAGCGGTTCAATTAATCTTTGTAAGAACCCTTAGAACTGTTGTACCCATTTTTTTGAGTAGAAAAATGAGGCTGGGTGTCATCCAGTCGTTTGTCCAAGCTCACACAGTGTGTAAGTCCACGAAGAGGTGTGCCCCCAGTGTCCATCGCGGGGAACAGCAGGCTGCAGCTTCCATCTGACAGCCATAATCCAGTACTTTCATTGGAACACCACCTATGCGCTTGAATGAATAAGGCCACAGACCTAAAAAGTTACAGAGCTTCCAAATCAAAAGGGAAGGACAAACAGCTCAGTCATTATATGTATAACTATAAAACTGGAACCTCAGCACCTTATAACAAAGGTAGATTTGAAGCAGATTAAAGACTTAAATGTATATGGATGCGACCATAAAGTTTATATGGTAAATATAGGAAAATATCTCTGTGACGTAGAGGTGGGGAAGGACTTCTTAAACCATGACGTCAGAGCATGAACCGTAAGGCAACACCATCAAACAGGCCAACCGCATCCTAAGTTCTTACCACAAAGACCACCATGGAAAGAGTTAATAGAAAACAAAATCTGAAGAAGACGGTTTCACTGTCTGAAACCGGCGAGGGTCTTAGACCCAGGTGACAACAAGGAATTCTGCCCAATCAGCAAGAAGACAGGAACCCAAAAGAAATGGGGCAAAGGACATTGAATTGGTTTTTCCTTGAAGAGGAAGCCCCACAGTCTAACATGATAGGAGAGATGCACAGACTCATGGGTAATTAAGAGAGGCAAATTAGAATAACGAGAGGTACTTGATACTCACAAGATCTGCAGACATCAGCTGATCAATGCCTAACGAGGGGGCTTTTGGGCTCTGCTGATGCGGTAATACCCTGCTGCTTGGGACAGATCAAGCACTGTGTACCCCGTGATCTCGCAGTTCCACTCCTGGACATCAACCCTGGAGAAATTCTTACACTTGTCCGTAGGGAACATGCATAAAGATGTCTGTTGTAACATCATTGTGATGCTGGGAAGTTGGAGCCAATCCTGATGTCTCACTGAGGGATGGAGTAGGCCTGAGTGGATGGAGGACATGCAGCAGTGTTCTGGGATGTACCATGATATGGGTAGATGAGAATGAAAAAAACCAAGCAAGAGAATTACAACTGCTTGTGTACATTGAAAATGACACACATAGCAAGGACCTACAACCAAGATTACCCAGCAAAACTATCATGTAGACCCAAAGGACAGATAAAGAGCTTCCCAGACCAGAAAAAACTAAAGGAGTTCATGACTACAACCCAGTATTACAAGAAATGTTAAAGGGACTTCTTTAAGAAGAGGAAGAAGAAAAAAAAAGCATCCAAAATATGAATAATAAAATGGCAATAACTACATACTTATCAATAATTACCTTAAATGTAAGTGGATTAAATGCTTCAATCAAAAGACATAGGGAGGCTGAATGATAAGAAAACAAGACCTTTACATATGCTGCCTACAAGAAACCCACTTCAGATCAAAAGACACACACAGACTGAGAGTAAAGGGATGGAAAATGATATTTCATGCAAATGGAAATGAAAAAACTTCAGTGGTAATACTTATATCAGACAAAATAGACTTTGAAATGAAGGCAATAACAAGAGACAAGGACCCAGCAATTCCACTTCTGGGTATTTACCTGGAGAAACCCAAAACACCAATGTGAAAAGATATATGTACCCCTATGTTCACTGAAGCATTATTTACAATAGCCAAGATATGGAAGCAACCTAAGTGTCCATCAATAGACGACTGGATAAAGAAGATGTGGTACATATATACAGTGGAATATTACTTGGCCATAAAAAAGAATGAGATCTTACTATTTGTGACAACATGGATGGACCTAAAGGGCATTATGCTATGTGAAATAAATTAGAGAAAGACAAATACCATATGATTTTACTTACATGTGGAATCTAAAAAAAACAATAAATGAAACAAACTCATGAATAGAACATTCTGTTGGTTGCCAGGTGGGAGGGGTTAGGGGGCAGGGTGAAAAAGCTGAAGGGATGAAGAAGATTGGTAGTTACAAATTGGTAGTTACAAAAGCAGCATGGGCTGTAAAGTACAACACAGGGAATATAGTCAACAATAATGTAATAACTCTGTGTGGTGTCAGATGGGTACTAGATTTATTGGGGATCACACTGTAGGTTATGTAAACGTCTGGTCACTGTTGTACACTGAAACTAATGTATGCCAGCTGTCACTGAAAAATTAAAAATTATTTAAAAACAATTCTTTTTAATGACACGTGTTTTACAAGAACCTCTACAGACAGGAGAGGGTACAGCCAGCGCCTCAGAGTTGCCGACTGTGGAGAACAGAGCAGGAAGCCAATGGAAATGGAGGAAGCTGAACAAGAGGGCACCACGCCGCTGCCAGCTTTCCCGCAGGCAATGTTGGGAGCGAGGACGCCACAGCCTACCTGATGTAGACTTCCAGTGCTGCTTTTCTTCCCAATAAAGTGGACATAGTAATAGTGCTCACCTCCCAGAGTTGCTGTGAGGATCGCATTAGTTAATACACATGTCAAAGTACTTAGATCTTGTGCTTTGTGGCTGGCACAAGGGGGTGCTGGGTGAGTGGGGGCTATTAATATTAGGAAAAGGAGGAAGAGGAGGGTGGGGTGGGGAGGGGATAACTCAACTCTCAGCCTGGGAGGTCCAAAGAAGTAAAGGGGCAGCGCTGGGATTCAAGCTCAGGACGGCAATGTCTGTCTCTTCCTACTGCAGCCCCCTACTCCCTCCCGCCCAGGCAGCAGCCTCCAAATGTTGACCTGAGCTCTGTCTGGAGAGTTTGTTGGTCTGGGAAGGAGGAAGGGGGCGCCACATTTTTAAATACCTCCCAGGTGACTCAGTCCAGCTGACTTGGAGTGTGACTCAGAGCCCCCCGTTTATACTCCAGGATGTGAGAGTGACCTTAGGGAGAGCGCTGGGCCAGCAGGAGGGAGACGCAGAAGGAAAGGCTTGTCTGCCACCGGGACAAGTGCAGGGGCCCGGGGGGAAAATCGCCACCATGCTCTGGCCCCCATAGGCCCACCCGGAACCCACCTAGGCCCCCAAGAGAGTAATTACAGAATTAAAAAATGGCCTTTTAATGTGTCTTTCCATTTAGGGACCCTGTAAGGTGATATCGCGATGGGTGTTGTCGGGAACTAATACCTTCCTCTCCTGCACCCCCATCCCTACTGTGGAAACAGTCTTGGGAAATGGATTTTGTGGGATGAGTCCCCTCTCCAGAGGGTGGGGTGGTCACTAGCTCTATCACGGGCACCTCCCTTCCCTGGCCTCCTACCTCCTGTAGTGAATTTGTGCCTAATAGTTGGTGAAATGAATTTCTCATGGTGAAGTGAGGAGATAGGAACATGATTGGGAATGAGTGCCTTGCCTCTTGTGTGGCACACACAGCTTAATGGTTGCCTTGTTACACACGTCTTACTAGGATTCTGGTGGCACTCTGCTGAGGTCCACATGCGGGACCAGTAAGCAAAGGAAGGGAAGGAAACCGTCGGTGATCAGGGCTGGGCTCATCTCGGGGGGCTGTGGAATCAGGCAGCTCTGGGGCGGGCACTCCCCACCGCCACATACGGACTGTCAAGACGTGCTTCATTCAAAACGACCCGACTCACTGTCACCACCATAAACTGCTCTCCCCTGAGCCTCTGAAATAAAAGCACCCGTTGTGCCACACACCAGCCGAGGCTCTTTCGTGCACGTTCTCATTCAGCTCCCAGATGGACCAGAAAGATGGGCATATCACCCCATTTTCCAGAAGAACACCTGGGTAGTGACACTTGGTACAGAATGTGAACAAACAATCTGGTTTCTTCAGCAAATAAAGCACCAGGGGGAAACCACAAGATGGAAGGAACCAGGGCACCTGGATGACTCGCCTGGAATGCCTGCCCACCTCCATCTGCTGGATGAGAGAGAACGAAATATGTGTCTTATTTGGACCACTCAGTGACAACAGCACAGCCGGGAGCTCTGATACAGCAGCTTAGCCTGTACTCCAACTAATACAGCCATTTAAATCATTTCGTTGTAGAAAATATTTACTGCTATGCAAAAAAAGCTTACAGTTTGTAGCTCAGTGAAAAGAAATCAATATATAAAAAGGAGATTTTTTTTAGGGCAGTGAAACTACTCTATAATGGTGGATACATTTGTCCAAACCCCTACCTAGAATGGGCAACAACCTAGAGTGAACCCCAGGGCTGGCCTGGTGGCTCAGGTGGTCGGAGCGCCATGCTCCTAACTCCAAGGTCTACCGGTTCGATTCCCACATGGGCCAGTGGGCTCTCAACCACGAGGTTGTCGGTTCAACTCCTTGACTCCCGCAAGGACTGGTGGGCTCTGCCCCCTGCAACTAAGATTGAACACAGCACCTTGAGCTGAGATGCCCCCCGGATGGCTCAGTTGGTTGGAGCGTGTCCTCTCAACCACAAGGTTGCCAGTTCGATTCCTCCAGTCCTGCAAGGGATGGTGGGCTGCGTCCCCCCGCAACTAACAACAGCAACTGGACCTGGAGCTGAGCTGCGCCCTCCACAACTAAGACTGAAAGGACAACAACTTGAAGCTGAACGGCACCCTCCACAACTAAGATTGAAGGGACAACAACTTGACTTGGAAAAAAGGCCTGGAAGTACTCGTTCCCCTTCCCCAATAAAATCTTTAAAAAAAAAAAAAAAAAAGAAAAGCATTAACGGTGAAATAAAAAAAAAAAAAAAAAACCCCAATGTGAACTGGACTTTGGGTGAATATAATGTGCCCCTGTATGTTCAGGGATTATAACAAATATGCCACTCTGATGGGGGAGTTGATAATGCAGAAGGATCAGTGTGTGTTTAGAGGCCGGGGGTACCCGGGAAATCTCTACCTTCTGCTCAAGTTGGCTGTGAACCTAAAACTGCTCTAAAATATAGTCTATTAAAAAAACCCAGCTACACAGATGTACCCCAAACATGGAAGACCCACACTGTTTTTCTGTGGTGTGGCCTCCGTCTTCTCATGGCTGCGAGACCCTCCTGTTTACTTGAAGGCAGCACCTGGGGCTTAGAGGTTTTTGTATCCCAGTGAGGAACTCTCTGTGTAAGATGCTCAGGTAGGTTCCCCAAGCTTCACCTTGGCCTGAGGGTCTAAGGATCCCTCCAACCAATGAATGAACAAGAATCTAGTCACAGGAAAATCAAGCCTGTTACTGCGGAAGTGACTGTCATGTGGCATCCCAGAGTGACTGACAAGCGCAGGCCTTTCTGAGCATGTTGACGTTTGACCCTTTTGAAATTAATCTTAGAACTGTTCTGTGCAATGGTAAACATGTCGCACCTCTTTTGAATTCAACACAGCTACTAAAACTGCTTCGAGTTATAAGGGCCGAGTTATATTTTGAGAGTCTGCGTATATCTCCAGAAATCTGAAGTTAGTATGGAGAATGACAGTATATGGCTCTCTCTCAACTTCATTCATTAGATTCATGAGGTGTTTGTTGTATCTGAGGAGAATGAGAGCATTGATTGTATTTATAATGAAATTCATTACTGCATAAGTAAGATGCATTAGTATTTTATTCATTACTATCAGTGCTGGTAGACAGGCCAGCGTAGTGCTGGGTACACGTTTTGAGTCAGGGCTCCGTTTCTGCAGTTTCTCTGCTCCTTTGCTCAGACACACATGGGGACCCACCCACAGGCAGTCGCGCAGGCTTGAGTGTACACACCTGTGCCCAGGCCCCTCATGCAGCAGGAAGAAGAATGGTGTCCAGGTGACATGTTCTTTCTAGAAGCAAATATATGTCAGACATGATCTAACAGAACTTCTATGATATGGATGTAGCAATAGAAACAGGCCCCAAACAGTCCTGACATTCTGTGGAACTCAGGGGGCCGGGGTCCCCCCTACAGATTCCCTTAATGGCTGGGAGCCTTCCTGATGAGGGTCTGTGTCCTCCACCTGGCTCATTTTCCTTTCTTCCTTTCCTGTGCAAGGGCTGTTTTTGAACAAGAGGCCTGAGTCAGCAAAGAAAGCATCTTCCAGCCTCCCTCATTGGTGGAGGGAGGGAGGTCTGTTTTTGCAGAGAGCAGAGGTGAGAGCAGTGCCCCTTGAACTTCACAGCTTTGCCCGAATGTGTCATTATATACCTCAGTCACACTTTTTGTCATCTCTGTATTTACACTATACTTTAAACTTTTGGTGACTATCCTGTGCATTCCCATTTATACCTTTTGCTTTTGGAATTAAATAAAAACAAATAGTTTGGAAAAAATGTAATGAAAACGAAACATTGACATTAAATTCTGGCTGCATACTGTTGCCTCCTGAAGATCTCAAGCCCAAGGCCTCTCTGATAAAGAGGGCTAGTGAGCAGAGGGAGATGGTGAGGAAACTATAGCATCCAACCGAAACTTTCTCTTTGATGTGGTAAAAGAGTTGAAACAACAAGAGACTATCTTTCACATGCGGTTATTCATGCTGCCTTCCTTTTCCTTTTTACCCTTAGTCATCCTCTTTCCTAAGTCTCCACATCCTAGCCTTGACTTATGGTTTCCCCTTCCAGGCCAGCATTGCTCCAGAAACAGAACACGGTCCAGGAAGTCAACTGAACGGATGAGTCAGGGTTCTGGGTCTGCTCTTTGCAATTCTCTCGTCCTTTTCCTCATGGTCACAAGATGGCTGCCACAGCTCCAGGCATCAAGTCCATATTCAAGGCAGTGAGAAGAGGGGTGGAACCACCTCTTTACCTTTTATGCAGCTGTCCCAACATTTCCCGAAAGATTTATGCTTTTACCTCCTTGGCCAGATCTATGTCCCATGGCCACTTCTAGCTGCAAGGGAGGCTGGGAACATGAGTGTCTTTTAGCTTTTCCAGTCTATTGAGTGGATCAGCACAGTGTCTATCTCAGCATTTAGAGCAGAGACAAAACTAGGCGGAGGAGGGAACCGGGAAAAACAAATCTTTGTTTCATGTCTGTCCTTCTCCTCCAGGCTCCATCATTCCCCTACAGTTGTAGGGCCCAGAGGAGATTGTGTACATGAAAGAGTTCCGTAGTGTATCACACAACGAGTTATAATCGTCCTTCAGAATATCAGACCCGCCCAAAGAGAAAGCAAAACGAACCATTCTAAAGCAGTCTGCGTTTCCTCCTGTTTATTTGTTAGAAGGTTTGGATTTAAGTTGCATCATCATTAAGCAGCCAAAGCACTAGCATTAAAACCTCACCTCTTGTGATCCCTCCCTGTCTGTTCATTCTTTGTTCCCGTGGAACAGCAGCCAGTCAGTTCATTCTGCAAATAAAATCAGTGAAAAGCCTCCAGGTGTATTTCAAGGCGTACATGTGCGCAGGGAATGCTGACTGAGCGGGGACATCTGTTAATTCATGAACTGGGGGGAAAAACTGTCAATATTTGCAGGGAAAAGAAGTCTCCCTGCCTAAGAAAGGCCACATTATGGAAATGAAATGTTTTATGCAGAGAGACATTTTAGAGTCAGGGAGGGCCAATAAAGAGGCTAAGAAGGGTTAAGTGTGTGTATGTAAGCATAAGGCGCAGACGAATCTACTGGCTAAGAAACAAAACGAGACTTCCGTAACCTATCCCCTCCCTACCTCTGCTGTCCCATGTCCCCATTTTAGGACATAATGGACATTTCCCAGGGACTGTTTTGTGCACTAATCTAGGGGCGTTTGTGCCAAAAGGACTGAGGGGAAAACCACTGCTACCAATCCCCACAGTGTCCCATAGGCTGAACGGATTGGCTGCTTTGTTCTTCAGTCAGAAAGGAATTAGGGACGGGTGATTCAATTCCTAGCTTAACCACTTACCGCGTGGCTTTGGGCTTGCTGTTGAACCTGTCTGTGGTTTCCTTAGCTCTCAGATGGAGGTGATAACACCAGTACCTCCCTTGTGTGATTGTTATGATAAAGAAGTTAACTTAGGTCAGTAAGGCACCGACAACGGAACTGGCGATAGAAAGTGCTCTATCGGCATCGGTAATTATTAGATGTGAAACCATCGGCAGGCAGCAGACGTGGCCAGTGGGGGATGCTGGCGTTTCCCCGGCTAGAGCCATGAATGTCCTGTGTGGTCTTTCAAAAGACACTCTTTCTTTTTATTTCCTTTTTGGTAACCCGAGCAGTAATTTTGAAAGCAGTCCATGCATTTTGAAGAAGACAAGATGGGGGTGACCAGGTGCTATCGCACGAAGGCTAGGAACCCAGACTTGGCCTTTAGAAAAAACTGCTGTCTATTTTGTTCACTTATCCCCAGGGCTTCACACAATAGGTATCCAGTAAACATATATTGAATAAATAACTGAAAATGAATTTAAGTTGTTGGTATGTGAAAATACCATAGGCATGAAGATGTTTGTTGCAGCATTATTTATAATAGTGAAACACTTTTCATAGTCTGGTTTAGAAATCTGTGGTATTGAATACAATGAAATGAATGCTAGTATTAGAATTAACATGAGTATAAAAACATGAAAAAATGTTTATGGAAAATACAGGAAAAAGGTATCGATGAAATTTAATGATACTATGATTAAACAATATAAATCTATATAGATTAAGGTGGGAAGGCGCATTTGGAAGTAAAGTTACGTGTAAAATTAGTGGGCTTATGAGTATTTAAGAAGCATTTGATAATGTTTTTCAGTGGATTCTAGAATATTTTTAAACTCTTTTAAAGAACCCCCTGCAGTGCTTTCTAGAAAGATGAACCAGTTTACTGTTTTCCAGGGTCTATTTGGTGAGCTGTGAAAGCCTCATTAGATAAGGGGTTTCTGAAAATTTCCATCTCCCCACCTCCTGGTGTGAAGCAGTGGGGGCCTGACAAAGTTATTTGAGGCTAAAGCTAGCAGTCTCAGGGTTCTGGTGCCAAGAGCCTCCAGCAACAGAGGAGCCACAATTTGCGCTGGTCAAACTTGGTCAACAGTGGCGATTTGACAGAGGGCTTTTCAGGCTTTTATTTCCAAGTTTATTCCTTCTCTTCTTCCTTTTTTTTTTCTTCTTTCTCAATTTTAGTAAACAACCCACAGGCGTAGTTTTAGTCTCCCAGTTCTGTGTGGTTGGAACGTGTGGAAGGAAGCCTGGTGCCAGTCCTTCCCCTCCCCTCTGCTCTGTCCCCCCAGGCTCTCCCGCTGCCTTCATCCCCCCCTCCAACCCCGGCACCCACTTGTGGTCTGACAGAGGATCCTGGCACTCTCAGAAAGCGAACCTTTGCCCATTCTCACTCCTCTTCCCACTGAACGTCCCATGTCCTTAACGAGACAGTTTGACTCCTTGTGGGACCTGCTGGTGCCCTGCCCAGGTGTTGGGTTGACTTGCTCCTGGAGCTGCAGCTTTGAACTATCCAAGCCTTTGTTTGCAACAACCATACTCTGGGACACTAAAATAGGTCTCTGTGGAGGTCCAGGTGGAGTTGGCCTGGGCTCGACCCCACCCGGCTGGGGTGCCAGCGAGACAGAATGCCAAGTGTCACCGTGGCAGGCAGAACCCATTTGGGGCCACTGAGAGAAATTCCACTGCAGCTCCTGTTGGGCCGTTCCTTCTGCCCACATTTCTAGGCCTTCCTCCTAGGTGAGTTAGAGCAGAATTCTACGGGCCGACTTTGGAGGCTGACAGATTAGAAGGGTCTTAGTGTTTAGCTGGCCCTACCTGGCATTACACGAAAAACAAGGGCTTCTTTTCACTTTCACTTTCCAGGCCCTGCCATTTACTAGAGCAAATTTAATAACAACTCTCATCTATTCAGCACGAGTTAGGTTATATGCTGAGCGCTTTATATGCTTCATCCTTTGTAATCTTCTCCACATCTCAGGGGGATGTGTATTCTTCAGAGATGAGACCCAGAAAGAGCAAGCGACTGGCCTGGGGCACCCGCCTCGTAGTTGGGGGTCAGGATCCAAACAAGCATTTTCCTCCTGAGCTGATGCCGTAATCCTTATCCTCACTACCTCCTTCTGTCCCGCTAAGTCAGTTTCCCTCACGAAGCTACAGAATGACTACAGACCACGTTCCCGTCTCCATCAACCCAAACACAAAAATTCTGAACACTGAAAGTTGCTTTAAAAACAAAAACAAACAAAAACCCAGAAAAAAACACACACAAAAATATACTTCTAGCTCCAAAACTCATATCGTGGCAAAACCTGCCCTGAGCTGCCGTGAGGCTCTTTGTGGTCTTGATTTATCTCTCTTATTGTGAATGTTCCTATGTGTACCGAGAAAATATTAATAATGAGTTGGATTGTGGGTCCATCCCGGAACCTGCTGGCGGTATGACATGGTAATTGGAATGTATTCTGTCGCGCTTCTCTAGAACCTGGAAAAATTCTGAAATCTATTTGGTCCCAAGAGATTCAGCTAAGAGCTGTGTGTCTGTATAAAATTGCCCACTCAAGCTCATCCCTTGCATGGAGGACCTCTGCCGTTAGGCTGTTTGGTAATAAAGGTCAAAAGTTGACATGTACGTGCGCTTTGACTCAGCAATTCCTCTTCCAGGAATTTCTAAGGATTGAAGGATAAGGCTATTCAGCCCATGAAAATCTAGAAACAGCCTAAACATCCCATCCTAGGGAAATAGCTTAAGTAAAGGCTGATACATTCATATAATGGGACACCATGCAACCCTTAAAAATCTGTGCTTGACTTGCACATTTAGTAATATGGAAAAATATTCATTAAGTGCTATTAAGTGTGAGGGCGGGGCAAACCCCCAAAATTACGAAGTAGTACATACTGTGTGGTCCTGTTTTTGTTAAAAGAAAAAGAAATGACAAGAAAGAACACTGTCAATCATTTCCACTCCTGGAAGAACAGTTCTCATTTTTTTTTGCAGCTCTCTTAACACAGAGAGCAGCACTGGGCTGTCAGCACTGAGCTGGCAGGGCTGGCTATTGATCTGCGATGATAAAGGACAGCTTTGACGCTGATGTGACTAGGGCCCTTCCTGTCCTCATCACTGCCCCTTCCTGAGTGCATGGGGCCAGGCCTCGATGGCTGAAGCACTAGAACAGATTTCCGTGGCAGCACTTTCTGCAACCTGAGGTGGGGTATTTAGAGATTTTCATCCATTCCTTCAACAAACATGTCTTTTATTTGACAGGCACTGTGCTCAATGCCAAGGATGTGGAAATGAGCAAGACACAAGATGCCTAAATTGTACTCTTCCCCAGGGGCTGTGTCTGCGTCTTATCATCTCTGTCGTGCATGTTTCACATGGTGTCTGCAACCTCATAGATGGGAGCTCGCTAAACGGATGACAAATGAATGGGGTTCCTGTCAGAGTCTTGGAAAGGGAAACAGATAAAGAAATAAACTTTGATAACGTGTTGGTGGCGTGTCCCAGAGGGCACACACAGGAGGGATGATTCATTCTGGGGGAGGAGAAGGAGGGGGAAGACTGGCTCTAATTCAGCCTTTGTTGGTTTCGCAAACACTCTCTTCTGGATGGATGATCTTATTACCTCTAACCTCAAGGTTAACTCCATCGCAAAGACAACAAGCTTACTTAGCGCCTCAGAGCAGAGACTGTGTGTGAACACCAGTGCCATCGAGGAGCCAGGGCAAAAGGCCCTCGTGTTGGGTTCCTAATACAGGATGGCACGAAGAAGATGATTTAGGTTTCTGCCTTTTAAGCCAGCGTGTTCTCCTTCCCTTTGCTATCTCTCAGTTCAAGGGGCTCATGGGAGAGGTGGGGTCCTGAGGCGTTCACAGGGGGAGCCATTTTATTTTTCAGAATTTCAATTTCACTGCCTTAAAAATGCCATGTGACAACCATTGATCATTTTTTTACCGTCCCCATAGTTTTGCCTTTTCCAGAACGTCATATAATTGGAAGAATATAGTATGTAGCCATGACACACGGACTTTTTTCCCCTTTAGTAATGGGGGAAAATTAATGTACATTTAAGGTTCCTCTGTGTCTTTTCATGGCTTAATAGCTCATTTCTTTTTGGGACTGAACAATATTCCATTGCCTGAGCCCTCATCTTCCCACTTTATTCTCCTCTGTCAAAATTGTTTCAGCTCTTCTAGTTCCTTTGCCTTCCTATATAAAGTTTAGGACAATCTCGTCTGTATCCACAAAAATCTTACTGGGAGTTTGGTAGGAATTGGGTTAAACCTGTTTACCAGTTAGGGGAGAATTGATATCTGTACCATATCAAGTCTGCCAATCCATGAACATGTTATGTCTCTTCAGGTATTTTGATCTTTGATTTCTTTAATAAATATTTTGTGGTTTTCAGCATATACGTCCTGTACATGTTTTGCTATATTTATACCTAAGTATTTGATCTTTTTGTGAACAATTGTAAATGGTATTGTTTTTGCAGTTCAGTATATAGATATACAACTTATTTTTGTATATTTATCTTGTATCTTGTGTCTTTGCTCAACCCACTTATTAGTTTGAGGATATTTTTGTAGATTCCTGGGCAATTTTTTACATAGATAATCACGTCAACTGAAAACCTATCTTCTTTTCTGGTCTGTCTTTTATTTCCTTTTCTTCCTTTACTTCACTGGCTGGTACTCACAGCACAATGTTGAATAAGAATGGTAAGAGTAAACATCTTTGCTTTGTTCCTGATCTTACGGGAAAACATTCAATCTTTCACCATTAAGTATGTGATCTGTATGGTTTTCTGGGTAGGTGTCTCTACTAAATTAAGAAAGTGTTGTTCTAGTCCCATTTTTCTGAGAGTTTTCATCATGAATGGGCATTGAATTTTGTCAAATGCATTTCTGCATCAATTTATATGATTATGTGATTTTTTTCTACTTTAGCTTGTGAATGTGGTGGACCCCACTGATTGATTTTCAAATACTGAATCAGCCTTGCATCCCTGGGATGATCCCCACTTGGTCATGGTGTAGAATTCTTTTTATATGTTGCTGAATTCCACTTGCTAATATTTCATTAAGGATTTTTGTGTCTATATTCATGAAGAATATTAATTTGTAGCTTTCTTTTTTCTTTATCTGGTTTTTCTTTTCTTTTTTCTTTATCTGGTTTTGATATCAGGGTAATACTAACTTCATAAAGTGAATTGGCAATTGTTCCCTCCTCTTATATTTTCTGATAGAGAATTTTAGAGATTGTGTTAATTTTTCTTTAAGCATTTGGTAGGATTCTCTAGTGAAACCATCTGGGTCTGGAGATTTCTTTCTTGGGGAGCTTTTAAATTACAATTTTAATTTCCTTAATAGTTGTAGGCATATTTAAGTCATCAAGTTCATATTGAGTAAGTTATGGTCATTTGTGTTTTTCGAGGCATTGGTCCTTTTTATCGAAGTTTCAAATAATGTGTGTTCTCACTAGTTTTTTAAAAGTTCACTTTCTTTTATTAGTCTCCTTTATCAGTTCCTTTCCTTTATTAGTTCCTTTATTAGTTCTTCATCGAAATGAGATATTGATTCACCCACACACCTTCCCCACTCTCATTCAGATCACAGAGATGATAAATGACAAAAAGCACTCTTCTGTGTCTTGATCGGGAACCAGCACCGTGGACCCTCAGGCAGAGCCCAGCATGGGACGGTCCCAATGTAAACTCACAGAGTTTTAGGGAACCAATTAGCCCTGGGCTTCTCTAAAGTGTCGTGGAACCCAAGGCAGCTGGAGACCCTCTTAGTCACCTAAGCTTCTCTGGAGAGACGTAAGAGGAAGGAAGGTAGGAGCCCTTCCTCCAGACCAGGTTTGAGGAGAAACCCTAGGACACCACTAGGTGGCACTCAACACACAGCTTGCAATTGCCAGTGGTAGATCCAGAAAGCTCAGCTCCGCTAGACCCGTCTGTGGGGCATTTTGTTCTTTCAGTGAGAAGAACTCTAGAGTCTAGAGACTACAAGGACCCCAGCAACTCAGGGCTGGTGGAGTTTGCTACACTTTCTCAGACTTCCCTGCAGACAAAGGATCTATAGCTCGAGAGGGTAGTGTTGACTAGAGGCTTCTGGGAGATGTTATGAGCACCAAAGAGCAGCTGCGGAGACAAAGACCATCCACACTGAGGCGAGAATGGCCACATGGAGCCCTGTCTGGTCAGGAAGCAGTGACACCTCCAGCCAGGCCTGGAGGAGAAGCCTGAAGAATCCACCCTGATCCCCTTCCAGACCTGGCTCCCCCATCGCTTCCAGCCTTCTGTGGATGCACAAGGATCCCTTCTCACTGAATGTACTTTAAGGAAAGAGTCCTCTGGAGTCAGTTGGGAGGCCCCCAGTTGGTCCTACGTCTGCCACTCACCATGTGCTTTGGGGCAAGTCTTAATGCAGCGTCTTTGCCAGATTCTGGACTAAACCCAAATCTTGACTCAACCACTCACGGGCTGCGCCACTTTGGGGAAGTTACTTAAACTTTGTGAGCCTTCGGTTCACATCTCTCACATGGGAATACGCGTCTCGCAGTGTTGCGAAGCTTGAATCTAGGTAGGTAAGCAGCACAGAGTAAACACCCGGTGGAAGTTTGCAGTTATTTTTATCATCCCTCCTATTACTAATTTTTGTGCCTTTCCCAGGCCCGTGCTAGGACCACATGTATTCGTTTCCTACTGCTGCTGTAACAAGTACTTTTAACTTAGTGGCTTGAAATGGTGCAAATTTATTTTCTTGTCGTTGTAGAGGCCAGAAGCCTATAATCAAGGTGTTGGTAGAAGCTGCGTTCTTTTTGGAGACTTCAGGGGAAATTCCATTCCCTTGCCTCACCCAGCTTCCAGACGCAACCCACATTTCTTCACTTGTGACCCCTGTCTCGCATCATGCCAACCCCTTGCTTCCAGGGTCACATCTGCTCCTGCTAACTCCAAATCTCTTGCCTCCTTCTTTTAAGGACCCTTTTTACCTTGGGCCCATCTAGATAATCCAGGATAACTTTTCCATCTCGAGCTCCTTCCCTTAATGATGCGACCCATTGAGCTGAGGAGCGGATGGAGGCTCCGGGGACAGTTCTTCTCTCTCCCTTAAGACAGGAGTGAAGATGAAAGTCAGTTGAAGCACTAGGTTGTACAAATGCCACATGCAAAAGACTGTCATCACAGCATGGCCTGTAACAGGAAACGACGGGAAGAAATTGTCAAGTTAGGTTAAGTAAGCGGTAGTATATCAGTAAACAAGCAATGCTGTGCTGTGGCGACTATAAAACATGAAGAAAGGTTTATGGAACAATATTAAGAGAAAAAATGCACAAAACTGTGTATATACATATATAAATATGTATATTCACACAAAACTGTGTATGAATATACACATGCTGTGATTATAACTGTGTAAACATTATGTGGGTTTGTAAGACTTAAAATTAGAAAACCATTACTAATGAATGGAAGTAATGGCTTTGTAAGGCTGCTGGGATTATGAGTAGTTAAAAATACCCTCTAAACTATTCTACAGTGGACACAATATTTTATTTCTTCTAAAGAACTCCTGACGTAATTTTTGACAGGTGAACCAGTCGGTTGCCATTTTCCAGGGTCTGCCTGGTGAGCACATTACCCTGATTTTCCTGGCAGTCACCCTCTAATCTTGAGGGTTCCAGCTCTCAGATGGACACTGTGTGGGGCAGAATGGTGGGATGGAAAGGGACAAGGTCCCTCACCTCAGCGAGCTGCTGGCCCATACCTCTGACTCCCTCCTGGGTAGGCCCAATTGTTTCACACAGTGTGGATTGTGTTTCTGATGGAGGTAGAAAGCATTATAAGCCCAACCATTTCCCCGACTTTCTCCACATCTTTCATGCCATTGTAACAGCACTATAAAGTTAACATATTACCTTTAAAACGCTGTTGAAAAGGAACCACTTTTGGAAAATGTGTTCTGTAGGAATGACATTTCTTGATGCTCCTGTCTCCCCATGTCCCTTGTGCCATCTTTCGCCCATTCTTCCTACCATCTTTTTTTTCTGGAGCTGTGACCCTTACACTCTGGTTACCTCTGAAGCACGGGGAGGGGCTAGTTCTTCGAGATGCAGACCCTTGGGTCTCACTTCCAGAGTCTGCTATAGTCCAGTCCTGGAGTGGGGCCGTTGTGTGTGTGTTTTCACCAGACTCTCCAGGTGATCGCACTGCAGCCGGGTTTGAGTGAGAACCGCTGTTGGACTACACTTAGGCATGTGCCCCTGGAATCGTGGGCACAGCTCAGAGGGGATAAAGAGGAGACCATCTGAAAAGAATCATCACGGTGCTTGCTTCTTTCTCCTACAAATGCATAATCAAACAAAGGAATAGAAAAAGTGACTTGACCTTTCCTTTCAGAATTCCTTGGATGGTGACCTGCACATCCCAGGAGAAACTTGGGTAAAGACTTAGATGGCCCTGATTTGGGTCAAAATTAAACAGCCACGCTGAAAACCATGCCCTTGTGGAATGGCAACTTGAATACGCACAAAAGATGCATTTGAACAGCTGGTTGAGGTCCTGCCCAAGGTTAATGGTTCTTTACAATTAGATGGAGGTATGGAGTTGGATGATTCAATCATGTTAGTCAGCTTTGTCCATTCTCTTTATAATAAGATGTAATAATATTAACATATGTAATTGATTCTAAGATACACCCCCCCCACACATACACTCTGATGCTGTACTAAGAATCTTACTTAGAAGCATGTAAATTTGCAATGTGTCAGATAATAATTGGGGAAGAATTTTCAACCAGATTTGTATTTTAGTGAGCCTAGTATGGATTAGGAAGGAAATGTGCAAACATACTGCAAAGATAAGGTCAATTCTGTGACAGGCAAAGGGCCACAGAGGTAGCCTATATCAAGGTTATTTCTCATCCCGAACTCCCCAGCAGGCACTTCCTCATTTTACAGGGAGCACCTCACATCCAAAAGTTTATTATGGCTTCTTGTTGTGTTTAATGGAGTGTTGAAAAGAGTAGAAATGAAAGTTGTTTGGCTACTTGTCTTTTTCTGTAACTTTACAGTGAAATGGGGACTTTAATGATGACTTTTACACAGATGTTTGCTGCTTTTGTCAGTGCAAGAGACACTCCCAGTTTTCAGGGATTGAATTCAGGGTTAAATTGATATTCTTCATGCGGGATTAAGTAGACATTAGGATAAAGGGTGAAAATGTGGATTCTGGAAGAACTGACTCTGAGTGGTGAATACACAATGGGATTTATAGACGATGTAATACAGAATTGTACACCTAAAATCTATGTAACTTTTCTAACAATTATCACCCCAATAAATTTAAAAGAATATGCATTAAAAACGTGGATTCTCTGTTTGACCTAATGGTAAAGCCTACCTCCCAAGTTTACTTTATTTAGCAGATTTTTTTTAAAAGTCTGAATTTGTGTGAATTTTATTTTATTGCTTTTATGTGCTTTTATTTTATTGCACATAATAAGATTGATACAATGACAATGAAATTTGAGATGTGAGTGACTGGAGTTGATCATTGAGACTGAATCTTTGGAGGCTTAGTTCATTTCTAGGTGACAAAATGTACAGCCTTGGTGATAAAGCAGGAACAAAAGTCATCTTTGTTCATGGAAAATTTCTTTTGAAAATAGTTTTTCCAAGGCAAAAACACCAACAAAGAGACTGGGATCAGAGACCCTTAAAGCCCACTGTCTGACCCAAGCTGCTTGCTCTCAGCAAGACGAAGTTTAGGAAAACGAAGCTGACCGTGCCAGCTTCACACTGGACCCCCCAAGCCTCCAGGGTTAAGTGTTCATTTTTATTTGCCCCACGGGATACTGATGTGGAAAAGTTTGGGAAGCTTTGTTTTACAAAGAGTCCCTTGAGCCTCGTGGCCCTTGGTCATTAAGCAGAAAAATATGCCCAATTCCTTCTGTCCTGGGCTGCCTTCCATTGCTGTCCACCCATAACCATGGTCTGCCTGCTCATTGGTGGGCACGGTCTTCGGAGTTGAGGGCTCCCTTGGCAAAATGTTCCCTGCAGTTTTAGCCCAGGAGGCCCATGGAGTGTGGTTTTCAAGGCAAAATTAGAGACCACCCTAGAATCTTGAGGCTGAAATGGAGTCTTCTGCTCAGTGCCGTCTGGTTTGGTGTAGGAGGGAGTTAGAGCTGTGATGGTGAAACAAGAGGACTTGGAAAAACGAACAGAGTCCACACCTATGTGTATATAGAAGTTGGAATCAATGCAAAAATTTTTTTTATTGATTTTTTTTAAATCGGGGAATATTGGGGAACAGTGTGTTTCTCTAGGGCCCATGAGCTCCAAGTCGTTGTCCTTCAATCTTAGTTGTGGAGGGCACAGCTCAGCTCCAAGTCCAGTCACCATTTTCAATCTTTAGTTGCAGGGGGCGCAGCCCACCGTCTCATGCAAGAATTGAACCGACAACCTTGTTGTTAAGAGCTCGCACTGTAACCAACTGAGCCATCCGGCCATCCCTCTGGAAGCTCAGTGGCAGCTCGTTGTCTTCAATCTACTTGTGGAGGGTGCAGCTCACTGGCCCATGTGGGAATCGAACTGGCAACCCTGTTGTTCAGAGCTCGTGCTCTAACCAACTGAGCCATTTGGCCGCCCCCAATGCAAATTTTTAATAAAGTTTTTCTTATTGTATTAGGCTTTAAAAGGAAGAGAACACATTTCCATATACTTGTATTTTAATATTCATTCATTCAACAACGTTTTTGAGATGCTCTAGGCATTGGGAATGCAGCAGCAAACAAAACAGGTAAAACCCCCTGCCCTCATGGAGCTTATGTGCTAAGGTGGGGAAAGAGAGAAATTTAAAAATCATAAAAATATCTAGACTATCTGATGGTGATCTATGAAGACAAATACAGAAAGTAGAATGAGAATGTGTGTGTGTGTGTGTGTGTGTGTTATGGGTTGGTTGTGATATTAAGTAGGATGATCAAATATCACTGAACAGGTGACATCTGAGCAAAAAATAGAGGGATTCTGGATCCGTTGTTTTGAAGGTACAGCCTGTTGGGTTGCCTGATGGGTTGGGTATAGAGTGGGAGAGAAGGAGAGAAACAATGATTCCAAGGTGTGATAGGCAGCTTATGACATGGCTCCCAGTGATATCTGTCTCCTGATAGTCGCATCTTTGTGCAGTTCCCCTCCTCTGGAGTCTGGCCTAGACCTAGTACTTGTTTCTAACAAATAGAATATGAAAAAGTTGATGGGATGTCTTCTGTGATTAGGTAACAAAAGATTGTGACTTCCTCTTGCTAGCCGATTCTCTCTATTGCCCTCCCGGCTTGCATGCTTCGTTGAAGCAAGCTGCTTTGTTGTAGAGGTCCCCATGGCAACGACCTGAGGACAGCCCCTGGCCCTCAGCCAGCAAGGATCCAAGGCCCTCAGGCCAACACCCCATGAAGAACCGAATCCTGCCAACAACCACATGAGCTAGGAACAGGTCCTTCCCCAGTTGAGCTTTGAAATGAGCTCGCAGCTCTCATGCTGTGATTGCAACCTCTGAGAGACCCTGAAGCCACAAGCACAGCTAAGCCATGTCCAGATTCTTCACCCACATAAACTAGGAGATAATACGTGAGTGTTTTAAGCTGTTTGAAGATAATTGGTATTCAGTAATACATAACTAATACACAAGATTTTCGGTCTGGGCAACAGGAAGAATAAAATTACCACTTATCCTATCATGAGTAAAGATAAAAATTTCTTTTTGGTGAGAAAATAGCAAATTTGGTTTTGCATATGTACAATACTCACATATTTCTATTTCCGTGATAATGTTTCTCATGAATTTTTCAAATGGTAGTTCGCTACCAATATATATGATCTAAGTGCTCTCCTATGAACTGCTTTTAAAAATGTTAATTAATGCATCTTTGGAAATCAGATTTTGTAATAATTTCAGTCACAATTATTTCCACAAACTGAGAGCACCAAATATAGTACCAACCCATTAATTCTGATATCTCACCTTTAGAATTTATTTATTCTTTTACAGTTTGCACAAAAACTGGGGTAAAATTCATCTTTGTATATCTATAAGGAAAAAGATTTGCTGGAGCAAATTGACAGTACAAACCACTGAAAAGAAAGAATGTTTCATTTTTCTCATTTGAGAAGGATTTATTTATATGTTAGCAAAGTCATTTGCTGTTAGAAGAAGTTTGCCCAACTTACTGAGGCATTGAATTATGATCGTCTAGATGGAGACCAAAAGGAAAGCATGGAACCAAGAGAAACGAAGGAGGTGAAGTTGGCAGATTGTGGTGATTGGTTGGACATTGGAGCAAGGAAGAGGAACCGGGTCGGCACTGCATGTTGCCTATCCACTCCCTCATCTTTCTTGCCAAAGAGCACCATTTTGGTTCTGGTGTCAGGTGGCCAGTGTGACAGGAGAGGCTAGAAGGCAAATAGTCTTTAATGTCAGCCATTCTGATGATTCCATTTCCATTGTCCATGACTGGTTTAGGATGGGCATGTGACACAGTCATGGTCAGTGAGATGTGAAGGAGATCTCCACTGGAGCGTCTCTGTGAAGGGTTTCTTTGCTCCTTAGGAGAGAATATTGAGGGGAAACTTTCCTTTTCTGCCTCTGGATGTTGCTGTCTGCTTGTGTCACCTGGAACCAGACTAAGAGATCCAACCAACAGGCTGAGAGTGGCCAAGGGGGAGGACAGAGGGACTTGGTCCTTGATGCTGAGAATGAGCCAAGACATTAGCTACTCCTGGGACTGCCACCTTTGGGGACCTGCTTTATATGAGTTGGGGAACATTTCCTAATGGTTTAAGCCATTTTGAGGTAGGTTTTCTGTTACTTGCAGCGAAAAGCTTTCTGAGACAGGAAAATCCTAGAATAAGGTCTAGTTTTCTGGTTTGGTCAGTGGATTCATTTACTGAAACAGAAAATTCAGAAGAAGAAGGTGACTGGGCTAGGAAATGTGGGGAGAAACGATGACCTGGGCTCAGGGCATGTTTAATTAGAGGTACTTGTGGGACATCCAGGTGAGTACACCTGTGGAAGTTCTGATGTGCAGACCTGGAGGTGAGGAGCAACCTCTGAGTGGAGATGAGGTGTGGGAGTTCTGGTGGAGCACAGAGGTGGTGGGAGCAACACAGCGTTTGGTTTAGGCTTATGTCCAAGCTTTTCTTAATCCTTATGTGACGTGGAGTGGGGCACTTAACTTTTTAAGCCTTCATTTCCTCATTTGTAAAATGCAACTGCTTGCTTTACTGTTTCCAAAGAATTCTTACCTCAGTGTGGCAGAGACAATGCTAGATTTTCACTAAACTCATTTCCATTTTTCCTGGGCCGATGGGAAAACCACATGTCCCAGCATCCCCTGCTGTTAGGTAGGATGACATGGATGAATTCTGACCAATGGCATGCGGTGCTCTCCCTTTCCTCACCTGCCAGCTAGAACTGGTAGGACCTGAAACACCAGGTAATGATGGAACCTTTAGATGGGAGGAGTCTGGGTCCCTGAGTGACTTTGCGGAGGACCCCCCCCAACACCAATCACCTTTATTGCAATTATGACATGAGCAAAATATCAACGCTGACCATGTTGTTTCTATAGTAGGTAGTATTCCTTACCCTGCCTCACATCCCCAGTATTTCCCAATGGCTCATAGCCAAGATGATTTAGGCGGTAACCAAACAGTTTTAAATTATTATTTTTATTATTAGTTTCATGTGTACAAAACAATGTAATAGTTAGACATTTACACCCCTCACAAAGTGATAACCGCCCCGCCCCCAATCTACTACACCATCCTATTTAGCTGTTACAATTCCATTGACTCTATTCCCTATGCTGTCCTCCACATCTTGTGACTATATATATTAAATTATAGTTGACATTCATTATTATTCAGCTTCAGGTGTACAGCACAGTGGTCAGGCACCTACACTGTCCATTAAGTGGTCTCCCTAATAAGACAAGTGTCCATCGGATACCCTATAAAATCTTTACGTTATTGATTATATTCCCCAAACTGTCTTTCATATCTCTGTGGCAATTTTGTGGTTACCAGTTGTGCTTTCTAATTCCTTCACCTTCTTCTCCCTCATCCCCACTCCCCTCCCATCTAGCAACCCTCAGTTTTTTTCCCTATGTCTCTGAGACTGCTTCTGATTAGTTTGTTCATTTATTATATTCTTTAGATTCCACATATAAGTGAGATCATATGATATTTGTCTTTCTCCATCTGACTTATTTCACTTAGCATAACATTCTCTAGGTCCATCTGTATCATTGTAAATGGTAAGATTTCATTCTTTATGGCCGAGTAACACTCCATTGTATAAATGTACCACAGTTTCTTTTTTTTTTTCTTTTTTTTTTTTTCAATACACAGGAATCTGTTTTATTTGTATACGCTAGCAAGGAGTAATCTAAAAAAGAATTTAAGAACACAATTCCATTTTAAATAACATCAACGTTGATAAAATACTTAGGAATAGTGCAAGGCTTCTACACTGAAAATTACAAAACATAATGTCTTTGTTTGCTGAAAGAAATTAAAGGAAACTACCTACATAAACGTGAGGCCATCTCATGGTGATGGAAATTGTTAGGATGGCAACAGAACAGATGCGATGTAAGGATTCAGTGTCATTCCTGTGTAAAGGCCCCAAGGCCTTTGTGGAAAAACGTGCATGCTGATCCTAATATTCACAGCAAATTTCCAGGGAAGAAAAGAGCCATAAGGATCTTCAAAAACAAAATCAGGTTGGAGGCTCACCCTTCCCAAACGTAATTCGTAATTAGTACAAAGCCACAGTAAGGAAAACATGGTGACACTGGCATAGAGATATACACAGAGATCAATGGAATTGTATTGAGGACCCAGAAATAAACCCGTCGGTCTAAATCAGTAGATTATTTTTTAACATACACATTAAATTTATCATTGTCATTTACAGCTTTAATTTATAAAACACAGAAATACGCTTTTTTTCTATTTTTTCTGTTCCTTTTTTTTTTTTTTTTTGGTAAGGAGGGCGCAGCTCACAGTGGCCCATGTGGGGATTTAACCAGCAACCTCGGTGTTAGCAGCACCATGCTCTAACCAAGTGAGCTAACATGTACCACAGTTTCTTAATCCAGTCGTCTACCAATGGGCATTTCGGTTGTTTCCATGTCTTGGCCATTGTGAGTAGTGCTGCAGTAAACATAGGGCTGCATATATTTTTTCAAATTAGTGTTTTGGATTTCTCTTGATAGATACCTAGGAGAGGAATTGCTGGGTCATAAGGTAGTTCCATTTCCAGTTTTTTGAGATACCTCCATATTGTTTTCCATAGTGGCTGCACCAATCTGCAATCCCATCAGCAGTGCATGAAGGGTTCCTTTTCTCTACATCCTCGCCAGTACTTGTTGTTTGTTGATTTATTGATGATGGCCATTCTGACAGGAGTGAGGTGGTATCTCATTGTGATTTTTATTTGCGTTTCTCTAATGATTAGTGAGGTTGAACATTTTTTCATGTCCTTTGGCCATCTGCATGTCCTCTTTAGAAAAATGTTTCTTCATGTCGTCAGTTTTACGTTTTGATTTGCTACACATTTGTTTTATAGATATTAAAAAATACATATGTACATAAAACTAGATCATCAGTCTTATGATTTCAGGGATATTATTACTTAGGACAAGGGTTAGTTTAATCATGTGAGTTGGTTAAAGGAAAACATCAAGCAAATAGAACAAGTGTTAGGTGGCAATGCCGTGTTTCCCCAAAAATAAGACCTAGCCGGACAATCGGCTCTAATGTGTCTTTTGGAGCAAAAATTAATATAAGACCTGGTCTTATTTTAATATAATATAAGACTGGATATAATATAATGTAATATAATATATAATATAGTATAATATAGTATAATATAATATAATAATATAATACTGGGTCTTATATTAATTTTTGCTCCAAAAGACCCATTAGAGCCGATTGTCCGGCAAGGTCTCATTTTCAGGGAAACACGGTGGCAGAATTCGTAATGGCGGTACACGCATGCTGGCTTATTTACTTCCTGAAGTCATGAGGCTAACAGGGCATAATGTACGTAAAGAAGCTCTCTGAGGCCTGGCATATAGCAAGTGTGATAAATGGTAGCTCTTATCTTGCAGTGAACAAAACTCCCCTACAGGATTTATCACACTGCTTCGTAGGACTGGTTCACTGAGCTCTTTAAGGATGGGGAGCTGTCTTATTCCTCTTGGAATTTCTGGTGTGACTCGGTGCCTGGCATCTAATGGGAAGACAGTAAATGGGGGTTGGGTGCTGATAATCGGGGCAGCATAATGTCCTTTCTAGGATTACAGATTTGAACCCACTGGATGGTGAGCCCCATTCAGACAAGACCTATGTCTGATTCCGTGTTGGGCCCCAGGGCCCAACAGTACCTGGCACATAGTTGGTGCTCAAGAAATGTTTGTTGTGAATGAACATATTTATTTTAATCATTCTCATAGATTCTTATACTGTTCGAAGGGACCTGAGCATGGAGAACAATGCTTCTCGGCTAAAGATAAGGAAAGGAAAGTCTGGAGAAGCAAAGTGACCCATAAAGCTCCCAGAAGTACAGGATGTGCAGGGGGCCTTTCACGTCACATTGGGATGTGGAACCATTCTTCGTTGTGCAAGACCGTCCTGAGCATGGTAGGCTATCTAGTGTCTCTGCCAATGCCCGCTCATGCCAAGGGTGGCCCGGGTCACTGTGATCCTCAAATATGCTCTCACAGGTCTTCAAAAACACCCCACAGGGAACAGTATCCCCACTGGGCACGACTGGTCTAACTTGCCCTCTCAAATATATGAAGAAACTAAGACCTAGGGAGGGAGAGACTTGCCTAAATACCAGAACCGGGATTTGGAGACAACTCTCTGATACTACACTAATTGTCTTTCTCTATTCATTGACTGTATGATTTGTTCAGATCAAAATGTGAGCTCTGGGAGGGAGCAGGGATTTGGGGTTGGTCATGAATTCATACCACAACTCAAGCTGGTGCCAAAGCCCTTTCCACGAGCAGGTGAGGAGTGGAGCCCGTGGAACTCCCCATACCCTGTCCCCAGCCCCATCTCCCCTGTCCCAGGAGCTCAGCCCTGCCTGGGGGAGGAGAGCAGTGTGCAGGCATGTGGAGAGAGTGGCAAAGATAAATCTCACCTCAGGTAAAAGCTGGCTCTGCCTCCCAATAAAACTGAGATGAGTGTGTGTATTTTAAGGCAAATAAATGTTTCAGGGCCTGAAAAGGGAGACGTTAATGGCTCCATTCGAATTCAGCAGAATTTATTTTCCATTAGGGCCGGACTTTCTGAGAAACGTAGTTCAATCAAGGTTAGACATGAAAGAAGCACTTGTGGGCTGTGTGGACCCACAGTCAACCCCCCGAGACGCTCACCCACTACACATTTCTTAATTAGATCTTCGGACCTGCAGTCACTCCTGGCTGGTACACAGAGACATGCTAGCTTTTTCTTGTTCATTTTGGCTTTTTCCATGTCGGAAAAGATCATCCTTTCAAACTTGTTTTTCACAGTCAGCACTGAGACAACCAACGAACTACCCAGGCTAACCCTTGTCGCCTCCCCATCCCAGGGGGTGCCCGTCAGCTGGTATGAGAAGTTTGGCTTGCCCTCTCAGAATCAATATTTTAAACAATGAATGATGTTTACAGAAGTGACACTGGGAATAGAAATTTATAATGAATAGCTCCAGCAATAATTACTTATTTTCTACATTTATGGAAAATGACTACATACAGTATTGCTGTTTTCTCTCAAGAGAAGAATGCCGTAATTATCACAACTATTTATCTACTTTCCTATTTTGATGACTAGCAATTGCCATTTTTTAATCACTAAGGCAAAAAGAAAATGTTCCCCGTGAGCTGAGATGGCTCTAGTGTCATTAAGAATGCATTTGCACATTAATATCAGAATCTTAGTGTTCAGGGAATAAATGTAAGGTATTTGGGCTTTGCACATCCCACCCAACTGTTAGGCCTGTGACAGGAAAACAACTCGGGTTGAAACAGTTTGTCCCTGGATTCCTCTAAGTTATACGGCTGGGAACCACCTCTCTTAACAAAGGAGATGTATTCCAATAGCACATGTTCATTGACCACTGAAGTACTGGTCAATGTTTAACAATCAGCTTTCCAGGCAGAAAAAGTCTTGGTATATAGCACTGACCAATTTCTATGGTGTAAATACTCCCATCATGGCAGATACCAACATGGTCTCATAGAATACGTATTTGGGACGAGATGCAAGCAACTGACTTTGGCAAGCTGCTGTGAGCTGGCTCTAGTACGTCACTGGCTATACATTGTATGTTAAACACATTGATTGAGGGCCGCTGTGTGCCAGGCACTGTCCTAGCTGCTGACGTCATAGCAGTGAACCCTGTGGACAAAGCCCCTGCTGTAATGGAGTGCAGATTAAGTAGGAGAGACAGACAATAAGCAAATAAGCTAAATAGCAAACATGTAACATAACATCAAGGAGTGATGAGTGCAAAAGCAGAGTAAGAGGGAGGGTTGTGATGGTGTGGGCGGGAGCGCTTTTGGGTGCAGTGGACGGCCTCTCTGAGGGGTGTCATGAGTGCACATTCAATGAAGTGAAGGAGTGAGTCCATGAGATGCGTGGGAGAGGGAAAAACAAGGGCAAAGTCAGTGAAGTGGGAGGGGGGAGGATGCAGGGGTTCCGCTTAGTCTCTGTTTCTGTAGGTCTGGAGGTCTGGGAAGCCTGGGGCTGTTTTCTAGGACCCAGATGTACTTCTGGCTGTCTCCAGTGAAGCATTGTCACCCTAAATTCAGGCAAGGGTTGAGACTGGGAATGACCCATGACTCTCTCTGCCTCCCACCCAAGCCTGAAGGTTTTCTGCGGGAGGTGTGAGCCTCGCTTTTATTCTCATGTCTACCATACCTCCAGCTCCTTCCATTTCCGCATGAGGATCGGCTCCTGGTCTCCGTATCCCCCTTACATGCAAACTTATGTCCCTGCCTAGAATGGTACTCCATGGGGCAGGATTTGTTCACTGCTGATTGCCTGTCTTCCAGAACAGTGCCTGCCCCACCGTCAATATTCAGTAAATACTGAATTAATTAAGACAGGAAGCTGCAAGATCTGGTTAGGTCATTAGCACGTCCAGTGAAGTCTTGCCTGAGCTACTAACCTACACCCTCAACGTTTCATAGCCCTTTTCCTGCCAGTTTTGTCCACTGCTCAGCACCTCCAGAATTGTCTGGGAAGAGGCTCTCATAAATATTTGCTGAATGATTGAAATGAAAATATGGATATTATTTGATCCTCAATGACTTTAATTTTTATTCTAGATGACTTTTCTTTCATTCTTCCTTCATATTGTGGATAGGATATTCTACTGATTTTTAAAAAATTGTGTGTGCAGGGAAGTAAAACGACCTATGAACGTCCAACACAGTGAAGGAAGCATGAAGATCTTTTATTCAATATTGGGGCTGCTAGGTCTGACAGGTGTGAGAACTACTGGGTTAGACAGAATGATTCTCAGTTTACATTCTAACAGGCCCTGGGGGTCACCTTGAGCATCTCTAAAACTGCAAGAACTTGGGTAGGCTAAGGACAGCTCTGGGGACCTGGGGAAACTCCACTGGTGTCTTCAGTGAGACATGTGTCTGGAACAAAAGAAGGCTTTCCTTTGTAAGCATCTCCAATGAGCCCAAGCCAGAATCAGGAGACACGGCTTTTTCATCCCCAGTGCTCTTAAAACCTGTTCAGTGATTCAGAGAGTGGGGGTTGGAAGTGACTTTCTAACTTCATGTCATATTTGATGTTCAGTGCACAAAGAAGTACCGAGTCCAAGAGGTGAGCCGAGAAGTGAGGGTCCCTTTCTTGTGGGAGTAAACTCTTGCTGAATTTAAACACAGATCAGTCTGCTCACACTCATAATGAGATTGGCAAATATATTGACATTGCAGGTATTTTAAGTGTGAAGATGAGTGAAGACAAAACAGACGTTTCTTTTTATCTGTTCGTTGGTGACTAGACAAGTCTCCCTACTCGAGAGATTTTGTTGTATTTATTTATTTATTTATTTATTTATTTATTTATTTATTTATTTATTTATTTATTTAATTTGCACCAACTTCTAAGGTAAAGAAATTCACAGCAGGACCTAATCAGAAATAGGGAATTGGCAGCTGAGTGTTGAGAAAATGATACTAAGGACTGTCACCGCAGTAGTATCATTGGCTCTGCCCCCATCCTCTGCGATTGAGGTTGGAATGGTCATCTCCATGTTAGAGATAAGGACACTGGCTCAAGGAGGTAAATGGATTTGCTTGAGACCAGACTTCTGGTCAGAGGCAGCCTGGGGCTCAAACACAGGCGTTCTGAGTCTAAGACCGCTGTTATCTTTGATGGGGAGTTACTAATGGAAGGCAGGTACAAATCAGGTTCTCCAGAGAAACAGAACCAACAGGATGTGTATACGTATATATCTAGAGAGACATTTTTAAAAATTTATTGGGGTGACAATTGTTAGTGAAATTACATAGATTTCAGGTGTACAATTCTGTATTACATCATCTATAAATCCCATTGTGCGTTCACCACCCAGAGACAGTTCTCCTTCCATCACCATATATTTGATCCCCATTACCCTCATCTCCCACCCCCCACCCCCCCTTACCCTCTGGTATAGAGAGACATTTTATTCTAAGGAATTGGCTAACACGATTGTGGAGGTTTGGCAAGTCTAAAATCTGCAGGTATGCCAGCAGGCTGGAGACTCGGGGAAGAGTTGCAGCTCGAGTCCAACCGCTGGCTGAATTCCCTCTTGTTTGAGGGAGGTCAGTCTTGGTCTAGTAAGACCTTCAACTGATTGGATGAGGCCTACCCTCGTTAGGAAGAGTAATCTGCTTTACCTAACATCTGCCAATTTAATTGTTAACCTCACTCCAAAAAACACCTTTACAGAAACATCCAGAATAATGTTTGACTAACCATCTGGGCACTGTGCCCTAGCCAAGTTGACATATTAACCATCACACGTTTATTTATTTATTTATTTATTTATTTATTTATTTATTTATTTATTTATTTATTTTTAAAGATTTTATTGGGGAAGGGGAACAGGACTTTATTGGGGAACATTGTGTACTTCCAGGACTTTTTTCCAAGTCAAGTTGTTGTCCTTTCAGTCTTAGTTGTGGAGGGTGCAGCTCAGCTCCAGGTCCAGTTGCCGTTGCTAGTGCGGGAATCGAACCGACAACCTTGTGGTTGAGAGGACACACTCCAACCAACTGAGCCATCTGGGAGCTCAGAGGCAGCTTAGCTCAAGGTGCCATGTTCAATCATAGTTGCAGGGGGTGGAGCCCACCATCCCTTGTGGGACTTGAGGAATCGAACTGCCAACCTTGTGGTTGAGAGCCCACTGGCCCATGTGGGAATCCAACCGGCAGCCTTCGGAGTTAGGAGCATGGAGCTCTCACTGCCTGAGCCACCCAGCCGGCCCATGTATATTTATTTTTAAATACGTTTCTTAATGGTAGCAAATGCAGTACATATTCAATATAGAAATTTGAAAATTGCAAAAATATAAAAACCAGGGTCCATTGGGATGGATATTTATTACTACTTTAATTCTAGGCATATGGACACTAAATAATATATTTTCACCTTCTCCACCCTCTCAAATAGTATCATTTCACACTATGTTTTGCAGCCTACTTTTTTCATTTAGAAAGACTATGCATTTTTTTCCCCCAGGTTAGTAAATGTTCTTGTACATCCCGATTTTTAATGATAGCACCGAGGTCTGTCTCATGATGGCTGTAGTGAATGTCTTTCCCTCCTGCTTGACATCCTCTCTCCTTTTTTCTGACAATAGCACCTTGCCTTTCCTTAGGGACCCCTCCCCCACCCAGTCCCAGTCTGTTGGTTCAGGTGGTGCTAAGTCTTACCTCGTGACCCAAAGGAGGAGCCTAGGGTCAAAGCTATAAATATCAAGCAAGAGGGTTTCCTTTTCTCTAGGTTGCTAGGCTGGTACACTCTTAGGTCTAGGACTGCTGGAGGCTATTTTTGTCAATATTTGGACTTGATCCTAAAAATGAAGCCAGTATGACGGAAAGCAAAGTGGAGAGATGGAGAAAAAGTAGACTCCCGATGACATTGTTTGAATACCTAGATCCAGCCATGCTTGAAGCTACTCTGCTGTACTTTTCAGCTGTGGAAGATCATACATCCATCACATTTTTGCTTAAGCCAGTAGAGTTAGATTTTGTCACTTTCCCCTAAAAGCATCCAGAATTTTGTCTGATACAGCGTCGTGTCACCTGACATACACTAGTACATGACTGGACCGTTTTGGGGGTTTGTGTCAGTTTCTCTGATAATTTACTCACTTACGGGCAACATGTGGCAAGAGGATATGGCGATGAGAAAGATGAGTAAGACCTACTCCCTGATCTCAAGGAGCTTGTGATTTAATAATTGGGTCAAGTACGTTTTCGTCATCTACAAGGATGTAAATTCCAACATCCTTATGGGGAGTTCCATCAGCTTACAGGGATCAGGACAAACTTCCCAGAAGAATAAGCACTTAACATTGACCTGGAAAGAGACGGAGAAAGGATTTCAAATTCTTGTTCAGGGTCTAAGGACCTATGTGACCTGGTCCAGAACCCCAGCTTTAATGTACAGATAAACTGTCTGGGGATCTTATGAAAATGCAAATTCTGATGCAGTAGATCTGGGGTGGGGCCAAGAGTCTGCATTTCTAGTGAGTTCCCAGGTGAGGTGGGCACTGCTGGCCCCCAGGCCTGGACCTGGGCCCCTCCCTCCAGCCTCATCTCTCAGCAGGCCTCTACCTGAACGCTCTCCTCAGCCTCTAGAGCTCTGGTGTGTTCACGGAGCACACCCAACTCTGGCCTGCAACCCACTGGACCCTCTGCCTAGACTGCTCTTTCCTGCCCTCCCACATATAGGGCTTCTCCCCAGTCTCTGCTCAGCTATCCACACTTCAGAAAGGCTACCTGTTACAAATGGCACTTCCCAAGCCTTCATTACTTTCAAGCTTTCTTCCTATATAGCGCAGGCAGAAAACAATACTTGTAGGGCTCACTGGACGACAAAATGGATGAGCAGAACCTCGAGGGGCTCCCTATCTTGCCCATCTGTAATCTGTCCTGGGCACATGGCCAGGAATCTCGGGCGAACTGCATGAACCTGTTTCCCCAGGATCTGCAATTACCATGTTGATTGATTTGCTTGCTGTCTGCCTTTTTCAGGAGAACAGAAAGCCCTGAGAGAGAGAGGCAGAGCCCATTGCTTCTTGCTTATTGCTCTCTCCTCAGTGGTTTCGGGCTCATGACACATGCTCAGCAAATAGCCCCTGAATGAATCGAATGAATGCATGGATGGGAAGTGGAGCGAGACAGGGCGCAGGAAAAACATTTCCCGCAAAGAGAAGGTGTTGAGCAAACATGGGGAAGAAATGAGTTGCCCAGTTTAGCTGAGAACTGAGTAGAGCACGGCTAGGAGGCGATGGTTGGCAAGGAAGGTTGGAACCATTGTGTAGAGGACTCCTGATGAGGTAGGTGACATGGTGCTCTGATCAGGTAGGATCACAGCTCAGCTGGAGGAGTATCCATCTGGCTGGTGGGAGGGGGAGAGGAAGAAGGTGGGTTAGGGCACCAGTAGCTGCCAGAAGGCTCTTGAGGCAATTTGGGGGGAAATGGATGTCGTGGTGGGAAGGGAGAAATGGACCAGATGTGAAGACAGGTGAGGGCTGGGAGCAGGAAGGATGACGGGAAACACAAGACTTGTTGGTGGAGTGAGGGTAAGGGACCAGGGGTGTAGACACAGTGAGGGTGGTGCTCTGATCAGACACGGGGAGGTGTAAGGGAGGGGCAGGTTCTGAGGTGAAACCTGAGTGAAAATCGAGGACTTCCTTGGTTCGCTGAGTCTAGTTTGGAGAACTGTTGAGTTATGTAACCTGAAGTCTCACGCTTAAGGGAGGGGTCGGCCTGCTATACACGAGGCAATAGCAGGGGATACACTACCCGCTTTCTCAGATCTAGAATGGAGGCGCCAAGCATAGCGTGTAGAATTGCTGTGAGGTTTGAGAGAGCATGCGTAGGTGAGTGACACGGTGTCGTGTAGCGGTGGTGGGTGTTGGCTGCACCGGCTGGAACCCCTCCAGGACCGAAGCAGTTATTCCCCCAGTTGTTGGGTGTGTTGGTAGCTGATGGCTGACCGCTGAGTCCCTGGAGAGCCCTGCCCCACCTACGACATGCCTCCTTCCCTGGGATCAGCTACATCTAGTGACTGTTAGAAGTGTGGGTACAAAAGCTCAGCCGCCCCGCACCTCCCCGTCCCCCCTTGCTTGCCGAGCTCCCCACAGGAAGGGCTAGGCCTCTGTTGTGACTGTTCCCTCTGTCCAATCCTGCTTCCCTCACTCCCCCTACAGGACAGGACTTGTTCCCAAGTGTACTCCCCAATAAACGTCCTGCATGCCAATTTCCATCTCTGTGTCTGCTTCCCAGGGAACCCAACCTGTGACAGATGGTGTGATCCTGGCAGAATGGTTTTACGCCACTAGCATGAAAGGTTTGCTTGTTGGCCAGAATCTTAGACACCATACTGCAAAATTGGAGTCCGGAAGCTGAGAAGGAAAACTGTGTTCTGAAGGCCTGACCTGTGGGTCAACAGGTTTCTCAGACATGTCAGAAAATTCTTGTTTGTGCCCTGGACCCCTTCTTAGAGTAATGTTTATCAATGCATAAAATAAAATACGCAGGATTACAAAAGAAACCCATTTTATTGGAACATAGTTATCAAACTATTACTAAAGTACACTTATGACATATTAACCTATGAAATAGCAATATAGGAATTACTGTGATTTAGTAACGTAGTTAATGAAAGATCGGGGAGGTCTAATAATCTAGAAGAAGCAATGAACATTAATGATATTTCAAGATATATTTAGCAGCTGTCACCTGATAGGAAAATATCTGACTTCTGTTGATGACAAAGTTATAGGGTTTGCAAATACTGAGGTCAATGGAAATAAAGATGTAATTTTTTTCCCCATGGGGCCCCCTGAATGCTGTGCATGGGTTCCCTGGGTGCGGGGAAGGTCTGTGGACCTCAGGTAACCAAAACACATCTTGTGTTTTAGTGTTATTACTTTAAGATACTTAGTTCTAGATGGTGTGATATAAATGTGTGTGTCGGTGACCCTCGAAAGCAGTGAGAACTCCACACTCCAGGGGTGATAACAGTAGATCAGAAGGGCACCCCTCAAGGTCTCTCTTTTCCTTATCCCTAGTCACCACTGGTGTCTTACTAATGAGCACAGAGCATAGCAGAAGTGGGTTTTTACTGGTGAAGTTAAAACGGATATCAGACATGGGCTCTCATTGTAAAATTAACAGTATTCCAGCTTAGCGGATTGGGTGACATGTGTTCAGACCATGTCCACTCTATGCTTTGATGAAGGGGGCCTAAGAACCCAACAGGGCTTGTCCTGCGCCCTGTGGGACAGTGTCTATGTGCAGCGATGGGGTCGGAGGCCTGCTCGTTGCCTAATAGCCAACACAAGGATAACAGGATCCTGCCTCTGAAATGTGGTGGTCTAATCCTCAAGAAAAGGTGACCTTGTGACGTGTGAGCAGATCAGCTGAAAAGGCAGAGAGCTGGAACTCACCAAGTTTATAATTAGGTGGTATAAACCATTTGTTCACTGCATGCCTGTTAATCAATAAAAATATGTGAGGTGTGGTGAATTTGGTCTGGGGCTCACTTTCAGTGTAACTGGTAGTGAGGCTGCCTAGAAAGTAGCTAACCTTTGCCCACCTCAAACGTTCTGGAAAATTCTTAAAACTATCAAAGAGAGCCCAAGAGACTGTGCCTGACTGGCTGTATTGGCTTAGGTCAGTTTGCAACCAGGACAGTGAAATTGTGGATCCCAAATCATGTCTGCCATCCACTAGTGCTTTACAAAAGGCTGGTTTAGGGAGCAGGAGGAAGACTCATTGTCAAAGACCTCAGAGCAAGGTGGGTGGAGCGTTGTCAGGTTAATTACCTAACGGATGTTTAGATAATTAGCTTGATTATGTGAGGAAGTGAGGTGGTCAGAGCTTTAGCCAAATGACCTCAGAGAGAGGGTCTGTTGGACTTGGCTGCTTCCTACCCAGCTAATGTGGACAACCCTTGCTTTGTTGGGATGATTCCAGCCTTCACAGCCAGGAGGGCTCCCCTAAAGGCTCCTCCGGGGAGAAATGAATCCTGAGGAGGGAGGGGCAGGGAGAGCTCACATGAGGAGGGCTTTGTCTGCTGTCCTTCCCGTCCTGGGCTTCATCAGGGATGAAGAAAATCTCTTTGAATTTCTTACTTGGAAAAAATATAGGGTATTACCAGGAATGGATCATAGCCCAAACTCATCCGTTCTTTTTACCAGTAATCCCTTTATATAAAATCAAGTAGCCATCACATGACTAGGAGGAAAGAAAAGCATATTTTAATAATATGCTGATACATCCGTTAAGTGAAAGGAGAGGGGGAAGAAGAGAGAGAGAGATGAGCAGGAACCCAACCCACAGCAGCACAATAAACACTTCATCCAGAAACATAAATGGAAGATCAACTGTTCATCTGTCCACCCATCTACCCACTCATTCATTCAACACGTGAATTTGACCACCTACTAAGCACCAGTCACTGTGCTGCGTGTTGGAGCATAGTAAGGAACAGAATTAAGGTCTCCTGGATCTTACCTTGTGGGAGAGACAGACATCAAACACATAATTACACAAATTAATATGTAATTCTAACTGTAAAGTGTTAACTGTTAAAGAGGAAAATAGAGGGTAGCATGAGGATATAAAATGAGGGGCAGGGTGGCATTTAACCTAGCCTGAGAGATTAGGGGAGGCCTCCATGAGGAGGTGACATTTAACCTGAAGCCTAAAGATTGAATCAAACATTAGGAATGGTGCCTCACAGGTGAAGGGTGTGTGTGTGTGTGTGTGTGTGTGTGTGTGTGTGTGTGTGTGTGTGTGTGTAGTATTCTGTGTGGAGCTCATGCAACAGCCTTTAAGGTGGAAAGTGGCCTGGCCAAGTACAAGAAGTAGCGAGAAGGCAGTATGACTGGGGTAGGGCATAAAGGCAGAGTGGTAGGAAAAGAAGCAGGGATTGTGCTGGGAATACAGAAATGAATTAGACATACCTGTCCTTGGGGCTCGTCATCAAGGGAGAAATCACTGTGTGAGTGGGTAAATCATAGCAAAACAGAGAGATCTACCAGGGGATGTAAGACTTCAGAGAATAGAGTAGCTGATATTGCCTGGTGGAATCAGGAAAGGCTGCCGAGAGGAGGTGATATTTAATCTGGGCTTCAACGGCTGCATAGGAGTTTGTTAAGCCAAAGGAAAGGCAGAGGGAAGAGCGTATGCAAAGGCCAGGTAAACAAAGAGACTGGAGCATAGAACGTGCTACAGGAAATATCAGGAAATGATTCAAGACCTATAATATGAGCTGAGGGCCAAGGATCTTTATTTTTTTCTTTGAATATTAGCTCAAATGTGAATTTTGTCTGTATTGCAGACACCCTCAACTTCAATTTTCTGATTTTAAACACTGTAAAAAATATGGCCATTATCTTTGTTTTCTGGACTCATAAGTGAATTCAGTTTTTGTTCTTGGTCAGGTAGAATCTTTCCAGTGACTCAAAAGCAAAGACTTCTGCAAATATCTTTAAAATAGTTATATTCTTGCAAATGTATTCTCCATTATCCAGCCCACAAGTCTGTGATATTTACATAACTCAGATGTCTGAGCTAGGGGGCATGGCACTGATTAAGCTTTGAGGAATTTATACTTTTTTATTTGGAGACTTACTGAAGCACAGAGATGATTCTCATTGTACCCTTAAAATCCTCATGTTACATTCATATACCACATTGCTTGGATCTCTCTGAGGCTCATTATTTCTGGAATATTTACCCTCTTTCCTATCCATCAGCAACCTATCTGGTCTACCATTTCTCATCAGTAGAATCATGCATTTGTTTTGGTTAAATGTTAACATTTTAATTTTATCAGTTATTAGCTATGCAGTAGTGTGTTGGTTAATGGGGAGAGGAGCCCTGATTTATAGCATTTGCCAGTTTCTATGGTGGTAATATTCCCATCGTACTAATTTCAAGTACCGATGCTTAACAAACTGGCTTATAAAATTCCTGAATATTTAATAATCAGCACCCCATTGGAGCTGTGTGCCCTTTGTCAATTTATTTAATATCTTCAGGTTTGTTTCCTCATCTGCAAAATGAGGATACTGTGTTTCCCAAAAAATAAGACCTAGCCAGACCATCAGCTCTAATGCGTCTTTTGGAGCAAAAATTAATGTAAGAGCCAGTATTATATTATACCTGGTATAATATAATATAATATATAATGTAATGTAATGTAATATAATATAATATAATACTGGGTCTCATATAATAGTATAACATAAGACTGGGTCTTATCTAATCTAATATAATACTGAGTATAATATAATATAATACCGGGTCTTATATTAATTTTTGCTCCAAAAGATGCATTAGAGCTGATGGTCTGGCTAGGTCTTATTTTCGGGGAATCGGTAATAACAGTACCTACTTCCTAGGGTTGTGAATATTGAATAAGTTGATTCATTGAATGCAACAGCTAGAGTGCCTGTATATACAATAGAGTGTGCACTCAATAAATAATGTTGAAATTGTTTTTATAGTTTACAAATACTTGATTATTATTTAATGAATTAAGCCCCAAACAAACAAAATACCCTCTTCAGTCTCCTGGTAAGCGTGTGGATTTCCACAGATTGTCAAATATGTCAGTCATGTGTAGTCATTTTGCTGCATGGAAGGTTTTTTTTGAATAGGATTTTGTTCATTTCCATTTAGCAAAAGATATTTCTACAATTGCTTCAAGAGTATCCTGCTAGTATATTGTTGGACTTTCATGACTTTGTTATCTAAAAAAAAAAAATCTTTTTGATTTTCATGATTCAAAAAAAAACCCTCTTGAAAACTTGAAAAAATGTCCCTTGTGATTTCCTCTTTAATACCCAGAAAGAACTGAATTATACCCTGTTCCTTTGTGTATTTCAGAGGGAACGGAAATTAACGTGCCTGTTTTATGCAGCTAATAATATAGTACACGATGCTGTCAAAACAGCTTTATCGATTGGAAACACTACCTGCGGGTGCCCTACCTGCCTCTGGAAGTTATATTAATGGCCAGCTGCTGAAATTCTGGCAGAGGGAGCATCTGAGTTAATGGTTTTGGTGAGAGCTTCTAAAAAGTCTCTTATTATCCTTAAAGGAAAACAGACTAGGGGGTGTTATAATCTTTATTTTTTTATTATAATAAAGTTTCAAGATGTATCTGGCCTTTATGGTAAAGAATACCTAACTATGGCTGGAGCAATAAAGACATTTAATTATTTCTCATAACAAGATGTCTAGCTAGGCAGTTCCAGGTTGGTGCAGTGGCTCACTGATGACTCTCTCTCTCCCTTCTGTCATCCTCAGTGTGCCCCTTTTGGTTTTAGGCTCGTTGCTCCTTGTTTGCAAGATGGCTGCTGCAGCTCCAAGCATTTTCTCCTTACACAGCCATGTTCAAGGCAAGAAGTGGGGAAAGGATAGCAATAGGAAACTCTCCTTCCTGACTTTTTATCGGGAAGCAAAACATTTCCCAGAAGTCCCCAAACAGTCTTCTTTTTGTATCTCATTGGCCAGAGCTTGGGCATATGCCTACCTCCAGCAGCAAGGGAGGATGAGAAAGGTAATATCTGGCAAAGCATGGTGGGATCACCATGTTGGTTTAAACCAATCATGATTTATGCCCTGGTGCTTGGGGAGGAGTCCTCAGCCCCTAAACTCAAGGGCTCTGCAACTTCTACCAGAGCAAAATTCAAGTTCAGGGTTCTGTAAGCGAGGAATGGGGGTTTGGAGGGGCAGGGCAATATCTGTCATACATAATGAATAAAGATGATGTGAATGATTCTCATACACTAATTTTGACGTTGTGAGATAACGTAGACTAGTGGACACTTGATTCTGCCTTGCTAACATTCATTCCTCTTTCTTCTGATGACCGAACCTTGATTTTCCTTTGGAGAATGGCCTCTCTCCTGGAACACGTGCAGTGGATCGAGACTCCCAGGGTTCAGGTGGCCCTGGCTAATCAGCTCCTTCTGCCCCCTATCTAGTGATTGTTTTAGGGATGGGCACATAACCCAATCTGGTTCAATGAACTTCAGTATTAGGAGATTTTCAGTAGCTGTTTGAAAGATAAGATTTCTTCAGGTGCTGGTAGGATGTGAGCCTTGGCCATCTCGAGGGGCCTGCCTACTGGACAGGAAAGTAGGTGAGGAAATAAAGAAAGACAGGTTGCTGCCAACATTGTTTGAATGCCTGATGCCTGTGGTATCTCATCCCCTAGACTTTCCACACACCAACCATTAGAGTCCTTTGGCTTATACTAGTCTATGGGGTTTTTGTCTGTTGTCGCAGAGAGAGCCCTACGTTACCTTCTATGTGAAACTTTCCTGACCTCCTGACAATTACTCTTTCATTTTTGCTCCTGTTGACCTCAGGTAGACTCTGTCATTGCACTCTCTCACTGCTTTGCATTGTTTTTTCTTTATGTATGCACCTGTTTTTTCCACCACGTTGCAAAGCTTCTTATAGCAGGAACTGGAGTAGCTAAGAGCATGGGTGCTAGAATCCTGGCTGTGCCATTTCTTTGTGTGATTGCTATGGTCAAGTAGTTTAACCTCTGCAAGCCTTGGCTTCCTCATCTGTAACATGGGGATAATAATAGCACTGTGTGTATTAGTTTCCTATGGTGCTGTAGCAAGTTACCACAAATGTAGTGGCTTAAAACAATACTTTTTTTTTCCACCTTACAGTTCTGTAGGGTAGAAGTACGACATGGTTCTCATTGGGCAGAACCAAGATGCAGGCAGGACTTAGAGCCTTCTGGAGGCTCTAAGGAAGAATCAGTTCGCTTGCCTTTTCCAGTTTCTAGAGGAACCCACATTCCCTGGTTGGTGGCTCACATTTTCCATCTTCAGAACCGGCAACGTCAGGGCAAGTCCTTCTCATATTACATGACTCTGTCCTTGCTTCATCATCACTTCTCCTTCTCTGACACTGACTCTTCTGCCTCCCTCTTCCCCATTTAAAGGATCCTTGTGATTACATTGGGCCCACCTAGATAATCTCCCTGCTTCATGGTCAGCCAATTAACAACCTTAATTCCATCTGCAACTTTCATTCCCTTTGCCATGTAACATAGTCACAAGTAATGTCACATATTCACAGGTTCTGGGAATTCAGATGTGGGCACCTTTGGGAGTCCATTATTCCACACCACGTGATCAGGTTTTTTTAAGTTTAAATGAGATACTACTGTATGTTGGTACATAGTAGGTGCTCAAGAAAAGTTGGCTCTTATTTCTGCTTTCCCAGTGCCTGGCACACAGGCAGACTTATACTAGCTACCCCTTCTATGGAGAAGTGGATGGATGTCTGCTCTCTTGAACCTGGGCTATGAGACTGCTCAACCAATAGAATCCGGTGGAATTGACGCTGTGCCAATGTGGGGGCCCAGGCCTTAAGAAACGGGCAGCGTTTGCTTCCTATCGCTTGGGACCCTGAGTCTCGAAGCTTAGCCCCCATGCTGTGAGGAGGCCCAAGCTGTCCCTCGGAGACACACATGTAGTGCGACCGTAGACCAGCACCAGCTTGACAGCAGGGGAGGGAGCCATCTTGGAAGTGGATCCTCCAGCGCCGTGGAGCTGTCCCAGTGACAGTGAGCAGAGCAGGGACAGGCTGCCCAGGGGAGTCCTGCTCACATTGCCGATTTGTGAACAAATGAAGTGATTATTGTTGTGTAAGCCACTATGTTTCGGGTGATGGGTTTATGCAGCAACAGATCGCAAAACAGGGCTCAAAAAAGCTATTCAGGGAACGACTAAGTAAATAAACCATCAGGATTTAAGAGAGAAAACAATTCACTGTTTAAAGGATCCTTGCACCTTTCACCCACAAGTCATTTTAAAGCTTACGAAGCTTTTTCACAAAGCTGTGAGGGGTGACATCTTCACAAATGACCAAATGCCCCGGCTGCATCTGCTCCTTAGAACAACCAACTGCAAAGTCAAAAATTCGAGAATGGCCACTTCACTCTAAATGGCTGAACTGGCCAGGGGTGTTGACCCAGGCTTTGTGGGATGAAGCTACTTGGAAAGGAAGATTCCAGGGGTCACTCTGCTGCAGGATCTATTCCCACCCCCACCCCCAGGGTAAATCCTGAGTGGGAAGCTGGAATTGAGTTTCCAGGGGAGGAGGATTATGTCCCACCTCGTTCTGCGATCACACAGGGTGACATTCTCATTCAGGTGCAAGCCAAGGTTCGATTACATCCCCAGCAAGTCTGCTGAGGGGAAAGCACAGAGGCCCTTTCAGAGGAAAAAGGCATTAAGAATGCAACATCAAGATCTTGATTTATCACATTCGCATTTACCTGTCAGTCTCCTTGGAGACGCCTCTCGATTGCAGGGTACAGATTTCGGTTAGGAATTCTGCTCACATGCCGGGCTTTGTAGCTGCATAATTAAACGGAAAAGAGCCACCAAGGAAGCTGGAGAAAGAAAGATGATTAGTCTCAGATGGATGGCTGGGGAGGAACCCAGAGGACGTCCGGGTCTTAAAGGGGCCTCAAAGCAAACTGCTGCTCTTGGCCATTTCTTTGGACCTAAGCATAAGGTGTTTGTTGCCTGCAGAAGGCAGAGGTTTGTCAGAACTCCCTTCTGACCTTTATTATTGATGAGGTGATATTGAATGCATGGAGTAAGTCCAACCAAATGACTTGCTAATCCATACTGCCCTCTCTCACTCTTCATTAGGCCAATTCACCTACCTAGGACTGGGTGAGTGCAAGGCTAGACCACGTTAGTGGGTTGAGTTGTGTGTCCCCCAAATTCAAGCCCACCTGGGACTTCAGAATACAACCTTATTTGGAAACAGGGTCTTTGCAGATGTAATTGGTTAAGATGAGGTCTTACTGGATTCGCGTGGCCCCAAATCCAATGGCCGGTGTTCTTGTAAGAAGAGGAGAGTACAGAGAGAGACACACACCGAGGAGAAGACCCTGTGAAGAAGGAGGCAGAGATTGGAGGGAGGTAGCTACAAGCCAGGGAACACCAACAGTTTCCAGCAATCACCGGAAGCTACGAGAGAGGCATGGAACAGATTCTCCCTCAGCTTCCAGAAGGTACTAAACCTGCAAGCCCCTTGGTTTCAGACTTCTGGCCTCCCGAACTGTGAGAGAATAAATTCCTATTGTCTGAACATCCCCCCAGCCCCCCACCCCCCAGTTTATGGTAATTTGTAATGGCAAGCTTAGTAGCCATCAAGGTCAGGGATGTTCTAGGCAGGGTACAGACTGAAAGATGAAGGGAGGACCAGAGCCAGGAATGACCCGGTCCTCTCCAAACTCACCAGGAAGATAAATCCCTTTTGGGACCCGAGGGGGAGTCAGGAGTGTGACTCTAATGGAGTTCATTTTCATGGAGACCTGAAGCAAGCTGAGAAGGGTCCTCCCACAACACCACCGCTAGTAAAAACTGCACCAGTGGAGCCAAGCCTTAAAGCTTTCATCCTGGCTAAGCTAGAGTCCTTATGCAACGAACTTTTTATTCTTTCCTTTCTCTCTACTTGTCAGAAAAATAAACACGCTTATCTCAAGTACTTCATCAAAACACAACCATGTCCAAAGGTGAGCATAACCATGTGCAGATGTTTTATCTGCTGATTAGCATATGCACTGAAGGTCTTTAGAGCAGTGACCACAGCTGTTCAAAATGGTGTGTCAGAGACTTCAGGGAACCCCGTCCGAATGGGTTCATGGGGCTAAAATTACTAAAACAGGAAAGGCCACTAATAAATTTATATTTTCCACTGAAGTCTGGGCGTGGCTTAATAAATAAGAACATTCAGTCAAGCAGAATACATATTTGCCTTGAAAACTGTACTTAATCAACTTTCACTTATGTCCAAGTCAGTCTAGGGGGTAGAGCCAACCCCAGTTGACACAGAGCAGAGAGATGGGTCCTGATGACGTTGCCTGAGGCCTGGATGAAGCTGTGCCTGAAGCCATCCCTGACTCCCACCATTTTAAAAAGTTGGATGTCAGTGGAGAAGGCTGAGTTAATCGTAAACCTCAGATCATGGCACTTTATGCAAAATCTCCTACCTACTTATTTCCAGTAACTCCTACAGCATAATTCCCTTTCCCCATCTCTTCCTGTGGGCAGTCAGTCTCCTGTGTTTAACATGTAACCTTGTATTTGTATGTTTTGTTGTGTTTTTAATTCACACGAATGATTTTGTCATGTCTCACTTTTTCTGTTACTGCTTCCACTGAGTACCATGTTTTTAAGGTCAATACATAATGCTATGGGTATCATATTATCCATTGGTCTCATTATTGCATACTTCTCCCTGTTGTATATTTACTATATTTTATATATCCATTCCCCTGCCACAAAACGCACTGCCATGAACATGCTGTATATGTCCCCTGATGGAGCTATGTAAGAATTGCCTTGGATTCTAACACTAGCAGTGGGATTACTGGGTCCTGGGGGGTGGGGGTGTGGCATTTAATTCAACTAAGTGATGCCTGATTTCTCTGGGTAATGGGTGTCCCAGTCTGCTCTCCAAACAGCAGTGTCTGAGGGTTCCCATATCTATTTCTCCTCCCACCCCCAGCACTTACCATTTTCCAGCTTTCTAATTTTTGCCGGTCAAATAAAACTAAAGACTATCTCATGTTATTAGAATTGGCATTTCTCTGGTTACTAATGATTTTGAGCATCTCTTTATATACCTTTGAGTATTTTGGGGTACCACTTCTATGAACTGCCAGTTCATACTCCTCACCCATTTTTTTTGTTCATTCGTAAATGTTATATAGATAAAATACGTATTGTATATTATAAATATTAAGACTGTCAGTTTGAGAAATTGAAACTATTCTCTTCCCCCCTTTCTTTCATCTGTCCATTAATTTTGTCCACAGTATCCTTTTGTGGATCAAAAATCCTTAATTTTAATGCAATCCTGGTAGGTAGAAATCTAAAGACATCTCCCCGCCCCAAAGAAATTCCTGTCTCCTGATTATCCAATCAAACACTAATTGAGGTCCTACAGTGAAGGGATTCTGCAGATGTAATTAAGGTTATGACGTGTAAGTCCATTCTGGCTGCTATAACAAAATACCAGAGACTGGGTGGCTTATACGTTTCTGTTTTATAAACAGAAATTTACTTCTCACAGTTCTGGAGGCTGAGAAGTGGAAACTCAAGGTGCTGGTAGATTCAGTGTCTGGTGGGATCCACTTTTTGGTTTATAGATGGCGCCTTCTAGCTGTTAACTTCGCAAGACAGAGGGCAAAGGAGCCCTGTCGGGTCTCTTTTAGAAAGGCACTGATCCCATTCATGAGGGATCTGCTCTCATGACCTAATAACCTCCCAAAGGCCCCACCTCCTGATACCATCTCCTTGGGGGTTAAGTTTCAACATATGAATTTTGAGGGGGACACAAACATTCAGACTATGATACAGTCCTCAAAATAGGGAGATTATTCTGCATTATCTGGGTGTGTCCAATCTAATCACCTGAGTTCTTAAGAGCAGAGGCATTTTTCTAGCTGACATCAGAGAGATGAGGAGGGGAAATGGAGGGATGGGAGGTTAAGGAGATCTGAATCATGAGAAGAACTTGACTGCCTGTTGCAGGCTTGGAAGATAGAGGAAGGGGGTCAAGAACCAAGGAATGGGTGGCCTCTAGAAGCCGAGAAGGAAAGACCCCTGGGCTGACAGCCAGCAAGCTCTACAACTACACGGAACTGAACTCTGTCAATAACCTAAATGAGTCTGGAATTGGATTCTCCCCCAGAACTTCCAGATAAGAGTCCAGGACAGCCTGGTAGGAACCTTGGCCAAGTACCCAGCTGAGCTCACTGGATTTTGGATTACAGAACTGTGAGATAATAAATAGTGCTGATTGAAGTCAATAAATCTGTGGTCATTTGTTATGGCAACAATAGGAAACTGACAGAGTAATCAAATCTATCAGTCTTTTGTCTTATAGTTTGAGCTTTTGAATCTTTTTTTGTGTTTTTAAGTTTCTCCTTACCTCTATGTCTGTCGCATTCTCAGTGAACGGGATGAGGGGTGGAGGGTGATTGCCCCGAAGAGAATGAAAATTGGTTTTTGGGGGGTACAGAACAGATATACATACAATATATAAAAATTGGTATAGCTGTGGTATTAAAATTTCTATAGGGTGAACATGGGGGAGGTTACAATTAGGAAAAAAAAAAGTCTAAAAGAAGCTCCTTAGGAGGTGATAATAGAAAAAGGTTGAGAAACACTGGCTCACGTCACAACGATATTCTTTATATTTTTAAATCATAGTTTTATCTTTTATATTGGGGTCTTTAATCTATGTAGAATTTTACTGGGTTCTTCCAAAATTCCATATGAAATGTTTATTGGGATGCATTGAAATTATAAGTTAATTTGGGGAAGAATTGACAACTTTATAATATCCAACATCCCATCAAGAACAGAGCAAGTCCCTTCACTGAGATCATTTTCTGTATCTTTTATTAGTGTTTTAAAGTTTTCTCCTTAGAGGTCTTGTGTATTCTTGGGTATTTCCAAGATACTTAAAAATATCTGTGATTATCATGAATGGTGTCTTATTTTTGATTTTGTATTTATTTAAAGCTAAAGTGCCATCAATGTACGATGCATTCCAATTTCAGAGACATTAAAATGTGGAAAAATATGTGCCTGAAGGTTCTTTTTTTTCTATTGATTTATTGCTGGTGTAGAGAAATGCTATTGATTTTTATGGGCTAATCTTGTATCTGGCAACACTGCTTATAAATCCTGATAATTTGTTTGTTGATCCTGTTGGTTTTCCTAGGTAAATGATGAGAGTTTTATCTCTTGCCTTCCAATTTTTACACTGTTTCCTTCTTTTTTTTATGATATTGGCTATGACTTACACTGTAATCTAATCATTAATGGTGATAGTCAATGGCAAACTTTCAGTTAATGGGTCGGTAAGTTATTTTTCATGCTTGAGTATTCTGAAATTTATAATCCAAGAACACTAACTGATAGAAACTAACTTCTTCAAGGTTACTGAGTGCAGAACTCTAGCCAAGTCTAGCTAAGGAATCTGAACTTTCCAGTCATCTACTCTATACCACCTGGCACAAATGTAGTAGCTTTAACCCACTTTAGTTTGTGGATGAAGGCAAATTCTCTTAGAAAGGGGTGTGGGCAGGAAGAGAATAATTGGTGGGTTTAGTTGAGTGATAATGATAATAATTAAGATAATTATAAAGATAATGATCATTTCATCTTTATGACTTTAAGTTTTCAAAGTAATCCTTTATCACATTTGATTCTTGTGACAGGCCTGTGAAGTGGGTAGGAAAAGTATCATTATCTTCATTTTCTACATGAGGAAAGGAGATCATTATTTTCTACTTGGGTCTATGGCTAGCTTCTTGGGAATTGTCTTAGGAAGGTCGGGGTATCAGGGCAATGGGATAAGAGGGCCCCTGAATCAAGTAGAGCTGGGGGAGGGAGAATGTTGGTTATTCAAGACAATCTGCAGAGCTTGGCTCAGATAAAGAACTAAAAATGAGAAGATATTCAATGTCAGAGAGTGTCAGATCTGAATGGAAAAGGAGCTCCAGGTGAGTGATTCAGAAGTAAGACTGAGTCAGAGTTTCTACACAAGGGTTCTATAGAACCCAGTTCTGTGAGAATTTGTGATTGATAAAAAGCACACATTATATTTAAAATTTTTATGTCTGCGCTATGCTTTGCAATAAAGGACTGACGAGTGATTTTGTTAAAGGTCCTTCAGCCCTTATATCAGTCATGCTTCCACCAGAGAAACAGAATGAGTAGGCGATATAAGAGATTTATTGCAAGTAACTGGCTTAAGCAATTATGGGGACTGCCTAGGCAAGTCTGAAATCCACAGGGCAGACCATAAGGAAGGCATGAGCTGCAGTGCTGTTCACAGGCAGAATTTTTTCTTCCTGGGAAAAGCCTCAATTCTGCTCTGAAAGCCTTTACACTGATTGAATCAGGGCCATCCAGATTAGCCAGGTTATCTAGGAAAATCTTCCTTCCTTAAAGTAAACTTATGGACTTGAATCACACCTACAAAATACTTTCACAGCAACACTTCTGTTAGTGTTTGACTGAATGACTGGGGACTATAGCCTAAGTTACACATAAAACTCACCATCATGGCCCCCATGACAGGATGCTTTTGAGCCACCTTCATCCGTGGCATCCATTCTCAGATGAGTCCAATGACTCAAGACAGGGATGACTGCTGAAAGCTAGTGAGCTCTGAATTGCATAGAGGGGCGGACAGTAGATTGATGGCATCAGCTTCTGCCTCCCAAATTACCTCCCCCAACTACCCTTACTTTCTGCTGACTGGCTTATAGGAGCAAACAAACTCCGTAGATGTAATATAAATCAGAGAGAAAATTTAAGACTGAAAAAGGAAATTTCACCCCTTGTGCCTCAGCTACCCCTCCATCTCTTTGCTGTTGTTGTAACTACTGCAGAACAGGTTGTGTACGTTAAAAGAGAATTGCATTGTGAAGTTTTTGCATTTGTTCACTTTTTTTCTTTATTTATCATGCCCTTTTCTTTTATATTTTTGTTAACATTTGTGTTTTACAAACTCTTTTGAGGGTAAGGAGGTGGGTTTCAAAGATGAGTGAAAGAGTAGAGTTCTAGGTTCAAGCCCATGGACAGTCCTGGTAAGGTTAGTGATGGCAGATCATACGTGGTACCTGAAACCGGAAGTCAGCAATGAAGACTTAGTCTTCTGAGACATTTCACTGCACCGGTGAGATAAGGAACAGAAGAGATGTTGTTTTTTACAATGAAAACCACTCATCAATGGGTCCTGTCTCACGGTGTGTCTGGGTGGCAGACAACTCAAAAGTACAGCAATGGCCCATCCCACTGAAAAGACACTGAACCATTTGAAAAGGCCATGACCATGTGAAAAGGAAAGACCTGGTCATTTTAAGTGGCTATTGGAATCTCAAACAGTGTAAAACTTTGGAGAAAAAGTCACACTCAGGGGCAGAAAGCAGATTATCTAGCAGCAGAATGTATGTCCTAGAAAAAGAAAGGTCACACAGTTGGTAAAAAAAACCTGATAATGCCAGTAAAGTTTTAGTGAGTAAAATGCCACGACAAGATACAATATGAGAAACTGGAAAGGTTCCACTCTCAAAGAATGCAGTAAGTCAGCATGTTGATGATGTCACATGAGGCTGAAGAGGTTTACGCAATAAACTGAAAACCAGTAGCTTCTCTACCCAGGTTGATATCTCAACAGATTATACCAACACATGTCATGGTGTAGCATTTGTCAGATTTGTAAGTGATGAAATTCAACAATCTTTTTCTCGTGCTAAGGGTTGCCCAAAGCAAGTAAAGGCCAGTATGTATTTTTTTATTGTTGTTGTTGTTTCGCTTTTGCATTATTTTATTTTATTTTTTATTACAGCTTTATTGAGGTATAATTGACATGCAATAAACTGCATAATTTGATGAGTTTTGACATTGTTGAAACCATCAGCACAGTCAAGATAATGAACACACCCATCTCCCCGAGAGCTTCCACGTGTGCCTGTGTAATCATTTCTCTCTCTTCCCCAGTCCCAGCCCAGCTGAAAACATTGATTCTTCTGTTACTATAGATTAGTTTGCATTTTCCAGAATTTAATATAGTGTAATTTTACAGTTTGCATGCTTTCGTATCTGGTTTCTTTCACTCAGCATAATTATTTTGAGATACAATAGAATCATCCTGTTGTGTGTAACTATAATTTGTTCTATTTTATTGCTGGGTTGTATTCCATTGGATAAATATACCACAGTTTATCCATTCACCTGTTGACAGACATTTGTTTCTAGTTCTTGGCTGACAAAACTGTTATGAACACTCATGTACAAGTATTTGTGAGGACATATGCTTTCATTTCTTTTGGGTAAGTACCTAGAAGTTGAATGGTGGATCATATTGTAGGTCGATGTTTAATTTTATAAGAAAGTGTTTTACAAAGTGGTTGCACCACAGTACATGTACCATCTGAAGACTATGAAAGCTCCATTTGCTTTATATCTTTGCCAATACTTGATACGATCAGCCTTTTTAATGTTAGCCATTCTAGTGGAGTATAGTGTTACCTCATTGTGGTTTTAATTTGTATTTCCTTAATGATCAATGACGCTGAGCCTCTTTTCATGTGCATATTTGTTATCTGTATAACTTTTCTGGTGAAGTGTTCAACTATTTTGCCCATTTTTTACTAGCTTGTTTATCTTCTTATTGAGTTGTAAATACTCTTTATGGAATTCTAGATATAGGTCCTTTGTCAGTTACACATTTTTGCAAATATGTTCTGTCCAACTGGGTTTGCATTTTAATCTTCATAGCTGTCTTTTGAAGAGCAAAAGCTTATATTTTGATAAAGTCTAATTTGTTTATTTTTTTTCCTTTTATGGATCATACTTTGGGTCCTCCTTAAGAGATCTTTGCTAAACCTAAGGACACTAAGATATTTTCTAATGCTTTTGTCTAGGAATTTAATCTGTTTAATGTATTGTTTTCATATCTGGAAACACATGGTCCGTCTTGGAGGAACTATTTGGCACCTGAAGGACGGTGCCCCATCCGTGGTTGACTCCAGGAAATGTTTTGCCTCTCTTATAAAACAGAAAATCTGTGTGTTATCACAACATACTGCTTTCTTCATTGAGATCTCATGGCATTTAAAAATCTTGGTGATGAACTGAAAAAATTCTAGATGCTGCAAAAATGTTTCACTTTATTAGACAAATGTATTCTTTGATTATTTAAAACTTGTGTGAAAACCTGGGGTGACAAGGAAGGACTTCTTTTGACTCGGAACACTCATTCTTGCAATCCAGCTGCCACGTAAAGAAGCCCAAGCTAGCTATGTGGAGGGGCCATGTGGGGAAAGAGAGAGAGACCCAGCTTTCCAGCCATTCCTGCTGTAGTGCCAGACGTGTGACAAAGCCGTTTGGAATGTTCCAGTTCCAGCCACCATCTTACTGAAGCCCCATGAGAGACTTCTAGTGAGATGAACGGAAATGATCCAGCTGGTCAATCTATAGAATTGTGAGAGATTACACAATGGTTGTTGTTTTAGCCATTCCATTTTGCGGTGGTTTATTACCCCGCAATAGATAATCAGGCAGTCTGGTATAAAAGTTTCCTCAGAAGCTTCCAGGGTTGAGTAAATAACCTTACGGTAGCGTGCGACATCTGTTCTCTTCTAGTCTTTGTTCATGTCGCTCCCATTACTGAAGAAGAAGACTTAAAACTCAACCTCTGCTTCCCTCTCTGGTCCGACACCAGCCTTCTCCGAATTCAGCCAGACCCCCATGTGTTTCGCCCAGAGCAGGGGTCTGTGGGGAGAGCTGTGGGCTCACATTCCCCTCTGCACTCCTGCCTTGGAACCATTTTCACTTGTACCCCATCACTACTCTGCCTTTTATCTAGAAAGAGCCTTGGCTCTCAGGTGTGTTGCAAGTAAAAACCCCCTGGGTGACTTGTTAAAATGCAGATTCCGGGATCGTGATCCTGCAGATTCTGCTTCAGTAGATCTGGGGTTTGACTGAGGACGAGGCATGTTGTTACATAGCAAATGATTGTGCCCTTGGATGTGATGGGACCGTATTTGGAGAAACTCTGCCCTGAGCTCACAAGGCTCTCCTGGTGGACAAGGGACATTTCTTAGTCCTGAGTTGTTCTTGAGGAGCGAGAGGGAGAATGTGCATGAGAATGTGTGTGAGCATGTGCATGGGGACATGTGGTGAGTGTGAGTGTGTGGGCGTGTGTACAAGGGTGCAACTGTCAGCACGTGAGCGTGCCTGAGGGAGCATGTAAGTGTGAACATATGTGTGAACATAGCACTGTGAGCATGTGGGGGGCAGGGGGCAGTACGGGATCCGAGGTACGACGCAGGGTTGGGTGGCAGAGGGAGGAAGGCACCAGCCAGGGAGGGGGTGTCGCTGCCCTGGGAGGAAGGGAAAGGCTTTCGTGTGGGACACGGTTTACTGGATGGCAGTGGTGACTGGCACCAGAGACCAGCAGCACGCAGCAGCTGCTCCTATAGCACATGTACCTGTGTGGCTGAGTCTAGCAGTCTCACGTTATAAACAGGTGTCCTGTGCTGCTAATGGAAAAAGGGCAAAGAAAACCATATGGACCTGGGAAAGGATCTGGGCTGGGCTGGGGGATCTCACCTGTGTGGTACTGCCCCTGGCCTCCTTTAAGCAAACTCCTGGCACTAGAGCTGGAAATTCGTCATGATGTGGTTTTCAAAAGTTCTCCGCTGCCTTTTGGCAAGTCAAAGACACAATAATAGTCATAATAACACTTGCTAGCGTTTGTTGAGTTCTCCAGTCCAGACACCACGCTGAGTGGTTTTGGGACATGAGCTCATTTAATTTTAACTTGGATGATCACAGACATCTGGAATACTAAGGCTGACCTTACCATTTAAAACATATGTAGATAACCCGGCTTAAAGGACACGCTTTAAATAAAAACATAGCATATAGGAAAATGCTCAGATCATGTATGCTCCTCAGTGAGTCGGCACAGGTGAGCACACCTGGGTAACCAGCCTCCAGGTGAAGAAACAGAGCTTTGCCAGCTCCCCAGAATCTTCCTGCATGCCTGCCCAACAACTGTCTCCTGCCTCCTTCCCAAAGGAATTGCCATCCTGTCCTCTAATCCAGGGATTAGCTTTGCCTGTTTATAAACTTTCTGTAAATTGAACCACACATTAGGTAGGTTTTTGTGTCTGGCTTCCTTCTTTTGACACGTACCCGTGAGATTCATCCATGTGGTTACAGGTGGCATTTGTTCATTTTCTTTGCTGTAGAGCAGAGGTGTCCAAACTTTTTTCAACATTTTTAACCAAGGGCCATATGCGGTAAAATACACAAACCGCCGGGCCACTCACTCGAGATGAAGTACATATTGCCTCACCTGGTTTATTTAAGTAAACTAAATATATTTTTGGAATTTGCTGCGGGCCAATTAACAATGGATTGCGGACTGCAATTGGCCCGCGGGCCGCAGTTTTGACACCCCTGCTGTAGAGTATTGCATTGTGTGACTGTACCACATTTGATATATCCATTCTGCTGTTGGTAGGTTTGTTTTTTGTTTTGTTTTTTTCTGATTTGGGCTATTACAAGTAATGCTTAGATAGCTCCACTTTTTATTGTTTGGTTTAAGGAAATATTATCTGTCCATATTGAACACCCTGACAGTAGAGGTGGCCAAAGAAGCTAGTGTGACAGCCATTTAATGTGTGTCTCCTGAGTCGTTCCCTTTCCGAGAGCAGCAGTCCTGTCCTCAGAAACCAGCACTTCTTTCAGGTAGTTTGCAAGGGGTCCAAACATTATGGGAGTGTAAGGAGCAGTGGAGTCGTCTGGGCAAGAACTTCTCCAAGTCTCTGTTTTCTCATCTGTTAAGTAGGAAGAATGACAGTTGCCTTTACAGGGTTATTTGGGAGGCTTAAAGAAAATATATGTGAAGTGCCAGACACCTAATAATAATAGCTGCATTGACTGAATGTTTACTATCTATCCAGCTTAAAAAGTGCTTTCCGTATTTTACCTCATTTAATCATCCCAATACCCTTGAAGGGGTGGACAGCATCCTTGTTGTTAATTTACAGGTGAGAAAACCAAGGCATGGGGTCTGGGGAACTTACCTAAGGCTACACTGACGCAGCCTGTAGGTAGCAGAGCTGGAGAGGAGACTGTGATCTTGACCTCTGGCAGGCCATACAGGCTGGGAGCTGTTGCTCCCATGATGGAGACTCAGCTCAGAAACTTCCACAGAGCGAGTTAGCACAAGTTACAAACACCTGGCTGGTCTTTCTCTTCACCTGTTCACTTAGGGCCAGTTTCTGGCTTCAGGCAGTGAAGTCAGAGCCAAACATAGCTTTCTTTGAAGTCCAAAGTCTGTTCTCCTCTCTCTCCTGAGGTGGCCTCAGGGAAAATGAATTCTTTTTTTTTTTTTAATTAGTTTCAGGTGCACAAAACAATGTAATAGTTAGACATTTATCATTTATATCCCTCACACAGTGACAACCCCCCTCCCCCATCCACTACCCCTCTGACATCGCACACAGCCATTACATTTCCACTGTCTCTATTCCTAATGCTGTACTCCGCTTCTTGTAACTATATACATATATATATATATATATAAACTTGTAGTTGACCTTCATTATTGTTCAGCTTCAGCTTCAGGTGTACAGTGCAGTGATCAGGCATCTACATCATCCCTGAGGTGGTCTCCCTAACGAGACAAGTGTCCATCGGATACACTACAAAATCTTTACAACATTATTGATTACATTTCCCAAATTGACTTTCGTAACCCCGTGGCAATCCTGTGGTTACTGACTGTGCTTTCTAATCCCCTCACCTTCCCCCTTATCCCCACTCCCCCTCCCATCTAGCAACTCTCAGTTTTTCCTCTATGTCTCTGAGACTGTTTCTGATTAGTTCATTCACTTATTCTTTTCTTTAGATTCCACATGTAAGTGAGATCATATGGTATTTGTCTTTCTCTGTCTGACTTATTTCACTTAACATAATGTTCTCTAGGTCCATCCCTGTTGTTGCAAATGGTAAGATATTTTTCTTCTTTATGGCTGCGTAATACTCCATTGTATAAATGTACCACAGTTTCTTAATCCAGTCACCTACCGATGGCACTTCGGTTGTTTCCATGTCTTGGCTATTCTGTATAGTGCTGCAATAAACATAGGGGTGCATAAAGATTTTTGAATTGGAGTTTTGGGTTTCTCCGGATAAATACCTAGGAGTGGAATTGCTGGATCATAAGGTAGTTCCATTTTCAGATTTTTGAGATACCTCCGTACTGTGGGAAAATGAATTCTCGCCTCCACCTCTCTACACAGACAGCAGCAGCTTGTCTGTGTAGGAAGCTTGGGGAATATTGATAAATTCAATTTCAAGTGTATTGATGATAAGATGAATTGATAAATTCATTCGTTTAACAAATATGTATTGAGCAGCTATTCTGCACCCAGATGGAGAACTAACTTTGAACAAGACAACTGATGCTTTTGCCCTTATGGAGCTTATGTTCTCAAGTCAGGAGGCACAACACAAGAAGTGAAAGATATTTTCAGAGAGGGACAAGTGCTTGCTTTGAAGAAAATAAAATGGAATTATGTGACTGAGGCTGGCTGTGGGGCGATGCTATTTTAGAAAGGGTGGTCAGGGAAGGGCCCAGTGAGGAACTGACATTTGAGCTGAGACTGGACTAATGAGAGGTTGGCCACGTGCACATCTCGGGGCCAGCATCCCAGGGCGAGGGAGCAGCAAGCCCAAAGACTCTAAGGCAGGAACAAGCTTAGAGAATTCAAAGAGCATCAGAAAAGGCCAGCGTGGCCACATTGTGTTAAGGTCCAAAAGATGAGGTGAAATAGCATGCAGGGTCCAATCACATAGCACTTTACAAGCCATATGTGGCAGGAACTGCTGACCACCCCTCAACTCCTGCTATCTGGTCTATCCTTCTTCCATAGTAATGAAACCCCACTTTTAGCTGGGCCCATGGTTACTTTAAAGACTACATCTTCCAGCCTTTCTTGTAGTTAGGAACAGTCATGTGACTGAATTCTGCCAATGAGGTGTTAGTAAAATTCTTTAAAAAATAGCTCGTGTGTGCTCTTTGCTTTGTCTTTTTCATACCTCCTTTCATCCTGCTGCTTGGACCCTGATGCAATGGCTAGCACTGTAGCTGTTATATTATACCATGTAGAAAGATTGACCACATCCAGGGATGGTGGAGCAAGGACGTGGAAGGAGCCTGCATTCCTAAAGAGTCCTACCTACTTCCAGGAGGAAGAAATAAACCAAATAAATTTTTGTTTCGTTTAAGCCAATTATTTTGGATCTTTGTTACCTCTCAACTGAACAAAAGCTGCCTTGCTATTGATTTCCACAATAAAGCTTATGGATGACTCCTAAGTTTTTGGCTTGAGTCATTGGGTAGATGTTGCCATTTAAGGAGATGGTGAAGACTAGGGAAAAAACAGACCTACAAAATTTGGGTGTAAATCAAGAGTTTTCTTTTGGTTTTATTCAAACTGAGATGCCTGTTATCGATCCAAGAGGAGCTATAGACAAGCAGGCAGCTGGATATTTGAGTCTGAAGCTTGGAGGTTGGGTGGGGGTAGAAGCTGTCATAGTGGGGTTGTGACTTCTCCATGTAGAGGATCACCAGCAGCTCCCAGTCTTCCAACGGGGTAGTGACCTTCCATTTGCAGTTATAGATAAGTTACACTTACTACCATAAATTCTTGGAAAAAAACTGAATTTTGGTAAATCAAATTTCATTATACATGCACTGGACAAACGTGCCATTTCAAAAACTCCTTTTGTGAATTATTTCAGGAAGGCCAAGTTTCTTTCTGTCACTTTTTCTTCTTTTTACCCATTTAGTTTGTTCACATTTTGATAGTTTTGGGTTTTCTTCAAGCATTTCATTCTTGCATTTTCTTTCCTGAAATATAAAAGATAAATTTAAAGCCTTAACAGGAAGAAAAAATGAGAATGTTAAAGAGAGAGTCATACAATCTAAGAAACATGAAATTATAGTATTGGAAAGGAACTTTCTGATCCAGACACCTGTCTTGAGTGAATTTCATAAGAAAGATCACAGCACATTAGAGCTGGCAGGGACTTCTGAGGTATACTAGGGTAATGTTTCCCAGGCACCACTTTATGGAATGGCCCTGGGTTTCAGGACATTTTTTCCTACTTACAAAACTTTTAATGCTGAAGGTGTTTGCTTTTAACTCACCCAGATACAAATGGACAAACAGAAAATTGACTCTCTGTGGTCAAACCACAACTGAATTTTTTAAATTAATCTCCATATAAAGATAATTTCTCTATGAGCATTGTGGGGTTTTATTAAGGATAATGAATAAAAAGGGAAAGCTTAATTTACAAATTCCTAAATCTTCTGAGGAATATAATATATGTGCTACAGACTGAATGGTTGTGCTCCCCCCCATTTCATATGTTGAAACCCTAACCCCCAGAGTGATGGTATTTGAAGGCGGGGTCTTTGGGGGGTGATTAGGTCATGAGGGTGTAGCCCTCATGAACCACTAGAGCCCTCATAAGAAGAGACAGGAGGGAACTTGCTCTACCCCCACCCTACCACTCCATGTAAGGGTACAGCGAGAAGGCGATTATCTACAGCTCGGAAGTGGGCTGTCGTGCCCCCGTACTCAGCCTCCAGAACTGTGAGGAATATATGTTTGTTGTTTATGCCCCCCACCCATCTGTGGTATTTTTGTTACAGCAGCCTGAACTAACGAACACAGTGTGCTTCCGCATATTTGTCTATGCTGAGACACCTACACTCATATAGAACCATGCAATTTTAATAAGCAGTGGTCAAGATTTAGATATTTTATCATTTTAACTCTCTTTTGATGGATAAGGGAACTGAGTCCACCCAACATATACACATGTTAAATGAACAAATATATATATACTTTTTAATAGAAGAGATAGGGCCAGTGTTGAGGGACTGGATCAGAGCATGGAGTTGGTGTTGGGGAGTTGCAGGAACTGGGCTGATGAAGGATGGGGGTGGGGCAGGTTGTTAAGGGATTGCCAAGTCACCTGCTGAGTGGGTGAGACATGGGGCAGTTTCCAGTAGTAACATAGGGCTTGACACCTCAGTGTACAAAGGAAATGTAATGAGTGCTAAGAAGGGGAGAAATCAACATTTAGTCCAATAAATAATTTATACAATCTCTTGAATTGATAGATCGCTCAAAGTTAAATGCTCAATCTTTCAGATTCCACCCCACACCTGCTCCTCTGTAAGACATCAATCAGCTGGTTGTCTGCAGGAGGGCTCAAGAGACATCTTGGAGGCAGGGGAAAAAGGCCTGGATCAAGGTGTCCAAGATACCCCCAACTTTGAAGATTCGTTAAGAGGAGTCACAGGACTCAGCATATAATTATTTTCATGGCTGTGATTTATTACAGTTAGTGGGTACAAAGCAAAATCAGCAAAAGAGAAAGTCATATGGGGGCAAAGACTGGAGGAAACCAGGTGCAACCTTTAAGAGTCTTCTCCCAGTGGAGTCACACAGGATGAACGTAATTCATTTAGTAACAAGTTGTGACAACACATGTGAAATGGTGTTTATCAGGGAAGCTCCACTAAGCCCTGGAGTCCAGGGATTTTACTGGGGGTCAGTCGTGCCGGCACCCTTTGCCCAGCATATACCAAAACTCTGGACATCCAGAAGGAAGGCAGGTGTTCAGTGCAAACCACATTGTTTGCACAAAGCGTTTTGGCACAGGGAGCCACTCTCGTTGGTTCTGGGAATGGTGAGACGCCTCCCGAAATCCAAGTTCCCAGAAGCCAGCCAAGGACCACCCTTGCAACTAGTCTCAAGTCTTCTGTGTTAACCCCTTCCTGCTTGGGGCCTCCGCCTGTCTTCTCCACCGCTGCATGTGGCCACTGAATCACAATAGGTTCTGGGTTCTGTTGGAGGCCATGTGTATCCCAAGCAGGCCACAGGAAGTGCGGAAAGTGGTGGCAGCCATTTAGCCAGTCAGACACATCTTTCCACCAGTGCTAATACCTTGTACGTATTGGATGTGGCCTCACAGGCACTTCTTGCCAGGGAGGTGGGAAGGTGGTACAAGACCCTGGCATTTGAACTGCCCCTTGGCCTTCTTTTTGCTTCTTCTTCCCACAGTCCACTGAGGTGGGAACGGGTGGTGTCCCACGTCTTCAAAGCCACAACATCATATTTAGAGTTAAGTGGCCTCTGGGCAACCAGGCCTGGCTATTGTTAATATATTCATGGGAGCTAAAGAAACATGGAAAGTTCTTTTCTCTCTTGGCAGATCCTGGCTTCCAATGCTACTCAAGATTCAAAGCTGACAAATGACCTTTTTTGGTCTAGGTGGGACCTTTCCTTCCATGGAGAGAGCCTGTGGCCTATGCTTTGGCACAGATGGCTGCCAAGTGGGTGAAATTTAATAGCTCCATGTTTTAGCTCCACGTTTCATTCCAGAAATGATCATTTGCATTTGTATGATGCTTTGCAATGTAAATGTGATTTTATGAATATTATGTGACAACAACTCAGTGACTGAAGTAAGTGTATCCATTGTACAAATAAAGAAACTGAGACTGAAAGAGGGCTAGTTAGTGGCAGAGCTTAGACTTCAACTTGTCTTCTGACTTGATGTCCAGTAAACTAATTACTACATGACAGTCATTGCTGGTAACAGATCTTTACTGACTTGTTTACTCTAGGGAGAGGTGCGAATGTGGTAAAAATCACCTCTTCCCATCCAGTGTGGTGTGCTGAATAATGGTCCTGCAAAGATGTCCACATTCCACTCTATAGAACCAGTAATTATGTCACCTTACATGGCAAAAGAAACTTTATAGATGTGACACAGTTAAGGATTTTGAGGTGGGGAGATTATTTTGATTATCTAGGTAGACTTGATATAATCACAAGGGATATAAGACGGAGGCAGGAGGGTCAGAGTTAGAGAGAGAGAGAGAGATTGGAAGATGCTATGCTGTGGCTTTGAAGATGGAGGACAGGACCACAGGCTAAGGAATGCAGGCGGCCTCCAGGAGCCTTTTCTAAAAAGCAAGGAAACAGATTCTTCCTAGAGCCTCCAGAAGTGACGCAGCCCTGCTGACACCTTGATTTTAGCTCATTAAGACTGGTTTTGGATTTCTGACCTCCGAAGCGGTAAGACGATAAGTTTGTGTTGCTTTAAGCTGCTGATTTTGTGGGAATTTGTTACAGAAGCAGTAGGACACCACCAGACCCAGCATCTCTTGTACCAGAATCCATCTTGGCCTCTTGGGTGGTTGCCCCTGCTCTTGGTCCTTGTGACGTGTGGGTGGGTTTGACCCCACTTCTGGCTCCAGGATAGAACGTGTTATCCAGGTCTCACCAATGAGAATACCACATTCTCTGTCCCAGTGATGGGTGAGGCATGAGCCAGTGGCCACAGTTGGGCTCATCAGAATGAAGCACTAGACTCTTGCTGGAGCTGTTGGGAAGGAGGCATGCACTTTCCACAGTGGATGAGGAGCTGAGGAGCCTGTAGCAGGTGGCGGCCACCTGAGAATGAAGACAACACCAGGGACAGTAGAGCAGAGGGCCGGAAAGAGACATTGTCCTTCAGACACAGCTTGACACCTTGAATCGGGTCATGCCTGAAGCCAGCTGTGCCCCTTGAAGATCCCAATTAGAAGCTCCAACAAAAGTCCCATTTTGTTCATGCTAGTTGGAGTGGGATTTCTGAATCCAAATGTTCCCTTCTTAATGTAGTTGCTTGGTCAGGAGTCACCTAAATGGTATTGATGATTGATTTTGTTGATGTTCAACACTATTGAGCATAATCTAGTACTACTCAAAGGAGCCATGTTCTTGTCCAAATGGTATTGGCCTTATAATTAAAACCAGAGAGAAAATCTGAGTCCTCGTAGAATGTTACAGCTGAGAGTTACTACTTGACTCCTTTTATATAACAGATCCTAACTACTACTTGTGTATCGGTACATTGCTTTTCTCAGGCTTTATCTTCTATGGCTATTGAGTCCTAGGGAAGGGGAATGACTTGTGTTAAGCCACATGGTCAGCTGGTGGCTGAGCTGGGATCAGAACTCCCACCTCTTACTCCAAGCACTGCGCTCTCTAAAGCACGGTGCCTGGAGCTCCCTTCCATTTCCTTGGCTCTGAAAATGCACACCTTGCTGTGTGCAATTAGTTTTTGCTGCTCTGCCTCCATGGTCATCATTCTTAATTTCATTTTTGGAGCCCTAGGTTGATCATTATCATAATAAGATTATTTAACATCTTGAATATTAAAAATTTGACTCCCCAGAATAAGGTTTGTGTTCCAACGCTATTGTTGTTTACCAGTAGCCATCATTCAACCTGTTCTTTTTTGAGAAACATCACTTCGAGAGGCAAGATACTCACCCCCACCAGTGGAGGTCATATTTAAAAGGATCTTCGAGTTCCTAATGCTGATGGCATTGATCTGACACATCTACGTGATCCAAGCTCAGATGACAATTCTAGGTTCATCCCAGAGTCAGAACAGGAAGGAATCTTGGAGGTTACTTAGTCCAATCTTTGCATTTTTTCCCTGTAATTTAAAGATGTCCTTTTAAAATAGACCTCATTTTTTTTAGAGCAATTTAAGATTCACAGACAGCAAAATTGAGGGAAAGGTACAGAGATTTCCCATATGTCCCACTGCCACCCACATGCCTCCCCCATGGTCAACATTCCCTATCAGAGTGGTACATTTTTTACAATTGATGAGCCTATATTGACACGTCCTAATCACCCAAAGTCCAGAGTTTACATTAGGGTCCACTCTTGGTGTTGTACATTCTATGCGTTTGGACAAATGTATGAATACACGTATCCATCATTATGGTATCATATAGAGTATTTTCACTGCCCTGAAAATCCTGTGCTCTGCCTATTCATCCCTTTCCTCCCTCCCTCAACCCCGGGCAACCACTGATCTTTTCAATGTCTCTGTAGTTTTGCTTTTTCCAGAATGCTACATATCGTAGTGTGTGTAGCTTTTTCAGATTGGCTTCTTTCACTTAGAAATATGTATTAATCCTTGCGTTTTCCAGTTGGAAAAGTGAGACTTGGAATGTCAAGATGTATCAATCAGAGTTCTTGGTTAAACACTACTCTGTTAGTTTAAGAAGAACGTGAATATTGAAAAGGACGTTAGGTAGCTCACAGGAATTCTAGGAGGGTCAGAGAAGCACGTATGTGCCTACTCAACAGGAAACAAGACTCTTAGAGGTTGCCCCAATGAAGACATCGCTATTACTGCCTGTAGTAGGTTGGCTGGTAGCCTCCAAAAAGATATATCCACCTCCTAATCCAGGGAAATTGTGACTGTGACCTTATTTGCAAAAAAAGGTCTTTGCAGATGTAATTAAGTTAAGGATGTCAAGATGAGATCATCCTGGATTATCTGGGTGGGCCCTAAATGAAAGGAGAAGACATGGACACAGCAAGACCAAGTGAAGATGGAAGCAGAGATTAGAGCGGTGCCGCCACAAGCCAAGGAACAGCGGGAGCCAACAGAAGATGGAAGAGGAAAAGATTCTCCTGCTGGCATCTTGATTTTGGACTGCTGGGCTCCAGAACTATGAGAGAATTCATTTCTGTTGTTTTAAGCCACCAAGTTGGTGGCAATTTGTCATGGCAGCCTCAGGAAATGAATACACTGCCAGTGGGTACAGACTCCAGGGTTCACACGGATGAAGTTGGGACTGAAGGCTGTAAACCCTTTATAGCTGCCCCAAAGAGCCGCCACCGTGCCACACAGCACATGTGTCTGATTGGCAGAGTTTAGGTCACGTGCTGCACATAATTGCAAGGGATGCTGGGAGAGCACGTTCTGGCTTCTACCTTGAATGGGAGCTACTCGTAATGAGGAATGCTACAAGATACTGGGTGGCTCTAAACATGCCAAGTGTCCTCTACAAAGTGATTTACCCCACGTCACTATGTTATCAGTGTGCTCAGGCTGCTATAACAAAATATGACAAACTGAGTCGCTTAAACAATAGACATTTATTTTCTCACAGTTCTGGAGACCAGAAGTTCAAGACCGAGGTGCTGCCAAGGTTCATTTCTGGGAAGTCTCTCTCCTTGGCTTATAGATGACCTCCTTCTCGCTGTGTCCTCACATGGCTTTTCCTCTGTGTGTCTGCAGAGAGCGAACTCTGCTGTCTCTTTCTCTTCTTATAAGGATATCGGTCCTATTGGATTAGGGCTCCTCCCTTATGACCTCATTTAACCTTAGTTACTTCCTCAAAGGCCCCGTCTCCTTGCGGGTTGGGCTTCAACATATGAATTTTGAGGGAACACAATGTAGTTCATAACAGTCACACAGTTAGAGGTGTTCGTTAGAGGCTGAGATGTGAGCTTAGGCATCCCAGCTCCTAATGTACCTGTTAGCTCCGCTCCCATCAGATTTGTGCATGCTGGGCAACAAGGTAAGAAACAAAGGTCTATGTTAGCTTATTGCCTGGCAGGAAGTGGGCATGGAAGGGAAGGAAATTGGCCAACTTTTCTTAGATATATTGTTAGCCCAGCTATAGGTTCTGCTTCTCCATCCATACCTTGTAATCTGTATGTTCAGAGTTCTTAGTTGCAAGCAACGGAAACCAACTATGATTTAGGCAGAAAGGGAATTTATTGAAAGGAAAATGGGTAACTCAGAGACATGCTAGGAGGGCTGGTAAATAGCTAAAACATCAGCAGGAAGAAGGGAGGCCAACTGTAGTCAAAAATTACAGCATACAACCCATCCAGAGAGGCCACTGCTACCATGGACACTGACTTTTTAAGCTGCCATCACTAAATCGGATTCTTTGTTATCTCTGCTGCTTTGCCTCAGCAGCTCCTGATTCAACATACTGCAGTGGGTGCCTCTGATTGGTCGTACTTAGGTTTGTGTAGTCGTGTAACAATTCTAAAAGTATGTGTTATTCCCATTTTACAGACTAGGAAGCTGAGGCTTCAAGATTTATGTGACTGACCAAAGGCAAAATTAGGTCTGCCTGACTCAAAAGCCCACTCTCCCAATAAACACATTCGGTGTCTTGTCCCCATTGCTGGAATAAAGGATGTGTGGACTTCCACAGGGGCTGTTCCAATTGCTTCTCCCAACACTGTCTCCTTCTCACTCCACCCTTCCCAGGATCAAGGGATATGTATCCTTTAACGCAAACCTTTGCCGATTTGATTGTCTAAAGTGGTGTCTTCTTGTTTTAGTTTGCTTCTCTTTAATTATTGAGGTGGATCATTTCCCCATATTCTGTTATTGAGTTATGTTTCTTTTTTGTATGTGGGAAAAATCCCATCCACCTTTTTTGTTTATGTGTCTATTGGAGTCTTGGTGGCATTATCTTTGTTGTTCATATAGCAAAGAAGCTTAACCCTTCATTTTTTTTTCTTTCACAATGATTATTTTCACCATATTTTTATTTGCTGTTTAACGGTTCATTTTCCTTTGACACACAGGAGTTTCACATTCTAGGGACAAATATTTAACAAATATTTCTCAGGCTGCCCACAGAATACAAGGAATTGTTTCAGGGCAAAAAAAAACATCTCTAACCCTGAATGCTTAGTTAATTTCTCTTTTTTGAGCCCTGCCTCGGCAGGATACTTTTGGGTCAATAGGTTTATTGTGAGCCATTTCATCTCCAAAGAGAGGGTCATAAACAACTCTAAGAGGCATGTTTTTTCACTACATCCCAGGGCAAAAAAGAGACAAAGGTGAACATTGTGCTAATCATTTAGGTAGATTTATGCAGACTCATCTTATCCTTCCATCTAAACAACTATTTGTAGGGAGAGTGGAGAGGAGGGCTGAGAGAATGCTAAAACCATGGTTTAAAAATCAACAGGATTTGACTTGTAGGAAGGAATGGCTCTGAGAGTGAGCAGTCTATTGAGTGGAAAGGAGGAATAACCCAAATGACTGACGGGGAAAGCTCTCCTTTAACTCGTTATTGCCCACTCCCCACATCCCCAGTGCTTAGATGACCTCTGCCTCCAAGCTCCTTTAAGCTTGATCTTGATAAGGTGTGATCTTGATGAGAAGTCTAGAGGAGGTGCTGTTAGATGTCTATAGAACAGATTGACATGGTCAATACTCTGAAGCATGAGTCTTGGTGACACATAACTTTGGTTCGAATCCCACCTCCCACCAGCACTGAACAGCTGTGCAAATGTGAGCAACTCCCTTAATGTTTCTGAGGCTCAGTTTTGTCATCTGTGTAAGGAGATACTCGTGCTGTCCTTGGGTGATTGCTATGAGAATCAGTGGTGGTTTATGTAACGTGCTGAGTCTGGCATGCAGTAGATACGCAGCAGGGGCCCATTCTAACATATAAGGAAATTAACTGGCAAATACTTGTGGGTCATCTGCTTTGCATTGAGCCTGTGGCAACAGGTTCCAACAGTCAACCTTCATGAGCTTACGCAGTGTGGCCCAGGAGATACGGCATGGCTCAACTGAATGACTACAACTGTATATAACAGTGTAGAGTGCTAAGTGATAGAGGAGGGCTTAATTCCTATAAGCAGGAAAATCTTTCTATGGGCTGAAGTAATTAGAGAAACCTTCATGGAGGAAGTTGGGGCTGGAATTAGGTTTTGACTGAAGGTTTTAAGAAATATAGTCCAAATATATGGTGATAGAAAGAGAATTGATGCTGGGTGGTGAACACACAATGTGATATATATATATATATGTATATATGTATATATATATGTATATATATATATATATATATATATATATATATATATGATGTATTACAGAATTGTACACCTGAAACCTATGTAACTTTACTAACCATTGTCACCCCAATACACTTTAATTAAAAAAAAGTTTTATTAGACAGATTTTTTCTTCTGAAAATGAAAATAGCCATATATTTTTCCTTTTTAAAAATAATATGTGCTTTTAAAAAAATACTTAGACAATACAGTAGATCAATTTTTTTTAAAAAAACTCTTTATACCCAGAAATACCTATTGTTAATACTTTGTTGTATAAAATGTGTATATGTGTATATAAATGTAATTATATTTATCCAAAAGCAAGAACATAGCTACACACTGAGTGGCAACATCTTGAACTGATTTAGCCATTTTCCTTTTCAGTCGCTGTGGAGTATTCCATCACACACAGGTGTTATAACTTTTTTGACTAATCCCTAATTGTCCGACACTGAGGTGATTTTAGCACAGCTGTGTCCACGAATGCTTCAGCTCTCTCAACAATAACTGAGCGATGTTTGTCAAGTTATTGCTGGATTACTTTCCATAAATGTTGTAAAAATTGTACCAGTTTAGACCCCCTTCCACCCTCAGTATATAAGGGTTCTCTTTTCCCTACACCATTCGGAGAACTGATAGAAAATATCATCGATATTTTATAGTCTTTGCCAGCTGCTAGGTGAAAATTATATCATTCATTTAATTTGTAGTTCTAGACTGCCCTGTGTTAACACTGTCATGTTAGACGTGATGCGCACACCGTCTCAGCCCTCCCCTCATAGAGCTTAGAGGCCATAAGAAAAAGAGACGTTAAACAAATAATTGCTGTAAACTGTGATGAGGGCTGTTGAAATTTGCATTTCGTTGATTATCCAGTCAGGTCCTTAGTGAGTAAGAAGATCAAACAGGCCCATGGAGGTTTTTAGGTGATGTAACCTCATGTTTATCAATGGACCAAGGAGATGGAAGCTCTTTTTGCTTGTGTTAACTCATGGAAGGAGTGGAGAAGTGAAAAGGAGAAGAAACACGAGTGAATATTTCAATAATTTACTGCTCCGTGAATGTCAAAGTATGCTGAAGAAATGCTAACGTAATAACTGAGGAGCAGCAAGAGGCTGGGGTCCTGGAAAGAGGAGTCACAGGGGCGTGTGGAGGGGCAGGCAGAGGCCAAAAGAGAAGAAAACAGTGAAGGCACCTGAGTCTTTGACTGCTATGTCACCATCCTCTCTGGCGTCCTGTTCATCAAAGCAGCTTTGGCTGCCTTCTTTTATACGGGAGAAAATAGGGCTCAGAGAGGTGAGGTGACCTGCCTCAGATCACACAGGTCCATCTGATCGGTCTGAGCCCTCAGCCCGACTGGCAGTCTGGAAAGGAGAAGGGAAGGGACTCTGGCGCCATTGCCGCTGGCTGGCTGGCTTCTGGCTTTACATCCTTGGATATGCCAACATCACTGTGGGCCCCTAGGTATGCTATGTCACCTTTCTCTGCCTCAGTTTCCTCCTATGTAAGAGGATAATGCCCCATCTGGAGGATTTTGGTCCTGGCAAACACATCGTACCTACAGTATGGCCTGGCTTGGAGAGACACGTGTACATGGTGGCTCCCTTTGTGACTGCGTTTTAGTTAAGGGCACTTGGGTGGACGGAGGAGTGAGGTCGTTTGATTGCATCTGGAGAGCTTCTGGGGCATTTGGATGGGAGTTGGCCAGGGGCCACCAGTAAAGAGATACTTGAGAGGGATGAGCAACTTAGGGAGTAGAGACCGGTTGGTTGAGGTCACCTAGGGGGCAGGTGGAGTGGACATGGGGTAGAGTCCAGGTCCAACAGCCCTCTTTGCTCAGGAAGGGAGGGAGAGGGGACTCTGGGCCCCAATTGCGCAGAGGGACAAAGGCAGCATCAGAAAGTGAAACAATATTAGGGATATTTCTTTCCTCTTCCCTCTTCTTTTTCCCTTATTTTCTTCCCACCCTCTCTTTCTTCCCTCTCTTTATCCATTCCATCCTTTTTCTCTCTTCCTTTCTGTCTTCCCTGCTTTGTTTTAAAAAGCCTGAGAAGAAAAGCCTGCTCTCAGAGCTGTCATGAGTAACCCACTTGTGTACTTGTGGCTTACCTACCTGTAGAAAATTTGTACCCTAAGATCTCCACATGCTGTGGGCAAATGTTTTTTAATTCAACTCCACAAATATTTACTGTGCTCTGGATAACTGAGTGTACTTTGTGCTGGAGGTGCCAGAGAGATGCGAACGGGCAAAGCCAGTCCTTGGAAGAGCCGGTCTGGGACCTCTGGCTGGTGCTGGCTGAAGACACGGCCCTCTTCCCCAAGGATGCTAAGGAACTCTGTCTGCCACTGCCCAGGCCCACTTCTCTTTCCCACCAAGTGTGGAAAGGGGCATGGCTGCCAGTCCTGCAAGATCTCAACAAGACAGTGCACTGAAGTCGTCATCTGCATCAAGAGCTATCATTCAGCCTGCAGGTACTGGAGGGCTCAGTGAATATCTGTCTGTTCACTGCTGATGGCACACACAACGTGGAATTCTGATTTTGCATCCATTTCTTCCTCTCCTATGAACTTTCCAAAATCATCTACATAAATAGTACTTCCTCCTCAATGTGATTTTCAGGGCCACACCAGGCTTTGAAAAAGACGGGCCCCCGTTGCATTTTCATGTTTGATTTGGAGCGTAAGTTTCATGCCTAATGACTGACTGGGGTTCAGCCAGTTCCTGAGGTAAGTATGGTGCTGATTTGCAGAAGCTCTTGAGGTGAAACGGAATTTAGAAAAAATGAGGGAAAATAAGATCTAAAAAAAGGACTGGAGGTTGCAGCCAGGGAGATTGTACCCCACATGCTTTAGCACTCTGACTTCCTGGCCTGGGTGTGATGTGGAGCAGTTTGTGAGTAGTTCTGGCCCATTAATGATGAATAGCAGTGACATGTGTTTCTTCTGGGCTGGATTACTGAATTCTACCACATGTACAGCCCCTCTGCTGACCCACAGCAGACATGTGGTGGAGACCTGGTTGCTTTAAGCCACGGAAGTTACGACTTGTTTGTTACTGCAGCATAACTTCACCTGTCCTGACTGGTGCATTAGGAAAACAAAAAGCTTGATTTTGGTTTTTTTTTGGCAGAGACTTCCATTTCCCTCTCTTCAAAGTTCAAATATCAAATCTTCTCCTTTCTTCGCAGTCTTACCAGTCAACACTGTCCTTTATCTGATCAATATTTATCATGTAGCGTGCATAAAATACATAACAGTTTTGTTAGGATAGGACTACAAAGAAAGCAGTGACTCTACTTGTGCTTGAAAGTTTACAGTGTGACGTGGGAGACAAGAAATAGAACCTTTCCCCTCAGCCCCGATGTACATAGAACAATAGCATCACAAACCATTACCCTTGACCATGACCATAGAGTTTAGAGGTGATCTAATTGAACTTCCCAGCCCAGGAAGGCATCACCTCTCCATCTCTGACTTATTTATACCATGCACTAGAGACAGAGATGAATAAAACTCATCCTAGTGGGTACAGTGACTCAACAGGGGTTTGGACCTAGTGCTCAGTGCACAGAGGAGGAACAAGGCCACTTCAGGTGAAAAAAATCAGGGCAGGCTTCTTGGAAGAGGTAGTAGTTTATATGTCAGAACCTTACCCCATATGGTATGTTTGGACTGATTCTTGATTGTGGGAATGCAAAAATGGATGCTGGGCATGGCTCACCATCCTTCCCCACTGTGTGGGCCAACTCAACTCTCCATGGCCCACCAAGGATTTGACATCTGACCTCTCCCTTGGACATGTAACTTCCAAGACTGCCTTATGCATGTCCAGGCCTTTGTATAGACACAATGTGGTCTCTGCCCTGGAAGGGGAGAGACCAGGTGGGTGACTTGGGAGTGAATCCCTTCCCCTCCCTGCTCTGTAAAACCAGGACATTCCAGGCAAAATGCTGCAAGTGCTCATCTAGCCATGGTCCCTGCGAGGGCCCCCTGCCTTGGTTGGGGGGTGGGGTGGGGTGCGTGCAGCTCCCACTCAATCTCCTGTGGAGGAATCACTGGAGAATGACTTTGTACTGGAGCTTATTCAGCTCGGGTGCCTTTAGTAAGCAACTTGTTCACAAGTGAGTGCAGATTAAAACAGTACAAACTGGCTACATAAATATTGTGCTGTAATTGATTGTCTTCTGTAATCAAAGGCAAGCCTACTGCTGACTTTGTTCCTTTTCCCTACATTTCAACTGCTGGAGGAGAACTTTGGGGGGAAGGGAGCTGAGTTTGTAGAGGTGGTTTTTGCTGCATCTATCTGTTTGCAAGTTGTGTCTCTGAGGTACTGAAAGGAGGATAAGGCCCATTACATTCAGATTCAATAAGTATTTGTCAAATACCTATTATGTGAGAGGCACTGAGAGACACATTATCTCATTTCATTCTTAAGCTATAGTAGTAATGATTTGATAATATGGCACCAAAGTTCGTCTTTATAATAATATTTTTCCTGATATGTTATTGTTGGAATTTAAATAATGCTTTAACTTTTAAAAACGTTGTGTACAATTTATGAGGAAAATAAAAGGCTATGACAGTGCTAACTCTCTGCGTACAGAAACCACAAAGGGCAGAAGAAGTAGATCTTGGAATCTGGGTGGTAGATAAGTGGTCTGGAGTAACCGAATTTCTCCAGTTAGTTACTGGGTAGGTGAGCCGGGAACCGCTACACTAGTCGCCTGCATCCACTTTATTGATTGCTAACAACCTCAATGTATGGTGTTGAACATCTTCAATCACATCACACAATCCCAGAAAGCAACACCATCTTTCCATTTACCTTCCAATACTAAGGCCGGCTTGGTTTTTCCAGCAGTTGTATGTGGATGAGAGTGACTTCGAGGGGGCATACTGTCACATCCACCCAGCTGACACTCCTGTGCAATTTGGAGTTAGGCTTACCCTTCGGGGAAGCCAACTAACCCCGTTTGCCCTGTTGACGGGGTGGGTGTGAGAGACTCTGCATAAATCCCGGGGAAAGCTCAGCCGTCGCTTGACCCCTAAGGGTCGTGCAGTCGCCCTAACCTTGACCTGAAGTCAGCCTCTGTAATCCCCTTCTGAAACGTCACTCAAGCTGGGCTGTCGTTTGAAAGAAAAAAATGAAACAGTTCTGTTCCGAGAATCGGGAAGGGGCACTCGCTCCCTAGAGGCGAGGGGCAACTTCCCGGCCACCTTGTCACGTTCCTGGTGCCCAACACTCTCCCCGCCACTTCCCTCTTCAAACGCTCGCACGAGTGGGTGGCAGCACCGAGGCGATTTTATTCGTCTTTTTTTCCTCCCAGTTTTGTCATGGAAACGCTGACACAACCTTCAGACGGCGGCCGAGCCCGGTCGGGGACTGAGGGCTTTTGGGACCCTGCGGGAGCGTGGCGGGCACTCCGCACTCCCCGGGAAACAGCTGGACGCGACCAAGTCCCGGGTAGGGGCGGGGGGAGCGCGACGCTCCGCCCCGGCGCTCCGGTCCCTCCCCCCTCCCGGCTCTCCGCTGGCGCCCTCCCCTCGCCGGGGGCTGCGAGTTGCATTTGGTAAAACCCAGCCCCGGAATATATAGATCCTTGGAGCGCAATGAAGTAGCCTTTGGAGAGGAGGGAGGGGGCTCGTCCCACAGCCACAGCGGCCAGCGCAGCGGCAGCGGCAGCGGCGGCGGCACCACCATCACCGCTCGCACCCCAGCCGCCCGGCCCGCGAGGAGGTAGCGGCGGCCGCGGGCGGGAGTGGAGGCGGCGGCGGAGAGGCGAGGAGGAGCAGCAGGAGGAGCCGGAGCGCGCAGTCGGCGGGTCCACGCATCTCCGCACTTCCAGAGCAACTCCGGCGTCTTCCACACCCCTGCCCGGGGCTGGGGGCTCCGAGAGCCGCCGCGAAGCCAACGCGATCCTCCTCCCGAGCGCTGCCCAGCCCTGCCCTGCTCCTCCCGGGCTCCGCTCCGCGCCGCCCGCGGGGTCCCCGCTCCTGCGCCCCGGGCGCGCCTCCCGGACACCCGGGTCCCCGCAGGCAGGACAAAGCCATGAAGCCGGCGCTGCTGGAAGTGATGAGGATGAACAGAATTTGCCGGATGGTGCTGGCCACTTGCTTGGGATCCTTTATCCTGGTCATCTTCTATTTCCAAAGTATGTTGCACCCAGGTAGGGGGCGCGTTAGCGTGGTTTTGTTGGATATTTTCTTCTCTCTCGCGGTCTCGCTCGCTCGCTCGCTCTGCCTGGTTTCTGCCTCTTCCACCCTCACCTCTTGTCCCTCGGCCACCTCGAGGCTCCTTGCTGTCCGGCTGTGCCCGGGCCACCGAATCCGGATGAGGAGGAGGGAAGATGAGCTCCCTCCTCTGCTTCCTCCGGCCCTAGGCCGGAGGATGGGACCAGGAGGGGCGGTAGTTTTTTCTTCTTCTTCTTTGTGTCTCTTGTCTGTCCGTCTGCGAGGTAGCGGGGAAAGGTAGAGGTTGTGGGAAGCTGCTGGGGGTTGGGGGTCGGTTTGAAGAGAACGAAACTCCTTTCCAGCTCTGGTTGAAGTCTGAGGATGAAAGAGGCGCCGAGAGCCCGCCGCCCTGCGCCGGGGCGTGCTGCCCCTTTCTAGTTGGGGGAGCCGGGGCGAAGGGTGAGCGCCCCGGCCAGGTACAGAATCCCTGCCGCGAGCTCGGCAGCCCCGGGCGAGGCTCCCACGTGTCCCGGGCTCGGCGCCGCGCCGAGCAGGTGTGGGGAGAGGTTGGGTGCCCGGCGCTACCCCTGCACCAGGCTTGTGAAGGGGCCTGGCGCTGGCTGTTTGCCCCCGGGGCCCGGCTTCGCATTGACCTTGCGGCTAGTGCCGTGGGGCCTGCTCCCAACACTCCACCCCACCCCAGTCCCGACCCTGCGCTGGGGACCCAGAGCTCCTGGGTCACGCCTTGGCCGCCGCAGTTTTGGAGGAAACTTCGATCGGGATCTGGGCTGACCTTTAGGTTGCATCTCCCATTTTTGGGTTCCGGGCACCCGGAGTCTCCCGCGCGGTGTGGGAGTTAATCCCCTTCCCGCAGCCCCCGGTGGTTTAGACACGTTCACATCTGAAATATGGACTGGGGGAGAGCCGAGGCTCGCTCCTTCCGAGGGGGCGCGAAGGAAAGTTTGGGACCTGGGGAGGGACCGGCGCCCTGGAGCGCGGCGGCTGGGGGTTCGCAGTTTGCCTCTGAAGCCCAACAGGTAGAACCTTGCGAGGAGGCTTCCGGGGTAACGTGGTCTGCTCCCCCCCTCCCCGCACCCTCTCCCTTTAGCCTAAGCCGTGAGCGCCCCTCCCCCATCAGGCCCCAGCTAGGCCACATTGACCCCGAAATTCATTTTTTACGCCTGCGAGTTGCCTTTTTCAGTATAGTCACAGCAATAATTTGCTTTTATAATTGCAAGGAGGAGGGAGGTGGAAACATGCTTCCTTCCAGGGAAACCGGGTTGCTGTGGGTTGTTTTTTTTTGTTTGTTTGTTTTTTTGATTCCCTCCTTCTCCTTTCAGTGTGTATCTTAACACTTTCAGCAGACGCAGCCCCGAATTTATCTATTCTGTGTTAGGGTCGATGGCAGAGGAATAAAGCTGTTCTTTCCATCAAATAGGCAGGCTGCGAGATTCCTTGACAGCGTGGGGACAGAATGGCCCCTCTGCCCTACTGGAGGAGCAGTTGTTAAGGCGGCCACGCTGCCAAGGATATAGTCTGACACTGCCACTTGTAACCTCAGGACATCCGAGCCAGCCCTGTAAAAGATGGCTTTTGTTTGCAGCTGGGTATTTTTAGTTTCATGTCAGCAAACTACAGCGGTGTTTGTCACCTCACCCAAACCGGTGGTTGTGAAACTTCTAAGGGAATTTAAAAATGGACCTCACTTGGATTCCGGCAGCCAGGGGGTGGTTGCAGCGGGCGGGACCGGACAGACAGTGGTATCCTGGAGACCAGGCCAGACCCCGCCCCAGAGGGCTGGGGGACTGGGTGGTGTGCAGATACACGGGGGGCTCAAACAATTTAAACAAAGGAGTGAGTGCTTTGGTCTAGACTCTAGAGATGTATGTAGGCCACTTAAAGTTTTGCCTGGACATAACATGCCAGGTAATTCTCTGCAGAAATGCCCGGAGCAGGGATAAATATCAGCCTTCAGCGGGAATGCACTTCAACTTCTCTGTATCTGTTGTCCAGTGAAATACTGATATTCCCATTACCCATGGTATTCATGAACCCTTTGCTTTTCTTTCCCTGTGTGAGAATTAGAAAGTAATTTTCTAGCCAGAGATACCAAGAAGAAACTTCCAATTTGTAATTGGCTCTTTGCTAAAAGTTTCCAGCTCTAGTTAGAATATTAAGTTGACTTGAAAGTGTCATTAGCCATTTTCAATCTAGTCTTTTGGGACCAGGGACAGAATCTTTTTGTAAGGCTGTCCTGATATGGATCCTCTGTCTTTGACCCTCTGCTCTCAACCTTTTGCTTCTCTTCCTGGTCCTGTTTCCTCCCAAGAAATGGCATTTGTTTATTATTCACATCTATTTAAGTGTGCTCTCCTGATATTTTCCCCCAGTCCATAGCAAATCCTACTTTCAATACATTCTGTTCAATATAGGACTGCAAATATTTCAATTGAAAGTCTTCCTTAGTTTGAATTACATGTAGTTCCACGAGAACTTCATGTAAATGGTTTATTATATGGGACACAAAAATATGCTTTGAAATCCCTATTAGACATTTTCTTTTACCCCCGTTTTTTAAAACTCCACTGTTGATGGTGGCTGATGCTAAATTTTTTCCTACAATTTTGAATTTCTTTAAAAGTCAGCCAACCTTTGCTTCTCTGTAGAGTTTAGGGTAATAATAGCTGAATGTTTAGCCTGGCTCTGCAGTTTTAGTCTCTCCAGATCACCTGGGAGAGGCAGAAGGGACCACAGCATGACACAGACTGTGTTGCTAAAAATTTGGAGCCCTCTGGTTGGAGTTCTGAATATTTATATCTGAGATAGAAAAATAGTACTCCAAAGAAATGGATTCCTGGCTTCATTGGTGGCTAGAGAATGGCTGGAGTATGTGAAGTGGGTGAGAAAGAATAAAAGGAGACAGCTGGGGGGTGGTATCTCTACCTCTGATTCTATCTAATCTGGGGTCCATTGTCATTTGTGCTTTTCTAATTCATTGTACACTTGAGTAATTGGTCTTTAATTTGGTTGGAAGTTTCAGCAGAAATGGGCCTTGTCAGTCAGTAAAGCAGTTTTCTTTAGATCTTTGACACTCTGAGTTAACAATATTTGTTAAGACTGTTTTTTAGGGCGGGGGCCAGGTGATAGGCCCCATTGGAATCCCTATGTTTTGCACAGTGCCTGACACATAGTAGGTTCTCAATAAAATATTCACTGGATGAATGCATGAAGTGGCTAAACTCGAGAAGACCGGCTTCTCTGGTTTTCTGGAAGCTTGTGTCAAGCCTTGCCACGCACGCCTGATCACTAAGTCTGGCTCTGTCCAGTGGGGACACTTCCCTGCCTTCCTGGCTTCTGAGATCCCCTGAGACTTGGATTCAGTTTCAATTCCTGAAGCACCAGACTGGGGTCTTAACCGTGGCCTGATGTGCAGCCTCCAGCTTTGAGGCCTCTGGGGCACATTGCTCAGCGTCCTGGGTCCTGGGGAAGCCTTAGCCCACGGACCTGAAGAAACCCATCCCAAGGATGGACACCTGTGGGTGTGAACTGCTCCTGAAGTCGGTGAGGATGGAAACATATGCCTGTGGTTTCTGCACATGCTTGAGTCCCTCAGCTAATGCATCATCCTGTGAAGGTGCATTGTACATTAAGCTGTCTGCATACCTGACCCACAGGCGGGGCTTTGACGGAGCTGTGTCCTGCAAGTCCCAGCTCAGTGGCCCCCGGGCTGCATTTATGCCCAGTGTGTGAAGACAGCTCCTCTGAATCTTCCTGTTGTTTGACTCGGTAGGATTGTGGTTTTGTTTGAAAGCTCCTGTTCATAGAAGGAAGCCTGCGGAAGAGAAAGGCTTTTTCCCTCGGTTCCCTTCCTTTCATTGCAAATTTTTTTCCCTTTTGCGATATGTTTACTTTCACTGTTGCCTGGGATTTCTTTGCTTTGGTTGAATGTATTGAAAGGTTATACCCTTTATTTAAAGACTTCTTGGGTTACCCCTTTGAAGTTTCTCTTGATTAGATTGAATGTAAAAGGCTTTTGTATTATAATTTTGATCTACTTATAATATATCCTCATTTTAGAAAATTTAGGGAGTACAGAAGAGAAACAGTCATTCCTTATTCCACCACCCAGAGGCAACTGGTACTTTTTTCTATTATAGAATACATATATATTAAAAAAATAGTTGAGACAAACACATCATCACAGTGACTAGTTATTAAACTTAAAGACAGAAAATTTAACCACAACCTTTTCAATTTTTAGACTTGCACTTACCTCCATCCCCCACCCCATTTGCTGGCTGTCAAGCCCATCGTAGTTTTTTTTTTTTTTTTTTTTGCCACATACATTTAATTTTAAATTTAAAAATCTTTTTGCTTATACATGAAATAACTTTGGAATCATCCAATTCGTAGGGGCTGTTCTGATGTTACCTATCTGAAATTTCCTTTGAAAAGGTGCCAGAAGGGTCGCAAATAGGAGACTGTTATGAGTCTTGAAAACAGCATTAAATAACTGAAGAATAAGCCAGTTCCACTATGGGGTATCACTGTGTGGTTTACATGTTAGCGCCTCAGTGGGGCATTTTCATAGCTGCATTCAGATGACACAGATACACTTAAGTGTTTCCTGTGACTGCTAGAGCCACTGTTGAGGAGTCCTCATTTCATTGCCTTTTGTGAAAAAAGTGATCAGGCACCAGATTGCATTTGGGGGATTTCTGTGGGGCTTGAGGTGAGGGTATCCATCCTTCAGCAGAGGTGGCTTCTGTTTATAGTTATCTGGTTGAAAAGTCATTTTGTTTAGGACCAGGTCTTTTAGCACAGACATTTAAAAACAGGAGATCAAAGGTTTACAAATGCAGGTACCACCCTTTCCCTGAAAAAGGCTCTTGGAAGTCACTGCCAACAGGCTGCTTCAGATTCTGAGAAAAACGGAAGTTGTTTTGCTTACTCATTTTTCTCTTTTTAGTTTTTCTTTTCTTGAATTTTGAGACCCCATCTTTATATATATTTATCACAAGTAATGGGGGAAGGCAGTTCTTCCAATGAGATCACTGAATAATCTGATTTGTTCATCAGAAATTCCTGGAACTTGTAATTTGATGCATTTTAGACCAATGTGACTGATCAAAACTTGAGAGCAGAGTTGCTCTTTCTCTCTTCCACTCTGTGCCACATATTGTTGTAGGCGCTGGGGATACTACACATTTACTTCTGCCCTCATGGAACTTACCTTCTAGTGGGGCAGCCAGACTTTAAATGCAGAAGTAAAATATATGGCATGTCAGATGGTGTGAAGAGAGAAAAACAAAAGTGGGGAAGATGGAGGAGGCGTGTGAGAAGCAGAGGTTGCAATTTAATAGAGGTAATTAGGGAATCGCACTGATAAGCTGACATTGGAGAGTGGAGGAAGTGAAGGAACAGCTGTGTGTCTGTCCCAGGCAGGAGGTTCCAGGCAGAGAGCCTCACAAGTCCAGTGCCTGAGGTGGAACCACGCACGGCCAGCGCTGAGTGTCGGGAGCGGACAAAGATTATGAAGTGGAGAGAGATGGTGTGGGCCTTGGTCTTGACTGGGGCTGGCATGGGAAGCCCTGGAGGGAGTGTGGTGGTGGGGCATGGGATGGGTGGAAGTGATGTAAATCCTATATCCCCTGCACCCCCCACTGGACTATTTTCCACTTTTAAAGCAGTAACTTACAAATCAGAAGACGAGATTTAAGGAAAATGTTAACTGAGTTTGTGTTGGGAAATTCTTAAAATGCTCAGGGTGCAATCCCTGGCATTCATGAACAAAAACCACGACGTAGCTCCCGACGTAATGTGGGCACTCACTAAAATTATAGAGATTGAATGGATTGATAATTTTGGAGTAGAAGACTTGGGTCCTCGTGTGGGGTTCCCCCACTTCCTAACCCCATGAGTTATTGTATTGTATTGATTCTAAGACACTTATTTTTTTTTCACATTTTACTGCTTATGCAATTTGTCTATGTAGTAATTGATGGCATCGTAGCACTATGCTGTCCTTTGATGGGCAGCCTTTTTCTTTCTTAGTGCAACATAAAGTAGCACCTGTGTAAACTGTGAAAGGACCTTTTGTACACCATGGCACACTCCAGTAATCGCGGTAAAGGCAATGAAAAAGGCACTCCTGTAAGATGCAGGCTCCAGTTGAGGTCCTGGAAGGACCAGGTTAGCCGTGATTACCTGTTTCCCAAAGGTGTGGGCAGCATGCAGGCCGTTATTAAGTCTTTTCTGCTCTGCCTGGGCAATTTGCATGTATTTTTCAGAGCCTTACGATTGCAGTTAGTATCTCTCTTTGATTAACTGATGAAGTTGGTAAGAGTTAGAAGGGGGGGCGGGGCTTGACCCTGGAAGTTCAAATAGAAATAGACAAGAGACATTTCTAGGGGAAAGTATCACCAGTGTGGATTTTAGGTTCTTTCAAGGCTACTGAGCTCTCATGGCCGTTAGCATGTCTCCTCACTAACCCTTTTAGAAATGTATTGTGGTTGGTTGTTTACTTGTACTTCTTCCTTCCTCTTTCAGTTTAGCAGGGGGTAGGATAGGTTCTGTCTCAGCTTGGTCCAGAGGTATTTAGGAAACTGAAGAGTAAATATAGTCTGTTCTCCTTAGCCGTAGGATGGATATGTTCGGAGAAATGTGTCTAGGCGATTTCGTGGTTGTATGAACATCACAGAGGGCACTTACACAAACCTAGAGGGTCTAGCCTACTGTACACCTAGGCTGTGTGGTGTATGTAGCCTGTTGCTCCTGGGCTCCACACTTGTATAGCATGTTACTGTACTGGGTACTGTAGACGATTGTACTATAATGTGTTTGTGCATTGATACATGTATAACCATAGAAAAGGTACAGTAAAAATATGGCATAAAAGGTAAAAATGGTACCTGTATAGGGCACTTAACCATGAATGGAGCTCACAGAACTGGCAGTTGCAATGGGTGAGTGAGTGGAGAGTGTGAAGGCCTAAGACATACTGTACACTGTAGATTTTATAAACACTGTACACTTAGGCTACACTACGTTTATGAAACAACATGAGATTAAATTAAGCACAACAGAATGATCACTGTGTGTGCTGTACTTTTCTATGATGGGTAGCACAGTAGGTTTGTTTCCACTAGCATCACCACAGACACGTGAGTAATGCATTGTGCTACAATGTTAAAATGACTACTAGGTCACTAAGCAGAATTTTTCAGCCCCGTTGTAATCTTACAGGACCACGGTCATATATGTGGTCCATCGTTGACCAAAACTCCTCACACGGTGCATGACTGTGACTCTCAGAGACACCTCTTCTGCTCCTGTCCCCATCTCACCAATATGCACAGAGCCCAGAGGGAAGAGCCAAGTTGGTTTTTCATGTCCAAACAGCTTCTCATGTGGTTTATTCCATTTGTCTCCCAAACCCCTTTGCTCCTAGTCTGCTGGGATTCAGTCAAGGTTCATAGAAGGCAGTGGAAAGCGATCTAGGTATTTAAAGCAGAAAGGAATTTAATGGAAGGAATCTGGGGCTAATACGATTGGTGGGAAGGCTTGGAGGCCTAGGGCTCTCAGCTGGACCTGCAGGAATGAGTCCCAGTTAATAGTAGTAGATGTAATAATTTAGAAACAGACATACATTTGGCATGGCTGCCCAAAACTGACCCACCAGGGCTTCTGCTGCCTCTAAGACCATCCCTGGAACTCGAGTCCAAGAACAAACTGATGACATTCAGAAGCAGGGCTCAGAAAGCCTAACTCCAGAATTGGGATGCACTGCAGCTGACACTCAATACCTAGGAAGATGGAGAGCAGACCCTGTAATGCTGTGGCAAAACCCCTCAGGTCCCCATCACCATGTCTGCCAGCAGCAAACAACCCAGAAGGCAGGAAGGTGGCTTCTCACTCATGTCTGCTTTCCAGATCTTGAGTAAGTGCTTCTATTTGGGGGAACCATATTCACATCCAAAACCCTGGCTTCAAGGAAGCCTGGGAAATACAGCTTTTAAATTACCAGCCTCCACAGTATAAAGAGGCCTTCCGGAAGGAGGTGGAATGGATGATGAGTAACTATCCATAGTACTCACCACACCCTATTGATAAAGCATTTTTGAGCTGCTATCCTCAACATATTTTGTTGACAGATAATTTATACATATCACTACCATTAGCTAAATATCCAGGATAAAGATATTTCTAACTTTCTAACAAAAAGTGACTGTAAACCCACATGTTCGTTACTTTCTGGATAATTCTATTGGCTGACTCGTTGTCAACTCTGAGTCTGCCATCCTTTCTACCTTATGATATGGCATATGAACGAGGCTCAGAGGGAAAGGAATGCCATTTTCTCATGTTCATGTGTTGTGAGTAATATCTCCAAGCTGTGGTTTCCTGGCTGGGATTTCCTTAAGCCTCAATTCCATTTTGTGAGGATTAGTTTAGGTGAAAGTAGATAATATACTCTGTAAATCTACTCCTGATTCAGTTGTAAATAGTGATCCATTGAAATGTACTCAGACTATTGAGGTAGTCACTAGGGTGCCTTTACTTATGGCTTTCCACCTCCTTAGGATACCTGAGTTTTCCTAAGTGGCATGTAACTTGATATGGGGTGGGGTGTTAGATGGGGTGTTTGTATCCATTCACATTTAACATTAATTCATATTGTGAACATTCATTAAATTTGTTTTTTTAAGATTATATAAAAAGGTAAAGCGTGATGTTTTCTTCCTAGGCCCCTTTGTGGTAGAGTATCCACTAGACTTTGCAGCCCCAAGAATAGACTTGTGAATGTAATTGGCAATTATCAGACCTGCCGCAATCGACTTTGGGTAAAAGTACAGTATTAGCCTGGTGCTAGTTCTAGCACTGGGGAGTCAGAGTTTGGCTTTAGATAAATAGTATGAGTAGGTATTTCCAATATCACCGGACTTCAGTTCTAACTCAGGTAGATGTGGATAGAGATAAGGAAACCCGGTAATATAAGTGCTTAAGTCCTTATCAATCTCTGGCTTGAGTGATTATCATAAAAGCTTTGGGGAAAAAACCCACAAAGGTAACTCAAGTGAAATGGGCTGGCAGCTGGGTTTCTGTTAGAAGCTGTTTAACTTCAAAGAATCCCAGAAGAGGAACAACACAAAGACCCCTCTAAGGTAGCGTTGTAATGTAACACTTTACCCACTTTATGTTTCTTAATGGGTGACATATTTTACTGTTCATATCATTGTATGTGGTCATTTGCCGTCGTGAAAAGAGCACAGAATTTGCAGTCCGGAGGCCAGCTTTCAGGCCTTGGCTGTCCACCATATCCATTCAGCATCATTCGAGATATTTCTGTTGAATGCTTTTTAAGAGTTAGGCTCTGTTCTAGGTGCTACAGATACAGCAGGGACCAAAACAGACAAGAAAACTGTGTCCTTATGGTACATTCGACTGGGGGAGACATCATAAACAAATGCATGTTTAAAATATAGAATATGGTTGATGGTGATAAGTGCTACAGAGAAAAATAAAGCAAAGGAAGATGTGAAGTGCAAGTAGTGAGGAGGTTGCGATTTTAAGTAGGATGGTTAGGGAGGGCTCCCTGAGAAGGTGGCTTTACGGATCCAAGGAGATGAGGATATATAGGAGAGGAACTGATGAAATAATACAGATATTTACTGGATATTATTTACTGAAGGTCGGCATGGGTCGGGTGTTTAATACATATTATTCTTCACAGGAATCATATAAAGTACACATTCTTATTATCACCTTTTGTAAGGGGGGAAACTGAGGCATAATGTCACTTGTCTAAAGTCACACGGGAGAGGAGTTGATGGGAACTAGAATTAAGCCATAGCTGTCTGACTAAAGACCTATCGCTCTGGATGTCCAGTAGCCCCCCCCCCCCCCCGCCCACATTTGGACACGTGTAGGGATGCCCTTGATTGTTTCAGGATTGATGACATCAGTTTAGTGGGCAGGGCCACGGGTGCTAGCCGTCCTGCAAAGGGTAGGAACTTTCCGTCCATCAAAGAGTCATCCTGCCCACATGCCAGTTGTGCTCCCCCTTGAGAAATACCTCACGACTCTGCACACTTGAGCAGCATCTGGCATCGTACCTGGTGACACCCCATGGTGAGGGCAAGTGCGCGCGGCACATTCTAGGGGCTTAATTCTTGATTGAATGACTGACGGAGTGAAAGTCACAAACTCAGAAATTTGGTCCCCTCACACGCCAAGGGTAGGTGGTAATATTACCTTTCTGATGTGGTGGTGAGGATTAATTGAGAAACTAGATGTGAAAATACATTGACTATGGATATAAAAACAGTAAAGGCATACTGTTGGCATACTAAATGCACTCTGGTTCCTCATTCTAAGCTCTTGATCTTCACGTTTACAAAATGCTGTTGTATTTTATTCTGTTTGGAACCTGAGCAAATATTTATCCATTTCATATGTGTGCCCAACACTGTAAGGTTTACTATAAGACCCCTATGAATATCTTCTTTCTGTCTGCACTACGCCTCTCTCTGTCGTGCTGGCACACCTCCCTGCCAAGGCCAAAACTTAGCTCGGCCTCGGTGTAGCGTTTTGCAAAAGCAGAGTTTATTTGGTGAAAAATGAGCCTTGTGGTTTCACGCTGAATGCAAAGACCATAGCTTTACCCCCCAATGATACACATAATTACCCCTCAGTTTCCCATTAGCTTTAAAAAGTGACGCTTGAAAAATAAAACAACATGGGGCACCTGTTAATGCCATTTCTGAAGCTGAACTCTGAGGCGGATGAAAAGGCGGTTCAGAAAAATACCAGCTGTGGAATGGCAGCCCTTCCACGAGCAGTGGTTTGGTGGCTTAGCATGGCTCATTGCACAGGACGGAATTGGTTGGCCTTTGTCTCCATATCTGGGCCTGTTGTGTGTGGAGGACTTTAGGGGTTCTTGCGCAGGGGCCAGTCAGCCCCCACTCTTGACTGCAACCTGGCGGAGCTTCCTCTGGTGGATGGCATTCACAGAAGGGGCAGAGGTGCATTTCACCCATTGTTGCCAGAGCAGGTACTGAAATTTAGTTGAAAGACTGTAATGCTGATTTGGGTTAGGCCCAGGGTTCTTCAACCGAAGGCCAAGATGGTGGTTGATACTCTTCCCTGCTCTGCCTCTCACCCCTTAGACACACTTCCTGCTGAACTTGATATTTAACAGGGTGGGGAAGTCTGTCAATACTCATAGTTCTTTACAAGTTGAAACAGTCTCTGTCTTTTTAAATACTCGCCCTTCCAGATGAACTTTCCACCTTACCCGATTATTGATTTAGAAGAGCGGTTCTCACCTGGAGACCATTTTGCTCCCTTCTCTTCCCCACTGCAGGAGACATTTGGCGATATCTGGAGGAAATTTGGTTTTCACACCTAGAGAGGGGGTCTTAGTGGATCTGGTGGGCAGAGGCTAGGGATGCTACCAAACATTCTACAATGAACAGGACAGCTCTCCTCTGGCCCAGAATATCACCAGGGAACCTTTTTTTTAGATTCCATATTTTTCTGCTTCATTACTAAAAATAACACTAATGATAATGATCACTTACTGAGAACTTACTATGTATCAGACAGTATGTCAGCTGCTGTACTTGGATCATTACATTTAATCTTCACTACAACCTTGTCAGGTGAGCATTTACCAATCCCGTTGTACAGATGAGGAAACTGAGGCTTAGAGAGGTTAAGGAGCTTGCTGAAGGTCACAGAACTGGAAAGTTGGAACTGGATCCCAGCCAGGGTCTAACTGACACCAAAGACTACACTCTTCACCTCATCAGTATATCCCATTTACATGTTCTTGGTTTCAGCTAATTAGGTCAAGAGGTAATTATTTTATAAGGGCCTTAAGCTCAGCTTTAGACTGTAAGTGGGACATCCAGTGATCACCCCTTCTCTTCTTACCCTACACTCTATCTTGGGATGATCTCATTTCCTCTTGGGGCTAGTGCTGTCATCTGTGTTCAGATGACACTCATTTCTCTCTTCCATGTGGATGTGTCTTGAGATCAAAGTCCAGTTCACATGTTACCTCCTGTGTGCAACCTTCATCCATCCCCTGTCGGTCAAAATAAGGGGCGGGAAGTCCTTCCTCTGCATCCCGTGGTCCTTGGTGTGTGCACACTTCTATTACTACACAGTCTGGCACACGGGCTTGTTAACAGCAGGCCATGTCTTTACCACAGTATTTCAGCATCAAGAATAGAGCCTTGTACTTGGTAGTCGTCTTAGTTTGTTCAGGCTGCTGCATCAGAATACCGTAGATTGGGCGGCTGATAAACAGCAGAAATGTATTCCTCACAGTTCTGGCGGCTGGAAATCCGAGATCAGGGTGTCAGCTTGGTTGGATGAAAGCTGTCTTCTGGGACACAGTGTATTGTTGTATCTCCACATGACTGAAAGGGTGAGGGAGCTCTCTGAGGCCTCTTTTGTAAGGGCGCTAATCCCATTCCTGAGGGCCCCACCCTCATGACCTAATCACCTCCCAAAGACCCCATCTCTTAATACTATCATCTTGGATATTAAGTTTTCAACCTATGAATTTGTGGGGGGAAGGGAGCAGGGTCAGTCCATAGCAGTAGTCAGTCACCCGGTAAATCTTTATGGAAAGAACGACTATATTGATGGTAATTGGTGGCCAAGCAGAAAATTTCCCTTATCGGGGTGGCAGGTATGGAATTTTTAGCCCCTATCATTACTGATTTGATTTTCAGTGTGATTCTACAGTGAATGAGCTGCCATTTAAGAGAGCAAAAACCAACTCGTTGAACACCATGGCTAGATGAAGATGCAGCCAAAAAGTGAACAGTTATCGATGATGTGGTTCTTATGTGCTGTAACCACCGGAGTAACCACTGTGTCCTGGGAAGGCATCCGCTCATTCAGCTCGGAATGGGAGGGGCTGAAACAAGACTTATGGGGCAGCACTGTCCAGTCTATATGTACTATCAGCTTCATGTGTAACTTTACATTTCCTAGAAGCCACAGTGAAAAAGTAAAGAACAAACAGCTGAAATTAATATTTAAAATATGATTTTAACAGGCAATCAATATGAAAAACCATTAAGATTTTTTACATTTCTTTTTTTTGTACTGTGTCTTCAGAAATCCAGTGTATATTGTACATTTACAACATGTCTCAATTCAGACGAGCTACATTGCAAGTGCTCAGTGGCCAGTGGCTGCCATATTGGATAGTGTATCTTTGAAGGATTAGAAAACCATTTATGCATTGGATTGGGGTTTTATGCTTGCCTTTCCCCCCACCCCCTTCCCCTTTATTTAAAGGCATGTTTTCATTCCTGCATTCAAGCTATACTCTTTGGGAAGACTATTGACTGTCTTAGGACTCCAGGTGTTACATAAAAGAGATTAGTTGTGGAGTCACATGGGTGACGAGCTAAAGTAATTTCAGGCCTCCAAGGTATGTTCAGAGTCTTCTGGTTAATCAGTTGCCATGTGAAGCTTGACCCTCCTGTTGAGATCCTAACAAACTCTGTAAGGGAGAGAAACTGTTATCAACACCATTGTACAATGAAGCAGTAGAAGCTAAGAGGGGTTTAGGGAAGTGCTTCCATTTGGTTTAAACTGGTTCTAACACAAACATTTGAGTGCAAAGACTGGCCCGAGAAATATTCATTCTACTGGGGTGGACAGAAGCACACATGGTTAACTGTTTTATAGGGCCAAATGGTTACAAAGAGAGACAAGCTGCTAAGGGAGGAGAGAGGGGGGTGATTGATTTAGAGTTCACGGGAGACTTCACGGGAGAGGTGATGTTTGCACTGGGCCCTGAAGGACGAGTAGAGATTTGCTAGGGATGTGTGAGAAGGGGAGGACAGCCATTGCAGATGAGGGCGCCTGCCAGAGCAGGGGTGAGGTGGGAAGGAGAGTGGTATTTGGGAACACTGGAAGCTCCAGGGTGGAGAGTTGGGTCAGCAGTGGACCTGGAGGGCCCTGAATGATCTGAGGTTTGAATTTTATCCTTAGGACTAGGGAGCTCTGTAAGGTTTAGGGTCTGTTGTTTTCCAGATGATGAAACTTAAGAGCAGTGTAATTAAACTTTCATGTTTCATTAAAAAGGCAGAAGTTTTCAACTCACTTTCTCCAAATGAACTCGGGGCCCTTTTGAAACAGCTTCTACTATTATCATTTAATGAGAGGTAAGAAGATTATTCATGAATGTCTAAAGTGCAGAGTAAAGTAGCAGAGAAGCACTCTGTGATGGACTTTCAAACTCCGCTGTTTGCATTGCTTGTGCCAAAATTATAGACTGTGGAGGTTCAGTTTCAGTCTCTCAGTTGCTAATGGTGCTCTAGGTTCACGCTCTGAGGCCCTGGGAGCTGTGGCAGGAGACGGGGGAAGTGTGTAAATAGTGGCAGGGAGGAGAATTTCTCGCTTCAGTGTGAGCTCATGGGTCTGCCTGGGGTCAGGTTGCAACTGTGGGCTGCCCTGGAGACGAGCAGTGTAGATGGGACCAAAGTCAGCCGCTTCCTCCTGGGAACCAAGACCCAAGGGTCAGGCTTTGGGCCGGAGGAGACTCCCTCTGTGCTCTGTGCGTGGGGTCTGATCTCATTGTCCCCGCCCCCCCCCAAAGACTCTGCCCTATGCAACTTCATATCAAAAGGCCGCTTCCTTTGATGTCCCCACTCCTAGGCTGTGGGAGAGAGGATAGGTGAATTGTAGAGCTCATATACAACGCAAAAAGCCATCTCAGGCTTTCAGATCACTTCTAGGGGCATCGTGCTTGGTACACAACGGAGGGCCTCTTCATTTCCTCTGCTAGCTGGTGGCACTTGACATCTGTTGATGAATAGTATCCTAGAGCTCGTTTCCTCCTAGGGGTATCTCACCACCTTTGATCTGCCTGTGCCCCCCATTAAAGCAACAACACACGGGGAGAATTCTCCCAAAGGCTTAATTAAAAACAAAAAGTAATATAACGGCCTTATAGGTATACAGCGTTTTTTAAGGAGGCGTGTGGCCTACAAGTTACAGGAGGTTCTGGATTTACACTTGCAAACTTGTAAGGATTTAGGGATTAGGGGTTGGAAGGTCTTGTTAAGGCAGACAGACCTTACTATTGGATGTCTGCAAAAGTATTGGAATGGAGATTATTTTGAAAATGGAAAAATTAGATAGTGAATCTTTTAAGAGCCAGGGGTTCATTGTATGTAGGGCTTTCTGTATAATTTTGCTGTTCAAAAATGGAAGTGTAGGTTTGAAATCAGAAACTGAACGCACAATCTTTGAGTCACTTGTAATAAAACAGCTTTTGTTGGGAGAGTGTGAGCCGTGATATGAAAGAATTATATGCTTAAAAGCGCTCCCTAGTAATGGTGGCCCTCCTCGTTTTAGGATAATCCCTTTAATTCAGGAGGGGAGTGGCTCGGAGAATTCTTTTGAAGCTCCTGCAGACTTTGGCTTCCTGTGTCTGTGAAAGCAAATTGAAATTTTAAAACCAAATACAGATCTGATAGTAAGTGCCTTCCTGAAAGTGGGATTCCAGCGACGTGAAGGATGTTGTCATTGGAAAGTCAAAGCGACATTCCTCCTTTATTTTCGTAGGAAATAAACGAGCAATGGATTAAAAGCCCTGAGTTCTGAGCACACAAGCCTTTGTTGTCATCACGGGCGACCTGACAGGAAGAGGAGGTGCTGTTAAGTAGAAAGGGCATCGATGGGTGTCAGAAAACTAGGGTTCTAGTCCTGGTTCTTCTGCTTCCTTCTGGAGACCGTCTCATGTGTGATTAACAAGTGTAGACATTGCTCCTTCAAGCCCAAGGGGTCCAGAGCAGGTAACTTCAGGTCAAGGAGGGTTCCAGTAAACCCACTCTTAGCAAAGTGGTTCCTTGCCCGTCTGTTTTATATTTTGGGGTTCTGAGTACAATCCTGTTGGGAGAAAGTCTTTCAAGGCTAAAACCATCGACAGTTTTGTAGTTTATGACTTGCTAGTTCTAAGACTATTCCTCCCAACTCAGATCTTGTTCTGTTAACAGTTCTCAGAATTGGTACACGTTTGTAGTTAAGGGTAAATCATAAATAAAGTGAGTAATTCCTGTTAATATAGTATGAGCAGACTGCTATCTATCCACCCTTCCATCCATTACTGAAACATTTATTGACCAAACATTTACCTGACTGAAAAGACAAGTCTGAATAAGACTTAGTTCCTGCATTCAAATAACTTGCAATTTAGCAAGTGGTGACAGACCCGTAATTGTGAACTGCCTTGCTTTGTAATAATGGCTATGGGCAGCTAGAAAAAAAGACCTAATTAGTTTAGGGGAGGTCAGGGAACTTCACAGAGGAAGAAGATTCAGTTATTCAGCAAGCTTGCTGTGTGTGCCAGGACCATTCCAAGTGCTAGGGAGACAGCAGGGGAGAAAACTGACAACGACCCTTCTCAATGGAGCCAACACTTGGCATACAGGCTTGTGACAGCACTGGCTCTTTCGTTATCATCCCTTCTCCTCTTCAGTGTCAAAGTAAGGCAATGGTCATGTAAGTGTATTTATTTCTATTTCTGATTATAAACTTAATCCAGGTGTATTAGAGAGATTTTAAAAAAGAGACCTACTTCTAAAAAAGTTACCTCTGATCCCTGACACCCAGAAAGAATCTCTGTCAACCTCCAATCTGTTTTCCTATGCATATGTATATTTATAAGGAAGAAATCATCATGCATATATTATAGTGCATATTGCTTTTGCCACTTAGTACTGAATCATGGGTGTTTTCTCATGTCTCCTACTTTTCTTTGAAAACTCCAATCTCCCATCCTGTAGATGTCATAGTGTCCCATCATGTGGATATGTCATCATAGGGATGTAATTTAGTCATTCTCTTTTGCTGAGGAACAATTTTGAAACAAGATGTTCCCTTTTAAAAAATTATCGTGGTATACTTTTAAGTACGTAAATCTTTGCCTGAGTTTCTTAATGTTTCTTTGAAATAAAATTCCAGAAGGAGAATACACAGGTTGTAAACTGTTGAAGGCTTTATTGATAGGTATAGTCAAATCATTTTCTGGAAGGTTGTATTCAGTTATGTTCCAAACAGCAGTGCATCAAAATGTTTGATTTATGAGCCAGTTTGCTGTAGCTGTCATCTAGATTCCTACCAGAGCCCACCTCAGTCTCATCATGGCTGCTCTCGTGTAGGTTTTGGTCCATACTGGATTACAGGCTTCCGGAAAGCTGGTCTCTAGTGCCTACCCTACCACAGACTTACAATAAAATGAACGTTTGTTGAATACATGCTTCTATGTCTGAATGAATGAGCCGAGAATGATACAGGGCAGTCTCACAGGGAAGAGAATAGAACTTTTGTCATTGTCCCAAAGTTCCTTATCAATGGACTTTCAGGGAAAGGGAGACCCATCAACAGACAAGGGCTTGTCTGAAAGCCACCTCCACAATCTCAGTGCACGTCCAAGAGGCCTGCAGAGCACCCTCAGGGGTAAAGTGCAATGAAAAGTCATGTCTTGACTGTTTACTCGCTGGGTGCCCTTGACCTGTGTTAAATAATCTTCTTAACAGCTTGGGTGGGAGGCATACTCCTCATCCTCATTTTTAGGTGGGACCCAAACGTTTTGTAATTAACTTCAGATAACACAGAACTGTGGTCTAAATGTTTGTGTTTCCCACAAAATGCATATGTTGAAATCCTAACCCCCAGTGTAACGGTATCAGGAGGTAGGAACTCAGGAGGTGCGTAGGTCACTAGGGTAGAGCCCTCATGAATGGGATGGGAAGACAGCCATTATGAACCAGGAAGAGGACCCTCACCCGACCATGCTGGCACCTTGATCTTGGACTTCAGCCTCCAGAATTGTGAGAAATAAATTCCTGTTGTTTTTAAGCCTCCCGGTCTGTGGTATTTTGTTATAGCCGCCAGAACGGACTGAGACATACAGCTGGTAATTGGTAGAGCTGGAATTCCCAGGTCTGTCGGACTTCAAATGTTCTACTCAGAATTTACTTCTGTGTGCAGATCACAGAGCTCGTTGTCCGTAGGAAAACCTCCTTTCTGTGACTGGGAGAAAACATGGATAGCGGGACGATACCTGAGCCGGAAGTTAAATGGACAATTGCTCTATAGTTGGTAGGACATGACAATAACTCTAGGAAGCATTGTGTACCCAATGGCCCTCAACCAGTGTGAGGAGAGCACTCAGACGCAGGGGACTTTATTTCGTGACAAGCACCAAGATATTGTGGCACCGTGGGGCGATTCTTTACACGCCTCCTACCTCTCTCAGAAGGGTGACGGTTAGCAGTGCCCTCAGAATGCAACCTCTCTGGGAAACTGCATCTTGATGCAACTTTCAGGTTTGGGGCAACAGGCTCCCCTAGACAGGAAGTGGAGGTGGGGAGAACAAGCCAAAACCAAATCCAACCCATGACTGTGTTTTTCCTTTTGCAAAAGTGAAAGATACTGTTGATAGTTACACACACACACACACACACACGCACACACACACACACACACACACATGCACACGCAGCAGATGGCGGCTTCCCTTATGATATCTCTGTTGCCTGTGCCTCCAGAGGGGAGGCCTGGATGTATTTCATCATTCTTTTTTCTTGAACATTTTACAAGATTTTCTCTTAAAAAAAGGAAAAAAAGCCACAACCAACATTTTTACACATAAATCTTTGAGTCTTTATTATTTCTTTGAAACAATAATGGAAAATCACTTATTCTTGATATTGGTGTGCGACTGAATGTACACCACTCCAGTGGCAGCACCGAGGGGTGGCTTGGAGAAACTTTAGCCCCCACAGTTTCCACCAGATCACCCCGAAATACACATTAAGGAAAAATGCAGTGTTTGCTCTACAAATGCAATACCTAGCACCTCTCTCCCACCAGGTAATCTCCCCTAAGAATGCTGGAGTCGTCACTCCCTCTCTCCCTGTATTCTCTTTTATGCACAGCCAGACTCCCCATTAACTTAGTGCTGTGGTGAAAGCGGATGAGGGGAAATGAGAATGGGTCTAAAATAGCTGGCTATTAGGTTTCCTGTTAAATAGGATGTGGTCAATTGACCTCAGTTATCTGTGTGCCTCGTGCAGATACCGCTAACAGTAAGTATACAGAATGCCCAGAGCATGTGGTGCCTGCCTGGAACTGAAAGCTCTGGGACCCAGTAACCACCTGGAAAAAACCCACTGTGATGTAACTGGGAAATAAAGGTGATGTTACCTGTGGCCCTCAGCAGTAGCAGGCAATTTTAAGAGCTCCAGCAGCTATCTGGAATCATCTAGTTAATGGTCACGGATGTGTGTGTGTGTGTGTGTGGAGGGTTTGATATGATTTGGTGTTAGTTTGGTTTTTTTCCCCTTCTTCTGCCTCCCCCCCCCACTCCGGTCCAAGTCATTGTTTCTCAGTCTAGTTGTGTAGGACACAGCTCCCTGACCCATGCTGCTGTTATGAGCCTTGTCCCCCCCCCCACCATGAGGCAGTCTGTCACTAGTCGTGGGTCAGCCGCTCACAGCAGCTCAGGGCAGCTCACGATGGTTGCCGGCCACTCACGCTGGCTGCTGGCCACTCACGCTGGCCACTGGCCGCTCATGTTGGCACACGGTAGCCTGTGGCAGCACTCAGCAGCCCATGGTAGCTCACGCCGACCTCCGGCTGCTCACGGCAGCCCAGCTCCAGGGAGAGCCATTGTTCACAATATTATCTGTAGAGGGCACAGCTCACTGGCCCATGTGGGAATCGAACCGGTGACCTCGGTGGCGTTAGGAGCTCGGCGCGCCAATCACCTGAGCCACCTATGATTTGGTTCTTAATGCACAGTGGGAGAGACCGTGAACCTGTTTGTCCATTTAAGAAGTGATAGGATGGAATTTTTTAAACACTGGAAATGACAACATGGAAGGAGCTGTTAAAACAGTGCTGGGAGGTGCAGAATGTTCAAGGATGGGCCATTTTCAGATAAGTTACCTTTCTTTTCATGGCATTTCTGAACGTGCCTCCAACATACCCTTCTGAGGGAGTCTTAAGGGATTGGCCAGGAATCTTTTAGATGCAAGTTCTCCTTCCCCTAACCACACTCACATTGCTTTAAGCAGAAAAGGGACTATTTTTTTGGTGCAGGGAACTGAAAAAGTCAGTATAGCAGGGTCCAAGGACTCCAGGATCTGGTCCCTCGTGCCATCTCTCTCCTCGCGCTAGCAAGGTGGTTGCCAACAGTTTCAGCCTCTACCCCACCCTCTCAGCAATCTCAATAAAAAGAAAAAGTACTTATTCCCAGTAGCTGCCCCCAAAGTTTTGGTACCTAAACTCCATGAGGGCAGGTGTTTTTATATGTTGTTTATTGTCCCCAACTCCTAGAACAGTGCCTGGCTTATAGTAAGTGTTGAATAAATATGCGAGTGAATGAATGAATGAAAGAATGAATCTCATTGGTGTGGCTACAGTCATAGGCCCAATCCAAGAATTGTGCTGAGAGTAGAGGAGAATGGTTCCAAAGCCAACTGGGGGTGCTCTTACTCAATAGGGGGCATAGGATGCTGGGCAGAAATCACCCAGCCTTTGAGTTGAGCTGTACCAACGTATCCGACCTGCCTGCGTTGAGAGTGTTGGAGGAGCCATGTAGCAAAACCAAAATGGCTGGCAGGAATTCTGGCTGGTGTGTGGAATTCTGTCAGTTCACAATGCCTTGATTGAAGAGCTCAGGCTAGAGTTTCCAAGACTTACCTTGTGATCGAATTAAGAACCTTAGAATTGGCTGTTGAAACCTTGAAAAATAAGACAACATCTGGGCATGTTTACTCCAGCATGTAACTTAGGCACATGTGTACCCAGACACACGTGGCAACGGAGATGCGGTTTCCATGTAGCATCATGAGTGCTTTTGGCCCAGGGTCACCACAGGCTGTTGATGAATAACGAAGCAAGAGAGGCAAGAGGTGAAAAGTTTATAACTGGATTAAAAAGACAGCTTGTCCTCTTCTAGTAGGTAGTATTCTTTGGAATTGTTTTTTTTTTTGCCACTTGGAAAAAACTATTTGGACTGAAAGTGGTGACATGAACTTTTTGATTCCATTTGCCTCCTGTTGTTGGAAGACAAATGTATCACTGTAGCCTAAGAAGAAGCTGTAGTACATATTTTTTCTTGGGTAAGCAGTTCAGGGCTGGTGCAGTGGTTCCACGGTGCTGGAGGCCCCCACGCCTGCCGTCGGGTCGCTTAGCTCCACCCTCGTTGAGGATGGCTCACCTCCATCTCGGCATCCTGCCAGTGGGGCAGGGAGAGAGGTGCATGGAGGGCATATCCCTAGCACCTGTTCCTTTTGCTCGTATCGCATTGAGTCATAGCCATTTCTACCTGCAAGGGAGGCTGGGCAAGTCGTTTTCATTCTGGGTTGTCATGTGCTCAGCTAAAATTTTGGCCTTTTAGCTCTAAGGGGGTGGGAGAGGCATAGGATATTGGGGGTTAACCAGTACCTCTGTTTCATAACGTTCCATATTCAGCTGGTAAGTGCTCTGAGCCTTTGTTGAATGCAGGTATATTTCATAAACCTCTGATTGGTCAGTGGACTGGGTTGGATGGTTTCCCACCAAAATTCACGTTCTCCCTGGAACCTCAGATTTTGACCATATTGGGAAATAGGGTCAGTGCAGATATAAGTGGTTAAGATGAGGTCGTACTGGACTAGGGTGGGCTCTTAATCCAATATGACTGCTGTCCTTGTAAAAGAAGGAACACAGAGACATACACCGGAAGAAGGCCGTGTGATGACAGAGGCAGAGCTTGGAGTCATGCTGCCACAAGCCAGGGAGCCAAGAGCTACAAGAAGCTGGAAGAGACCAGGATGGATCCTCCCCTGAAGCGTGGAAGGGAGCATAGCCCTGCCAGCACCTCGATTTTGGATTTCTAGCCTCCAGAATTAGGAGGGAATGAATTTCTGTTGTTTTAAGCCCTGGAGTTTGTGGTACTTTGTTGTAGCAGCCCTAGGAAACTAATAACAGTCAGGAACACCCCATTTCTTGCCTTGACCCAGTTGGAGTTGTTTCTAGCTGGAATCAGTGGGTCTGGCTTCTCGGTTTTACCTACCCTGTGCCCAGGTGAGATTCAGTGGAAGTCCCAGTCCCGGGACATTATAGGTTGTCAATGATATATATCTATGATTATCATCAGTTTAGTGAGCGTCAGACATTAAACAAGTAATTAAACGGACACATACTTGATAACACTTTTGGTAAGTTATACAAAAGAGGACAGGGTGTTCAGAGAGGCTGTAGCAAGGAAACCTTATCTAGTGTTGGTCGGGGTGTAGGGGGTGGGGTGTGGTGTTGGCCACAGAAGACTTTCTCTCCTAAGGAAGCCATATTGGATTTAAGACATGGATGAGTGAGAGTTAGGAAAAGGGTGGGGAGGGAGTGGGGCCACTTTTCTTTGGATACATGGCCTCCATGTCAGGAGCTTGCAAAGCACAGGTGCTCTCTGGGGAGTTCAAGTCCCAGACCCCACCCCAGGCCTTCTCTGTTGGGATTCAGGGAGGATGCTTCCAGAGGCTGGGGGGTCCAGAAGTGTGTGTTTCTTTTAAACGTGCCCTTGGGTGTTTTCTTGGGAATTGTTGCACTAGGGCAGTGGCTGTCAGACGTTCATGTGCTTGTGAGTCACCTGGAGAACTTGCTCCAAATGCAGATTTTGGGTTGGACTCAGTAGGGTTGAGGTGGGATATAGGAATCAATTTAACAAACAGATCCCCCAGGTGATTCTGATTCAGGGGGTTCCCGGACCTCATTTTGAGAAACACATCTCTGGAAGGTAGGGTGGCTCTGAAAAATCTGAAATTATCTCCACGACAGCAAATGACCCCAGGAGAATAAAAGGGGGTACCTAAGGGAACGTTTGTATTTGATCTTAGAAAGTTGTGTGTGGGGTGGGCCTGAAGGGCAGCACGTGACCGGGCTAGCAGCAGCAGCCACAGCTGGAAGACTGAAGCCACAGCGGGGGAGGCCTGGGGTGACAGGTCGCAGGAAGGGTGCGTGGTCACTGGGAATGCCACTGTTCCTGGCCTTCCCCTCACCCCTGGAGGTGACCACTGCGCCTCTAGCAGCAGCCCTGGCTTCTGGATTCTCTGAAGTTGTGACAGCAGTAAAATACACAGTTTAGACTTTTTCTGTAGAAAGAAGCCTGGCTTGGGCGCCTCTTCCTGTTCCCATCCATTGTCAGACTCCGGAGTTGGGTCATGGGGAGCCTTGAATTCTAATCCAGAGCCTCTTTTAACGTTGGGTAACCACAGTGCTTTTGTGATCTGTGGGGCGTATTGGGAACGCTTGAGCTGAAAATGGAAACTGGAAAAATGAGGTCTCTGACTGCAGACTTCCTGCTGGCCCACCTTCCTCCTCCAGTGGGGGGCACCTCGGGTCATAACCAGTGACACCATTTTTAGGTGGCGGCGATCTAAGGTGAATTGGGTCTTTGGCGCACAGCCTGTCTTAGTTTGAAGCTGCGGCATAAACCATCACACAGCTCTCTCGCTCTGTCTCGCTGTCATGTGTGTGTCCTCTCCTCTTCCCCTCACAGCTTCTCTGCTTGGGTTTCAGTGTTTCCTGCTTCGTGAGTTTCCTTTTGTTGGGTTACTTCCAGCGCATGATGCTGCTAGTCATTCCTGCTTGACCTTTAGATTTTTCTCTTTAGGGAAAATGTGATCATTAGTCTGTATTCTCAGGCAGCTTTGTCACAGGCAGTCTTCTTGTCTCACTTCACAACCATGGGAGAAAAGCGTTTTAAAGTCAGTGTGAATTTTATTTTAATAATATGGAAATGAAGATGAGATGCGAAGACCACTCTCTGGGCTGTTTAGACAGGAGTCTGAGAGTGGACCGTGGTATTCCCAGCTCTTGGAAATGATGACTTCAGCTTTTTGAGGGTCCGGCTTTTGGCTGGGCTGTGGTGTTAGTGAGCCTGAGCTTAATCCTGGTTCTGAATAGCCTACGTATGCGTGAGAGTTTGACAGAGACAGGCCAAGTTCATGAGCTGCGTGTTCTGGTTTCTTCTCTTGGATGGTGACATTGTCTAGAGGGTATATTCCTGGAACTTTTTGGTCAGGCTTCACCATGGTGTGTACGTGTATTTAGTGACCACACATGAAAGGCTGGATTGCCAGGGCTGCTCCATAGGAGAAACCGAATCATGGAATCATGGAATCTGAGAGCTGGAAAGAGCCTCTAAAGCAAATCAGACAGTAGAGACCCTCTCTAGGACTAGGGAGACCCCAGCTCGGGGCTCCAACTCCACTCCTGTGGCAGCTGGAATAGATTTCTGATGGAGGAGAGTGTTTAAAGGGGCGGGGTGGGATGGGTGGCTTGCTAGCTTTCTACTTTAGTTATACAAATAAAAACTAGTCCAGCTTAGCAATCTGATAGAACTAGGTTTTTATAAAGAGGCATACCTGGATAGAGTGAAGACCAAACAAAAGCAAACCACATTTCTGGGGTGAGCCATTTTAAAGTCTCACTGTGCCTTTGGTGGACTCGTTGGTGCCTGCAGTGGACCCTATGTAAATGAAGAACACAGGCACGGGCGATTTCAGGTTCTATCTGCCTAAAAACAGTCTTCTCCCCACCCCATGATTCTGTCAAAAATTCTTGCTTGAAATGACCCCATTTTTCCCAGCAATTACTAGGCTAATAACAGTGGCACCTCTTCTTGAGTGCATATTGTATGCTATGCTGGCCCTTTAGAAAAAAATAACTTGTTTAATACAAACATCTTTGGAGAGCTTCTCATTGTCTTTATTGTACAGCTGAGGAATTGGAGAGGTAGAGAAATTTCTTCCAAGGTCACCAGTTGAACATAGATTGCTGGCTCCTTTAGGTTAAGAATCCTGTTAAAATGTATGTGTGACAGTATATACTCCCATTTTTGTAAAAAAAAAAAAATAGTAAAAGGTAAATCTTTCTGGGTGGAAGGTAGGCTTGCAGATCATTTTATTATTTGTGTTTTCTTCTATGTATTCTTTGCATGTTTAAAATACTGGTAATCTTTTTAAAAACACACATTATCTGACCACTTAATATTTTATGTGGATGATTTTTTTTTTTTTTAAATTAAGCTAACTCGTCAGGGTTGCAAGACTGCTGAAAATGGGACTTTGCAGGGAAGGAGGAGGAGAAAGAGGCTCGCTCTACCCCAGGAGGCAAATCCAGGTCAAGGCACCATGGAGAGCGAGGATTTGCTTCACACCTAACTATACGCACCTAAGCCTGTTTGTTGTTCACCATTGTATGTCAGCTTGGCCTGTCATAAGAAAATACCACAGACTGGGTGGCTTCAACAACAGAAATGTATTTTCTCACAGTGCTGGAGGCTGGAAGTCCAAGATTAAGGTGTCAGCAGGTTGGTTTCTTCTGAGGTCTCTCTCCTTGGTTTGCGAATGGCTGCCCCATTGCTGTGTCTTCATGGTCTTTCCTTTGCACACATCCCTGGTGTCTCTGTGTGTGTCTAAATGTCTTCTTACAAGGAAGCACACCCGTCAGCTTGGATTGGCACCCACCCTAGGCCCTATTTTAACTTAGTTACCTCTTTAAAAGCCCTATCTATCAATATAGTCACATTCTGAAGTACTGGGGGTTAGGACTTCAACATACGAATTTGGGGGACTCGCAGTTCAGCCCATGACAACCATTACCGGCTTATATTGGCAGAGATCTGTGCCTTCAGCATTTCAAGGGCGCCGGGGGCCCTTAAGATTCCTATATAATCTTATCGTGGGAATGTTATGACTAGAGCAAGCCTTTCACCAAATTCTGCCTCTTGTACATTTTGCAGCAAGCAGCCACATACACTTTCGTTAGAGCATGTTCTTGGAAGCCGATAAAGTCCTGGTTATCTGTTCTCTTAGGCTGTCTGACAGCACCTTTCATGGAAGTTTTCCTCACAGCAGGTGAGAAAGTCCCGGGGCAGCATTCAGCTTTCTAGCTGGGATCAGGCAACAGAATCTTCTGAAAATGTCTGCTCACAGACCAGATGCTGCTTTGGGCCAGACTGTGCTCTGAAAGATGTGGGACTTGGCCTAGAGTTTGCTGAGGAAAAGCAAACAAGTCTAGCCAAAGCACATATCTTGAACACCCCTCACTTCTCCAGTGTGAAGTTCTTTCTAATATTCATAATGCTAAACTCCCCACCTTCATATGTGTATGGGAGATAAAGAGGGTGGACGTGCTGTTAGACTGCCAGTGGGGAGTGGGCTTGCAGTGGTCATCTTTCAAATACTACCTGCCCCGCGCACTGTGGGTTTCCTATTGGGGGACGTTAGATATTACCTGACTGCACCTACATGAACATGGACGTACACTGTGTCACACAGTTGGTGCCACTGTGTTTTAAGGTAAAGAGCAGACAGTGTAAGAGTTTGTCAGAAAACTTCACCCCATGAGCGTTTTGCCCTGAAGCCTGCACGATTCCCAAATCACAGGATAAGTGATTTCTTGTCTTGAAAAGTTCAACAGAATCAAGAGCGATATTGGATTTGATGCTACATTTTTATTAGATGTGGAGTCTTGAAACTGTTTTTGCTGAACATTGGTCGGGGGAATTTGAGAAGTAGAAACCGGGCTTCTCTTTTCACCCTTTGAAAAGAGAGGATGGATTCATCATAAGAACTGACATTTCCAAAAAAAATGGTGTAGTGTGTGTGTGATGGGTCTCAAGAGACATTTGGGTCTCAGGGGTGCATAATTTTGAACTGTTTCCAAAATTCTAGAATAAGATCTGAGAAATAATAAAGTATTGTCCACAGTTCAAAGAGAAAAATACAGGCCATCTTTGGCAAAGCCTGCCCTTTTGCACGTTTCACTCCGTTCTCTAGCTCGTTGAGAGTCCCTCCTGTGAACCCCATACTGTGCTGGATGTCAGTGGAGACCTCTGATTTTTTTTTTTTAATCTCTGTCTTAGCATCGAGGCTAGTGGACACAGTATATTTAATCATGTACTTGTTTATCTAACAAATATTTCTGAGAGCCTATCGTGTTTGGGCACGGTTCTAAGCTCTCTACAAGCGGCCTCTCATTGGGTATATAGTAAATGAACAGCCTATTAGATTCCCCCCAGTTATCTCCCTTCGTGACCATCAGAGAGAATTGCCAGCCCAGTCTACCACACTCACTTCATTTGGTCCAGACTTTTCTGAGAATGACCCGGAGTGGGATACACGGGGAGAATTTAGCCAGAGCATATGAGTGAAATCCACATAATGGAGAATTCCCTGCCCCCATGATCTATTCTTTCCATAGCAGCCTGAAGAGATTTTTAAAAACAAAAGCCAGTTTACCTTAGTCCCCTCCTTTCAACTCCCCAGAGCTTCCCATTGCACTTGGGCTGAACTCTTCACCACTTACAGGGTCTACAAAACACTTCAAGACCCAGGCTTTGCCCGCCTTTATGATCGTCTGCTACCCATGACCTCTTTAGCTGTGCTCCAGACATAGGGGTCTTCTTTCTGTTTCAAAAACTGCCTCAGGGCCTTTGCACTTGCTGATCCCTCTACCTGGAATGCTGTTCTTGAAGACTGCCTGATTTCCGTGAATCTCGCTATCTGTTGTAAAGAATCCCCCCCCTTTATTACATCACCCTCTTTTATTTTCTTCAAATCATGTTTGACCCCCTGAAATTAGCTTCTTCTTTTTCTTTGGTGTCACCCATTTCCCTTAATCAGAATAGAGGCTGCCTGAGGGCAGGGCCTTTGTCTGTTCATCCCTCTCGTATTCCTGACTCTTTCCCAGTGCCTGCTCCAAAGTAAGAACTCAATATTATTGTTGACTCACTGAATGAATCCATCCCTGTTCGTGCCCTTTGGAAGCTGTGAGTCAATGGAATTCCTTTTTAAAATTACACTTTCGGCTGTTGAACTTTGCTTTTGGAACAAGACTCAGCTTGGAGATACCACCATGGAACATGACATCAGTTGAGCTAATCTGATTAAGGTTTCATTAACAAGAATCCAGGATGTAACTGAGGGAAATTTCAAGTTGAAAGCATATGCACACTGACCTATAACTCTCGTACCGGCTTTCAGCCAAATTAGATTTTTTCTGAGCAAAGAAAGAACAGAAAGTGAAACAAGACAGTAATCGACATGGTGTGTTGGGGCTCAGGGGTTTGCTAGCAAAGTGTGTAGCCTGAACCATTTGCATTCATGGCAGGTGTTGGGGGTTTTCTCTGATCTGGGTGCTAACTTTAGAGCTGCTGTGTAGCAATGTGACTAGATCAACGTGAGGAGATCCTTATTGCTTTCTTGTTTGATGAAGAATGTAGACGAGAACATTTTTGCCTGGAACCAGGCAGGACTATTTAATTGGCTCTTTAATGACACAGGTATTTTAGAGCGCTCCAGGCATTCCCTCAAGAGATATTTGTTGTGTAGGTGCGAGGTACTGGGGGACATTGGTGAATAAAATAGACATGCTGACTTGTAATCAAGTGGCTTTGAAGACGCGTCCTATGTGAGAGACGTGGAAATAGTATGTGCAAATATGTGTCAAATGCTTCATAAATGGTAAAGGCGTTAGTTACTTGGGTGGGAGATGTATCAGGAAAAGGCTTCTGGTGGGCAATGGAGGGGCGATTTGATGGCCCGAGGGTGCGAGGCCATCTCCCTCTGTCCTTTCCCTTCCCTGGACTCTGGCTCAGTGACTCAATCGGGTCGGAAAGGAAGGAAAAAGGATCTTGTATGTAGGGAGACCCGTTGAAGGTCTGTGGAGGGCAGTCGCTCCTGAAGCATTTGATCCATTGGTAGGATGCTCCCTGGGGTTGCCTGTATGCAGAGCTGAGCAGTTTGTTATTTGTGACCCATTTGCTCACTGCACTCAGACTTGGGGCTACAGACAGGTGGATAGAATTGGCCGATTTCCCCAAATCTCCAGTAGGGTCCCCTCGGAAGGGATGCCATACAGATGAAAGACAGAGCCTGCCCCACATGCTGTCACTGCCTTTGAACCATCCCATCCCATGTTAATGTTCCTCATCAGCGCTCTTATTTGAGTGGCTCAGTGATGGCATCTCAGAAATGACAACTAGGGTCTCCACTTCTGAGGAAGTGGGGAGATGGAGGCAGTTTTCCAGGGGAAAGAATTTGGCTCAAAGCGTTAAAACAGAATCCATTCTAAGTCAGTCCTTCTTTTCAAGTTAACTTCTCAAACATCCTCCAGCTTACCACGAGTTCCACGACTTCTCAGAGCAATTTTGTAGGCGTATCAGTTCTGTAAGTCACCTGGAATTCCAAATCATAACTCGGGTTGTGGGTAGGAGGCGAGCTGATTGACTTAGAGTTATAGAGTTCATTTTTTAAAACATTTAAACACTGAAGTTGTTTTTTTGTGTGTGGAGAGACTTTTTTTAAAAAAAGAATTAAAAATGTTTTAACTGTGGTAAAAAAAAAAACACACCACATAACATAAAGTTTACCGTTTTAACCATTTTAGGTGTATAGTTCAGTAATGTAAGTATACTCACATTGTTGTGCAAATCTCCAGAACTCTTCAACTTGCAAAACTATTTGTTAAACAACTATTGCCCGACATTGTCCCCTCACTCCCGGCCCCTGACAACCACCATCCTGCTTTCTGATTCTTTGAGTTTGACTACTTAAATACCTCATGAAGTGGAATCATACAGTGTTTGTCTTTTTGTGACTGGCTTACTTCACTTAGCAAAATGCCCTCAAGGTTCATCCATGTTGTAGCATGTGTCAGAATGTCTTTTCTCTTTAGGGCTGGATAATATTCCATTGTAATGTACGGAACACACTTTCTTTATCTGTTCATCCATTGGTGGATGACACATGAGCTGCTCCCACCTCTTGGCTATTGTGAATAGTGCTGCTATGAACATGCATATGCAAATATCTCTTTAAGAGTCTGCTTTCAGTTCTTTTGGCTACGTACCCAAAAGTGGGATTGCTAAATCATATGGTAATTCTATTTTTAATTTTTTGAGGAACTGCCATACTGTTTTCCGTAGCAGCTGCACCATGTTACATTCCTACCAACAGAGCATAAGGGTTCCAATTTATCCACATCCTCGCCAACCCTTGTTATTTTCTGTTTTTTTTTTTATAGTAGCCACTATAATGGGTGTAAAGTGGTATCTCATTGTTAAACAGTGCAGTTTTATTACTGTGTACTTCATGTTGTAATCAATACATAAACTGTAATCAATACAAAAATGTAATCAATACATAGTGTAATCAGTACACTAATAAAGACTAATAGCTACTGTTTATTGAGTGTTTTTTAAGTCTTCTAAGCACCTTGCATGACTAATTCTCACCTTAATTCTAGGGGAAGTTTCCTACTTTACAGAAGAGGAAATTGAGGCTTGGAAATTGAGGCTTAGCCCAGGTCACACCTAGTAAAAGGCCTGTATCTGGATTTCCACCTGGCTGTCTGGCTTCCAGGGAATCCTCTCTCTCCCTCTTTCTAACTAACTAAGCTATGGAAATTTCACATCCTGAGCTGACCTATGTCAGGAAAGGTATAGTAGATGATGAGGTCCTTTCTCGAGAATGGAGTTTCTTGGTGGGTGCAGGCGTTGAAGATTCTGGAATGAAATTCATGCCTCAGTCATCTCTGAAGCCTCATGGTCGAGACCCCACAAACAGTGACCCTGTCTCTTCAAGCCCGTGGCCTGTAAAGAACTCTGTACTTTTTTCAGTTTTAAATCCCATAACTCTTGAGTAGATAATAGAGAAAGTGAAGAAAGAGACACCTAATTTTGAACATTTTTTCTTGACACTATTCAGTTCCTGAATTTGGTTTCTATTCCGTGCGCACGCATGCATGCACGTGTAAATGGGGATGGTGCGTGAATGAGTTCTTGCATTGGAGGGTTCAGTCTTAGGTCCCCCAGATTTTCTGGAAAGCCATGGAAGCACTGGAATGCCTGTCAAATTAAAAATAAATGTCAAATGTTTGATTTACTTTTATTAATCTTTATTTAATTTTGTTTTTGATTAGGTCTAATATTTGTCCAGTTCCCTTTACGTGCTATGGAAGTGACGTCCGTCACCATTCCCCATATCAGTTTTAATGTTTGTGTTGGATTATTGTATTAACAAATACTTCAAATTACATTAGGAAAACCACATTATGTTATTTAAAGTCCAGGGAGCAGTTCCATACTCATATCTGCTAATCCTATCAGTAAATAATGGCCCAGGGCCATTCTAACAGGGCCAATTAAATCTGCAGGGCCACTCCTCGCTCTTTGATATGTTTTATTTACATTTTTTTAGTTGGCACCATAAAATGAAGTCTCCCTTAAGAACTCAACTAATTCCCTAAAACTTTTTTTTTTTTTTAAACAAGACAAGTTTGAAAACATGATGTGTCATTTCCTGTCACAAAATCCTAGATGGAGTTTGAAGGATGAGTTTCATGGCGTGTACTGTGGATCAATGAACTGGGGAGTCTGAAGGAATTTGCCATCCAGAAACAGCCTTTCCGTTGGAGAGGGCACAGAGAGGCCTGCTCACCCCCCTCCTGGGCTCAGACTATCTCTGTGATTATGTTTGTGGATAATTTAGCCACCTCCTAACTGTATGACACTTGGCACCCTTATCTGTGACTTGTGAATGAGAATACTTGTCTCCCGGGCGCTGTAAAGATTTGACCATCTGAGATACCAATATCCGGCAATATATAACCGTCACTTAGAAGGTGGTATGCCTTAAAGGACAACTGCTGGCATTATCATTTGTTTGGGGTTGAATTTTGTCCCCTCCCAATTTATATGTTGAAGCCCTAATCTCCACAACCTTGTAATGGGACTATATTTGGAGGTAAGGTCTTTAACCACATGATTAAGTGAAAATGAGGTCATAACGGCAGGCACTAGCCAGTCTGACTGGTGTCTTTGTAGGAGGAAATTTGGACAAAGAGACAGCAGGGGTAAACGCTCACAGAGGAAAGACCATGTGAGGACATAGGGAGAATGTGGCCATCTGGAAGCCAAGGAGAGAGGCCTCACCGAGCTCTGAATTGGCTGCCACCTTGATCTTGGACTTCCCAGCCTCCATAACTGTGAGAAATAAATTTCTATTGTTGAAGACACCCATTCTGTGGTGGTTTGTTATGGCAGTTATCTCCTACACCATTTAATTCCTTTGATGCTTTCACAACTTCTTGAGTACCTTGTGTATGAAAAAAAAAAGTTCACATCCCATTTTCTCTACAAATAGTTTCCTTGGAAATTTCTTCTTCAATTGTTTTCTGGGTTTTTTTAGGAGGGGCCAAAGTCTCTTGGCCTTCGCCAACCTTTCCTACCCTTTCTGTCCAATTCTATCTTCCTTCTCCCACCCTCTCTGAGGAAGGACCCCTGGGCTGCTGGGCCACTGTTGGGCGTCTTCCAGGGCCACCTTCCTGTCCCCTACCTTGTTCAGTCCTGTGGCCCAGGGATGCTGGGCCTCACCTTTTATCTTCATAACAGCCACCATCTTTGAGATAGGAGTCTCCCCTCCTTTCTGAGCTGTGCGTGGGTCAGATGTAAGCTTCTTCCCTTTCCTAAGCATCTGCGTCCATTTTATTTTAAAGGCTTTTTGGCCTGCCATTACTAGGAAATGGGCAGAGAGAATGGGAAGTGTAGATTTTAGGGGAATCTTAAACTGCCAGGGTGGGCTTAACTTCAACCCAGTAAAAAGCCAGAAGAACAAAGGGACGTATACATGAAGCGTAGGGTTGCTGTTAATGCCTCATGACCGGAATAATCTGGGGTTCACAGGAGGGCCAAGCCTTCAAAGACGCTTTTATTGGAAACATCCCTAAGAGACCCTTTCCTTGAAGATTTCAGCAACTTTCACTTCTGGGTTATCTGACTTGTTGGGGAGGGGTCTTGGTTATTTGTGCAGCTCTTAATGATTTCCGAGAGAGCCCATTCAAGCGGATGTGGGGACGATTCAGTTCAAAGAGCTGGGATGCTTTAGTTAGCCATTGATTTTAATAGTCTTTTGCAGCTGATAACATTGCTCAGGGTTTCTTTTAGGAAACTTTTAATAGTTTTTAGGTCGTTGGAAGGAAGAGTTATTTTTGTTTATATTCTTTTCCAGCAGAAAGGAGAGAGAAGAAATTCAATTTTGAATTTCTTCTGATTTTTTTCTTGATCTTTTTTCACCCCTTCTCAACATGGCCACCACTGTCCTGCTCCACAACCCTCAGTGGCTCACTATTGCCAGTGTTCATCCTCTTTCTCCCAGGGCCAGTTTAATTTAGCTCGAACTGTCTGGATCATGGTTCCTGTTTTTCGATTTGATGGATTGCCAAAGAATAGAGCAAGAACTCAGTAAATACTTCTTGGTTTGTCTTTTTTTTTGGGGGGGGGAAGGAAAGGGTTAGGTTTTTCTTCCTTTTCTTATAGGCTGTTGAGAAGCAGGAGGTTAGTTTTGGTTTATTCCTCTGTGTCTGGGCTTTCTGTAGAGGTTATTGGGGATGGGGATGGGGGTGAGGTGTGGGGTGGGTGTCTTTGGGCCTGGATCAGAGTTGGGGTGAGGTCTGTGACCAGCCATTGGGGCCCCAACAGTCGAGGGAGAAATGCTTGTAGCCTCCTTCTGGCCCCCCTTCCTGGATGGGGTGGGAAAGAATGAGTTAGGGATCCCAAGGCCAGGTGCCTGGGCTGTTTTTTGGCTCCCCCCAGCCAGAGCTGCAATTGATTGTTGGGCCATTAATTTTATGCAGTTCTGGGCCACACTCTGCAGTCTTTAACCTTGGCTTCTGTAAGAAAACATCAAGGGGGAGACATGGAGAAAATGTGCCCTGACAAATGGATACAGATCCATTCTGGTGGGTCATGAAAGCTTTATAAGCATGAAGAAATCATTATTACGTAAATCAAAAAGACACAAGTCTGGACAGGAGGTAGCTCAACGTTGGAGAATTCAGACCCCTCCTGCCCCCCCCCCCCAAAAAAAAAGGACAGGAAGTGGAATTATCAAAAATGGGGGTGGGTTTTCTGGAGCCTCAGGCTACCTACCTCCTGCACTGCCTGGGTCCTCAATGCCACCTCCTCTCATTCTGTTCCCCACCCCCTGCTCTCTTGCTGTCCTCCATTGTCCGCCCGTGGCCACCTGGCTGCCACCCTAGGATCTAGGGCTTTCTCTGAGCCTTGTGCGCCTGGCACAGCCAGCCCAGGGCCTGGCAGGGAAGAGCTCCATAAGTATTTTTCTATGTCGCTAAATAAGATTCATACAGCTTTGCGGTATTTGATTGTGAACTTTTAATCCAGCACCCCAGGTGACCCTTAAGCTCTTTCTATTTTCCCCTGTAGCTGTCTTTTGAGATACATTTGCCAGGGCTTGTTAATGGTTTGTTTTTTTCTGCTTTGATTTATTAGATTAGAATCTCAGTTCCTGGCCTCCCCCTCCTTGGGAGAAGTTCTTGCTTCATCTTCATAAAATGTTGCTGTTGGGCCTTTTGCTGGCTTATTACTTTGCGTTAATACCTGGCAGCTTATATCTGAGCTTTCCTTTTATTTCCTTAATGTATAATAATGCCTCCCCTTCGGAGGGCCTGGGGCTGGCTAAGGGTTTGTTGGCCTCTCATTTTTCATGTTGGGAGGTAAAAGTTTGCATTTGTCAGTCCCAGCCTAGTGATAAGCGGCACAGAGATTTTTTTATATGGTCTTTTTAAGCCATGTGGCTAATGAACCAAGGTACCACAGAAATGAACAAGAAGAAGGCAAATGGAACTTCTGACGTCTTTGTCTTACTAATAGAAGACTGATTTGAAAAAAAAAAAAAAAAAAAAGAAGACTGATTTGTTTTTAGCTTGGTGTTTCTCCTTGAAGCAGGTAGGAAGGATTCCTTAAGCTAAGAAAGGAGGGTTCAATAAGAAAGGGACATAGGAACAAAATGCTATGATGATTATGACGCTGGATCTATTGAAGTTACACATGTACTTCCCCCTCCAAAACCCGTTTTAGTAGAGGGATTACCTATGCTTTGCATTGGGGGGTTTCAGTTGGATGACAAAGCTGTCAGTCAGTTTTGCCCTGGGATTGTGTGTGGCTCATCTCCAGGGTTTGAGCTTCCGTGCATCTGATTCTCTGAAAGATACAAGGAAGGAGAAGTGGAATTGAATGAGTGAAGCAGGCTGGTGGATCATCTGGTGACTTCAGGGAATAAGCCTGGAGGATGGTCCTCAGGTTCTGATCTCTGCAGGGTTCTGGGTGCTTTGATTGAAGGGGTTGAAAAGGGCCCTTTGACTCCATCCCTAGCACAGGGCTGGCAGTTAGTGCAGAGAGGGCCAGCTGTTAAGAACACTTCATTACCCATAGAGTCCTTGAGGATTGGAGGGGCTCTGAATTTCTCAGCCTTAGAGACTGAGAGTCATAAAGGTAGCACAGCTTTTCAGAGCATTCTGGAATAAGAGATAAGACCAGGATCTAGAGATGGAGGAAAAAGATGCTTGAGGTAGTACCCCCCTTTTCACATTCGCAGCTGGGTCGGGAGCCCAGTTCTGCACAAAGGCAGGTTTTGTGCCTTTGACTGTAAATCGACTGCTGCCTGGGTGTTACTAGGGAGGGATAGGGGTTAGAGTGTGTCCTGGGTCAATACACTGGATCCAGGCAGTAATGAGGGCACTTCGAATCCATGAAGGCAAACACTCCAGTTTTGCTGGGTAATCTTGAGGAGGCACCAAATGTACTGAAGGTACTGAACCCAAGTCCTTTTCGTCCTCCTGGGGATAGTGGTCTAGTGTTTGGTGGTCTGTTGAAATCCTCGCTCAGCTACTTCACTAGATTTTGACCTTGGGCAAGTCACCTAAGCTCAGAGGTACTCAGCTGACCTTCACGATGGGCTCCAGTTGGTATGGCAGGCACCCTCATGGGCGTTTGTGAGGATTAACTCAGCTAATGCAGGTAAAGTGCTCAGCCCAGGGCCTGGTGCCCTAAAGTCAGCCTGGAGAAAATGAACTTGGGAGTTATGGTCTGTACGCACCGCAGGTGTCCCCAGAGGCTAGGTGAAGGAGCCAGCGTCCCTCTAGGGACGCAGGGAGGCCTAGAGCCTTTGCAGAAGGGAGTTGGCGAAATCTTAAGTGCCTTCCAACAAACCCTGGTGTCAGTCACTGTGGAGACTGTTAATCAGACACCCACTCCCGGACTGCCGATAGTAGGGTAGGGCACAGTTTTGGGCGAACACCTGACCTTTCCCTGTCTTCCTTCCCCTCACAGCACACGGGCAGCACTGAGGCTCCTAGCTCAGGACATAACTTCAGCGGCTCCTTCCTCAGTCTTTCTAAGTGCTTGGTCTTAGAACCTACTCAGCTGACCAGATAATTCAGTTAATGAAGATGTACACTTGTTGGAGTACCTGCTGGTTGCTGTGGGGCAAAAAATACCCCCACGTCCCCCAAACAGAGTTCAGGTCTTCACTCCAAACTGCTGGTAATTTAATTGGATGGAGATGATATGATTTGTGAGTGATAATTTATTTCCATCCTCTCTGCAATCAGTCTTTTATCTTTCAGCCTCACCCCTGCACGTGTGAAACAATTACCATGTGAGCCAGCTGGGAGACAGCGCAGGGTGCTAAATTGGGTAGCTGATAGACGTTGTGCAGTTCAGACTATCAAGTGCAAAATGAGGTAGAGAAGAAAGAGACTGATGTGTGGAGTCATCAGGAAAGAAGAGTTCGTGAAGGAAGTACGACAATGGAAATGAATAAATCTTTTGTTAGAATCCTGAAATTCCTGAGGCCCAGAACCCGGGAAAGGTGAATTCAGAGGCAGCTCCCTCTATAGAGTCAGCAAGATAAGTATCTTATCAGCATTTCGCAAACTGGATTCAGCAGGTCTGGGCAGGGTTTGGGATTCTGCCTTTCTAACAAGGTGTTGAGTGACACTGCCGTTGCTGGTCGGAGGTCCACCCTTGGTGTATTGAGGGCTTAGATCATATTTGGATTAGGTATTAATCTATAGCTCTAGGTAATTTGATTAAGGTGTTAGTTACAGGGAGAAAGAACTGTTGGCACATGGGATTAATACGCCTTTCCAAACATTCTCAGGGTGGTGTGTGGCATTGCGTAGCCTGTGTGCAGATGCCACCTGTCACTCCGATGTGCGTGACTTCAATGTCTTAGTCCATTTGGGCGGCTATCACAAAATATGGACTGAGTGGCTTATAAACAACAGAAATCGAGTTCCTGCAGTCTGGAGGGGGGAAGTCGGAGGGCAGAGTGCCAGCATGGTCGGGTGGCGCGGCGGGTCCTCTTCCTGGTCCCTCGCCTGTGTCTTCACTCTGTGCCCTCATGTGATGGAAGCGGCCGGGGATCTCTCTGGAGCCTAAATTTCCTCTTCTGTACGGCAGAGGCAGTCAGGCCTCCCCTACTGCCCCGCCTCACCTGACTCCAACCGATTTAGGCCCTGATCGCATGTGCCCCTAAGAAAATCAGACACCACAGTGCTACCTTCAATATTGCTGAATGCCATTGTTGTGGGTGCCATCCCAGTGTGTCCAAAGTACCTGTTGGGGGCAGGTGTGCTGGTCAGATCACAGCTGAAGCAGCTCGAGGACTCTCCTGTGATTTTTTTTTCTTTTTTCAGTCAACTGTCAGTAACAGGGCTGAGTGGAGAGGAGGCCTGAATCACTTGTAAGGAGGGTGAAGTCCTAGAATTTAGGGCCCTTAGAATGTTCTGGTCTAGTGCTTCATAAAAGCCAGGTCATGGATGAAGTGCATTAGGATACTTTGAGGAGCTTGTTTTTAAAAAAGCAGATTCCAGGCCTTACTTGGGGGTTCTTAGTCCTAGAGTTGGTTGGCTAGGGCACGCCTTAATCTGTGTTTTTAAAACCACTCCCAGGTGATTCTCGTATGCAGTGAGCTTCCAGCCTTTCTGGTGCCAGCGGGATGCAGAGGTGCAAATCTGTGATTTGCTTAGTTTCACAGAGCAGTCAGTGACAGCCCTAGAGACCTACCCAGTCCTTGGATCTCAGAGGTTCTTTTTTTGGCTTCCCTTCGAGACAGGCCTCTCTAATTTTTGCATACAGACCTCTGATTCATGCCAGAAATTCAGCCCAGCAGAAAGCGGTCTCCTCTAACCAGTGGTCCTCAGCTGGAGGCTATTTTGCTCTCCCAGGGGACCCTGGGCAAGCGGGAGACATTGTTGGTTCTGCCTTGGGGAGGAAGGGGAGGAGCTGCTGGCCTCCAGTGGGTAGGAATTTGGGATCCTGCTAACCCTTCTGCGGTGCACAGGACGGTCCCTCATGGCAAAGAATTCTCCAGCCCAGAATGTCAGTAGTGCATTGGTCTAGACCAATGCTTCCCAGACTAACTGTGTAGTGGGTCGTGATTTAGTAGGTCTGGGGTACGACCTGCGATTCTGCATTTCTAGTAGTTTGGTGCAAAAGCAATTGTGGTTTAAAAGGTTAAAAATAATTGCAAAAACTGCAATTCCTTTTGCACCCACCTAATAACAATCTCCTAGTTGGTGTTGATGCTGCCCTTTTGGGGACCACACTTCGCACAGCAAGTGTTTGCTAGAGCAGTCGATTTCAGGGTGTGTCATGTGGGGTGGCATGTGGGGTCTCTGGTCCTGCTCCCCACATAAGAACATAGGACATGGTGAGGCCAAAAAAGGAACACCCATGGAGCTATAGATAGGGGAGTCATACCACTATATTCTCGCTGGCGGCTGGGTGAGAGACACAGGAAGCAGGAGCCACACAATCCACAGCCTGCCGTCGCTTCTCCGCAATTCACAACCCGCACTCCACCGTGCTAACTGCAATCCGCGCTTGCCAGCCACAATCTTCTTGCTAGCCACCATTTATTGCTAGTGTAGCCATAGCAGTTATATTAGTGGCCAATGGCTCACTGGTTACAGTTGATGGCCATCCAATCACAGTTGATGGCCATTTACTACCTGAGCCAGCACCTTTCCACGTGAGGCCGAGAGCCTGGAAACTGCACTTCTGGCTCTGTCCCCACAGGGTAACCCTGGTATGGATTGGAATCACAGCTCTACTCCTTACCTCGCTGTGTGACCTTTGGAAAGTTACTTAACCTCTAAGTTTCTTCATCTGTAAAATGGGGATAATATGACTTGGGTCAAATGAGATAATATCTGCAAAGAGCTTAGTGCATGGTTCTTGCGCATGGCGTGTAGTTGGTAAATGCAGCTGTCATTTTCATTACCATTATTATTATTATTTGCTTAGCAATTCAGCTCTGTTTGTCCAGTGATTTCTTATGGACTTTTCTTTGTGCCTAATGCTTTGCTAAAATAGGGTTAGTTGGAAGGAGACCCCAAGGATTATCTCTGGGATGGTGAATTCTAAAGATAACTAGTGTCATTTTCACTGGTAAGTCACCCCACGCTCTGACACTGGGTGGGAATGGAGGCTGCAGCAGGAGACGTAAGATCAATGATGTCTGTCACGTCACTGAAACACAGCACTTATACTGCACCCACTCACCAAAAGCGAGTATGGGAACCATTTCCTCAAACAAGATGCCTGTTTTCTAGGTTTTCATTCTAATAACGGTTTCAGGGATAATAGAGAAGCATGACAAGTGAACGTAGATAGCCAGTTTCATCAGCATTCAGACATATTTGATATCTAACATATTTGATTTCAGAGCAGCTTTAGAACACTGGATTGATCTGCCATTTGATCTAGGAATTATTTAAAATCTCAAAGCCTCAGTTTCCTCATCTCTAAAACGGAAGAAAAGTAGTACTTCTAGAGTTGAAGTGAAGCTGTCATGAGATGGGGCTCGTACATTGCTTGCTGACTATTGGCTAATATTGTTCTAGGCCTGCCACTTAAGGTTGCTGCTAGGAAGCCTGTTTTCAAGTGTTAGTGCATTAGAATCACGTGGGAAACTTAGGAATAGAGCTGCCGAGGCCTCCCTCGGGTAGTTGAATTCACTAGCCACGCTGAGGCTTAGGAATTGGCATTTCGAACAAGTATCTCGGGATTCTGGGAGAGGTGTGCCACTTTGAGAAGGTGCTAGTGCAAAGTCCTAGTGCTAAGGTTAGAGAGGTCACCTTGGGTACCGTGGTGTCCAGCAGAGATGGAAACCTGGCTGGGCAGAGGAGTAAGAGGACACAGTAACTCCTGAGCATTGTTCTGACAGACTTTATTTTGGCAGAGGCTTATGCTTTCTTTGCCAAACCATCATTCATGACTTGGAAAGAGGAGGGGGTGTGGGGGGGGGCGAGGGGACATATACAGCTGGCTGTCAGAACAGTTGACCTCCAAATGGGATAACCTCGGAGCCAAACTTAAGCAGCCTGGAAGCCAGAAGTGGAGATGAGAGCAGGGGCAGGTGCTATAGGCATTTCTGAAGATTTCTTGGTGAATGTGAAAAAAATGAGCGAGAAGCCAGAAAGCCTTGCAGGGGGTGAGTATGGGGAGAGGGTCAGGTGGAGAGGAAGCCCCTGCTGTTTCCAGGTGCTGGCCCCCACGAGGCACCTTTGGAGGAAAAGGGTCTGAGCTGTGAGAATGTGTGCAGGGAGAGGAAGGAAGAGCTCAGGTGTGCCAGCTCCCTCTGTGCTGCAGAGCTCCTGGGAGAGCAGATGGTCTCCATCAATGCCGTCGCTAAATCAATGACTACAGGAGGGCGAATGCCGCCAGTTAGCAAGATACCCAGGATCCCTTCTTCCAGCCTGGAGGGCCCCATCTGGGACTCCAGGCAGAGCACTTTGCCTCCTGTTGATAAAGATTCAGCTCTTACTGCTTCACTGAGAAAAGTTAAGGTGAATGAAATGGATAAGAGGAAAGACCATCAAGCCACTGCCTGCTTTCAAGTTCCAGATTTGCTGCCTACCAGCTGTGTAACCTTGTTGAAGTTACGTTACCTTTCTGTGCCTTGGTTTCTCTATCCATAAAATGGGAATGACAACAATAGTACTTTATGTGGTATTGTCACAATGGTGCTGTCTAGCTAACAACCACTAATCCTGAATAGCACACACTAATAACCGTTGGTTATTCATACATCTGGGTGGCCAGAGGGCTCTGTGGTCTTGGCTGGCCTTGCTTACATGTCTGAGGGTCACTAGTCCAGAATGGCCTTGGCTGGATTCACTGAGGTGTCCCACTCTGCTCCTCATGTCTCTCATCCTATGACAGGGTGGCCCAAGCACATTCTCATGGATATGACAAAGGTGCAAGAGCCAGCAAGCCACTCATGCAAGTGCCTTTAAATCTACTGTGGGATGTCTGCTAATGTCCCATTGACCAAAGTCACACGGCAAAGCTCATAGAGCATGGGGCAGAGTTCCCTGCCCAGAATGGCACGAAAAATTATATGGCCAAAGGAGTGTATCAGGGAGGGGCGAAGAAATGGGGCCCTTTTTGTAATTGACCACAATTACCTCACAGTTTCTTATACTACAAGCAAACCCTCACCCACCTCATTATCATTCTTATGACGTAGGATGATATGATTGTTTTTTGTGGATGTGATAATCATGTGAGAAAATGTGATGGTGGTGGTGGGAAATATCGCTTGTGATTATTTGGTGGGACAGTTCTTCTAATAGCTGACCCAACATTGCTACTGGTACAACCTCCTCCCTGCCACCATCACCTCCAGCGCAACCAGAATTATTGCTACCATCTTTCAAACCCTTGCCAGATCATCTGCTCCGACGACTTTCCTAACCAGTTTCCTCCAAACAAGTAATAATCCTCTATTTTGTATCTTGTACCTGCTGCTGTTAACTCACACTGTGTTTGAAGTGCAGTATTTGTTGATTGCTCTCCCGTTTGCCTCTCTCTAAGGGGGCAGAAAACATGTCTCTATACCCCAGTATCTAGAGCAGAACCTGGCATATGGTGAGTGCTCAATTACTACCTGTTGAGGACAATTGACCGAAGATTTTTACCTTACTTTTGTGATACCTTTGTTCTAAGACCAAAGACTCGGGGGAGGACCCTCCCGCCAGCCCCCCACCCCCACTGCTGTGGCTTCAGAGGAGCATAACAGTCACATTCACAAGAGATGCAGGACACTGGATTCCATGGATGGGTACAAGCATCTCAGGAAGCTCTAGATTTAGTAGGGGCTCTAACTTACATACCTATAAATGACCTCTTTATGACTCTTGTATTGTTTAAGGTGACACTAGCTTCTGTAACACAGATCCCCAAATCTTCATGAGTGAACACAAGAAAAGTTTGTTTCTCATTTATGCAACCGTCTAGTTTCTAGTTAAGCAGCTGTCCTCCACTTGGTTCTCCACTCAGAGATCCAGGCTCTTTCCATCTTGTTGATCTGCCATTTTCAACACAGGGCTCCCAAGGGCACTCTGAAGGTCATTTCCTTTTTTAGGCAGCCATCCAGAGGAATTAGTTTACTGAGCCAAGCCTGGATTTGGCTTCTATCACTTCTGCTCCCATTCCACTGGTCAGAGCTTGGTGTCAGTGGGGCAGAGAAATGTAGTTAGCTGTATCTTCATTTTTTAATATTTAGCATTTATGCGACTGTTCATGCAAGACCTATGCAGTATTAATTTTTTTTAACACTTCTATCTGATTTTCCACTTTTAAGCCAATCTTAATCAAATCCTATTTCGGTTTCATGTAACTTTGGGTCCTAGTCTGCGGCCCCATGACAAAAATGGGGATCTTTGAACTAGGAAAGTGGGGTTGGAGACTGTGAGCTGCTGTTTACAGTTTATGGGTGGTGAAAATAAGAGTGTTACTCTATGCTGTTCTTAGAACACAGTTAATTTTTAGGCTAAATGTTTATAAGGTATTGCTGGCTGCCAGCTACAGGGAACACAAAGCCCATATTGCTTGGTTTAAAGCCTTTGAAATCAATGATGGCTGAATGTGCTTTCAGGAGCAGAATTTAATCTGCGTGGAGTTGGTGACTATTGGATTTAAGCTGTAGTAAAACTTTGCTCCTTTCTCCTGATTGTGGAAACATTATACAGCCTGTCTTGATCAATACAAGGGAAACATTAATGGTGAGACTCTCTTGTGTGGCAGACAAAGCTTTCCTTTTGTCGGAACGGAGATGCTCAGCTAATTTCCTGGGAGTATATTTACGAGAAGTCGGTTTGTGATTCTTGCAAGTGTAAAGGTTCTTGAAGTTTTTTTATTTTATTTTTTTGTTTTACAGAGGAGTCACAACCAATTGTGTTATTGTAAAGTATTTTGGTAGCTTGTAACTTGAGGACTGTATCCATGAAAGCCCCTTGTCTTACAGATTTGGGAAATTTGTGCGTACTTTAAAATGGGTGGGGTTGCAAGGGGGGGACCTTAAACCATGTAGGTCTCACTGAAATAACAACAACAACAACTCTTGTGTTAGATGTGAAATTGCCATAAATCAAAGCATCATGGGAGATGAATTTTCTAGACTTGGTTGTGTGGAGTTTCACTGAGAAAAAGAAGTTGGACAAATGCCAGAGAAGTTTGGGGTAAACCCTTGGTTCAGTCCATCTCCACCCTCATGGAGTTGACAGCCTAAATCCCCTTCCCTCTGTAAATGCAATTTTCATCAGTTTTGTTTAGTAATAGAGTCTTTTCTCCTTCCTCCCAGCATTCTCCTCGCCTCCCTTCAGAAACGCAGGGGCTCACTTTTTTTCATCACTTAGGTAGTTCTGTTTTTGGGTCCCATTTGTGGGGCTGGCCAGCAAAACTGTTTTGGAACATGGACATTAAGATGCCTTCGAGCTTTTTCTCACAGAAGGGCTATGCTGTGTGTCTTCAGTGTCTTGCTGGCGTTCTTCCAGGTCTCCTCTTTTGCTTTTAGTTTGAACCCACCTAATGTTCTAGTAAGTACAATCGACAGTCAAGGGTGTAGTTGGACCACGCACGGCCAATTTCATGGCTTTGTATATAGTTTGCTGAATGTCATGCCACCTTGCCTTACTGGTGAAATGGTTTGAAAAGTAACACTTTGGAACCGAGATGTTCTGGTTGGTCTGTTTTCTAGTCAATGGAAGGGAATGAACTTGGCCAGAGTAGGTGACATTACGTGACTTATTTCTCCTTGCTGAGCCTCGGTTTCTTCACTTCGAATACTCTCCTTCTTGGGGTTTTAGGGAGAAATGTACGCAAGCTTCCTCGACTGTAATGAACGTACACAGGACTCAGTAACTGACAACTTCTATTAATTATTATTACTATTATATACAGAATCGCTATCAATGAGAGATTAAAAATATTCATGGTGGAAATTAAGCAAAATAGAAAATCTGATTTTTCTGGTATGCCTTTATTTTGTAATAATCCACAGCATCCTTTGTGGAGGCAAATTCGTAGTAGCTGGTACTTATGGTACCATTTAGGACTCCTGTTATTTATAGTTCAATCCCTCAACTATTTATTATCAAGTCCTTACGTTGCTTCAGGTACTATGCTGGAAACTGGTTAAAAAGGTGGGACAGACTTAACACGGTAAGACAGGGAGCTCTCCCTCCAAGGCCTTTTCGTTGGGGTGACCTTGTGCCCTCGTTTGCCCTGGACAGCCCTGGTGGATGGCTGTTGTCCTGGCATAATTATTAATGGTGCCCTTTTCATTTCACAAGTCAGAAGTGTCCTGTTTTGGGAACTCAATTATATGTCAATCACCAATACAGTCTATTATTGAGACACAGGGAGTTTATTGAGAAAAGAACTATGAAGTTCTCTGAATAGGAAAGAGCAAGAACAAAAGTGCTATTTATTCCTGAGAGAGTTGAATCCAGGCTACATGGTTAGCTATAGAACCAGAGAGCAGGAGGCAGAGCAGAGCAGAAGGCATTTTGGAGATACAATAAGCTAAACGCCACCAGTGTGATTGACAGATACCCCACTGCAGAGGCCATCTTGAATTCCAGAGTGTGAAGAACCAGGCTCGGACACCAGGCTTTTTGTTAAGGTTTCACCCATCAGCAGGTCCTAACTATTGAGATCCTAACTATTAGGCTTTAACCTTTGCCTTAAGAACAACCTAGTAAAAGGATCTGGGGCGTAAGTAGCGAGGGAGGGGTCTACTGCTTTTGATGCTGAGCTAGGTTGTCACCCTGGTTTTTATGGTCATTTCCCTTTTGATTCTAGGTGCACAGGTCCTGAGGGGTAAGTTTAGGATGACTTGTGCATTTCTACCAGTGCTTAAAAATGACCTGATTCCTGGGGGGAGGTGGGCAGGGCAGTTAGACCCTTTGACATAATGCTTGAAATTGGAAGGCTTTGTTTGCTGTTTGCCACGTCTCCCACACAGTGGGAGAACACTGGTTGCAATAGATTTGGGGAGCATTATGCGTTCATATGTACATATCCTCAGAGGTTATTTCTGAGACAGCGATCATGAGGAATGCAGTTCAGACTTCTGGGATTTTGAATGCGAATTTTTTCTTCCTAAGTGTGCCTGTCTGTGTTTGGTTTGAGTGCCTTAATTACCATTAGGGGAACATTTGTGAAATGGAGGTGGAAAAAGAGTCACACCTGGCTTAGGTATTAAAACATCACCCGGTGTGTTTATTACGAAGCCTTCACCTTTCGAATTCCTGTTTGCAATCCTGGGCAGCACAACCAGTTTTCTGGGTCGTTAACTTTTTCCGGTAATGCTCGAGGGCAGGAGGCTGCTGATGTCCATATTCTCGTTTTCCGAGGCAAGTTGAACAACCATCTGTGCTGTGAGGTGGATGATGGGCAACAGCCCTCTTGTTGACGTGATGTTTGTGTACAAGAATCCAAGAATCCTCGCTGTTTCCGACACTCACTTCATGGGAATGTTCCCTGCTAATTCTCTGAAATCAATCAGGGGTTAATGAAGGGCTGCCTATCCGTTATTGACAAGGTTTTTGTGCCAGTCTGTTATGTGCTGACAGAATTCTAGCAGTGGAATCAGAAAACCAAGGCTCTGTGACTTTGGAAAAGTGATGTCAGGCCTCAGTTTCCTTAGAGGTAAACTGAGGTAGAGAAGGATGTGAAGAACCAACCTCCCAGGGTTGTTTGATTGAGATGACGATAGTGAAAGGTCTCTGGGCCATCCTGATATGGTCTAATGTTATTATTGAATAAATCGCCCAAATCTGTGAAGATCTAGAACAACGGTGAGCAAACTATGGCCAAATCTAGTCCATCTCCTGATTTTGTATCAAGCTGAGAATAAAATCGCATTTTAAAGTGGTTGGAAAGAAAATCAAAGAAGAATATTATTTCCCGACACATGAAAATTCCATGAAATTCAAATTTTCACTGTTCTTAAGTAAAGTTTCACTGGAACTCAGCCACACTCATTTGTTTACGTCTGTGGCAGCTTTTGTGCTACAGTGGCAGAGTTGTATAGTTGCTCCAGAGACTGAATGGCCTGCAAAGCTGAAAATTTTGATCTGTCCTTTTACAGGAAAAGATGTGCCAATCCTTATCTACAAGAGCGGTGATTGTAGCACAATGAACCAGGTTCTACACAGAGCTCTTTCTCCCTGATGAAGCTAAAGCTTGGCAAAGCTCTCAAATTCCTGAGGAAGGAAGCTAGTTTGTTCTAGCTAGATCTAAGCTAGTTTGTTCATTCATTTGTTCGTTTATTCATTCATTTGTTCGTCTGTTCATTCATTCGTTCGTTTGTTTGTTTGTTCGTTGTTTCACCAAATATCTACTGAGTTCCTGCTGTGTGCCAGACACTGTTTTGGGTGGTGAGGAAAAGCAGGATGTGACACAGAAGATCCCACATGGAGTTTACAATCTAATGAAAGGAAGTAGGTAATACACAAATAAAAATACCTATCATGTCAGGTGCGAGGAGTGCTCTGGGGGGAGGTTGGTCAGGAAAGGCTTTATTAGGAAGGTGCTAGCTGATGTGAAGGAGGTGCGGTGTGAGCCTTGAACATACGTGACGAGGGCTGGGGAGGGTGGGGAGGAGGAAGCAGCGATTGCTTCTCAGGCAGAGGGATTGCACGCTCAGAAGCTTTGAGGTGGAAGCACTGGAGAAAGCCAAGGAAAGCAAAGTGTGCATAGTGGGTTTTTTTGCTTGTTTAAATTTTCAGTATGGGCCACAGAGTTGTGGTAATCTGATTTACTGTCATGTTAAAAAAATATTTTCTGTCCTCTTCAGGAACATTAGAAAACCAGAAAGGAGACAATACAGTGCAGTGGCTAAGAGCAGACGTTCTAGGGCAGCGTTTCTCAACCTCTGCACTGTTGACATTTAGGGCCGAGTAATTCTTTGTTGTTCTGGGCTATCCTGTACATGGTAGGATGGTTAGCAGTATTCCTGGCCTTTACCCAGTAGTAATCCCCCAGTTATGACAACAAAAAATGCCTCCAAACAATGTCATGTGTCCGTGGGGGCAATATTATCACCATTGAGAACCAGTACTTGCATTAGGCTGCTTACTAGCTGTGTGACTTTAGGCTAGATACTTAACCTCTCTGGGCCTCCGTTTTATTATCTGTAGAGTGAAGGTGATACCTTGAGCTGCCATCCTACGGCTGTTGAGAGGAAGAAAGGGGAAATGCAGCAAGCTTCAGTATGGTGCTTGGTATGGCCCAGGCCCTTGACAAATGTTAGCAGAGACCCTGTCTCTTGTTTTCCTCTTAATCACCCGTTCTTCAGCCAAAGGCACAGTGTCTTTTCATGTCTTTTTGAGAAGTGTATTTATACGATTTATATGATCGGCTCAGATCATTGTGTTATAATACAAGCTACCAAAATTGTCATCTTTTGCTTTTTCTTCCCTTGAATAATCATCATCCCTTACCTGTGGTTGCCATTTGACAATTTGCAAATTGATCTGTGAAGCAGTGAGGTGAACATCATTCTTTTACTTTCAGGGATGGGCAGAAATGGAGGGCCTATGAGCTTAATGGCCTTAAGAAACACTCCTGAGGTCTCTTGAGTCCACTGCCATCCTGAATTCCAAGGGCGGGAAGCTCAGAGCTAGCGGTCATTGGGCTATAGGCAGCCCAGCTAATGTGTGAAAGAGGAGGTGGTTATGCAGTTAAAAAAGGAGAGAAGCTTTTACCCTGTTCCTCTGCGGCCCCACTGTTACACATTATCCATTTAAAATGGCTTCTTTGCCCAGGGGAGCCCTCAGGACATCTAATGTCACCACTGGCCATACTGGATGAAAGGAACACCTGCTATAAAGAGGAAAGGCAACAAGAAGGACTGGGTAGACATTAGGCAACCTGGCATTTTTATCACTTAGTCTGCTCAGGGCACCAAGAAGGGGCACGTTGGGAGGGCCTGTAGGAAATGCCTCTGTGACTCTGTGTTGTGTGTTATACTCACTTGGGTTTATTTCCTCCCTTATACCCCCTAACCTGTGCCTAAGCTGGTCATGGGCAAAATGTCCCTGTTGGCTCTTCCTTCTAGACTTATGGATGGTAATGGAGCAATAACTAATGTATATGTACCGAGCACTTAGGATGTGCTGGAAGCACTCTCTACGCATTATGTTGTTTCCCCTTCTTAATCCTCCCCATCAGGGTTGTCATCTCCACTTAAAGATAGGGAAGAGGGTTCCAAGAGGTTAAGTAACACAGTCCGTTTCTTTTACAAAATCATGAGTGCGGGGGCCGGCCTGGTGGCTCAGGCGGTTGGAGCTCCGTGCTTCTAAAGCCAAAGGCTGCCGGTTCGATTCCCACGTGGGCCAGTGGGCTCTCAACCACAAGATTGCCGGTTCGACGCCTCAACTCCCCTAAGGGACGGCACCTTGAGCTGAGCTGCTGCTGAGCTCCTGGATGGCTCAGCTGGTTGGAGCGCTGGCAACCACAGGTTGCCAGGTTCAACTCTAGCAAGGGATGGTGGGCTGCGCCCCCTACAACTAACAACGGCAACTGGACCTGGAGCTGAACTGCACCCTCCACAACTACGACTGAAAGGACAACAACTTGATTTGGAAAAAATTCTGGGAGTACATACCGTTCCCCAATAAAGTCCTGTTCCCTTTCCCCAATAAAATCTTAAGAAAAGAAATCATGGGTGCAACGTAAGAGGAGGTTGAAGATTCTCTAAGAAATTAAGTGGCACCACAAAGCTCAGTGCCTGGTCGGATTCTGGGGTTCCCCCTTTAGGGCCTTGGCACCTGTCACTGAATCCATTTTTTTTTTTTTTATTGGGGAAGGGGAACAGGACTTTATTGGGGAATAGTGTGTGTACTTCCAGGACTTTTTTTCCAAGTTAAGTTGTTGTCCTTTCAGTCTTAGTTGTGGAGGGCGCAGCTCAGCTCCAGGTCCAGTTGTCGGATGTGCTCCAACCAACTGAGCCATCCAGGAGCACAGTGGCAGCTCAGCTCAAGGTGCTGTGTTCAATCTTAGTTGCGGGGGGCGGAGCCCACCATCCCTTGCGGGACTCAAGGAATTGAACTGGCAACCTTGTGGTTGAGAGCCCACTGGCCCATGTGGGAATCGAACCAGCAGCCTTTGGAGTTAGGAGCATGGAGCTCTAACCGCCTGAGCCACAGGGCCGGCCCCTAATCCATTTTTTCATATGAACCTTGAAGGCAGTTCAATCTCAGTCTGTCTAAACGATGGACCAACAATGGGTTGACATCCTTTTTGGGAATTATTTTCTACAATTTTTTTTTTTTTAATTGGAATAGTGCATTTTTCCAGGACCCATCAGCTCCAAGTCAAGTCATTGTTTTCAATCTAGTTGTGGAGTTGTTGTTTTTCAATCTAGGGGCGCAGCTCACTGGCCCATATGGGAATCGAACTGGCGACGTTGGTGTTATGAACACTGCGCTCTAACCAACTGAGCCAACTGGCCGCCCACCGGCAGCTCAGCTCCAAGTCAAGCTGTTGTTTACACTCTAGTTGTGGAGGGCACAGCTCACTGGCCCATGTGGGAATCGAACCAGTGATGTTGGTGTTATGAGCACTGCGCTCTAACCAACTGAGCCAACCGGCTGCCCCACGGAGTTATTTTCAATAGTCTTATCATCTGCTCTTCCTTCTGTCTGTCAGTGTCCTCTTCTTTCTGAAGCTTGTCAGTTTTAATACTGGGAGAACCAGGGTGCATGAAGGAGCCTTCCTGACCCCTCTCCTTTATGTGGGGGAATTCTCCAGGATCTGGTTAAAAAGCAGATTGTGCTTCCTTTGCAGGCCTGGCCTGGGGCCTGAGGCTGCATTTCTAATAAGCTCCAAGGTGAAGGTGAGCTCCACAGATCATACTGGTGTAGCCGGTTATAGATGATGTCACTTTCACCTCCATTTCAGAGGCTGCACTGAATTCTTAGAAGAGGCGTTTTGCCTCAGAAGATATTTAGGAACCAGGCCCCAGGAAGAAGTTCATCTTTTAGGGGAACGTGGAGTCAATGTGATGTGGTGGTTACTTAAGTTGATTGCTGATGGATGAACTTGGTGAAATTAAGCCAGACATTTTATAATTGGTCCCTTCTCTTAATGGATTGGCTAGCCTTTTCCGAATACCTACTATGTGTATTCACTTTTTTCTACTGAGTAGCACACTGGATCACTTTGGATCTAAGGTCACTTTGGTAACGAGAAAGAAGTACAGCTCATTGGAGTCAAGAACCATTGTTGAGTCAATAAGCCTGCCATTCATTTGAATGCCTGGAGCCTGTGGGTGGAAGGGAAGACCTTGAATTCACACACATTTTCATGGCTTTCCTTCATTAGTTATCTGGGTTCTGAGGGAGTTAACTTCTTGGAGGCCCAGTAAAGGATATTAAGGAAGTTTGTCAATTGCCTCTGTGCCAGATTCAACTGGACTCTCAGAAAGCCCCTGGCGAGGACTTCACGCTCAGACCCAATCACGCCAGTGTGTCGTGTTCTGGCAGCACTTGGGTGTACCCTGGGCAGAGGCACTGTCACAGTTAATATACGCCGAGCTTTCCCCTCACTCTGCATATGGTGGCTCGTGGGAAGGAGATGGAGACTAGGAAATCATCTGTGTGTCCCTTGTAAGAAAAACACTGCCAGTAATGAGCTAGGATTTGAGTGGGAAGGTAAGTATAACCATCCCTTCAGTCCTCTTCTTGCAAAATAGTCAACCTGCAGTCTCCCAACTGCATAACGAACATAGCATCCATCTGGGGGTGTTGGAAGGGTTCATTTTTTTAATCTGCGATGCGATATTAATTTGCCTTAACTAAAAGCAATTTTCTGTGTAATTCTGAGGTTTATGGTGTTTCTACTAAGTCCTTTCCTCTTTTGAAAGATGGTGTTATGCATTTTAATACAAACTATTTTCCTAAAAAAAAAAAAAGAAAATATTTTTTAACACTTTCTTTTCTCTTCAATCAAGTTGTAGAGTCAGAGTTAATATTGTAAGGAGATTTGAGGCGCAGTGCTGCAAATCTCTCTCTCTCTCTCTCTGGTACCAGCCCTATATAGAGATGTGGCACCACACTTTTTGTGGACAAGTATGCTGTTTCTCTACCAGGGGATTTGAGCCTTCACAGACTGTACTTGATTCAGGTTTGGGACCATGTGTATGACGTGCGGCTGCTCTATCAATTATAGACTTCCTTTAAGGAATTTCCAGGAAACCCTCTTACTATGAGGGTACAAATTAATGTTTTTCTGGTTTAATTACAGCACTTTGGAAAGGAAGCACCTTTCAGACCATTATCTAAAGCCGACTTCCTTTAAAATCAGAGGAGGGCACTGTGTGATAGATGGAAACCTGCCCTGGCACACTAAACGTCACCGTGCCTTGGGGTCGCCATGGGGTGCATTTTGACCTCAGAGAAGAGGTTTGTTTTTTTCAGAGGTTGGGGTGGGGATATCTGTGGAAAAGCAAGGGGAACGCTTCTCTCTCCAGGCTGTCATCACACTTGTCCAGTTCCAACACCCTCTTTAGTAACCACCTCACTGCCATACAGTGACATGACCCCATGACGCCCATTATGATGGCCCTGGCTTGACGGGGAATTACTGGTTATGAGGTTTGATTCGACACCAGCATTTTGTGTGATCGCCTGTTGCTTGGCTCAGATGGATAATTCCATTCATCTGAGGCTGCAGCGTGGAAACATGGTTGCGGTGGGGTTTGCCAAGACGCGAAGATTTCTTGTGCTGTAGTAGGACCAGGACGGCTCTTCTGAGAAACGTTTCGGCCAAGTCCTTGCAGTTGGTGGCATTGAAGGTTCTGCTGCAGGCGCAGGGTTGGTTCTTAAAGGACTAGTCTGGTTTCCCTGGGAAACTGCCTGGAGAGAGAGAGAGAGAGAGAGAGAGAGAGAGAGAGAGAGAGAGAGAGAAAGAGAGAAAGAAAGAGAGAAGTTTAGGAGGCCCAGCTGTAGAGGAGAAGGGGACTCCGTTGGGGTGTAGGAACTCCTCTGCCTTAGCTGTCATTCCTAGCTGTTAGCATCAGAACTGAACGAGGGTGCAGGGCTGCCGTCGGGGTCACGTGTCTCTCTGCACAGCCACGCTGCAGGCAGTGAGGGGTGAGGTAGCAAAAATATGTTATTGCGTATCAGCTATCAAGCCTCAGGGGACTCTCTGAACTGCAGAGCACCAGTTTTCTCATCTTTCTCATGCCCACTCTGCTTTGTCTCTCATGGCCTTACACACCCCATAAGATAACAGACAAGCAATAAAGGAGCAGATGTGGTTCCGTTTACTGAGAGGCACTATAGCTTAACAGTTAGCTATTAGTTAGCAGGGGAGGAGTAGTGGTTGTGGTAGTTGTTAGTAGTAGGAAAGGCTAGTTAGTACATGTCTAGTAGTCAGGAGGAGTACACAGCTGCTACTACTTAGCCAATTGCGTGGGTTTTTTTTTTTTTTTTTTAAATTATAGGACAGATGGTTCCATTGCCTGAAATTCCAAAGAACTTGTTGAAGGAGATTCTTAGGATGTACTCATTTTGTTCAGCGATAGGATCTTTTTCCTGGGGCACGAGCCTGGCAGTGTACAGGATAAACTCGGTGCGTCCTGCCAGTGCGGCGACATGTTCTGTGGGTGGAATTACGTCTGTCCGGTGCGCTGAGCATCAGAGGGGGGAGGTTTGAGTTCCCATGCAAGCCCTCAATCTTTACTTATTTCTGCTCAGGAAGTCAGTCAATCTACAGCCCCTGGTGCCAGCATCTACCCCTTCTGTTTTCTGGCCTTAGAAACTGTGGGCCTTTTGCTTTGAGGTCGGCTGCCTGATATTCCTTTGGTGTATGTGAACCAAGAGGGGAAAGAATTGGACATATTCCAAATCTTGCTGGTAGATGTTTTCTCCATGAAGGGAATCCCAGTATCACTTAATTAGTAGACATGTCTTTTTCCTCCCCAGCTGCTTTAATTAAATAATAGTAATAGTTGTAATAATAATACTTGACCTCGGTGTTCCTAGCTTCCTGTGCATTTGCTCATATATATTTATTCAATGAGTGGGTGAATGTGTTTGAGATCTACAGAGGAAGATTTGTAGGTTTACCATTAGACTCAAGTCCGAGGGGAACTTAGGGCAAACATTCCTTTTCTCTGGGTCTCTAGCCTTTCCTTTTCCCATGCAACCACTTTCTTCTTATCCGAATGCATGTCTGCAATGCATATCTACAGATGAGCATGGGCACATCTGATTACAAGTAGGTTGGCTTTCCTCCCTCCTATAGTTTTCCTGTGGTCAGCATCTTGGGAAATCTCCCTGCCGACTCTGCCCTGCCAGCCTGGTTGCTACTATGAGTCTAGGTTTTAAATATTGTCAGAGCTGGCAGAGAATTCAAAGATGGTCTCATTCAACCTCTGCAGTTTGGAAACTCATGCACCAGAGGAGGTGACTCTCCTGAGAACACAGAATGGGACGACCAGCTATAAACCTCCATCTCTTGACTTCTTCTCGCTCTGGCCTAATTCCAGGAAAGCAGGCTGTGACTCCTGTTCCAGAATGTGCTGGGCAGAGTTGATGTCCTGGATGGAGATATCTTGCATGAGGGTGTCACAGTACCTCATTTTGTTCCCTAGTGCGTCCCAGGGTGATTCTTTGGTTCTTTGGACACTGAGGGAAATGGATCTCAGTCTGCTGCCCTGTCTGAATTGAAATGGGTCTCTCTCCCCCCCAGCCTGGTGAATTGTATCCCTTTTCCCTTCCAGTGGGCATTTTCTGCCTTTCTCCTGTCTCATGGCTGCTGAATGGGACACCGAGGCTGTGGCCGATGGAGCTGCAGGGTTAAAACTCGTTTGGCTCAGTTCCTGCTTGGTGCTGAGCTCCCAGACAGGACTTTAGCACCCTCCCCATGCATGGGAAATGCAACACTACAGAAGCTTATAAAACGGGAGTGTCTGTCTCCAGTAGTTTTTCTTTCCCACTTATATTTATCAATAATAGGAAATTAAGACATTCCTTGAACCAGCACCAGCCTCTCAAATACATTTCTGGTCTGTATGTTCTAGTTCTCTCTCTGGCTCTTTTTCCTCAAAAGGGAAGTTTGCTATGCACTCTAGGAGCACAGAATTAGGCTTTCTTGGGAAAGCCCATGAATTCACATCTGGGCAAATCAGTATATCTCACTGAGCCCCGGTTTTCTTATCTGTAAATTAGTGTAACTATGCCAACCTTGAAGATGTAAGGATGATATACAAAATTATACTATGTATGGAATAAGGCTCCCTCAGTTTTTGGTGGTTTGTGGATGGGCCTACAAATGGAGGTGGGTGTTGTCCTGAGAGCCTTCACTGTAGGGTGATCTGTGTAGGTGTATTGCAAGGGTTCTCAAGCAGGCTGATCATCAGAATTACTGGGGGTGCTTTAAAACACCAGCACCACCAGCACCAGATACCGGCGCCCCTGGACCACCCACTAATTCAAATCTCCAAGGGTGGGCTCTGCACCCCATCATTTTAAATGGCTCCCTAGTACTTCTTCTGATCCCCAGCCATATTTGGGAGCCTCTGAAGGATGGGTTTTATTTTTTCTCATCACATGTTAATAAAGGTAAAATGGTGGTGTGTTATAAATGAGTTGTGGATTTAAATATTCCGGTCATTTTTTCATGCTTGATTTGGGCTCTGTTTTCATAGCAAGTTATTTCTATGTGGTGGGACAGGTGGGGTGGGAAATGAGACCATTCAAAGCAATCATCTAGTAAGAGTAGCTGTGATGCTTCACTAATTAGAAACAGATACTTTGCTCCTTAAAAAAGACCTTCTTGGGGCCGGCCCGGTGGCTCAGGCGGTTGGAGCTCCATGCTCCCAACTCCGAAGGCTGATGGTTCGATTCCCACATGGGCCAGTGGGCTCTCAACCACAAGGTTGCCAGTTCGATTCCTCGACTCCTGCAAGGGATGGTGGGCAGCACCCTCTGCAACTAGCAACGGCAACTGGACTTGGAGCTGAGCTGCGCCCTCCACAACTAAGACTGAAAGGACAACAACTTGACTTAGAAAAAAGCCCTGGAAGTGCACACTGTTCCCCAATAAAGTCCTGTTCCCCTTCCCCAATAAAAATGAAAAATAAAAAAAGATAAAAAATAAAATAAAATAGGCCTTCTTCATAGCACTGACAACTGGGTTATCGCTATTTAGGTGCTACTAGGTCACTTCCTAGGCACAGAAATTTGTTTCTGAGATAACTTTAAGATGGAGTGGTGAGAGTCAGCTTGCAGTTTCATATCTGTTTTCAGATGGGTGGGTGGGGTTTCTTCTCCCCCACCCCCCACCCCACCCCTTCTGGCAGCTTGGTTCTGGGAGAACTCTGGTCACTTTCTGGAGAATCCCCATGACTGTACTGTCAGAAAAATCAGCTTCAATTCTGGCTTCAACCCTTACATGGCTGGAAATTTCATAAAGATCGTAACTGTTCCCAGCTAGGAACTTACCTGTGTATATACATCCTGAGGCCGCAAATGTTTCTGTTGAGCCATGAGAAATACATCAGTGTCAAATGCAAAATGTGCCCATTTCAACTTCTGGTTCTGTGACCTGAAACCAGTCACTGAACCTCATAGAATGAGCCTTGGTTCCCTTATTGGTTGAACAGGTGCTTACATTCCTTCATTTAGCTTTGCCAACTGAAATCTTATTTTATGTAAAAGTGCTTTGTGAAGCCACAGAGCCGGGGCACTTTGTTGTATAAGGAATATCTGGCATTTACTCAGTATTTTTGCTGATTGTTTACTTATTATTTCTCTCTGTCTTTAACATGGCAAATTGTTTGTATATAAGTTTCTCCCTTCCTTCCTTCCTCCCTTTCTCTGTCTCTCTGTCTCTCTGCTTTTTAGTGCGCTGGGGACCCCGTAGCACCCAGCTCCTTTGAAGGAGGGTTTTCTGGAATCTCACATGGGTTTCCTGCACCCCCCTTGCACCCCCCGCCCCACCAGCTCTGTCTTTAGAAGTGCGTCCTGTATGCGTGCTGTATTTGCTGGGGAGGGAAGATAAGACACCTGTGTGAAGCTGCTTGGACGTGCAGCCTCAATACTACAGTGTTCCTAAAAGCCAGAGAAGTTTTTCTTTGCTCCTCAATCGTAATCTAAGGGCACTATAGCAGGGTTTGTTTTCCGAGCAGTTACTAGCCCAAAGTGTCTTTCTTGTGGATGGAATGTTGCTTCCCACTATGGTGATTCAAGAATGGGAAAGACACACGGAGAAGATATGTTTTGGTGCCCAGCGGTAGAGCTATCTTCCAGAAAAATTATTTGCATTCAGCCTGTGTTTGTTAAATGGGCAGTTATTGAGCATGTAGTTGCTGGCAATTGTCTGCCTGTCCTTGGGGACAATCATAGTTCCGTGGCAGTCCACATTTGGTCCTGTTGTCACTGAGCTAGTGGGCTCTGCAGCTAGGTCATTCATTTATCTGATTCCAGGATGAACTGTAGAAAAATGTGTATCTGGCCAGAACAATCTTAGACAGAGAAACAGAGAGAATAAATTCCTTACAGATAATTTCAGTATTTTAACCATTCGTTATCCATTCGTCTACTAATCCATCCATCTGTCCATCTACCCATCTACCACCCATCCACCCATCCTCTATTTTGACAAATGGTTATTAGGTGCCTACTGTATATCAATTCTGTGCTAGGATCTGGGGATAAAAAGTCAAATAAGACAGGACCCCTGTCCTCAAGAAACCAGCAGTCTACGATGCAGGATGTTTTTCTAAATTTTAAGTCAAATTCTTACTGGACACACACCTATTTTTATTTTGTTTTGGTTCTCATCTCTTGAACAAAGCGCAGCATGTAACCATTGCGACATTTTCACTTGTTTTTATAAACCCAAGTTCTAGAGTTGGATTTCATGTTTTGCATAACTCTAAGCATAGGGTAAGTGCTTGTATAATTAAACAGGAAAAGAGAGAAGAAATCATAATCCAGAAAAAGAACAAATCTTATGACTACAAATATGTGTTAAGGTATCCCTTGGAATTCCTAAAAGCTTTTTTAAAGCCTCATAGTATATAATATTCAAAATTGCTTTTTGAACCTTGGGTCAATTAAAGAGAAAAACACCTTCTAAATATATTATACTTGAAGGCCAGTTGGGAGGCATAGAGTTCCGTCCTTCAAATTAGCACAGGGACAGGTCATTAAAATTAGTGGTTTAAGACCATGGGCTTGGGCCTGACAAACCTGGGTTTGGATCTTCATTTTGCCGCTCTTTACCTGTGTGACCTTGGGGAAGTTACTTAACCTCTCTGAGCCTCAGTTCCCATCTTTGCAAAATGGGGATAGCGATAGTACTCACCTGACAGTTGCACACAGGTCCAGCTTGTAGTTAATGTACTGTAAAGTCTAGCGATTTTGATTATTAGTAGGAGCAAAGGGGTTGGATGGTCCCAAAAAGAAGAAATCTTGGCAATTTGAAGTTTCAGTGGTGGAAATGAGACATCTGATCCCTTTTGGGATTACACAACTAATAATTCCATGAGAAACGAATACTTTTCATATAGTCTTTTTTGCATCTTTGCTTTTGATGGGAATGAATGGTGAAAAGCTGTTTTGCAGCTAGGGGGTGGTGAATGTGTCAGTAGAGAGATGGGATGAGAGAGGTTAAATTTATAAGCAAAGTCATAGATTTTCACCTGACACGCCTGAGTATTAGCATATCATTCAGGCAGGCCAGCTACTCACCACAACATCTGATTCGGAAATTAATTTCAACAAATGAAAAAGGTAATTGGTCATTGTAGATGACGTTATGTATTTTTTAAAGGGCCAACCAGCAAGTTGGATTTTATGATAACACTTGAGGCAAAGAGGTCAGTGTAGTAGGAATTATTTTCACCAAAGGATAATTTTATTTTAAAAAAGAGAATCTCTCTCTCTCTCTCTCTCTCTCTCTCTCTCTCTCTCTCTCTCCTCTCTCCTTGCCCCCTCTCTTTACCACCGTGGAATTATTTTTACAAAAGGATAATTTTCTTTAAAAAGAGAATCAATCTCTCTCTCACTTTCTCTCTCACTCTTTCCCCCCGTGGAATTATTTTCAGAAAAGGATAATTTTCTTTTAAAGAAGAGAATCAATCTCTCTGTCTGTCTCTTTCCCTCCCTCTCTACCCTCCTTTCTTTCCCCCCATAGAAAGTAGTTCAATATACTGTTTATAGAGGCCTTGATCCTTTTTAAACTTAAGGAGCGTAGTTGGCCTCCATGGTAATAAATCGAGAGCCCTATGGGGGCTTAGGGACATTGCATTTATGGGCTCCTACCCCAGGGGCAGCTGGCCACTTCCTGGGATGGTGCACAGGACTGATGATTTTCTGGCATTCTGTGCTGCTGGGATGTCTTTTGAAGTTTCTCCTACAGGGGGCCTGAAGTTTGCCCCTGTGAGGTGTTAATGGGCTTCCTGCTGGGGCTTTATTTGTGAGGGGGGCTTGTTAGAGGGGTCTTGATGGGCCAGTGGGGACACCAGAGCTCTTGTTCTTCCACGTAGAAGGTTGACTCTCAGACCTTGGGTCTCTGGCCCCAACTTGTGTTTGGCATTCACTGCAGCATTGTTTTTGTTCCTGCTCCTTAGCCCACTGGTTGTTTAGCTTTTGGGGGTTCCCAGGCCCTGGCAGGTATTGGTGGTGGGTGATCAGACTCAGCCTGGGAATATGCTGGAACAGTGGTTCTGAGAATTCATACCGACAAGTGGACTCCAGCAGGGATTTGTGCTGGGTAACTAGAGCTTGAGTCTCTACCCCGCTCCAGCTAAACACATGTCCAGTGTTGGCAAGGTTATTACGCTGTCATCTCGGTGGCCTCCCTCCTTCTCAAATTCCGTTCTCCTCACCACCACCAGAGTGCTCTTTCTTATGTGAAAACCTGTTCATGTCACTCTCTTTCAAATCGGTTCATGGTGTTATGAACTGAGTTGTGACCTCCCCAAATTCCTGTGCTGAAGTCCTAACCCTCAGGGGCTCAGAAAGTGACCGTATATGGAGATAGCTTTTGTAAAACGGTGAGTAAGATAAAAGGAGGTCCTATGGATGAGCCCTGATCTAATCTGACTGTCTTAGGACACACACGCATGTGCACAAAGAAAAGACCATGTGATGACACAGTGAGAAGGCAGCCATCTGCAAGCCAAGGAGAGAGGCTGGGAAGAAACCAGCCCTGCCGGCACCTTGACCTTGACCTTGTAGCCTTCAGAACTGTGAGAAAATAAATTTCTGTTGTGTAAGCCACGCAGTCAGTGGTATTTTGTTATAACACTCCTAACAAACTCATATACATGGCTATCTTTGATCTATGGGCTACATTTCTAACCCCAAGGAATGTCACAGGAAGTCCCTTGTTTTCTGGCTTCTGTGTGCCTTTCTGGCCCTGGGTCAATATCTCCTTCATTGCCTGATGCACTACAAATCCTTCAAGGCTAAGTTCAAGGGGCACCTGCTCAGTGAGGCCCTCCTAGACCACCCCTCCCCACAGACTTGGATCTTGCTCTGGATACTCCTGGAACTTACGTCAGCCACAGCTTTGTGAATCATCCTGTAATTGTTCTTTTGTCTCTTTCCTGTATTAGGCTTTGAGGGTAGGAATGTTGTTTGTCTTTGCTCCCTAGCACCTAGCTCTGAGCCTGGTAATTAGTAACTGTTTATGGAATCAGTTAAGACTTACTCTTCACTTGTCTGTTTTCTGAGGACCTTACCCTGAATTTTGTGCTCTATTAGAAGAGATGATAAACCTTGATTCTTCATGGGGCGTTAGTAGCTCCACACAGGTATGTCCTCAGGTGACAATAACAGGTGACAATGATAGCTCCAGTAGTTTTAGTGAGTATTTATTGACCACATTCTATATGTCAAATAAACATGTAGCTTATTTAGTCACAATACTCTTGCAGGTAAGCATATGAGGTCTGACAGTTAAGTTCCCGAACTCATCCTAGAAAAAGGGCTACATACCTCATTGCTGAATATCACTACGGAAACCTTTGATGTACTCCTCTTGTGAAGCTGTGCTCCGATGCCAGTGCCTAGTCCACCGTTCAAAGCAATTTTGGAACTCTTTTTCTGGAATGGCCATCAGCTGTTGTCATATTACCCTTGATGTCCTGAATGTCATCAAAATGTCTTCCTTTCAATATTTCCTTTATTTTCGGGTAAAGAAAGAAGTTATTGGGGGCCAGATCAGGTGAGTAGGGAGGGTGTTCCCATACAGTTATTTATTTACTGGTTAAAAACTCCCTCACAGACAGTGCCCTGTGAGCTGGTACATTGTCATGATGCAAGAGCCATGAATTGTTGGTGAAAAGTTCAGGTCATCTAACTTTTTCACGTGGCCTTTTCAGCACTTCCAAATAGTAAACTTGCTTAACTCTTTGTCCAGTTGGTACAAATTCATAATGAATGATCCTTCTGATATCAGAAAAGGTTAACAACATCGTTGCAACAAGTTTGCAAACTTAATTGTCTGACCTGTAGCCAGGGTAGGCAGCCTAGGGCTTGTTATGGTGGCTGCACAATGATCAGGGACCCAGCTTCCTTTATCTTGTTGGTTTGTCATCCTTAATAGGTGCCTTCAATCTCATGATCCAAGATGGCTGCTTCATTTCCTTCCATCATTTCTACATTCAAGGCAGGAAGGGAAAGGGAAGTGGAGGGCATGACCTGAAAGTCGCCCACATCTCTGCCTCATCCCATTGGCCAGAGCTTAGTTATATGACCACATGATTCAAAAGTGAGTTGGGGAAATTTTAGGCTTTTGGTGGGTGATCCATTAAAAACTCTATTACTCTGTAAGAAGGAGAGATTGGATATTCGGGGACAGATGGCAGTATCTGTTCAAGAGTGAAGTGCTCAATAAATGCTCATTATTTCCGCCACCACCCATCACCATTGCCACTGCCACCACCATCCTTATTGTCATAGCAGCATCAATATTTCCGAGCCTAGCCTATAGATTCCTTCATTTCCTCACTCCCTAATTCCCCCCCCCCCCCATTTTCCACTTTAGCTTGTGCTTTGTTCCATTGCATAATTAGCTCCATGTCCATGTACTTCTGGAACGTTTATATACCTAGAGATTTGGAAGTAACCACAGCCCTACAATACCCTGTGTGATGAAAATGGAGATTAAGGCTGGTGAGGACGCTGGCAATTTAGGAGTAGGGGAGACTAGAGCATGGAGTCTTAATTAAAGTATTGCAGGAAAAATTGATGTGGGAAGAAAAAAACTTTAGCTACCTTTAAATGTAGGTTAAGAATTTGTTTTGTTTGTTTTGTTTGCTTCCACTCACAGGCTTGTGAGCCTTCACTGAAGATGCGTTGAGTCTCCATGGAATTCTTCTCAAAGCGTTAGTCTAGATATACAGCCTCCTGACTTACCTTTGGGGTTTCCAAAATACCACAGGTTCAATTTCCTTAGCCCTGTAAGAATGTGGAAGCTGAGTTCCTTCTACTTCAGAAGCATGTTGAAGAAATGAAGGGATTTTTTCCGCTAGACCCTTATTCATGATTTAAATACCCTGCAAGAGTCTTTCATGGTGGAGATGGTTCATTGAGAAATCACATGAACTTAGGACTTATTAAAGTGTTGAGGAAGATGGATGCCACTTTCCTGCTTTAACTCCCAGTGAGGCTAATTTAATGGAACTCGAGCTAGCCTTCATGTTTTCCAGAGCCATGTTCTACCTTCATCATTTGTCTTCTCTCTTCACCTTTTTAAAATACAGTGTCAGAAAGTGACATTTTCTCCTAGGAAGAATTGCTCCACGATTATATGACCTTGCTTCTTTCTGTCAAGGAACTTGCCTTTAAAGATTAGAGGTCATGGAGACAAGGGACTAGGAAATCCCCAGAAAGAAATAGTAAAGTCATCATCATTTTTCTTCTCTCTCTCATCCTTTCCTCCTCCTAGCCCCTGTTGATGCTCCCTGCGAAATCTCTTGGGAATTCCTTTCCTTCATTTTATTCCTTCTGTCATTGTTCTAGTTCAGGCCTTCAGCATCCATTCCTAGGACTGGTGCAGTAGTCTCCTGGTTTTCCTGTCTCCTGCCTCTGCCTTATCCCACTCACGTTCTCCCAGCGCAGACCTGACTGGTTACTGTCTTGGTTATAGATAATTCTTTCCATTGCAATCATGGGCATGGAGTCGGTCTTCCTTGGCTTGGGGTCCAAAGCCAGGCCATGACTATGGTTGTCTGTTTAACAATAAATAACAGGCAGAATAGCTGGCATGGTGGTAGTTATTAATTGATAATCCTCTTTTACAGCTGAAGAAGTGGAGGCTAGAAAAGTTAAGTACCCTGCCTAATGGCACCTACTAAAAAGTAATGAAATCAGAATTGGATTCTGGGCAGCTGGGCTTCAGAATGGGCGCTGTAAAGTACCACATCATGTTTTGGTCTCTTTCTGTCCTCTTCTCCGGCCACCTCCTTCCCTCATGCCCTGGCTTTCAGCCCCGCTAATCAGCTTTCACAGCTGCCTTGTCACCTTGAACAGCAAGACCTGGAAGTTGTCCACGTAACTGTGATTGTGCCTTTGCCTTTGCAGTTCCTTCTGTCAAGAGTGCCTTCCCTCACCATTTTGGCTGGCAAAGTTTTACTTCTAGATCTGCTTCGCAGTCTCCTCTATGAAGATCCTCCCCGCCCCCCGTTATGTTAATGAGCAAAAGATGGCCACTGTGTATTGGCCCCTAGGTTTTTATTTCTGCACTGCAGGCCGAGACGTGCTAGCTTAAAATCCTGCTGGTGCCAAACTCAAAAGTTTTACACATCGAGTTGTTTTTACAAAAAGATCCAAAAAGTACTTTTTTTTTTTTTTTTTTTTTAGCTATTTTAGCTATTTTAGCAGGGCCTGCCTGCTTTGCATACCCTACAAAACTATACCACGCATATGTTGGCCACTGATAAGATAGAGCCTTATTGTTACAAAAGTGATGTTACAGCCATTGATAAAATAGAGCCTTACGGTTATAAGACTCCAAGCTGCTACTGCCCTTTGGAGCTCTGTGACTCAAAAATTCCCCTGCCTGCTGCTGAGTGATGTCACTTAGACACGTGAGACTCCTCTCCAATTGCTCTCTACTCCAGGAGTTCCCACGTCTTCCTCCATTCAGTGATTCTGAATGGTAGACCCTGAGCCAAGCCTCTGGATGGTCTCCTGCTGGGAGGGACTTCCCCTCTCACACAGCCCTGTACAAGTGCCCCCCTAATAAAACTCATTGTGTGTTAGTTACTGCCTCTCCTGGTCATACTTTTCCCTTGATCAGCCCCCAAATCATTCAACCCCTTGCACCCCCAACAGATTTGATGATGTTCTCTTATGAGTTCCCATTGTATTTTGAACCCGCCTCCATTTTCTGTCCTCACTGGTCCTGCCACAGTTGGCTGTGGATTTCATTGTCATCCACCTTGGATTACAGACCAAGAATCGAGGAATCTGAGTCTCCTTGAGTTTGGAAAAATTGAAAGAAGTTTAATTAACCCGTGAACATGATTGAGCTTTCCCAGCATTATAGGTCCATCTGCTGTTTTGCACTTGGTCATACTTCATCTGGCATCAAGTATAAAAGTGTTGGTATTTTGCTAAGTACCAGTGTTAGGTCCCACGAGTTTAACTTTCTCTGATTCTGAAAAAAAAATGACCATATTAGACAGGGTTACTAAAATTTAGAGTACTTTTCATCATCTTGTTTCGATGGTTGTGTACATTGCCACGCCTTTAATCTGGACTTGCCAAGGAAAACAGAATAAATAGATAAATAAATGAGAGGGAGGGTTATTGGTATTTACGAAAGGGTTCTTCTCAACACATTTCCTTTCAAATGTGCTCCCTAAGACACTTAAGTGGTGGTTTGTGAATCGTTGAGGCTTGTTGGGGAGAATAGCAATGAAGGAGCCAGTAGCAAATGCTGATGAATAAGCAATGAAAAAAAAGCTCTCTGAAATGGCCTTTGAGTCAGTGGATGTTTTGAGGGAGTCAGATGCCGCTTTTCCAGAATAAGTTGTTGTTTTTTGTGTATAGCTCACGTCCTTTTTATATGTCTCCATTGGATTGACCTAAGGCTGGCAATATGAAGGCATTTCTTTAGAGTGAAACTAAAACCCGCCCTTCCCTCTCCCGCTCCTCATAATAAAAAAAATAAATAAAGCTACCTCATAATAAAATTAACGTCTTGGGTTGGTGGAGATGCTTTTTTTTTTTTTACTAGAAAAGGAAAACTGAAATATGGTGTTCTTGGCGTTTGGCAGGCTTCATTTTGAAATAACTGAACTCTTTTTCCCTTCAAAATTATTAATGTAATAATGACAAAGTTTTAAGGGTAAATAAACTTATTTAGCAAACCAAATTGTTAAATATTTCTGATAAGTTTGGTTTCTTATTTCAGAATATTTTATGGAAGGAGAGCAGCAACATGAATATCAAAGGTTGTTCCTCTCCTTTCAGTTTTCTTTGATGGTGTAATAGACACCACACATGAAGACATGGGCTTGGACAGACTGTGGTTTTCCTAGCGATTCTCAAGATTTAGCTTCTTAACTCTGTTTCCCTCGGAGACAGGGAACTTGAGCAAGAACACATTTCCAACAATATTTTTCTAAGTGGCAGTCAGTCACTCATGGCTCCTATTTAGTGATTTCCATTTTGCTGAATATTTGCTTAGCGTCAAGTGACTTTTAAATTCATTTTTATCACATTAGAAACACGTATCTGAAGGTTGCTGGGCAGATGGATGTCAGCTGATCCCACTGAGGTGAGGGAAGCTGCTCTCACCTTAATTTTTTTTTTTTTTTTTCTCTCCAGGAAGGAAGGATTAGGCGTGTAATCCCCTATTGGCTGTGCGAGGCCTGGGAGCTCTGCTCCTCTCCACCTGCCATATTGAAGAATGTAATGGATATGTGGAGTGATGTGGGCGGGGGAGTTTTTGTTTAAATTATTTTCATTTGCATAGTGGTTTATTAATGACCAAAACATGAGGGCTAAATTTTATTTTTTATTTTACTAAGGAGTTCAATTATTCTTAGTTCACAGAAGCCAAATTTCTGATTAGCTGTACCATCTCATCTTCATTAGGTAGTTTAAGAGGTAAATTATACCTTTTTTTTAAATTAAAGTAGCTAGTTATGGTAAAACCTGACACATTTGCATTTTTTGTAAAACTGCAGCAAAGATTCTGGCTAGACGACTACATTATACTGGTTGTAAAACTATTCCTGGTGGACGTCATTTCTTCTTGTATGAAAATGCGTAGCTGTGGAAAGATTGCACGTGATGCCTTCTGATACTCTTTTCAGAGGCCTCACTGCCCTTTATGGTCTCTGGGATGAGTTATAGGTCAGGGGCTCTGCCCTTGACGTCCTTGTGGATTTCGGGGTGGAAGCTGGGGTGGAATGACAAGAGTCTGACACTGTCTCCTGTTTCAGGTGGCAGCTTGTCTTTGAAAGCGTCTGTCCTCGGTGCTCCGTGGGTCATCATGTACTGGGTCTTAACTGCAAGTTCCTGAGCATAAGAGGGTCCTAATGCTTGGGTGTTCTAATCTGCTCATCCCAATAGGTCTTCGTGTTCTTAAACCTCAGGGCCAGATCTCACACTGACTCTTTGACTGTGCTGCATTCCAGAAGCAATGTGGAATGTTGTTTACCTCAAGGAACATAAACCTTACATTGTGGAACAGAGGCATTTGGAAATATCTTCTCCTCTCCTATTGCCAAGGTGGTTCAATATCTACTCAAATTAAATCCATATGGGTCCAACGAGCAGATGGGGAGGGACAGAGGGGTCAGAGAGAACACTGCCTTATGTGTCTGTGATGACACTCATTTACCCATAGGTAACCTCAGTGTTATAAACTAGGGCATTATTTCCTAAACAGGATCATGTATTCATTTATGGCTCTATAGAAAATTTAATTTATACGTAGACATAGAAAGAGATCCTAGCTTCGGATTCAATGTTAATAATAAGCAGATTCATCCTCAAGTCCTGTGTACAGTCAGATTGTAAAGGACAATCCTTATGACAGTGTTACAGTAACTTCCCTTTATGACCTTCATTATTAGTTCAGTGATTTTCAATGGCAGGTCAGCAACATATGGAAGGGCTATGCATTAGAAATAGGGGAGAGACTATAATTTGATAAAGCCTATCAGTTTAATCTGTTTTTTTTTCTATATAAAATGCAGAGTCTGTCAAAACTGGACAAGACTTCTTGCCTAGCAGGGACAAGATGGGCTAAGAAAGCATCATAGGGATATGCGTTCAGACAGGCTGAGAAGTGATGCCTTGGGGTTCATGAGAAAAGACAGCGAGCTCTTTCTCGTACCCTTTCTAGGCAGGCTGTTTAAGGTACTCTAAGTCTGGGGTCGGTGTCCATAATCCCAGGATGTAAGTCTAACGAGACCCGCCTCCTTCACATAGAACTGGCCATGAGTTTATGGCCTTTGTGGCTACGTAAGGACCCCTACTCACTGTGTAGTCCAAGGACCAGCAGCTTCAGTGTCACTGTTGTTAGAGGGTTAGAAATGCAGACTCTCAGGCCTCACCTGTCCAGGTAATGTCCTTGTATAAACTGCCTGCACCTTCTCTTTCCTGTTCTTCCTGATGACCCACGTTAATCCGTGACGCCGCGTCTCACTTTCTCCCTCGGATAGCGAGGAATCCAGGTTTTGGTTCCCGACAACTGCACTCATCTTGGCTCTGCTGCTTGGAAGTTGTTTCATACCTTTCCTCCTCGCTTTCCTCATCTACGAAGTGGAGGTAAGAGCAACCACCTCAGGGGGATTTTTCAAGCATTAAGTAAGAGTGTATTTGTAAACTACTTGTCCGAGAGCCAGTCAGATAGTACATGGGGGTGATTAGTGTGACAATGGTAATGTCTGTGTCACAGTCCTCCTGCTGATTGCACTTGCCTTTGAAAGAGATTTCCTGTCTGGTTCATCTTTCTTTTCCTCCATGCCCCTTCTTTGTACCTAGAACATGGATGGTTGGAGCAACAGCAGCTTCAAATCCTTGATCTTTGGAAAATTCATTGTGAGTCAGAGGCAAGAGTCCTCACTCCATGGGAGTCCTTCACTCCATGGGGAGCATTCTAGAAGCCTGTAATGAGACAGTCAGCTTCTTCACTGTCAGGTTCGGGCAAGTCCATGACGGCTGTTTGGGTACATACCACGCTGCACACACAGGTGTGGGGGACGAAAAGGAGTAGTCGCTGAGAAAACGCCAGCTCAGTTTCCATCATCATGTCACTTTGGAATGAGATGGAGAATGAAGAGCTCAGCTGAATTTTAAATAGACTTAAATTGTCCATCAGCTTGGGAGGATGCCATCTTGAATTGGGGTGTGGTGATGAGACACAGAAGATGTAAAACAGCAAATCGTAGGGCGGTGGGCTGGGCTTGTCCATGCACAGCCAGTCAGGTGGGACATTTACCGCCAGGCCTTGTGGGTGCCCAGTATTGAATTAGCACTGGGTCTGAGATACCCACACGGGCTTTCCATCAGAGTAGGGGGGCGACGAGGCTAAGTTTTAACAGGGTGGGCTCTGAAGTCTGATGAACTGAGTTAAAATCTCAGCTCTGTCTTCTAGCTTCTGGATCGCAGGCAAGTTATGGAAGCTCACTGAACCACACACACCACTCCCAAGAAAACTGGAGATGAGTGATGCCCTGCGTGGTCCTTGAGGTTTTGAGTTGGCGGTTTGATAGACCTTTAGCAAGTCTTTCTAATGCATTTTAAATTTCAGAATAGCCTTAGACTTAGAGAAAAGTAAGGATAGTGAAGAGAGTACAGAGTTCCCATATACACCCACCCTCAGTTTCCCTATGGTTAACATCTTGCTTTGGTGTGGAACATCTGTCATAACCAACGAACCGATGTTAGTACATTATTACGGGGTGAAGTCCACGTTTTATTTAGATTTGCTTAGTTTTTAACCTCTTGTTCGTTTCCCGGTCCAGGATCCCATCCGGGACACCACATTGCATTTAGTTGGCATGTCTCCTCCGGCATGTGGTTGTGACCCTTTCTCAGACGTTCCTTGGTTTTGGTGACCTTGACCAGGAGTGCTGGTTAGGTATTGTGTAGAATATTCCTCAGTCGGGATCTGCCTGATGTTCATCTCACAAATTGACTGGGGTTTCGGGATTTGGGGAAGAAGATCATGTTGTCACATCACATCAAGGGCACATGTTCTTAACATGCTTTATCACTATTGAGGCTGACCTTAAGCGCCTGGCTGAGGCAGTGTTTGTCCAGTTTCTCCACTATAAAGTTGCCCTTCCTTCCCTTTCCAGACTGCATTCTTTGAGAGGAAGTCATTGTCTATAGCCTACATTTAGGAGTGTGTTCAAGAGAATTATTTTTAAAAGTTTTGCCCATTCCTTTATTCCGCACTTTCTACCTCCTACCTACTATTAAAATCCTCTCTTTCTTTCCACCACTAGATTGTAATGTCTTCCATGGAAAGAACCATGGCTTATATTTGTAAACATTATGGTCAGTTGGCCAAATTACTTGACATTTGGGATCAGCCCGCCCCCCCCCCCCCCCCGATTTCCAATCCATACTCTAATTCAGTAGTACAACATCCATCATTGGGGACCACTGACTACCCATATTTTGAGAAGTACTGATTTTTGAATAATTGAGGCCTAAGAAGTTTAAGTAATAACACGTACACCCATTCTCATGTGCCAGACACAGTATGAGCACTTAACATATGCTAACTCATTTAGTGCACACAGCGACCCTATAAGGCAGCCACGAATATTATCCTCATTTTATAGTTGAAGAAACTGAAACACAGAGAATTGTCGTCACAGAGGAAAGCTGCCCAAGGTTGCACAAGTGGTACATTGCAGAGCTGGGTAGTAGAATTTGGAAAGCAAAACGTTATCTGTCTGTTTACTAACCGTTCTTTCCTGCTATACCCGTACTAGCTGATAACTCCCCTTATCACTTGCCTCCTGTGATAGCAGAGTCCAGGCTGTAGGGCATGATAACCCTGCATTTATTCCTGGCTCTAGCACCTGCCTGCTGTGTGGCCCGGGCAAGTTACCTCCCTTCTCTGTCTCTGCATCTGTGAAATGCAGAGAATAGTCATATTGGTACCTCCTTAAGAGGCTCTGATAATATAATGTGTGTAAAACACCAAAGCAAACAATTTGTCATATATTACAAATACAACTGCTACATTTTCTGAATTCAAAGTAGGGACACACGGATGAAAAGCTGTGTCAGTAGGGGGCCCATAAGATGAAATATTTCAAATAGGGATCACTTCTTAAAAGTAGAATAGCTACACAGTGGAATTATAAGATGATCCGAAATAAGATGGAGGAGTGCAATCATGGAAGGGACTAGAAAAGCCATGACAAGTCAGGACCCTTATCATTCAGGAGGGATATGTCTCAAGACTGTCTCATAAGCCCCCAAACATCAGCCACGATAACATAAGGTTGGCGCAAAAGTAATTGTGGTTTAAAAGGTTAAAAATAATTGCAAAACCTCAATTGCTTTTGCACCAACCTAATGCATAGTAAAACATAGACTGAAAAACTTCAGTTACCTTTTTCCAACTTTTAACACATATCTAAATGCAGGAGTAAAAGTTACAAATAACATTAATAGTTTGCCATTAAATTGACTTATGTTTTAAAATTTTATTGTAATTTAGGACCCATAAGAGGAATATCGGCAGCATCTCAAGATTTAGGGGAAGTCTCCATTTTTAGCTAAGAACCATCGATTCCTAGACTTTTTAATTTTAGCTTTGCTTCTATCAGTGGCTCTGGCCAGCATCTTTTTGGGGAGAGCCATATTTTTGCAAAGGAAGAATTGAAAGTAAGAGAGAGTGCGTGCAAGCATTCAAGAGATAGAAACCCCAAGCCATTGGTTCAAAGGGCAGATCTCTGGTGAGCTGAGGCTTCTCTCCTGTCCTCCTCTACCCTCCCCTGGGTGCTCTTGACTCAGATTCATGCCACAGCAAAATTAGAAACGACTGATGACATATCAAGGACCTTTGGGGAAACTTTCAAATGGGTAAAACCACAGTGTTGGGTCTGGGAATGCCAAGCTCCCTCCTCTCTAATTACAGAGCTAATGAGAACTGGAGAAGTGGGCTCCAGATAGCTCGCAGTGAGCCGGGAAGAATTTTGATGCCCTAACATGGCCCACATTTTCATTCTGGAAACATGGTCTTATCTAATCGTGCGCATGTTGAATTGAAGGAGTAGAGTGGAAATTGAGCTTTCCTTCTAAGATTTTGCTTCCTGAGTTAAAGTTGGAGTCAGGTTGGAAAAGTACTTTTTAATCTTCCATGTTTTGATAGTGAAAGCAAAGAGCCAATCACAGAACTTCTGAATGAGTTTTAGAAGAAGACCCAGTGTCTCTAAAAGACACCATTGTATGAGAACAAGGATCAAAATGTGACATAAATTTTTATCCCACAGAATGTTTCAGAGTAAGAAAAATACCTGGGATTATAGACAGCTGCATTTTAAAAAATGTTTTTCAAATACACACACACACACACACACACACACACGCACGCACACTTAAAATGTTTTCATCTGCCCTGGTCATGTTGTTCTCCTTTGGTGATTAATTGACAGGCTTTGGCTTCGCTCCAGAGATGTGAAATCCTTGAAGGTGACCTCAGAGAGTGATGTTAGCCTACGGAGTGATTCATCACCTGTTTGAGAAGTTAACATCTTAAATCACAGTCTGTCTTAAGATCCCTTTTGGGGGTTTTGTCTCAGTGCCTGCAAGACCCTTTTTGTTAGAAGTGGTCTGTGTTCAGTTTGCACGTAACCTCTGTGCAGTTCTTTCATTTCCACTAAAACAAAAATAATGATAGTGCTCTATTTTTCATATCTCTAAAGTTTTTTGTCTGATACTTATGAAGTGGTCCTCTCTAACATTTTTTAAATATCCACGGTGGCCCATTGGATGGTCTGAAATAGAATTTGGCCATCGTCTCTTCCTTTCAAAATCTCGTTGAGGATGGGATATTTACTCAGAATGCACTTTTCCGATATTTTAGGGACACCCTGGTTCTTTATTCCATTTCATGGGGGAATTGGGAAAACAGTTGAGTAAAGAGCAGTGGAAATTATTTCAGATCAGCTAGTCTGGAAGGAAGGGTTGGAGATGTCGTAGGAGTAAAGACTATTGGAGGACCTGTTGGTACACAAGACGTATACCTGGAGAATAATACCATTGCATTTTACGTTCTAGCAACTTTCGTGTCCATCCTATCATTTGCAGCGTCTTGAATGTGGAGGATCAAGCTGGGATTAGCCAGTAACTTCATCTTTCCTTAACTGAGAAAAGTGAGGAATGCTTTTAAAAATGGTAGAGTAGAACATTGTGGAGGATGTGCTAGCATTTGTTTTAACAATAATCCACGCGCAGCCACTATGGAAAACAGTGTGGTGGTTCCTCAAAACTTGAACGTAGAATGACCAGTGGAATTCACTTCTGGGTGTATACCTACAGGAATTGAAGGCAGGGACTTGAACTGATATTTGCACCCCAATCTTTATAGCACATTATACAATATCATATACAAATCCACCCAAATGTCCATTGAGAAGTGGAGGGAGAAACACAATGTGATACATACCTACAATGAAATATTATTCAACCTTAAAAAGGAAGGAAATTCTGACACATGCTGTTAATATCCCAGGGATGAACCTCGAAGACGTTATGATAAGGGAAATGTCAGTCACAAAGAGACGAACACTATATGATTTCCCTTGTATGTGGTACCTAGAGTAGTCAAATTCAGAGACAGAACATAGACTGGTGGTTGCCAGGGCCTGGTTGGAGAAGGGGGGAATGGGGAGTTGTTTAATGGGGACAGAGCTTCAGTTTGGGGAGATGAGAAAGTTCTGCAGATGGATGGTGGTGATGGTTGCATAACCATGTGACTGTACTTAATGCCCTTAACTGTACACTTAAAAAAGGACCCCAAGGGTAACATTTATATGCTATGTCTATTTTACTGCAATATATGAAAACATAAGGCACACATAGCAGCACGTGCTTCCACTTGCCTGTCTAAGCACAGGACACACGTGACACTGTGTGGGTCTGTAACAGTCTAGAGCCTGGGAGCACAGTGCTCACGGGCACCGTGTATGTTCTGTGACGACTGAATGGACGTGGTAGCCTGGGGTGGCGGCGGGAAGGGAAGATGTATTTTCATTATTTGTAGACATTCATGCCTTTTGGGGTTTTTTGGGGAGTACTGTGTGGCTTCATTACCTATTCAAAGAATAAATTCAACTCTTTAGATCCAGTGGCACGGAAGGTGGTTAAGGGATACGTAAGTTCCCAGGAGAACATTTTGGGGCCAGGGAAGGGCTGTTGCCCTCTGTGTCTAGCAGGGAATCTCAGACAGAGGGGCGGGGCGTGTTGCCTGGACCAGGGCAGATGACGTGTGGTATGTTTCCAGTTTTTACATGATCAGGACAGGTATTTTTGTCAACATGTCCTATTTCAAGCGTGTTTCCATTTGTTCCTGAATGGAAGGAGGGGAGTGTTGATCTAAACTAGCCTTAAATGCCTTTTAGATTTTTCTGCGGAGGAATGTGGGTAATTTCCCCACCTCCCTTCCCTGGAATTGGCTCCGTTTTACAGGAGCCTGGAAGTGTAAGGTGAAGGAAATTAATGCACGTGGTTGAGTCCTGCCTGATGCATTTTATCAGTGGCATCATGAAACTCATGGCGACAGTGTCAGGCAGGGTGTCAGGCGGGGTCTCAGCTCCCGCTCCCCACGTAAGAATGCAGGACACAGTGAGGCCAAAAAGGAACACCCACGGAGCCATAGATGGAGGAGTCACACCACTATAGTCTTGGTAGCGGCTGGGTTGGAGACACAGGAAGCAGGATCCACACTATCTGCAACCTGCTGTCCACTTCTCTGCAATCCACAACTCGCACTCCGCCGTGCTAACTGCAATCTGCTCTTGCCAGCCCAGCCACCATCTTCTTGCTAGCTCCCATTTTCTGCTAGTGTAGCCACAACAGTTATATTAGTGGCCAGCGGCTCACTGGTTACAGCTGACGGCCAACTAGCCACAGCTGATGGCCATCCAATCACAGTTGATGGCCATTTACTACCTGAGCCAGCACCTTTCTGTGTGAGGCTGAGAGCCTGGAAACTGCTTTCTGGGGCTCTGTCCCCACAGACAGTCCTTCAAGTCACTTTATACCTTTTTGTGCTCCCTCCTCTACTTCCTCCTCCCTCACCCCAGTAATCGACAGATTCTACTGGCCTGGGCTGGTGATTGATATGCTGCCCTTTGCTGACTTTGGCCAACAATTAAGAATCATGAAAACAACTGATTAGTGTCTGGATGTAGGATTTCTGAAGAGAACCTTCCTGGTTCCAAAGAACCTGTTGGCCAACCAGACTCTCTGAGCATAGTTAAGGATATCTGAGAGAAGTGTAAAGTATAGGGACTGTGCCCCATATCTTCATAGAAAAGCTGATAGGTTGGTGGGGAAAAAAATATGTTTTGCTATTGTAGGAGTCAGAAGTTTGAATTGAAATAAGGAGCTGTGGTGGTCAAAAGCCTTCCCTGGAGATAACGGATTGGGTACTTTTCTTTTTTTTTGGTTTTTGAATTGGTTTTCAACCCCATTTGAATCACGACAATAAGTTTATTGGGTGGATGTTAGCCTTTTCACCGCAGCTGCGTTGTTTAGAAATCTGCTATCGTTTTGCCCTGGGGCTGAGAAATGGGAGGTGTTGTTTATTAGAACCAGGCCTGTGGATCCTTGTTCTGAGAAGTGGGAGGCATCGTGGAGTGGTACCCCCCTGTGAGGATTGTCTCCGTGGAAAACGAGAAATCCCCAGACACGGGCACAAGTCCTGGGTGAGCATCTTTATTGTTACCTGCAGAGTGAAAGGGAGAAAAGGACCCCACGTGACTTTTGTTACAAATTGGGGGAAAAAAAATCAATTTATTGTCTTCTCAACTTCTCTGTCCTGTTGTCCAGGCGAGGTTCAAGGACCACGAGTGGACGGCCCCTCAAGGGTCGGGAGGCCGCCTGGCTTTGTGACCTCAGATGCTGAGACCTGGACCTAGGAACTGATCAATCATTTCAGGGTTCCTTTGCGGAGTCTGTCTGTCCAGGTTTCCTCTGGAGAATGAATGTGGACTGTGTTCCGATGAAGGAGGGAGGGAAAAAACCCTGCTGTGAGTCCAGTTTTTGAGAATAACAGCCCTTGTCTCTCTCTCTGCTGGGCACACGCTTGGGTGTTTGATTGACTATCTAGAAACCTGGGCTTAAATATAGAACAAATGGATATTAAGATACTTACTCTGTTTTTTGGGGGGAGGTTCGGGGGGAGGGACTAATATTTATTGAATGGAAATTCTGTGTTCTAAATATGTTACTTTCCGTAGTTCTTCCAAGATCTGGTGAGGCCAATAATAACAATAATAAGTAACATGAATTACAAAAAAAAGCTATGTCAGGCTTTCTTCTAAGTATTTTCTGTGCTTAATCCTCTCAACAGTGCCCTGAAGGTAGATACAAGACATCGAGACACAGAAAAGTTAAGTAAACTCACCCAAGATTACACTCAGTAAGTGACAGACTCGGAATTTGAACCCAGAAAAGGAGTCAGCCACGTGTGACTTGCCCAAGGTCATAGGAAGCATAAATGATCAATTTTATTTCTTGACATTTCCAATTGATCAGGTATAGTCAAGAGCTTAGCTTCCCTTCCCAAGTCCTTAGCTATCATCATAGGGATACTCTGAGCAACTCCGGAGTGCCCATCGAGGTTTTGCTTCCACACAGATTGAAAAAGGAATTGAAATGTCGCCCCAGAAAGATGCGTGTACAGCACCTGCTGATTTTTTTTTTCCAGGGTGGGGAAAAGTTCCATCAAGTCAGGCTTCTGTCGGTTTCTGTAGCTACCTTGGTCCAACCACCTTTTTTTCTCTCCTGGACAAGAGCAAAACAAAAAGTCCAAAAGCAAAAGTCAAGCGACACGTGGTGGTCAGACCAGCGTGTGTGTGCCCTTGGGTTGTTGGCACTTGCTCAGGGAGTGAGCCCAGACTTGCCATGACAAATACAGCCCTAGGCTGTGCCTCTTGGAACAGCATTCACCAAAGCACTTGTTGTGCTAAGATTTCCAAACCAGATGACTTTCTCTGCAGAGCAGTGTTTCTGATTCTAGCATATGTCATAGAGACACCAGAGACACCAAGGAGAGAACTTTTTTGACTTAAAAATTTCTTAATAGGGCCGGCCCGGTGGCTCAGGCGGTTAGAGCTCCATGTTCCTAACTCCGAAGGCTGCCGGTTCGATTCCCTCATGGGCCAGTGGACTCTCAACCCCAAGGTTGCCAGTTCAATTCCTCGAGTCCTGCAAGGGATGGTGGGCTCTGCCCCCTGCAACTAAAACTGAACACGGTACCTTGAGCTGAGCTGCTTCCCGGATCGCTCAGTTGGTTGGAGCGCGTCCTCTCAACCACAAGGTTGCTGGTTCGATTCCCGCAAGGGATGGTGGGTTGTGCCCCCTGCAACTAGCAACGGCAACTGGACCTGGAGCTGAGCTGCGCCCTCCACAACTAAGACTGAAAGGACAACAACTTGAAACTGAACGGCACTCTCCACAACTAAGATTGAAAGGACAACAACTTGATTTGGAAAAAAGTCCTGGAAGTACACACTGTTCCCCAATAAAGTCCTGTTCCCCTTCCCCAATAAAATCTAAAAAAAAAAAAAAAAAAAAAATTATAAAAAATAAATTTCTTAATAATAAAGGACTCCAGTCTTTTGGCCAGGCTCACAAATACTGACATTTTCCTCTTGCTGGTTCTAGGGAGGAATACCGGTTTGGGGTGGCGTGCCAGTTGGAGTTGAAATTTTTTTTGTGATGGGGAGTAACTAGGATGGTACAATTTTTAAGATCTTCTTAAGCAGTGGGTACAGTAGAAAGGAATGCAGCCCCAGAAGGGGGGTGTGCCGTTACAGGCAGATGGGCCAAGGAGATTGTTTGATTGCCAAATGGATTGGAGCCCAAGTCTTCAGGTTTTCAAGTGGGTAATTAGAACAGGAAGGAGCCAAACACAGGCCTGCTGGCGCCAGGAACAGGAAGATTTTCCATTCAGGTTGGATAGTCTTAGAGCTGAGATGGGTGCGTGTCAATTAACAAATACAAGCACCCTATATTATGGCCTTGATTGGGGGTGGAGGTCATAGAAGAATGAGCAAACAGGATTTCCATCCCTGAGCAACGAAAAGTCTGAGGCTGAAAGATAAATCCACACAACAATGGAGACTAGTACAAGGCAGTGTGATTAAGCAATAGTTTGCATGGCTTGCTCCCAAGTGCTAGCATCTCTAGAGAGCGGTTTATCTGACACCGAGCACGGGCTGCTCAAGCTGTGTGGCCTGGAGCAAATTATTTTACCTTTTGGGGCTTCAATTTCTCTTTCTACAAAATGAGAATAGTTATAGTTGCTACCTCGTGAATTTGTTAGGAGGATTAAATGATTTTCTTTCTGGATGAAAAGAAAAAGGGCTTAGCCCCTGATTCCTGCTTTTGAATGCAGTTTTGATACCTGGAACGGTAGCAGTTCTTCTGTGCACATGAGATAATGAGGAGAAGGGAGGTGAATCGATATACAAAGGATGGCTACTCAGAAGGGTGAAATTTGGGATCCTTGCGGAGTCTGCTGGGCGGCAAGACCAGTGCCTACCTCTAGACTTTCTTAAGTGACGTTTTCTGTTATCTGCAGCCAAATGCACCATAATTGATACGAATTTATTGCTAGACAGTAAATTCATTGAAGACAGGGTAATGATTTATTCACTTTTGAGTTTTCAAGGAGAACCTAACATCATGCCTGGCACACAGTAGGTTCTCAGTGGTTTATGACGGGAAGATGGATGGTTGAAAAGAGTGGAAAGAGAAAAGGAGGCAGGTAGAAGTGGTGTGCTGGTAAATGCTTAACTATTAGTTGTCTGGGAATGAACACCCTAAATTGTGGCCTTTGCCCATTTCCAGGTTATAAATATTTCCAACATGGCTGATTTCAAGCTATTAATGGGATGTCACTGAACTCAGTGTTAGAAAGAGATACACACATGAGGTCATGTGAGCTGGTCCAAACCAGCCCTGGCTTACAACCTGTGGGACAGAGAGTAAAAAGGAGGGGGAGAGAAGGTTCTAGTATAATAAATAATAACAATAATGACAACAACAACAACAACAACAAGACCTCAGGTTTACAGAGGGCTTCCTCTGTGCCAGGTTCTGCTTCAGGTCTCTCCCAGTGGTCTTTTTATACCTTCTTGTCCAGAACTGGGTCACATGGCCTTTCTTAGCTGCAGGAGAGGCAAAGAAAACGGAACAAAGGTTGGGGAGGGGGGTTGGTCAACGTGCTGTAACTGGCATAGACCATTCATGTGTCATTCCTTAGACCTGGGCCCCTTTCCTCTCTTAACACAGGCAGGCATTTGTTGGAGATGAAGAAGGCAACCAAGAGTATCCAAAAGGTCAAGACTTGCCAAATAGAATGGTTTCATTTTCAAACTGCCTTTTCAGCAAAGTTAAGTAGCACCATTATCATCAAAATTATACCATTCTTCCCTGCCTTCCTCCATCTCCGTGGGTACCACTCCAGCCATCGCAAACTGCCCTTGTCCTTCACAGGAGAACAGTTGGTGTTCTCAGACAGATACCAACCAGAGCGATAAATCAGGTTGGAAGAAAGGAAATATCTGCAGAGCGTCAAAACATGATTGCAATAAAGCATCCAGAAGAGAAAACAAGAGCTCTCACGTGCAGATCCACGGCATTTCAGTTGGACTGTGAAGTCCTGCACGCGTCTCAGGTGGGGGGTGGAGAGAATGAGGTGATTGGGGATGCCGACTGCAAAATTCCTTCCTTACAAGATCACCTTCCTCCTTTACATATTCTCCGAGCAAATTGCTCAGAGTCCAGAGTTATCACCATACTCTAGTGGGTGGAAAATCTATAATAAAGGAAAATGCCAAAATTGGAGCCATTGTTGGGGAAAAAGGCAGGAACTATCCGAAGGGGTCTTTCTGTATCGTCTTTAGGATTTTTACAGATTTTATATCCAGGTGTCGGTTTCTTCTCTTTTTTACAAAAGGATTGTAAGTGATTTATCAGTTCCACCTGATTAGAGGCCCGGATAGGAAAAGCAAAAGCAGAGGAGGAAGAGATGTGAGGAGATTAATGGTGTTGCTTGGAGGGTTCCCCATGATGGACAAGTGTAAGGTCTGCTGCCTATCCATTGAATGAACCGCTGGGAGACCCAGACCAGGCTTTGAAATGAGGACTCCTTCAGCTGGGAGAGAGGCCTAGAGGAGCAGAATTTCGGAGGCCATTATTTCTCAGCAGGGTGTGAACTGTACACTGGGAATCAGAGCTGCCCCCTACCTGCCCACCCTTTGGACTGCTTGTAACACCAAAGTAGAGGCCCCCTCTCGGCCATGTTGAGTGGACGTCCAGGGGGGACATTGGTCGGAGGTAACAACCATTGGTGGAGGCACAGTTCCTTTGGGCTTATTCTAGTATAGAACCATACCGCACCACGGAGGAGCTGTGTGCCTTCTTTATTATTTATGGGGTTTTTCCTGGGTCAGCTGGCATCTTCCCATGCGGTTGGTCCATCTGTTGTGTTATAAAGGCGAAGTTACTTTAAGTTTAGAGATCAGGATCTGGGGAAGCAGTCGTCAGCCAAATGTTTATCTTTCATTAAACAGAATGGAAAATGCCCTGTACTTTTATTCTCTTGTGAACGTTGCCTCTTTCTTCAAAGGCAGGGTTGGCAACCTGTTTCTTCAAGGGCCAGCTCGTAAACATTTTAGGCTTTGCAGTATCTGTCCAACGGCTTCTCAACGGTGCAGTTACAGAGCGAAAGCATCCAGGCGTGATACGGGAATTGATGGGCTTGCTGCTTTCTAGGAGGACTATTTACAGACACAGTCAGCCAGGAGGATTTGGCCTGTGGGCCGTTGGTGGCCAACTGGTGCCCTAAGGGGTCTTAGATGGCATGGAACTATCTCGGCTGCCAACATGGATCATAATTCATTGCAAAAGTCAATGTGTTATTATGCTACAACCCCTCCCCCTGCGAAATCAGAGTAGGAAGCAAAAAAGGGTCAGCTAACCCACTCTTTTCCCATTGGTGGTGATGTGGCTAGCCAGGTGGTAACGGAGGCAGCGAACATCTTTGGGTCATTTGAGTGATATCACTGCTCTTGTCCGGATGGTGCAGCCCCAGAAGATGGCATTGGCATGTTTTATGTTGCCTGGAGGGGTGTCTGCCATTTAACTTTCTCCCAGGCCTTCTTTCTCTTGTTTCCTTCATCCTTCTAATCATCTGGATAAAGAGGAAAATAAGGTGAGTGCTGCTGAGCCCCTTTGGAGACATATTACCACTTATTTCTCAGCAGTTTTCAGGCTTTGACCTTATTGCAAAGGCGACCTACGCTACCATCTTGAAGTGTGGGTTGGGATTCACTAGTATTTCCTCCCAGTCTGGGGAGGGCCTACTGAGGAAGGAAAGCATTTTCCAATTTTACAAATGTGATTTCCCCGACAGACTTTCGACAAGCAAGTCGCCTCGTCTTCAGTGGATAGCTTGTGTCTACTTGATTTTGTTAAGCATGTATTGGTTATAGATTATTAGAAGTAGGTCAGCTTCCCGCCATGAAAGCCCTGCTCTTGTTGCTGGAATCACCCCGTTTCAGTCACTTTTAGGTCTTGCGAGAAGGGACATAACATCACCCCTTCTTTTCTGGCTTGCGCTGCGCCAGTGTAACTTAGAAGGTTGTCCTATGGAAAGCCTGCATTGACATATTTTGTTAATTACAGCTGTCAGATTCCTTGAAGTAATTTAATGGTGGGGGAAGACCTAACACGTGTGAGGAGTATTTTTAACCAAGCTGTGTGGGTTTGATAACCATTTGGGGACTAGTAATGGCATCTAGGGCCTCATGTGAGGCAGTGGGGATGCAGTGAGGGGTGGAGGGAGCCGAGGCTGTAAAAGACTTGGGTGTGGGGCAGCTGTTGGGTGATTTGATCCTGAAGTGGGCTGGTGGTCTCCTTTCACGTCCTGCTGACAGTTGTCAGTCAGCCTGCTTTATAGGGTGTGAAATGGACACCTTTCTTGCTCTCTGGGATGGGAGGCTGTCTGGGTGCTGTGAAGAGTGCAGTTGGAATTGGAAGCTTGATCTGCAGGGCATTCATTTCTTTCATTAATTCATTCATTCATTCAACAAGCATTTTTTGAGTGCCATAGACCAGCGTTTCTCAGACTTTATTGTGCATAGAAATCACCGGGCAGTCTTGTTAAAATGCAGATCCTGATTCAGTAGGTCTGGGGTTATTTTCCCTGACGGCCCAAATCAAAAATAACTCCCCAAGTCTCCGATGTAGCCCTTACATTTCTCTGAGATTATCTCGTTTCATGTTTCTTATCTGTCTCTCCCCATTAGAAAATGGGCTCTAGGAGAGCAAAGAAGGTATGTTTGCCTGTCTTGTTCCTGACCGTGTCCTCTCCCACCCTTGGCTATGCCTGGTAGAATGCCTGGCATATAGTTGATGCTCAGTAACATTTGTTGCGTGTAGTATAAGAATTCCTACCCCCAAGGATTCCACTGAGCAAAAAGAGAGGCAGAAAAGTCAGTAACTAACTGTGGTGTGGAGGAAGAGTGTAAGGAAAAGGTCATCGATAAAGACCATGTGAGGTCCAATCCATGTGACTTTAAAATCTCTCTGGGCCTCGGTGTTCTCATCAGTAAAATGAGGTTAAATAATAGTACCTCCCTCATATATTTATTGCAAGGATTAGCTTAGCTAATAGAAGTGAAGCACTTAGCACAGTACCTGGCATGGAGTAGGCCCTCAAGAAATGTTAGTTGTGATGGTGAAATAGTGATGATAATGGTGCTGGTGGTGGTGGTGAGGGAGGGAATGCCTGACATTTTAGGGAAGGCTTCACAGAGGAAGTGCCCTTTGAGCTGTATTTCAAAAGGCAAGTAGTAATTCCTTAGGGCAGTGTATTAGTTACCAACGCTTTGTAACAAATTGTCAAAAACATAGCAGCTTAAAACAACACACATTAAGTATCTCATAGCTTCTGTGGGTCAGGAGGATGGGCATGGCTTAGATGGGTCTCCTCCTGCAGGCTCTGTCGCAGACGGCAGTGAAGATGTCAGTCAGGGCTGGCGTCTCAGAACGCTTGGCTGGGGACGGACCCACTTCCAAGCTCACATGGTTGCAGGCAGAATTCAGTTCCTTCAGACTCAGGACCTCAGTTCCTTCTGTTTGTTGGGCAGAGGCTGCCCTCAGTTCCTTGCCATGTGGGTGTCTCCACTGGGCAGCTTGCAACATGGCAACTTGCTTCATCAAAGCCATAAGAGAGTGATGGCAAAATGGAAGTTATAATCTTAATGTAGCATTATCACAGAAGTGACATTCCTCACCTTTACTGCATTTCGTTAAATAGAAGCAAGTTGTTAGGCTAGTGTACATTCAAGAGGAAAGAGAGATTACACAAGTCTATGGCTATCAGGATTTGGGGATCATTGGGGTCATTTTAGAGTGCGTCCACCATAGGCAACAAGAGGGACCAAGGGTAGGAGAGGCGGGGCCAGCCAGGCAGAGGGAACAGCATGTGCAAGGGCACGGAGACACTAGGGACTGTGTCCTACAGAGGAAATGCCTGTTTTGGAGAATATAGCTGACTGGTGTTTGGAGGAGTGATTGGCGATGCGAAGGGACCAGAAGCTAGAATACATGGTCTCTGGTGCTGGTACCACTGCTCCTGACGATGACGGAGAGTATGTCCCTTGCTTCAGCCTTCCTTTTCCTGTGCTGCATAAAGTGAGGTCAGTTATTGTCACCTGGGTGCCAGGAAACTAGGGGTTCCACAGAGGAAGCTCAGGGCTGCTGGAGAGGGCGCAGGACGTGGGAGGGGAGCATTCCCTCCAGAGCAGCTCTGCTTCATTCTGTGTCCGACACTGGCTTTTCTGCCCAAGGTTTTCTTTTAATGGAGACTTCCGTGACTTAACAGGTTGGGACCACCTGCACTAGCTGTCGTCAGAGGGGCCTCCTGTGCTGTCTTTGTCAGGGTTCACGTGGGCTTGAGTCAAGGCCGGAACCTCAGACCCTGAGCCAGTTGATCGCACTGGCATTGTTTTTCCCATGCAGAGTTAGGAGAAAGAGGGATTTGAAGCTGCCCTGGGGTTGGTGGGCAGGTGAGTTTCTGCGTTATTGGAAAACCCAGTTTCTAAGCTTGTGATCAGAAGAACTGTCTATTTCACTCATTTGGGCACTCACGTAGTCATTTGTTTATTCATTTAGTGCTGTGTTAGGCTCACGGCGTTCAGGGTCATCATGGGGTCCTCTCAGGTTCACCTCCCATGCGTTTTGTTAATACAAAGGACATAGGATAGGAAACTCTGATCCCAACCAGGTTAGGAAGGCAGGTAATCGAGGGTCTGCTCAGCTTGAGGCTTTTCTCTGGAGGAGGGCAGGCGGCCCTGTTTCTTGATATCACTACGTCAGGGTTATTATCCCTCCCTTTTGTGAGAAAACAGTGTCTGTGGGAGGAATGAAAGGATTGGGAAGTGAAAATTAGTAGGGTAAGGAGGACTTGACCCACAGGAGAAGGAAATAGATTTCTCTAGTAGGGTTTTCACTTTCTAGACTTGTGGGTTAAATTCCACTAATCTGGAATGTCCCAGAAAAAAAAAAAAGCTCATTTTTGAGACTGGAGGTATACATCTCTCCCTTTCCTCTTTCCCCTTCACTTGCTGTCTTCCTCTGCATTTTTTTTAACTTTTATAAAAGGCCCTGTTCTTTGTAGAACTCAGAGACAGCTGGTCCTCGTTTTGGAACGAACTGCTACTAACCATCTGTGGGATCTTGGACAAGTCACCCAGCCACCCTGAGCTCAGGTGCAGAGAAGGGGGTTGGACCACGTGATTTCCAAGCCCCTCATGGCCATGCCTGGATGGCTGGGTTCTGTCTGATTGCTGTGTCCGGAAGCATTAAAATTTATTGTCTTCCTTGGAGCCAACTCTCGCTCCATTAAACAGCTTGTCCCTGAGGCAGATGGAGCTGGCAAGGGGCCTGTCCTTAAAAGCAACAGGTTGAGTGCTGGCAGGCTCACAAAGAAGTCTCCAGGGAGGTCCAGCCTCCCTGCTGCTCTCCGGTCAAGGGGTCCAGCCAGGGCCCTCTCACAGCCTGGGGGCAGAAAAGGAGCCCTGCCCCAAGGGAGACGGGCTTACTGAGATGGGTGGGAGGGGAGATGCTCTCGAAAGGCAGACCCTGGAACCCTTGGCAGAGGCAGCTCCACTCATTGGGATCTCAGGGGGGCAGTGTGTGGAGGTCATTCCTGGGATGAGCTTTAGAAGGAAAAGGAAGACCTCCCAGAAAGAGAAGTCGGAGTAATAACAGTTGATGCTTATTTTTCTCCTATTCTATTTTTATCAACAGTACTTGAGATCACGTGGTGCCCCATTTTACAGAGGGGAAACTGAGGCTCAGAGACCTCAAGGGACCTGTTCCAGGGGATTTGGCTGGGAAGTTATGGAGCTAAGATTGGAAGCCAGGTTTGGCTCCAAAGCTCCCCTTTTCTAGTGCACCAGCTAAGAGATTATAATAGGGATGGAGGGAGGGGCTCTCCATGGTCCTGGAGTTCCGGTGGATGTTAGTTTCCTAGGGCTGCTGTGACATATGACCACAAACTAGATGGCTTGACACAAAAGGTGTTTATTTCTGTCAGAAGCTGGAATTCTGAAATCAAGAGTTAATTCCTTCTGGAGGCTCTGAGGGGGAATCTTCCCCATGTCTCTCCCCTAGCTTCGGCTGGTTGCTGCAATCCTTGGTGTTGTTCGCTTATAGACGCATCCTTCCATCTTCTGCCTCTGCGTTCACATGACATTCTCCCTGTGTGTTCTGCCTTCACATCGTCTCCCTCTCTGAATATCTCTATGTCCAAATTTCCCTCTTATATAAGGACACCCGTCAGGGAATTAGGACCTACCCAACTCCTGTATGACCTCATGGTAACTTGATTACATTTGCAAGGACCTCATTCCCAAATTAGGCCGCATTCACAGCTACCCAGCAGTTAGGACTTGAACATCTTGGGGGGACACAATTCAACCCACAACAGTGGGGGTGGCTGTGAGGTGGGAATGTGCAGAGAGGGAGTGGGGTTCATTCACAGCTGGGGCCCCCGAGGCTGGAGAGGCCAGTTCACAGAGGGCTTATGGGCCCTGCTAACGACTTTGAACTCAGTCATAGACTAGGCATTGGGAGGCCATTGAAGGATCTGAAGTGGGGGAAGGGGCAAGAGGGGGCTCTGGGTGCCGTCACACATCCTATAAAACAGCCAGGGGGAGAGGAGAGCAGGGCCCGAGCCAAGGCACTGATGGAAAGGTGGGAGAGGAGGAGAGCGACTGGGGAGGGATTTGGGTGGTCAGGTGGTCAGGGCTTCATCTTGCAGGGAGATGGCAGGAGAGGACGGAATATTTATTGAATGAATTGAAGGAGACATAGAGAAGGAGGGTGGCTTTTCCTTGAAGGAGCAGAGAGCATAGTGGGAGGAAAACCGTGTGAGAGAGGCAATGGAAGCCAGGTCACTCCACCTCATGGACATCAGGTTTGTCTCCTAGGAAATGTGGGATCTGGACCCCTTAATCTCAAAGTTTCCTTCTGGCTCTAACATTCCAAAGTTCCTGTGATTCTAAATCCGTGCAGGCTGCGGCAATCAGAGAAGGCTTCTTGGGGGAGGCGGTCTTGACTTAGGGGTAGGATGTGGAGGGGCAAGAAAGTTGGGAGGGTGTTTTAAGGTTGGGGACAGCCTGTACAGAGACCCAGTACTGGTGATGAGGGCAGTTGCACCTGGGGCCATGAAAGGACCAGCTTCTTTGCTCCAGGAGAGCCTTTCCCTGCAGGCAGTGGCAACTTCTGTTCTCTGTCACAGGGACACACAGTTACCGTCCCTCATCAAGATTTCAGTCTCAGCTTTCACAGAACACTTTGTGTCTTCAGACAAATGAGACTTGGAAACCAAGCCCCCAGTCCCTTCACCTGCACACTGGGGGCTGCCATGTCTCTCCCCTCTCTCCCTCCATTCCTTTTCCAAAGTGTGTCACATTAATTCCGCCCTGCTGTCATCCTCCTCTCCCTTTAGACAGAAACTCTTCATTTCGAGTCCTCAGGCACCAGTAGAATCATCTCTAATAGAAACTTTTCAAAACGGCTTTAAGTGGTTGCCAGAGGAGAGGGGGTGGGCAGTATGGGTGAAGGGGGCTGAAAGGTACAAGCTTCCTGTTATACAATAAATCAGTTCTGGGGATGTGATGTATAGCTTGTTGACTATAGTTAATAATACTCTATTGAATATTTGAAAGTTGCTAAGAGAATAGATCTGAAAAGTTCTCATCACAAGAAAAGAAACCTGTAACTGTGGTGATGGATGTTAAACCAGACTTATTGTGAACATTTCACAATATATACAAATATCGAATCATTGTGCTGTATGCCTGAAACTAATATAATGCTGTATGTCAGTTACATCTTAATTTAAAACTGGGAAAAGCCTCTGTGTGGGTGACTGCTTCCTAACAGGTTAGTCACGTACCCAGCATAAGGAAACAGTGCAGTTAGATTCTCCATCTGGGTTCGGTATGGAGCCCTGGTCTCCCGCAGGTGGATGGTGAGTCTGAGGGCAGGGCGTGTGTCTTGCAGCTTTGGGTTCCCCTCTGGGAGGGGAGGTGGTGGGTCCTCAGTATTAATCCATGGGGTGGGGGTGGGGGTGGGGGTGGGGCACGCTTCCTCTGCTGTGCTTCTGGAACACTGTGGGTCATCCTCTCTCTTCTAGAACTTCTGGGCTCGGACACCTCTCTGGGCATCTCCATCTCCCAGTTGTGAAATGAGGGATAGGAACATTGCTTTGTTTGTTTTTAAAATCTATGGATCCTCAAAGCCTAACACAGTACTTGGCATATAGTGAATGTTCAACAAATTAGCTTATCCATTCATTTTGCAGAAACTCGTTAAGCACCTGCTATCCCCATGCCAGGCACTGGAGGTAAAGCAGTGAACTAAGCAGACGGAGTCCCTGCTTTCACGGAGCTTCCATTTCAGTGGGGAAGACAGACCGCCAGTAACTAAACACATGTGTGGGAAATAACATAATTTGGGGTGATGAGGAATGCCGTGAAAGTAGGGTTAGGGACGAGAGTGGGAAAGCTATTTTGGAAGTGATGGTTGAGGAAAAACCTCTCTGAAGAGGTGGCTTTTTAGCAGACACTTACGGGATGTCAGGGCTGAGCCATGCGCAATTCTAAGGGGAGAGTGTTCGTGGCAGAGGGACCACCAAGGACGAAGGCCCAGAGGTGGCGATGAACTTGGTATGTTAAAGGGAATGGTATGGCTGGGGTGGAGTGGGAGAAGTAGGCAAGAGCTAGGTCATGGGATCGTCAAGGTCAAGGTGGGGTGTTTGATTGTTTATAATCCAGGTGAGCAACGATCTGGATACACATCAAGGGCCTGTAGGAAACTGAATTAGAATTGGGAAAAGACAGCAGTTGTGTTAACATTATTCTACTCAACTCTGCTTGTGGTTCACCCTCTGTTCATATAGAGAGAGACATCGCTTTAGAGTTAATCTAGGAATTCAACGTGGTGGAGCAATAGGAAGGCGTGGTTGGGCCATTCGAGGGGTTCATGGTAACTTCTCAGAATTCTGTCTTGTGGGGGTCAATTAACACTCAAACATGGCTGAACGCGGGAAAAGCATCTTGAGATAGGAGGTGGGGCTGGTCGTGGCCCAGTAGGCAACACCACTAATTTAGGGTGCTGTATCGTTGGCTGGCAGAAAAGACACCCGACTTGAACTTGGAAGAAGATAAGGGATGAGTTTCAGTTTCCCCACTTACTGAGTGATCTTGAGTGATTAGTCATTTAATCTCTACAAGCTTAGTTTCTGCAGCTGATGTCCTTGTTCTGTGTATCCGTAATGAATAAGGAAACCGTTTGTAAAGTGTCACCATTATTCTGAAGAAGGGGCTGGGCCTACACTATCACCCTCTATTAGAGCACAGTACCTTGACGTTGGGGGCTGCATGTTACCCATCCTGCGTCGGTTGGACTTAGCGGAATGCCAACGGTACTAGAAGGTGCTTGTTGGATTTTTTGTGAATTGAATTCTGCTGTGGTCAGCAGAGTTCCTTAGGGACAAAGTCTGGACTAGAAGTATCCCATAACATGGAAGAGGACCCCTAGAATTGGAGCTCAGCCACTTTGGGGCTGTGTGGCTTTGAACAGATCACTTAACTTCCCTGTGGTCCTTTTCCCCAGCTGTGAGATGAATAGATAATTTTACCAATTTTACCTGGTGCTTGTGAAGACTGGATGGGAAAACACAAATGTACATATTGTGACTGCTGTTACACGTCCCCCAAATAACAATGGCTTACAGAAGGTCATCTCTCACAAAACTATCCTGACGTGGCCTGATGTGGCAGCTGCGTGGTGTCAGAGGCCCAGATTCCTTTTATCTTGTGTCTGCCATCCCTAGAGTGTTGACCTTACTTACCCACGTGGTCCAAGATGGCTCTCCACTACATCTGGAAGTTGACACAGCACTTTGGCTTACATCCCATTGGCTGGAACCAGGCCATGTGGCCTACTTCTTCTCGCTGCAAGGGAAGCTGAGAAATCTAGCCTTTATTCTAGTTGCCTTTCTAATCCTATGAAGGAAGGTGAGATTAGATTATGGCAGACGTGGGGAGGTGGGGGACAAGTCAAGTCTGTGCCACAGCAAAAGAAGAGATTTCTAAACCTTGACATGGAAGTGACTCAGCGGTCACTGGTAGCTTGAATTGAAATTGATTTTAGTCTCCTGAGTCTGATGGAAACCATACCCCCATTTTTTATTGTTATTGTTATTTTTATTGCATGCTTACTCGGTGCCAGCCACCGTGCCTCACGGATACTATTTCCAGTTAATCCTCATATCAGCCTTGTAAAGGATGTCCCAGTATAAGACTCATAAGCACAAAGCCTTTTTTTCTCTCTGCCTTGACTGTCTCCATTGCTTTATGCATGGATTGTTTAATAATCGAGATAGCCTTTTCTTCAACAAGTTTAGTTTCAGCTTCTTCTAGCCACCCAGAACTTGACTTTCTCAACCATTAATTGGCAACAAATAAACCCACCCATTTTTGGCATGGTGTAGCCTTGTGGAAATGGTGTTCTGGTTCTGGATTTGGGGCAAGTACTGTGGATATTTGCTCTTTGTGGTTTTCAGGGCTCATGCAAGTGGCCTTCCGGTGGTTGTGTTGCGTTGTCGAGAGGGTCACAGGATAGGCTCTGTCAGACTCTGGAATGTGTGGGGGGCTGGGGAACATTTCTCTACAGTGCTTGGTTTTTCTCCACAGTCAGCTCCTGCTTACTCTCTGTGTGGGGGGCTGGCACCACTAAGGTGAGAGTGGAATATATTCTCAGGACAGCTGTTTGAAATCCTCCTTTGTGGATATACTGAGGAGGCATCAGGGATTGTGAGGAAGGAGTCCCCTCTTCCAGGAATGCTGTCCAGAGGGATCCAGTCTCCCTCCTTCCTGCAGCTCCAACAACCAGCACACCCCCAAACAGGCTGAGGCCTGGATTCCCCTGGGGGGTCTTCATGGTTCAGCAAAGACTTAATGTTTCCCTGTGGGGATTGGCCCATCTGGGGCATTAACTCTAGAATCTGAATGCGTGGGTTTGGATCCCAGCCAGGCCACTCTGTGGCCCCCGATCTGTGCAATGTCTGGAGCCACATGGGAAACATATGATGAAGGAATGAATGAACTGTGTGTTGCCTTGGGCAAGTCACCGAATCTCTCAGTGCCTCAGTTTCTTATGCATAAAGTAGGGATAATAGTGCTTACCTCTTAGTGTTGTGGGGAAGATTAAATGAGAAAGTACTTCTGAACTCTGAATCACAGTGCCCAGTGTGTAACAGGTGTGCAAAAACTTGAACTGCTGTTTTTATGTTCCTGTTACCCCTGACTGCTCAAGGCTTTTAGAGCCCACTTCCTTCTCCTTCTTGAGCCCTATCAGGTTTTACCCACTTTCTCCCCAAGTCTGCTGATGGATGGGATGGGACTGTCCAAGATGGGAATCAGTGATCGTTTGCCAGAGTATTTCCCCGCCATAAGATATTTGTTGTTCACCCCAGGGGTGGGGGTGGGGCTTTTTTTTTTTTTTTTTTTAAAGGAGGGCACAGCTCACAGTGGCCCATGCAGAGATCGAACTGGCTACTTTAGTGTTATCAGCACCACACTCTAACCAACTGAGCTAACCGGCCCCCCCGGGGGAGGGGGGCAGGGGGCTTTGATGGTGGCGACTGGAGGCTTCCTGGTGGCAGGTGGTAGTAGAACCAGCTGCAGATGTGTCTGCACCTCCATCCTGGAAGGGAGTCTAGAGACCACCTCATGCAGCCCCCATTTTTTTAGGACTTTAGTGAATTGCCTACTGTGTGTTAGTCTGTGGCTCAGAATGTCCCCAGCAGCCAGACTGTCTGTCACTGGTGGTGTTCAAGGAGTCTGCAGGGAGCGGGGACCAGGGTGCGGGGGGCAGAGTGAATGCACGAAGGCGTCAGGGCCCAGGGAATCTGTGGTCCTCGTGTCGCTGGTCAGCTGCCGCAGCGTTAGTTGGAAGCCTGGCTAATTAGCAATTCCGTGGTTGGTCATTTGTTGTGCTTCTCTGCCCTGGAGATTCGGCAGGTCCCCAGGTCATCTCTTAGGAAGGAACACAGCATACCATTTTGTTGAACCGCTGCAACGTATCCCTCTGCCCTGCAAGCTGGGGGCAAATAGCAATGGTTCCTGAGAAGTTGGGACAAAAACACCCAGACGCACGTTTACTGAGCGTCTGTGAGGAGTAGGATGGGCAATGTAGGAACCACCTTGGGGGTCCTTTGTGCACCCTCTTCTGGTCCCACTTCCCGGGGCCTGTCGATGTTCCAGACTCTCTGGCCCGGCCCCACCCCCGCCCACTGTCTTTGCAGTGTGGGAAGAACAGCACTTGGAAGCCATTTGCTGGCTGTGTGACCTGCATGTGAAGTGCATTTATGATGCTGAGCCTCAGTATCACCTCTGTGATGGGAATCTGGAATGTTCCTCAGACAGGTCCGGTGGCTTCATGGTCCCTGTAAATTACTTCTTTCTCCGTTCCTTTTCCTAAGCTCTATCTCAGACTCCATAGAAGTCATTATTGTCACTTGTATGAAATTCCTCTCTCTCCCTTTTCGAAGTTGCATAGAGCGCGGTGGGGGTGGGGGTGAGGGGGAGGGGGTCATTGATAGAGTGAAAGCTGCTCATAACAGAAATTAGTTTAGACTCTCACAGGGTTGTTATTGTGACTCAATGGCTGTGCAGAAATTCTGGGAATCGTGGGAAGTCATTCCTCCATCCCCCACAGGTCCCAGTGGAGGAGAAATGTTGTGCCCACTGCCTTGGGGCCTGTGGCACGTGCTTGCAGGGGGCCAGTGGGACTGGACTCGGGAGGGATCTTCTCAACATAAACAGCAGTTCTTACTCTTTCTGCAGCAGAGGGAATGCTTTAAACTCATGAGTGTGGCCTTTGTAACTGAGTGCTCACAGCATTTGAACTAACAGGCCTTTAGAGATTTTAAAATATCCTCTGTTTGGGACACAGGTGACTATTCGGGGCCTTAGAACTATCAGGAGTGTCCTTTGAGCTGATCCAGGTAGCAGCAACACAGCTTCCATCTTGCCTTCGGGTGACCATATCAGACATCACCCTTCTCCGTTCTGAACCTGAGTGGATGGAGCCCTAGAATCCTTTCCCACGGTGCCCGAGCCTGAGAAACCCTGTGCCTTTGCAGTGATAGGAACTGAGACCCAGCGGCAGCCGGATGTCTCAGTTGGTTAGAGCGCGAGCTCTTAACACAAGGTTGCTGGTTCGATTCCCGCATGGGATGGTGGGCTGCGCCCCCTGCAACTGAAGATAGAAAACGGCAACTGGACTTGGAGCTGAACTGCACCCCCCACAACTAGATTGAAGTACAGTGACTTGATTTGGGGCTGATGAGCCCTGGAGAAACACACTGTTCCCCAATAAAAAATCAAAGTGAAAAAAGAAAGAAACCGAGACACAGAGCCTCAAGTATCCAGCTCAAGACAGCTCTTCTTGTTAGGGGGGTTCACACACACACACACACACACACACACTTTATATGTGTATACACCTACACATACATGTTCACACATGCACAGTGTGTGTGTGTGTGTGTGTGTGTGTGTGTGTGTGTGTGTGTATGTGCGTTTTCCCCCTATACCTTTCAATCTGAGGTTCTCAATCAGGACCAGTTCACCAGAGGCAAAATTTGCGGATGTGTCTAAAGAATAAATGTACTCTCACACTGAAAATATCATAGCCATTGAAGCTGGAGAAATGAAAGTTGCAAGAATCTTTGGGAAATTGAACCACATGGGTCCAAGTGCCACATCTCCTGGAACGGGTGAAATACACCTGGGATTGAGGATGACTGACCTGTTTGGGACATTTTTAGGTAGGCAGGAAGTACAGTTACAAAATATCGTCAAGATTCAATCAGACCTGGCCGAAAATACAGTCCTTTCTTAGGAGGCAGAAAAAGGATGGTTTGAACTGATTTGTTTCTCTATGGATAGAAAGGTGTTTCCTGGGTACATTGGGCTAGTATCATTGCCACTCTTTCCCTGCCACCTCTTCCATTTCCTGTGTCCTTTAAGATCCAGCTCCCTTCTCCAGGAAACTTTCCCTCTGCTGAGTGCCCACAACACCTCTGATTTCACTCCTGTTGAAACACACTGTCTTGTGTTGTGTGGTTCTGTCCCCATTGAGATGTTCCCATGAGTTGTGCAGAAGATTTAGAGGCTAAGCTTGTCCATGCATCTATGGCTTCCCAGGACAGGTGACCTTGGGGAAATACCTGTTGCTTTTTTACACCAGGATTCAGAGGGTGGGTTGGGCCCCCAAGACCGGGGCTGCTGTTTAGGGTTGGGGGCTTCTGGCTTCGTGGATGGTTTGGTGCTTTGACTGGGGGAGGAGCCAGGCTCTCCTGTCTGCCTAAAGTCTGTTCCTCCTCTGCTGTCTGGCAGCTACTGTTGTCATGGAACAATGAGAAGTACTATGACAGTGGGCCTCTCTCCTATTGTTTGTGCATCATCTCCTCTGTTTGCCCCCCTTAGCCCTCAGCCCTGCTGAGACAGGGGACTGGGGCCGTGAGCTGAGCCAGTTTTAATTGAATTCTGCTTGCTGCACCTTTACTGATGAACTGTAAGTCAGTAACTTTGAATAGAGCTAAGATGAGGTGGGCGTGGCTTGTGGCTGGCTACCTAGTTGCTTCCTGAGACTTGAATGTCATCTTGACATTTTATAAATGTGACTATGGGAATTGCTGATGGGACCTTCCCTAGAAATACAACTGTTAATGCTTTGCTACGCATTTTACATTTAGTAACTCACTAAGCCTGAAGACAGTATCATCTCCATTTTACAGATGAGGAAACAATCTCAGAGAGGTTAAATAACTTGCACAAGGTCACACAGCAAGTAAGAGACAGAGCTGGGATTCATTCCCTGGCAATACAGTTTTATCATCTGTGCTCTTAACCAGTATTCTATACTGCCTTTCTACTTCTAAAATAAAAGTTGAAAGCTACCCTCAGAGATCTTTAAAATAAAGGTAGGTCATTAACTCTTTAAGGCAGTGCTGTCTCATGTATGTAGCTACATTTATTAAGCATTTACTTAATAAAGTAAGTAGTTAAACGTGTGCCAGGCACTCTTAAGTGCTCTCAAAGTAGCTTATTAATCCTCACAGCAGCCCTGAGAGCTAAGTTTTACTGTTATTCCCATTTCACAGATGAGAAAACGAAGGCATGGGAATGTTCAGTAATTGATTGATCCAAAGTCACAACGCCAGGGTGTAACAGAGCCAGGATTGGAACCCAGTCGTCTCGCTCCAGATGGCACACAAATAAGTAAAACTACTAGCTTGTAAATCAAAACCAGACAAACTTCTTTAGTTTGTTATTCTGGTGGAAGAAATTCTAGAGAAGCCTCATGGAGTAGACATATTAGTTACCAGAGCACAGTTTATGAGACCCCCCCTCAATTTTTCAGAATGTGTTATATTCTGAATGAAAAAAAGGCGCATGACAAATACAACCTGCTCAATTTATTTAAAGGAACAACCTTTAGGATTTGTGGACATTTACTTACAGACAAATCTCCCTTACATTCTTAGTTTTCTGTTCTGAGCAGTTACCTTTAAAACTTAGAGAAGAGCTCGGAGGGTGTCTGATTCCATTTTGTAATCTCCCTAACACATAGCTCTGGAGCTGAGTACATCACAGCTAACATGCTGGATTGATGGGAAACTGAAGTGTTACGCCTGGGATGAGGACAGAATGAGACGGGGGAGATTCCAGGCTAGGAATTAGTGGTCCAGATTATACGGGGTACCTCTAAGGTGCCCAGGCTACACCTTATCCATCTACCTGTCCCAGCTCATGGGCCCCTGGGGATCAGTCATGGCGTTGAAGTTGATGGTGGTGCAGGTAGTCATGAGGTGGTACCCTTGACCACACTGGGTCGGAAGCCCCCAATGCCTGGCTTTCCCTTTTGAGGATGAGCACTCAGCGCCCCCCTCTTGACTCAGTTTCATAATCTTATTTTACAGTTGGTGGAAGAGGACACGATTGCGAAAGAAACTACTCCCTTTGCAGTGAAAGCACTTGGCCATCTGAGCAGCCCCACTCCACAATCTGCCAAATTGCTAAACTCAGAAACAGTTAACGGTCTTGACATAGCTGACAAGCTACAAAACGGACCCTGCCTGTGTCTGAGCTCCACGGCGGTGTCAGTGGAGTAAGACACGAGCATCTGTGAGTGAGGCTGTGATCCAACCCATTTGGGAGGATCTAAATTAAATCTGTCCCCCCTGCTCCCCTATCCTTACGGCGAAAGGGTTAAGTTTCACAAGAGCCTGGCTCAGGTGCCTGTTTCTCTCCTCCACCCACACCCTGTTTATTCCTCTCCCAATCACTCTCGTTGTTGTTCTGGCTGTCTGAGAGAAAGTTGACTCATTTTTAACATTTCACAAGCCTCCCCCTCCCACTAGAAGGTACGTGAGCAGCTGAGGATTTTACCATCTGTGAACCCTTTACACTCCCAGTAGATTCTCTTTCTACCTTCGTGACGCTGTTCATCCAACCCATGCCATGCGCCTTCTCTGTGTCCCATCTACTCTCTCTGTCTCTCCTGAGAGAGAGACGTGGATTCATGTCAGGAATCCAGCTGGGTGGTGACGGGCATGGGATGACCTCAAAAAGAACTCCATTGCTTTCCTTCCTTCCAGAAAAATGCCAGGCATTTAGTGTCAGGGAGAGGGAAGTGAGTACACAGGGTTTTGCCCTCAAGGAGCTCATGAATTGAGGAAGAAAGGCAACTATATGGATGGTGCTAATTGCTTGTGTTTATTGTATGTTCAGGATGTGCAAGACACTGGTTTTCCCGAATGGTCTCATCTAACCCTCACAACATCCCTGTGAGCTTAGGAATTTTCTTCTCCTTTTAGAGATGAGAGAATGGTAAGGAGGATCGGTGAATGGGCCCAGGCCACATAGCTGGTTGGTGGCGGACCCAGCTGTCTGTCTTCAGAGGACAAACAATATTATTATTATTACTACTACTACTGCTATTTATTGAGTGCCTACTATGTGCCGTGTATCAAGTGCTTACGTTTGTGCTATCTTTGTCTCCATAAAATGCTATGAGGATGGTTTTATCAGAAGGTCATGATTTACTGGGGTTCCTATGGTAGGAAGTGACAGCATGGGACTTACACCAAAGTTTGATTCTAGAACTTCCAGGCTCCTAAATCCTGGGCTGTAGCACGTCTCATTATAGCAGTGGAAGATTTACCATCAAAGCCTGCCCCCTGTTAGAGTGAAAGGAGGAACTATTGAAAATGACTCCAGGACCACAGGCACAAAATGGGGTGATCCAAGGGTGCCTGGGTTCTGTGTTCACCCTAAATACGATGTACAAGTCAGTCAACAAGTGTTTTCTGAGCGCCTGGTGTGTGTAGGACAGAGGGGCCCCTACAGCTTGATGTTCAGGCCCTGGGGGGCCGTGCTGGTTCCCGCCAGGTAGGGGTGAGTGCTCTGAGGAAAACACAGGATAATGAGATAATGGGAGGCCCGTGAAGGCCTCCCTCCGGCAGAGACACTTCAGCTGCAGGTCCAGTGATAGGCTGGGTGAAGAGGGTCTTGCCCGAGGCAAGTGAAGGAGAAGGACATTTCAGAAGCAGGAACAGCTTGACTGTTGGAAGGAACAGAAATACCCTGATGTGCCCTGAGATCTGGCACTGGGTGTGTGTGTGGCCAGAAGGTGACAGTCAGTGGGTGACTGTGGGTGAGGTGGAGTGCCCTATAGCTCCCTCCTGAGGGACGCTGCTCTGGAGATAGCAGGGTTGGGGCCTCTTCGTTATCGGAAGGGCCCCCAACCCCCTCCCGCCTCCTTCCCCACTTCGGCAGTGCTCAATCATTATTTGTTGAAGTATCCCTTGGCTTCTGGCCTGGAGAGCAGAGAAACTTACATTTGAAATAAAAGCGTTGGCTTCTCTAAAACTCATTCTTGTCACCTCTAAGCCGAAGGTGATTTGTCACCTCTAAGCCGAAGGAAGATGGCATGCAGGCAGTAAGTTTTGGTCTTTTTTAAAATAATAAAGATGTGAAAACCGTCATCTTGTAGATTTGTGCCCTCTCAAGCACATCCACATGCAACATGTTAATAAATAGGGTAATAGTCGCACTCTTTTGTGCTCATTATATGAGTCTCGTTGGTTTGAGACCTTTTGTTGCATTAGCTCATTTAGACAAACAACTCTGTGAGCTGAGTACGATTTTTATTCCCACTCTAAAGATGTGGAAGCTGAGGTCTAGAGAGGTGAAACGTAAGGAGCCCAAGGTCACACAATTGGGAGAACACGGGCTAGAATCCCTGACACAAGAGTCCGGGAGGCTCCCGGGGCAGGATCATCAGGCCCATTTTACAGAGGGAGAAGACTGAGGTGCAGTGATCAAAAGGGTATGGAAGAGAGTTGGGCCTGGAATCTGGGTGTTCTGGTTCTGGCTGATGGTCCAGTAGCAGAGGGAAAGGTGGTAGAACAGTATACTGGGTGCCTTGCCCTGACTTGTCAAGCACTCGAAGTCCAGGGCCTCCTGGAAGTGGAAATCCAGCCCTGGGCAGCCTTCACTGAGAGCGGGAGCTGGCAGCGGTCCCTGTGGCCACACCCCTTTGGACATTTCTAAAGCCCATGCAAGGGCTGCATCTGGTTTATGTACCCCCTCTGATGGGACTTCAGCCTCTTGTACCCCGGCCCTCTCAATGCACCCCAGAGTCCCCCAAACCACGCGGGACACTTTGAAAAGGGCTGTTTCCTGGGCTTTGAGATAGTCCTGTTGAATCAGGATCTCGATCGTGGGGCCCTGGAATCGTGTTGACCTCACGCCAGGCCGTTCTGAGAGGTGTGCAGGTTGGAGAACCCCTGGTCTCGGCCTCAGCACTGAGACCCCAGACGGGTGAAAATGACTGTGATTCACTCTAAGGTTCCACACAGGACCTTAGATGCTTCCACACAGGACCGTGGTTCCTTTGGCCAGGGGAAGGGCTGTTATATCATCAGCCCCAGGCATTTGGGGACGTGCTGGAAATAGCTCACTGGCTGAGTGTTTCTACTTTACATCAGTGTGATTAGGTGTGTCTGGGGGTTGCAGCCTAACTTTTCCTTTTTTTGTATCTTTTTAAAGAACTGTGGTAAAATATATATAACATAAAATTTACCATTTTAACCATTTTTAGGTGTACAGTTAAGTGGCATTAAGTATATTCTCATTGTTGTGCATGCAGCCCAATCGAGAGTGCTCCTTTTGGAACATTCTAGGAAGGAGCGGCTATGCACCTATTAGGAGCTTAATAACTGCTTTCAGATGACAGTGGAGCCATGGGAATTATTGGGGTGATAAGGTAAATTATTGGGTATTAAGTAGGCATCCCCACTTCTGACTTTTCTTCTGAGCAACTTCTGAGAGAGGCTGGTGAGATGTGTTCAATGTGCAATTTCTGTTTCTGGGCCAGGCAGGATGATGAGTTCATTGTCTGGTCAATATCAAGGGCCACTTCCCCTGCCTCCCCCAGGCCCCTCAGCAGAATAGAGGCTATCTCTACAAAAAAATCCAAGTGTCCCTCCACTGTGTGTATTGGTAAGAGGCAACCCACAGTCAGGGCTGGGACTAGGGTTTCACATGCTGCCTACCCAAGACGGATCTGGTGGAGAACCACACAAATAGGCCCTTTTATATTTAAGAGGCTATTTTTCTTTTTCTTTCTTACTGTGTGTCAACAAAAGATCTGTGGACAATCTTGTTATACATTTCACACTGCTGACTTCATAAGTGTAAGAGCAATCATGACCCATTTACATTTTTTGGTGCATTTGGGTTTATTTCTGTGGTTACTGTATTCTGAGGAGGCCTACAAAAGCTGGCCTGTTCAGTGGTGGAGCACGTTGCCAATGGAATTTTGGGGAGCCTCACAGCAGTGGAAGGGCGGGCACGAATCAGTGAGCAAACTCAGAGTTACAGAAGTATTACATTTTGCAGCTGGAAGGAATCTTGTACAGGGTAACCCCCCCTTATTTAACTATGAGGGTATTGAGACCCAGAAAGGGGGGTGGGTCCCTACCCAAGGTCACAGGTCTCGTTAGGGACCCAGCCCAACACTGGCTGCCTGGTCTCCAGCCCACTGACTTTCCACTGCCTCAGACCTTCCGGTCCTTGAACTCTGGCTTCTGTCGCGTAGATAGCTTGCTCTATAATGAACCTAAGGTCTTTCCAAATTCATTTATGGGGTTTGTGACTTCTCTGTTTTTCTTTTCCTGTATTTGGGTAGAATCAGTCTTTCCTTCTGAGCAGACCTTTCTCTTTGAGTTTCTTTTCTAAGATCTTTATCTTCTTGATTACATTTTGGACCTCCCCAACCCCCCGCCTCTGTAATGAGACCCCTGGGTACGCTGGTTCTCTCTCTAGGATGGCAGCACAGCTGGTTGAAAAGGGGAAACTGAGTCATCAGCTTTCTGGCATGGCTTATCCTTTCTCAGAATTCTGAAGTCCCATTATTTAGTCTGGGAAGTGACTTGCATGTAAGCTTCAGAAAGAACTCAGCAGAGCTCTCTGTGATAGATTCTTGGGGAGGCCATGGAAACTGGCTGTATATGTCTTAGAGAGAGACCACCACGTGAGAGCCAGACCCCACTCTCCCGAGCAAAAACTAGGAAGGTTCCGGGCTCTTGTGACATGCAATTGTCTCAGCTGCAAAGTTGCATTAATTAATTGACTAAATCCTAAATGTTTATTGAGGACTTATTTTGTACTGGCTCCACTCAAAATAGGGGATATACAAATGAGTTTAACAGTGTCTGTGACGTAAGGAAGAGGCATTGAGTAGGTGCGCAGGTACCTATTAAGGGGCTTAATTACATGCTTCTGTTTCCTCGTTACCCCTAAAGATTGAGAGACGCTGTGGAAAAACAGCATGGAGATGCCTCAAAAAATTAAAAATAGAGTTTCCATATGAAAAACAGGATGGAGATTCCTCATAAAATTAAAAATAGAGCTTCCATATGACCCAGCAATTCCACTTTGGGTGTTTATCCGAAGAAAACAAAAATACGAATCAAAAAGATATATCTGCACCCTTGTGTTCACGGCAGCATTACTTACAATAGCCAAGATACGGAAGCAACCAGGTATCCATTGATAGACGAAATGATCAAGAAGATGTGGGCCACACACAAACACGCACACTCCCCCACCCACCCAGTGGAATGTTGCTCAGCAATAAAAAAAGAAAGACATTTTGCCATTTGCAACAATATGGATGGACTAGGAGGGGAATATGCTAAGTGAAATAAGTCAGAAAAAGACAAATACTATATGATTTCACTTGTATGTGGAATCTAAACAAAAGCAAAACAAATGAATAAAAAAAGAACGAGAGAAAGCTGCTGGAAGAATTGCGGACCCTTGAACCTCAGTGGGGGCTGCATCTGTTCTTCACCACCGTGTTCCCGTACCGCATGGATGTTCAGTGGATAGTTTTTCAGTACACAGCCTCTCTCTCTTTTTTTAAACTTTCGTATGGGAGGCAACTCTTACGTAGACGGAGTAAGACTGAACTTAGGTCTTACTTCCTTGGGTTTCAGTCTCTGCTCAACCACTTGGCTCTGTGTCCCTGAACAAGTCACTTAGGTCCCCGAGCCTCCATTTCCTCCTCAATGGAACGGAGATGCGGTGATTAATGTTGGGACCGTGAGTGCATCACTTAGCTTCTCTGACCTCGCATGTCTAATTTTTAAAATGAGAGGCCAGTGAGGATGAGTATGGAAAGGCCCCCTGGAATAGGCAGATAGTTAAACAGATATTCATTATTATTATTCCCGTGTCTGGAATGGGCTATTTACTGTTTGATCTCAAAGGAAGTTTCAAGAGAATAACTGTATTCCAACGTGGGTAACTTCTGATTGCCAGTATGCAGGGATGTGTTTCCTGGGCCGTGCCCCCAGGCTCAAGCACTGATCCTGCTGCCTGACTATGCCCAGCCAACGGTGCTCGTGAGATGCACTGGAAATTTGAATAACTCTTTAGGCCAAACATAATTGGAGCCTTTCAGCACTGCCCGGCTAACCAGAAGCAATGTTTTGGATCATCTGCCATTCTCACACCATTCTCTCCATCAGCGTGGATAATCAAGATGCACACAGAACTGGAACTGTTATTTGTAATTGAAGACCACGGACCACGGTCACAAAAGATTAGCCCTAAGAAACCCCTAAGTAACCGGTTCCCTTTATTTCTATAGACTTTTGAAGAAAAAGACCTGAACTTTGAATAAAACCATTTGCTTTTCGCTTTCACGGCTTTCAGTTTTTTTAGTAGGGGTTGAAGCCAGAAATCATTTATGACTTTCCCCCCATACATTATAGGTTTTGGGGGATAAAATATCTTTCGCGGTTTCTGTTAACAAGAAGGAAGATTCCAGCCTTAAGCCAGAATATAAAAGAAAATTGAAACTGAAGATTGGTTTCTGGATTTGACTAAAGTTTTCAGTACTGTTCAGCCATAGTAAAGCCCCAAGGTTTTACTATCTGCACAGGCTGGTATAATAAAGTTCAGGACGTTTTTTAAAAAGGGGATTAATTAGGTCAATTCTGATAGAGGTTATGCTCTCTGTTTCCAAATACCACAAGACTCAATTTCTTATTTTCAGTGGGAGTTTTAAACCCTTCTGCACCATAGACACATAAATTCTGGATAAATTAAGACAAAGATGAATGAATACTCAGTATGTCAGATTCAATCAAAGAATGGTAGACAAGTATGTAACTGAGCCTTCACACCAGACACAGAATTGTGTCCCATTCAAAGCTTCCTGGACTTATAAGGAGCCCAGTTCTTCTCTCTCTGTACTTGTATTCTTCTCTGATGTAGTTGGGTCCAGATGATTTTTGTCAAGAAATGGGTCCTCTCTCCCCTGGGGCTTCCTATTTCAGTTGGAAGGAAGTGAGATTTTCATCTTTCTTATAGTGGCTTGCGTGATTGAACCATGCAGAAGTTTAGGTTCCAAACAAACTCATTGTGACAAGCAAGCAAAGCCCTGAGCATTGACGTTTATTGAGATCAGAAGGACGCGAAAGACAAAAGTGTCCTCTCTGCTGTTTCTGTGGCCTTCCCTGTTCTGTCCCGACTTCCCTCTCTGCAAAGTCACCCTCCCTTGACCTTGGCCATCCAGGAGCCTACTTCTCCTTCAGCCTTTTTGTAGAACCTCTCATAAACAGATGCTTCCTGCATCTTTATTCTTAGGGACATAGGGACCTTCTCCAAGGAACATTGCCCTTCTTTAGCTTCTGCTGGAGGAATAACCTCAAACTTGGTCACGTGGCAGGTCACTTGGAAGTCATCGTGCTATGTTAATATTTTTGAGACATTAGTACTATCTATGTCTCTATCTATCATCTATCTGTCTGTCTGTCTGTCTGTTCTTTCTGTCTATCTATCTATCTATCTATCTATCTATCTATCTATCTATCTATCTATCATCTATCTATCTATCATCGGTCTATCATCTATCATCTATTTGTCTGTATCTATCTATCTACCTACCTATCTATGATTCAAGCAAAGCTATGTCAACTGTTTAAAAAAGTTTTATGGAAGAAAAGCTTGATAATTGAGAAACTTTTGCCCTTATTTGTTTGTTTTTGGTGTTGTGGTTTTCTAGATTTTAAGAAAGCTGGTTATTATTTGATTTAGTGACCAAATACTGGAGAGTTACTAGAAACCATGGATTTAAAGGCTCAGTGTCTGGAATTTCTGGCCCCAGCAAGAGCTGGGGTTGTTTTTTGGAGAAGGGTTGGGTCTTACGATAGAGGGTCTGTCTGGTACTGCTGAAGACCCACGACCTCGGTCTGCCCTAACACTCACGGGGTGTAGTGGTGTCCACTGCCATTCAGGACACCAGGGCAGGGACCTTGGTGTCGTGATGACTGGCTTGGGCACGGGGCTGTCTCAGGGGGCCCGTTATCCTGGGGCTTCCTTGCCTGCCCCTGAGCAAGCCCTCTATTTGGGGTCATCGTCAGAGGACACAGGGCGTTTCAATGCTGAGGCATGTTGCCAATTGGACTTGAGGATATTTCTCTTGGCTTGGAAAACAAAGCATTAAACTTGAAGCACCTATAGAGAGAGAAGGGGAGGGAAGAAGAGGAAGAGAAAGAAAGAGAAGGAAAGGGAACACGTTCCTTCCGGGGTTTGGGCTTTAAGATGAGGCATGGGGATGGGGGCTTGGCCCGTGGGACTGTGAAGGGAGTTAGGGATGTTTTCCTTCATCATCATCATCATCATCATCATCATCATCATCATCATCAAATCCAAGAAGGCTATGATTGTAGGATGCATCCCGATTTCAGAGAAGTTAAAAAACTACATGTGCCACCTAGGAATCGTGACTGGCGAGGTACTTGGTGCTTTCATCTTACGTAATCCTCTTAAAAACCTTACGAGGCAAGTTGTCTCTATAGTCCCGTCTTATCAGTGAGAAAACAGGGACACATAGCTTGGGAAGCTTGCAGAAGATCACTCAGCTGTTTCGTGAAGGAGCCGGGATTGAAGCAGGAAGTCCAGCATCCTCAGAACTCGCCCTCAGCCACCTTGCTCTGCTCCCTGGAAATGAGCTCTGTGTGGTTCTTGCAGGTGTGTGTGTTTGATCACGTTGATGTCGACATTTTGTAGCCAGCGGTGTCAGACAGATATGCTGACTGTGCCACTACTTTTACTAAGCAACTTAAACCCACTTCCGTGTTTTCACATTATTACTCTTACTAAGGGATGGACCCAGAATGGTGAAATGCTGCTTCATGTCGGCTCACTTCTCTCTCCTCTCTACATCAGATAGATCTCTGTTGATAATGCTCAGAGATAATAACTGTTTACCTGCTCTATCAGTCTAGAGAACCTGTCCGTTACTGGCTATGTGACTTTGGCAAGTGCTTCTCTGAACTTGTTCCCTCATCTGTAAAATGGGAATGATAACGTTCAGGATGGTTTCGAGGAAGGGAAGATTAAAGTAATGTTTCCTAAAGCACCTGGCATTCAACATGGCATATAGTGGGAGCTCAAAATATGTTTTGATTATTCTTCACTCCTCCTCTCAGGGCCACCCAGATGGTGGGTAGCAGCAAGCCCAGAACCACAGCCCTCTCTAACCCACCTGGTCATTGTTCATAGATGTAAACAGGTGAGCGGCTCTCTCATCCCCTTATAGCTATAATCTTTTGCAAACACCTTCTTATTGTTTTACAGCTTTTTAATGTGCCTGCACAAATAGACCTGGCCTGGTTGACTTTGAAGAAATTTTTATATCTACACCCAGCCTGGACATGTGCAATGTACACCGAGAGGCCATGCTTTCCTGCTTATCATGGCAATAAGGGCCCTTGTGCACGACTTTCTTACTTTTTGGAGGAGGATGGGACTCTGTCTCTATGTTGTCACAAGCTTTTTTTGGGGGAGGGAAGTGGGAGAAGTCTGAAAATGCTGAACATTTCCTTGGGGAAAAATCACTACAGTTGCTTTGGTCTTTTCTTTCCCCTCCTTTGGGTTCCTTCGTATCCCACTGCCTGTCGTCAGAGGGATCGTGGAGTGACTTTCTGAGTTGCATCTTGAATTTACTAGAAGGGAAGAAAGGAGGAGGGAGACGAGGAGTGTGGGCATGTGTAATAGGCTCCAGCTGCAATGGCCTTTTCCCTCTGACCGCATTTCCAGAAGAATTACATTTGAGGCGCAGCAAAACTACCCCCAAACCCGCATGGGCCTTCTCTGCCCTCAGCCCAGGGCTCCCCCACCCCATCCACTTCTGGCTCTTTTCCAGCTCCTGCTTGATCTCCCTCACCCCTGATGGCAGCAACTTAAATTATACTTAAGCAACTCAGAGTTCTGGGATGTGCGCATTTACCGTGCCCTCACTTTTCAAAGATCTGTCCGGGGAAACTATCCACATTAGTGACTATGGATAACTTTTAGGGAAAAGTCCAGCTCTTTGTTTAGAACTTCCCTGGCTTTCAGCAGCATCTTTAACACTTAGAGTTGATTTGGATCTAACATTATATCAAAGTCATCGTTGTTAAGAGGGAAAATAATATACCACGGGGAAGAAAGCATAAAAGCCACCCTAACAATTGCTTTCATGTTTATATGGTATATATATTTACACAGCCAAGATCCTGATCCTTGGAATATTTTGAATTCTGCTGCTTTAATTTCAACCCCTTCTCCATGTCTTTACATTATGACTTTTTAATCACAGTATCATTTGTTGAGTAGTTAATGTACTACTGTGATTTATAAACAACGTACCTAAGTGAAGTATGATTTATGAAATTATTCCTCTAATCTTGGACATCGTAGTGTTTACATTTTTTTGGCCATTGGAAGGGAAATATTATAGTAAACATCTTTGCACATAAATCTTTTAGCTTCTGTTCAATTATTCCCTTGGTGTAATTTCCCAAGAGGGAAATTGCTGGAGTTGAAAGCTGTGAACATCTTCGCAGCTCTAGTGATGCAGTGCACGTGGGGATATTTTTAAAAATCCGTGTTCTCTGTTAGCCTCATGTTAGCCAGAAAAATGCCAGAAGAAAATAATACAAATGAACCACTAAACAGAGATAATTCCCATCTTTAACTCCTCTAAACATATGGAAATGAAAATATGGGTTTGGGTAGATGGGTGGTTGGCTGCCTTGGAAGGTTCCCGCTCTTTCTGACTGTGAGCATGTCTTTCTTCGTGGAAGGTCATCTGTTCCACACTGTCGCTTGCTTCTGGAGCGAAGGTACTGTGTGTTCAGCAACCACACGTCAGCATGCTGTAGCCGCCTCACACACATTTTGAATAAACCCAGAATGGTTAGATCTCCATCACACATCACCAATCCTTCTGTCTGCTAACCATGGAATAGTTACCCTCTGATTCGTGAAGTAATGCATATATATCATGCCCATCACAGTGAGACTTTGGGTAGGAAAAGAAGAGGATTTTGAGGTGCTCTCTTGGGGAATAATTAGAAAAACAAGGTACTGGACATCAGGAAGCTAATTTAGCTTATTGAATTCTTACCTCAGGCCATGGGCTGCTCCAAACACTTCACGTGCATTAACTTATGTAGTCCTCATAGTATCCTTACTAAATAGGCATATTGATATCCCCCTTTTACAGATGAGGTCATTGAGGCCAGGAGATTGAGTGTATTGTCACACAGGATATGAACCCATGTGGATTAGTATCCTAGGGCTGCCAAAGGAAACCTCACAAACTGGTGACTTAAAACAACCGAAGGTATTCTCTCATCGTTCTGGAGGCTCCAAGTGTGAGATCAAGGTGTGGGCAGGGCCGTGCTCCTTCTGAAGGCTCTCAGGAAGACTCCTTCTTTGCTTCGTCTTAGCTTCTGGCGGCTGCCAGCCGTCCTCGGCAGTGCTAGGCTTGGGCTACCTCCCTCCAGCCTCTGCCTCCATCTTTAAGGACCCTCTGTGTCTGTGTCTCTGTGTCCTCTCCTCTTCTTATAAGGACACCAGTCATTGGATTTAGGGCCACCCTCATCCAGTATGACCTCATCTCAATTTAACTAATTGCATCTGCAAGGACTCTATTTCCAAATAAGGTCCCATTCTGAGGTTCTGAGTGGACAGGTATTTGAGGGGGGCGCTATTCAAGCCACTCCACCATGGTCTTCACCAGGACCGTGCCTTTCTGCCTTGTGGGGCAGGGTGGAGAGAAGGGAGAGCAGAAGCTTGGGCAGGATCAGGTTTGCCCAGCTGGCCTTGAGAGAGACAAAAGATGGGTGACGATCCCCATGGGCCTTGGCAGAGGCTGTGTGGTGGCGCAGGAGTGGAGCTCTGTCCAAGACGTGGGGGTGCTTGGTACAGTCCGACTGTATGTGAAATGATGCTGCACGGAGCTGAATAGCTTTCTGCACTGGAGGGAAGAGCGTAGGTCCGGGGTTAATGCCCAGCCATGCTTGAGTCGCTTCAGTAAAGGTTACCCAGAATATTTCCCGTCTCAAGCAGCCACGTTATTCTGTCTCTGAAGCTGTGGGGGAACCCCCTAGGCAGACCTAAATGTCTCCAAGTCGTAAAATCAGACTTGGAGCACCAGCCACAGAGAAGAAAGTATTTTGGCATGTTATCTGCATCACTGCAAAATAAATTTATCAGCATTCCAGGGAAACTGCAGGGAAGAGAGAGTACAAATTCTCCAGAGCGAAGGAAGGGTAAATGGAAAGTAACTGTCTGATGCCCATAATTACTCATTTAAGGTGTGTAGAATGTAATTAATATGATCTCGGCTGCCGGGGCTGTCTCTCTTGTTTTATTTAAGTGAACGTAAAACGTAATTTATAAGGGCTTTCCTGGGTTAACTGCCAATTTCAGTTCCTTGAACTGTGTTTTTCCACCGGGTCTTACGTTTCTCGACAATAAAATTTGGTCCACCACTGTCAGGGTTTTCAGGAACAGAATTTGTGCTGAGCTTGGGGGTTGGGGACTGGTACTTCTTCCCCGCAGACGCTCAGGTTCTTCACCTTCAGACCAGTCCGAAGGTGTCAATTCCTGTTAATTTTCTGTTAATGTGAGTGTTTTTTTACGTCATTGAAGGTGACATTTGTGTACCAAAAAGGCTTATGAAAAAAATTAAAGCTACAGATCTAGGAAGCTAGTTCTAAGGCTTTAAGTTAAGAATCTTACTTTTCTATTCATAAATCTAGTGAACATTTACTGTTACATTTAGGGTAGCCTTTGATTCATATGTGACCCTTTAACAAACTTAACCTTTTAACATTTTAAATTGTGTTTAAAATTTATTACACAGAGGGTGCCAAAAAAATGTATACACATTTTAAGAAAGGAAAAACCTGTATTAAAATTGTAATTCTCTATATAGACCAATAACAAAAGTTGAATACTAGTCATGTGTATACATTTTTTTAGCACCCGGTATTTAATGTCCTTTATGAGTACTTCAATTGTCTGACAAAATTGTCTGACATCAATATTATAAATCTAATACATCAATATTATAAATCTAATACCTCAAACTTAGACATATAATGAATCTTAAGTTTCTTATATGTTCCAATGTTACATGTAAACTTAGACTATCTCAACTTAAAATCTCAAGGCAAATAAATTGTTTAATTAAATCTTTCTTATTGGTATTGCAAGGGAGCTCTATTCTGATAGGTCAAAATATATTAATCTTGTGGGTTTTCTTAAATATTTCTGTACTTATTTTATAAATAGCCTATTGAGATATAATTTACATATAAAATTCACCTATTTTCCGTGTAGAATTGAATGAATTTTAATATGTTTACAGAGTTATACAACCATCACCACAATCTAATTTTAGAACATTTCCACCACTCTAAAAAGAACCTTTGTGTCTATTTACCTTCGCTCGCCATGCCAACCCCAGGCCTTAGGCAACCTTTAGTATACTTTCTGTGTCTATATATTATCCTGTTTTGGACATTTTCTGTGCTTAATTTGAAATCATCCTGGGCTGGGTCTTTAAGGAAACAATTTTGCCATCTCAAACAATTTAGAGGTCACCTTCTTCAGCAAATTTTTGAGTGACTGCCTCAGTAGCCCGAAGTTTCTTTATGATGCAACCCCTAGCTGGGTAGCTAAGCTTTGCCTCTGAGTGGGGTCTCTTGCAGCCCGTGACCCAGACTCAAGTTCCTTACTACCTAATTCAAATGTTTCCCCACCAAAGACCCCCCTCCCCTGATGGTTTCATTCCATTGGGATTCCTTGCCTGTCTGCTGGGCTCACTGCACTAAAGTCCAGTTAAAGTGAGAGGTGACTGAACACTCGGCGTGGTCTCTGGCCAAGAGGTGATGCTCATACAGCCACGTGACCAGTGGTCGTCCTCACAGTGCTTGCTCAGTGGCCACAGCCACATGCTCACCCAGCCGCCTCTGGACCCCGCCTCAGGCTCAGGCTCCATGTCTCCCAGCGGGACAGCTTAGAAAGCAAACCTCCAGCAGGGATTCAAACAGGTCTTTATAGATCTGTGTTCACAGCAGCGTTATTCACAATAGCCAAAAGGTGGAAACGACCCTAAGTATCCATCCATGGATGACTGGATAAGCACAATGTGGTAAATGCATACAATGAACGTTATTCAGTCTTAAAAAGAATAAAATTCTGACACATGCTATACTACGGATGAAACTTGAAGTTTCTACGTGAAATGAGCTAAGTGAAATAGGCCAGACACAGGAGGACAAATACTGTACGATTCCACTTCCGTGAGGTACTAGAGTACTCAGATTCATAGAGACAGGAACTAGAAAGATGTGTGCCAGGGGCTGGGGGAGGGGGCATGGGGAGTTATTGTTTAATGGGTATAGTGTTTTAGTTTGGACAATAGAAAAGAATTCTGGAGATGGATGGTGATGATGGTTGCACAGCAATGTGAATATACCTAATGCCATTGAACTGTGCACCTAAAAATGGTTAAAATGGTAAATTTTATGTTATGTATATTTTACCAGACTTTTTTTTTTTTTTTTAAAAAGCAAAACCCCATGTATGTCATTCTCTGCCTTGAAGATCTTACTCTAGAATCAAATGAATGCTTTCCCAGTCTGGCCTCAGATCCTTTTTGGAATGAGTTAAGGTAGCAATAAAGAAATGAAGATGCCTTGGCCTGTTTGGCACACTCTCTGCAGCTCTGCTCTGCGTAACGCTTGTAAGGGCATTCCTGTGACACCTCCCTCACCGCTGAGCTCGCTGGCCCCAGTGGGAACACGTTTCTCCCTCTCCTTCAGGTTGCCCTGCATGTGCACCCTCTGTGTACCCCGCTGTTTCTCCTATCTGGCTGGTCCAGTGTCTCCAGACCTTTCTGAGCTATGACTCCCCTAAGGCGTTTGCTCAGCTCTCAGCTTCCCAGGCTGCTCTCTGGGACAGTCTGATTCAGAGGGGCTAGCAGTATATGTTTTTTTTTTTACAAGTACTTCGGGTGACTCTTATCAGGAAAGTTTAAAAGACATTGGACTAGGACAGCTATGTTTCGAAAATGACCTCGTTTCCTATCTTTTGGGACAAGAGCTCTCATTCATTCATTCACTCATTCATTTGTTCATTCATTCAGGCCTTGAATTTAGGCACTCTTTGAGGTACTAAGGACATCATGGTAGATAAGACAGTTTACGTCGTTCCTCTCGTGGAGCTTAACAGTCTTGTGGTCGTGAGGGACAGTGGTTGATAAAGCATTTAACATAAAAAGTCAGGAGGTAATAGAGTCTTGAAGCAGTGGAGGGATACAGTGAGAAAGAGGACAGACTGTGTTAGATACTGTGGTCAGGGAAGGCATCCCCAGGGAGCAGATCATGTGACCGAGATCAGAAGGAAGAAGGAAGCAGTCATGTTGGCATCTGGGAAGAGTATTCCAGATTGATAGAACTGCAAGTGCAGAGGCCCTGAGGCTAACGCTGGGCATTTTTGAGGAGCAGCGAGATGACCAGTATGGCTGTAAGAGGCGTATAAGGCAGGTAGGAGCTAGGTCTTGTGGGGCCTCCTAGACCATGGAAGGACTTTGAATTTGTTCTAAGATGGTAGGAGGGCTTTGGAGCAGGGAGGCTGTTGTGATCTGATTTACATTTTTTGATGATTCCGGCATTGGATAGAGTAGGGAGTAGGGAGACCAAGAGTAGGGAGACCAAGGTCACACCAGGGAGACCAATAAAGAGGTTCTTGTCTTAGCCTCAGGGGGAGGTGATGGTGGCTTGAACCAGGGGGGTAAAGAGCAGAGATATGCTGATGGGTGGCATATAGCAGATGAAGGAGAGGGAATCCAGAATGACTTCTGGGTATTGGGTCTGCACAGCTAGGTGCCTACTGGTGGCATTTATGATGGGGATCGTTGGAGAGAGGCATTTCAGAGATGGAAGTCATGAGTTCTCTTTATCAGTGTTTAATATATTCAGCTCATAAACAACTTCAAATTGAACAAACGCTTTTATCCTTGACTGAGTCTTTCAAGATATCTAAGTCAGCGGTTTTTAAACCATGTGTCACCACCCATTCGTATGTTGTAAAATCAATTTAATGAATTGTGACTAGTATTAAAAATCTAGAAGAGAATAGAAAACAGCAATATCAGTCCATCACACGTAGTCAGGATAAGAATTGTTTCACAAAACCTTTGTTTCGGATTTATATGTTTATTTATGTGTAAACTGGGTGCAAAGGAGAAAGGGATGAGGACAGACCCAGGAGACCCTCTTTCTAACCACAACCCTGCTTCCAACTAGCTGTGTAACCTTAAGTGAATCACTTTTGCTCCTGGATGTCCATGTCTCCACCTAGAAGATGGAGCTGGAGATGAAATGAGTTCCACTGGCTTGGGGTTCGTTAACCTTTTAATGCTTGGCGCCTCCTTTCTCCCTCCATTTCTCTCCCTTTACCTCCCCATGCTTTCTCGGTAGCTCTACTGCCCAGAAAGATCATTTTTTTTCCAGTTTTGCATCCTGCCATTTCTCTTGCTCAATCAGAAGCAATTCTGAGGGTCCTTTTCCCTTAGTCATCCCTCGGTATCCCCGGGGGGCTGGATCCAGGATGCCTGTGGATACTAACACCCACAGATACTCAAGACCCTTATGTAATATGGTGTAGAACAAGGCATCTTATTTTTCTTGCTTGTGTGAAGGTCGCTGGGACCAGACGATCTTTAAAGACCCCACTCGTCCTAGATTCATTTGGTTCTGCACTAAACTGTCTGATTGACAGCTGGTTTGTACATGAGCCGGGACCTCGTACTTTTAGGAAGTAGGCACAATCCTCTGCTCTGGGCACTTTTTTGCAGATGGGCCAGAATTATCTAAAAGAGGGAGTGGGTAGACTGCAGAGGCCATTGGTTTGGGTAGGTATATTTAATGGCCAGTCTTCTCTCAGCAGGTGAATGCAATGTCTACTGGATAGTCTTCAAAGCTGAGTATCAGAGTCCCTCATGTCAGGTTTCTATGACAATAAATCTCCTGGATTTTGGATGAAGCTGGGTCTTTTCTCTTCCCAAGTTATACCAAGGGCATTCATCGAGTTCTCAAGTTTATACCCTTGACCTTCATCTGCCAAAAGCTTAATTCACTTTAGTTCTGCAACCACCTCTCCAGGTTGGACATGAGGAGCTTTCAGTAGGAGGAGCGACTGACCTGGGAATTAGCTATAATAAAAGTTCAGATCATTCCCAAATGAAATAAAACCCCAAATCTCTCAGTATTCTTTAGTGGTTGCTTGTAGAGGCTCCAATAAGGAAATGGACCTGGAAATGTTTTTGAATGGCTCTGAGTTGTCCCTCTTGGAGGGACTGTGAGCAGGAAGGAATAGGAAGTTGGAAAATTGATTTGATAGTAGTATTAATGAAAGCTTAGGCTGAACCTGGCTCCTCCCTCAGTGTTTTGGGGCTGCTAAAAGGCGACCTGTGAACACCAGTGTGCCGAATGTCTATAAAGCACCCAAAGGCCCTGGTTAGTTGGAGAACCAGGGGTCAGCATTCAGGACTGCCTTTTTTGCTCGGCCTCTTCCTGTTCTGAACATATATAAGCTGTAACATGGCTCCTTTCAGAGGAGTGGGGGAAAACATGCAGTGTTTGTATCCCTCCTCTACCCCTCACTAGCTATGTCGTTGGGTAAATTCTGCAACCTCTCTGAGCCTGAGTTTTTTTGTCTTTAAAATGGGTGTGATATCACCTACCGCGAGGGTGGTTGTGAGAAATAGAGGAGAGGCATTAATAAATGCTAATGTTTATCAAGCGCTTATACCGTGTTTCCCCGAAAATAAGACCTAGCTGGAAAATCAGCTCTAATGCATCTTTTGGAGCAAAAATTAATATAAGACCTGGTCTTATAATATGTTAGATATGACCCAGTATTACATTATATTACATTATATTACATTATATTACATCATATCATATCATATCATATCATATCATATCATACCACATATCATCATACCAGGTCTTATATTAGCTTTTGCTCCAAAAGACACATTAGAGCTGGTTGTCCTGCTAGGTCTTATTTTTGGGGAAACACGGTAGAACTTAAGGCACCTCACAGTTCCACAAGCATGCACCGCATTTGTTTTGCTTTATGTTTTTGTTTGTTTTAACTCTTTTGACTAAAAAGTCCAGTGAAATAATTTTGAGGAAGTCTGTTAGGACAGAACATGCTAACTTCTTTGTTCTTTTGCTATGAGTCAGTGGTTTGGCCTGATACCCTGTAGCAGAAAAAGTTTCATTGGTTAAACTCTCAGGTCATTTGACCTGTCGTTCTATTTTCATTCATTTGATACAAATGTACCTACTATGCACTAAGCACTTAGTTTAGTTCCGCAGAGGATGGGTAGAGAGGGGCAAACAAGACTGGCGTGTGGGGCTTGGCTGCCGGCGAGGTAGAGTTGGAGGGATGAGCCAGCCTAAGAGAAGCTGGCCTGGCCCTGCTCTCCCAGCCGTTTGGCCATCCTCACTGGGCCCACTTTTCTCCTCTGAAAATGAGCAGGAGTGGTCAGGTAGGGGATAAGAACCCTTCAGACTCCAAACATGAGTTTTGATTCTTTATTATTTGCTGGCCAGGCGCAAGCAAGGAAAGCTAAAACCTGGTCCTATCCAGACACGTAAACATGCTGGGTTCAAAGCGCCCCAGATTCCTTGAGATAAAACTGAATCTCACAGAGACACGGACTCCTGAGTGTTAAAAATTTTTTCTTATGAAAAAAGAGGCCTCTATTGGCCTCTCAGCTTTATGAAAACTGCTTAGGACTGAGCCAATTCTAAGCCAAATTGTGATGTGAAGAACCCTCGGAACTTCGTGGCTCTCTTGCCTCCCTTCCCACTCTTCCCTTCATTCTGCTCCCTTCTTCCTCTTTCCCCCAGTGCTGAGTATTTATTCCAGAGATGGAGCCAAGACAACTAATTTGAGTTCTAGTGATAGGGAGTGACTCAAAGGGCGCTTCTTCCTTTGCATTTTTTAAAAAGAGAGTGGTAGGCCAAAGGGCAATGCTGAACTGAAAAGAATCTGAGTCACCCTCGAAGGACGGGTGCATGCGAGCATCGGGGAGAGTGTGGGCTGCCCCCGACTCTGAGACCTTGGAACCCTGATCCCCACCAATGGCATTTCAGGCCTGGGCCCTGGGTGATCTGAAACAAGAGGGTCTTGTTCCAAGGACTGCCCCGTGGCCCGTGCTTCTCCAGAGCTAGAGACCACCAGCTCTGCTTCTTGTAAGGCTTTTTAAATTATTATTTTATTATTATATGGCGTTTTTCCATATGAAAAACCTCACCATCCCGACCAGTATGCTGGCCTTTTGGTAGTAGATTGTACACTGAGAAGGAATGGATGGGACATTTGCTGCACAGCCAAGACTTGCTTCTTCCTTCACAACCTCTCCTGGCCCTATACGCTTCTCTCCCTCCTGCCCCCATTACTGCTTGACTGCCACCCACCCCTGCCCCTTACATGCCACCGGCCCACCCCCAGCATTTTTCCAGGGCTGTTTAACATGTGGTTCTCTAGGGAGAACCGGGGCAGGAGGTTCTCCAGGGCAGGAGGGTTCTCTGGCCCTCTGCTTAGGAATTAGGAATTTGGAGCTGGAGGGGGCTTAGAGACCACCTGGTTTTACCTCTTCACCAGATGACCAAGGAGAAATCTGAGGCCCAGGGAGACCTTATTCAAGGCAAGGATCTTGGTTTGGTGGCAGAGCTAGGGGAAGGATCCAGGACTCTGACTTTCCACAAGAGGGTTATGGGTACCATGTCCCAGGCTATTTTACATGTTCATATAATTCCCATAACCACCTTAGGATAGAGGTACTATTACTGCATTTTATAGCTGAGTTTCAGTGACGAAGCCATTGACCCAATGTCCCAAGACTAGTTCATAGTGAAACTAGGATTTGAATCCATTTCTGGTTGACTTCAGCTCCTGAACCTTCTCATTCCAAAGGGCACGGCCAGGTGACCAGGTTGTGCCAGTTTGCCTGGGCCTTCCCAGGTTTCAGCACCAAAAGTCCCTAGTCCTGGAAATGTCCTCAGTCCCAGGCCAACTAGGATGGTTGGCCACTCTAGTTTCAGTAGGGTGACCTCCAAAGGGGTTTGGGCAGAGCTGTGACACAGTGCCTTGCAGGGCAGGCTGTGGGTCCCACAGTCGCAAAGAAGAATGGCCTGTCCTTAAGGAGTGGCTCCCTCTGAGGGGCCTGGCTGTGGCTTGCCCTTCTTCGAACGTGATGAGGTTGACTCAGACCCTGTCCCATCTCAACACCCTTTGGACAGATGGGCTGGACTGTGCAGCAGTGGGGCCGTGCTGCATGGGGGCACCAGCATGAATTTGTGCATTTGGAGAAAGCGTCTCTGTAATTGCACTGCTGCTCTGTCAGACTCAGAGGCTGGGGAATCACGCCCAGGCTTTTAGCAAATCAGGAGATTTGGGAAGTGTCCGAAGTCAGCGGGGTGAGAGCTGTTTGGCCAATGAGATATATTTGAACCGGGATGATTTGGAATAGAGGTGCTTTACTTCGAGTGTTGAGGGAAGTGGAAGCACTGACTTTGGTGGGGGAAGTGCTAAGTGTAAAAGCATCTTTTACTGCTTTCAGCGATAGCACTATAAGGTGATGAAGACCACTCACTGGTTCTCGAAACAGACAGGCCTAGGTTTGCATTTGCTGTGTGTTCTGCCATTGGCTGGCTGTGTGACTTGGGGCAAGTTACTTAACCTCTCTGGGCTTCCATTTCCTTAACTGTAAAATGGGAATAAATGATATTATTATTCGTTATTCCTAACACAGGGTTTTTATGAGAATTAGATGATGCAATGTAGAAAAAAGGCTTAGCATTGTGTCAGGCATCTCAGGCACATGGTAAATTCTCAATAAGTGGGCAGTTCTCATGAGTATTATTATTAACTATTGCTGTATTGCCCTGGGGACCCTGGACAAGTGCTTTAGCTCCTGAGTTTCTTCTGTACATTGAAAGATTTGAACTATAATCTCTCAGAATTGCAAAGGTCTAGTTTTATACAATGCCATCAAAGGCAAGTTTCCACCCAGGGTCCTGCAGCCTTTCAGTTTTATGTATTTTGACTGGAATTAGCAATCCACCAGCTCCCTGCGTCCCAGCGGCGCTGGCAAGGCCACCGGGAGCCACTGAGAGAATGCGATGGGCTCCACTCCTTTGTCACGAGCTGATTTTCTGTCACCTGCTCTCAGTTAACTGGGAGTGTAGCATTCACTGAACTCCAGTGCGCTCGGCACAGTGAAACAAACATGAGCGTCTTGATTTTAATTTTGTCTTCATTTATGTATCTTGGAATAGATAGAACTGTTCCTGGGTCCCAGAAATCATACTGTCAGTTGAACCAATTAGATTCTTCCCAAATGGTCTTGAATTACATTGATTTGAATTTAGAAAGGAGAAAATAAATGTTGTTGCTAAAGAAAACGCATCGCTGTAGGTGGACAGTGGAAGGCAACTGTTAAATGTCCTCAGGGATTCCTTTCGTAGGGCTTTTGATCATCCGGCCTTTCATTTTCAAAGGAAAAAAATAACAGCAGCCTGATGTTACTGGCATTTCCCTCCATATCGTATGGCAGGAAACAAGCTGTCCATGAGCGGAAAGGAAGTTTTCAATCCTAGATCATTCACAAACCTCTTTGAGTACTTACTGTGTGCCAGGCACCAGAGAAACAACACAAACAAGATGGAAAGGTCGGTATATACCTAATGCCTGGCATATAGTAGGTGCTTAATAAAAATTATGTCAAAGAAGTAAACGAATGAGCATAATAAATGTTAGCTGAAAGTTTGGCCATCATATCACATCATTTTGATGAATCCTATAACACTGGATTACACTTTAAATCACCTATCCTAGAAGCCACCAGCCAACCAGGTCTCAAGCCAGGAGGAAACTGTTGCAATGTTTTGTGGACTGGGCACTTGACGTTGGTCCAGTGTCGCAGCCGAGAACATGGGCTGCCTGTGTTGGAATCCTGTCTTCATCTCTTTCTAGTCATGAGACCTAGGCATGCTCCCTAAGCTTGTCTCAGTATTTCCACCTGTGAACTGGGGACAGTGGTGGTACCTTCCCCATAGGGCTATTGTGCCGATTAAATGCGTGAACTACTTGATACATCCTGAGCGCTCTCTAAATGTTAGCTGCCACCATCTGTGTGTGTTGGTTGCTTAACCTCCTCTGATGCCACTTTTTCTAAGACACACACAGGGTAAGTATACTCACACGTAAATGCATAATCACCAGCCCTTTCTTTGTCTCCCAGGCACGCAGTAGGTCCTCATTGCTGTCATTGGCTATGAAGGGCCCCACAGTCAGGTTTGAGTCTTAGCTTGGCAACTTTCCACCCATGTGGCCTTGACCTTGGTCAGGTTCCTACAGTTCGGGGGGGCCCAGAGACATTATCTGTAAAATGCAGGTACTTCCTTCACTGTGTGAAGGATTACACTCCACCAAGTGTCTGGCACACAGTGAGCACACCATAAATAGTGGGATTGTTATTCTTCCCATAAAAAGCACACAAGGCCCCTTTGGCTTTTGGGGCCTGGGGTGCCAAACCTGGTTCACATGGCACCCAATGAAGTCACGGGCAGGGCTGGAGGAGCCACCGAGGGCAGACAGCCTTGGGAAAGGGCCCATGTTGCAGGCCCCACACGGTCAAAGCATTTTAAAGGCCTTGTATTAGAAAAATAAACCAATTAAATAATACTGCCCCCCATAAAAGCTGACTTTTAATGGACTCCATAGTGGGGTTTTCTCCGTGGCGGTCCTGCAGCCACAGGTCTTGGTGAGCCTGTCTGCCGCCATGGGGAGAGTTTAATCTTGCATGGCATGGGCATAATTTTACAAGTTTTATGGCTGTTTTTTCTCCTCCGAAGTGTTGCTATGTCATTGTGCACCGAGGGCAACTTGCGTGCATTTAACAGTTTACTTCGTTTTTGGTGGAAATGAAAAATGAAGTAATAAATTAAAGAAAAACACAACGTGGATTTTTCCCCTCTTCTTGAGGCAACCGTGGAGGAACAAAGGACCAGTGTTTTCCCGGTCAGCCGAAGCAAATTCTAATGGCTTTTATGTGTGGACAGTTGCCCGCAGATCGCCTCCTGCCCAGAGAGGGCTGCAGACCACGTAGGTTGTGTTGGGGACACTCAGAGTACTGACCCCAGGAATACTTGGGGTCATTCACTAGGGCAGGGTCCGGCAAACTGCAGCCTGTGGGTCAAATCCGGCCTACTGCCTGTTTTTGTGAAATGGTTGGAAAAAAAGAAAAAGAAATCAAAAGAAGAGTAATATTTCCTGACATGTGAAAATTGCATGGAATTCAGATTTCTGTGTCCATAAATGAAATTGTATTGGCACACAGCCACACCCACTCATTTCTATATTGTCTGTGTGGCCAAGTTAAGAAGTGACGACAGAGAGTAGATGGTGCAAAGCTGAAACACGGTCTGGCTCTTCGTGGAAAAAGTTTGCTGACCCTGCTCTAGGAAGTAGAGGAGAGAAAAAAACGCAGCTCTGAGCTTCCTGAAATTGATGCTTTACTCTCAGGTTTCCATGTGGCTCAAAGTGACTAGTCAAAGGAGAATTGCATGGAGACGGAGTGGATTCACCCAGAGACCTTCCAGAAGTAATCGGCTACTTGGGGAGATGGCTTTCCTCACCTTTCTGACCTCAGGTTGGCTGCTGAGCAGAGGGCCCGGGTTTATCCCCCTCTGGCCAGCCTGGTTTGAGGTCTGGTGACTTCAGGGGAGAGGTGAAGTGATTTTCATATAAATTATGTGCATACTTTATAATTTATCATAAATTATGTGCAAATTATGAGCTTCAGAAATTTATAACAAACACTTTTTTGCTGGTACCCTGTTTAAGCATTCTGCATGTAGTAGTAACTCATTTAATCCTCATAACCAATTAATGGAGTTAGGTTCTCTTTTTTTCCCCATTTTACAGATGAAGAAACAGAGGCACAGAAACGTTAGGTATCTTGCCTAAGGTCACATAGCTGGTATGTGGTAGAACCAGGATCCCAAACCAGGCTGCTGTTCCAGGGAATGTCCTGCTGTCTATTCTGCTTCCACCACACAGGGTGAATTCTTTAGGCTTGTGAAAGGATCTGCTTTTCTTATTCGATCCATGCCCCTACCATGTATGTCATTCTACAAGAAAATTGCCTCCTATATGAGAAGAAAGCATGTGTTCATTCATTACTTCATTCCTCCCTCTTTCCATCCCTGCCCCCTCCATCTTTCTCTCCCTCCTTCTTTCCTTTCCTCCTTCCTTCCCTCTACCTCTCCTCCCCCACCTCTCTCCTTCCAACAAACAATTATAAAGAGAGTGACTGTTAGAAACTGTGAGGGACTGCATGGAGTGAGGGTGTTTTGAGAACCAGAAGAATGAAAAAGGAAATAATCCTATTCCATTTAAAAATAGGTCTCTGTGTCCTCATGCTGTTGGGTTTTTGAGAAGTTCACTGAATTCCCCCTCAGCTATTTTTCCCCCCTTCCTTCATTCAAGCCATTGTTTCTCAGTCTAATTGTGTAGGACACAATTCCCTGGACCATGCTGGGATTATGAGCTTGCGTTCCCCTCTGGCTGAGGCAGTCGGTCGCCAGTTGTTGGTCACCGGTCATCGATTGGCTGCTCACAGCAGCTCATGGTAGCTCTCGCCAGCTGCTGGCCACTCACAATGGCTGCCGGCCACTCGCCACTCCTGGCAGCACATGGTAGCCCATCACGGCAGCCCAGCTCCTGGGAGAGCCATTGTTCACAATCTTAACTGTGGAGAGCGCAGCTCACTGGCCCATGTGGGAATCGAACCGGTGACCTTGGCATTAGGAGCACAGCGCTCCAACCACCTGAGCCACCGGGCTGGGGCCTGCCCCCTCTGTTATTAATTATAAGTGCTACCTCTGTCTGTCTAGAACCATAAGCTTTTATCCTTTGTGCCCCGAGCTGATACTTTCATTTAAAATAACCTAATTTACAAGACGTTTTGGGGGGTGGGCAGGCCCCTGACTTGTCTAGTGGGAGAGCCCACCTGGGGAAGACCCTGCGTGGTTCTCAGGAGACCAGCTGCTCCAGGATCAGGAAGAAGTGGCTGTAACTGATGGTTTCGGGAGAAGGCTGTTGTTCGTAGAACTCACTCTCTTGGAACCACCTTTGCAGTGGCCTTGCTAGGTAACTGTGTTTCAGTGTTTTAGATGCTTGTCTTGTTTTCTTAAAAATTTGCTGTGAAGAATGTTTAGCATCTCATATGTCCTGGGTGTGGAGATGCCTAACGTTGGGGAAGACAGCAGGAATGGTCAATGCCATTAGATAAAGGTACAGCTCCGCTGGAGCCGGTGCGCTCTCTCCTCTCCCTTCCCCACCTGCTTCTTCTTTCCTCCTCTGTGCCTTTTTCTTTGTCAGACAAACCTTTGTTGCTCATTTCTGATGAGCCTTCACTTTCTTTCCTCAGTCATGCGGAGAAACCCCTTCGGTGTGGACATCTGCTGCCGGAAGGGGTCTCGAAGCCCCCTGCAGGAACTCTACAACCCGACTCAGGTAAGCCCTCCACACTTCCTCGTTGTCTCCGTGCAGCAGTTTTTTGGGGGGAATGAAAACCTCCAAAATTCAGTTGTTTGGGGATTTGACACATTCTTGCACTGCCTGGCATTGTACTATTAATGGTTGCTTTCTTGGTTACCCTTTCTCTATAATGGCTCTGAAATTCTAGCAAGAAGTGGTTAGAATTAGAGAAATGTGTTGGTGTCATGCGGGACTGAGCTTTCACACCTGCTCAGGTGTTGTGCCCCCGAGTCCCACGCAGCTGCAGGTGCCTACGATGGGACTCTGGAATTGCAGAGCTGGTGGGCTGTGCTGTTTCCCCTTTGGTACCCCCGAAGAAGGCTCACATGTGGGTGAACTCTCCACCCAGCACCCATATCTGATTATTAAAGCCCAGTGATGCCCCAGGAGTTCCACCTCACTGTGCCATTTGACAAGACACCCCTTGTGTGGGGGGACTTTTTGCCAAGTGACTGTCATGGTCAATCAGACTTGACTATGAAAAGAGTTCCTCTTTGAGAGAAATAAGCTCCAATGGAAGAAACGTGTCCTTGGTGGAAATCTAGGAGCAAAAGGAGGAGCCTGGTTGCCCTGTTATGTGTGGGTCTTGATGTGGAGACTTCAAGGCTGGTCCTTTTGTGGGAACGTTAATTAGCATTTGATGCCGAGAGCTGGTGAGTGAACAATTAGTGCCCATCTGCTGACCTGTGATAGCTGTTGAGAAAGGAAAAAAAAATTATGGTTTACTTCTTTGGCCATAGTCTCTGAGCTTTATTTTGTATCAAATTCTTAGTTTAGTATTTTTGTGGACCAAGTTGCTTGGTGGAGGAAGATAATGCTTGGTCCTCAAAGGTGCTGAATTCCCAGAAGTCTTGCAAAGGGACGAGCCTGAGAACGTTCTGATCCCACATCTCTTCTCTATCTCTCATCTGCACTGCTTTCTGGAAAAATGGACTCCTGTGTTTGTGCGTCCTGGGTGGCCTCCCCAGGTGAATTCACTCCCCTGTCAGCCCCGGCACTTTGGAGCTCTGGTGTGACTGGACCGGATTAGCTAGGTAACTGCAAACTCAGATTGCCTGAGGCTTTCTTTACTGGGCAATCTGGTGGCTCCGCAGAGAATTTGATATTTGGGCTTTGTTTGGTGCTCAGATAATCTGATTATAATAGGCAAGTCTCCCAGCGGGGTCACACACTGTCCTGAGGAAGAACAGAGCTGGATTCAACAAAGGATGGGATTTCTGGTTAGCCATGTTGAAAACAACTGAGATGCAGACCGGTCCCATCTTCTGGTTGCCATCCTCTGACCTTTTTCCCCTTCACAACAAAACTGCCAAAGCACTACTGCTTTCCTGAGGAAACTGTATGGGCAACATATGGTGTCATGGGAAGTCTTTGACTGAAGTAGATGCCCCTGTGCTGTTCACCATTGTCTCCCCAACCCTAACGCAGGGCCTGGCCTATAGCGGGTGCCCCCAAATACCTGTGATTGAAAAATGAAAGTCCAGGTTCAAATTCCTACTTCACCTCCAACTGGTTGTGCAACTTTGAATACATGAGTCCTCTCATTCGAGGGCATGAGGAGTCCTTGAATACACGATGCGTCAGATTTTCCATCTCTCTAGAGTGTTGGGAGGAGGAAATAACTCTGATGTGTCAGAGGCTATGTGAACAGGATTCGTCATGATCGTGGTCATGAGAACGGCCTTCAATACTGGAAGCCTTGACGTTAGAGTCAGATGGGGTTCAAGGCCTGGTTTCCTCCTTTCTCAGCTGTGTGAGTATGGGCAAGACACTTAACCCCTTGCAGGCTGCTTTCCCTCATCATAACGTGGTGCTCGCAACACCTGCCTTGCAGGGTTGCCTGAGCAGGTGTGCCTTCCTCGGTGCCGCCTATGGAATTTGTTCATTTCCGGATTCATTCACTCGTTTGCTTCTTCATCTGCTATTGAGTGCCAGGCGCTGGGCACACAAGGGTGAGCACGGCGTCTGTGGTTAACCTTCCATGTCTGCTTCCTCTTGTTGTCCCAGGGTGGACGTGAGTGAGTTGACTGCTTGGTCCATTTGCAAACCAATCAAAAGAGAGAGAACCTTCCTGGGTCGAGGTCATCTCTTCCTTCCAGTGGTATTATGGGTGCCGTCTGGGTGAGATGCTCATTTAGCAGTAGCGTAGGACTTGGGAGGGAAGATGGGGTTGGAGAGGCAGCTCTGGGAGCCCTTTGTGAGGGCGTAGCAGGGTGAGTCACCACCTTCCATGAAGAATGTTGTGGGCAAGCTGTCTGGCCCTTGTCGCTGGCAACCAGGAAAGTGTCCCTGCAGGAAGATCTCCCTGTTTCCTCGGGATGTTGTCCTGGGATGTTTTTTCTTAGGCCAGTTTCCTTTACAAGCTGCAGTGATGTTCCATTCCCACGCAAGTTCAGTCAATAGCACTTCTCGGAAAAACGGTCTTGGTGATCATTTGGGCTGCCGTGGGCTGGGGTGGTAAGGGGAGGGGAGAGAGTGAGCGCTCCTGCTGAGTTTAGTTAGGTTGTGTGTCCAGGGGACACTTACAGACTTTGCACCTGATCGGCTTGGTTGCACTTTTCTGGTGTTCCCCTACAGCCAGGCTGTTGAAGCTGCTAAGCCTGGATTGATGTTATCACCAAGGCAGATGGCAACCCCTGTAACTGCTAGAAACAAACTGCTCCCGGAGATGCCATTTCCCCTTTTGATGCTGACTGGTTACTTGGGTTTGGTATATGATGGTGAAAACGGGAACCGTTTATTTCAGATGATAAGAAAACAACATTATGGGAAGAAGTTACCATCTTGTTACCATGTATTGGTGCTGTAGACCAGATGCCTATCTAGGTGCTTATAAACATTTCATCACATGCTTATAATAAGCCCCAAGCTAAGCATTGCACCCCCATTTTATGTATGGGAGAAATGAGGCCGAGAAGGTTATACAACTTGCCCAAGGTCAACAGCTAGTAAGAAGTAGAATAAGGATTCAAACCCAGGACAAACTACAAATCCATTTATCTCTATGCTTTACTCACTGTCACCAGTAAATTCTCTTGGCAGGGATTACCCCATCTCCCCTCCAAAAAAAAAAAAAAATCACCCAGATTTTCGTTGGATAAAGGCTTGAAACTTGGGAAAATTGGCTATAATCTGATTTTAGTGTCCAACGTTTCTTATTTTAGTGCCTTGCAAACCTCTAACCATTAAAACAACAATCGGTTAAAAAAGTTTGTAGTTGATATTCTTAGAAAAACTGCACTCTGATGTCTTATAATTTTCCTGGTTCTCTGCTGTCTCTCTGGCCCCAAAATAAAACGTAATTGCCGATCAGATCAGCTGGCGTCAAGTCACTGAAAGTTCACGAGTTGCCAACTGCATATTTGTGGGCCAAGCACATCTGTGGGCCGCCCTGGAGCAGCTCAGGCTCACAGGGCAGAGCTACGATGTCAGCCATTAATAGGGCGTAATTGCCCCAAAATGCCAGCGAGGGCGAGACAGCTTGTCCTTCTGCCTCACCCACCTCCTGGTCCTCTCGTGGGTTCCCTGAAATCTTCATAGCATCACTCATGTGGTTCAGCCCTGCCCCGCCTGGTTCTTTCTTTAGCCTTTGTACTTGCTCTGTGATTACCACGGTCTAAGAAGACAGAAGCTCAGCCCAGGGGCTGACCGGGAATTCATGAGCGCCGAGTCCAGGATGCTCGTACGGGCTGTACTAGATACTGTGGTCTGCGGGCAGTCCTGTGGGGTCTCTGAGGACCAGTCAGCATTTTATAATAATACAATTATAATGTCATCTTCAATGTATTGAAATAAATTTACTTCTCCATAAGGTAGGCTCCAGGAGGAAGGAGGGAGAAAGGGAGAGAAGGAAGGGAGGAAAGAAAAAAGAGGAGAAAGGGGGCTGGCCCGGTGGCTCAGGCGGTTAGAGCTCCGTGCTCCTAACTCCAAGGGCTGCCGGTTCGATTCCCACATGGGCCAGTGGGCTCTCAACCACAAGGTTGCCAGTTCAATTCCTCGAGTCCCGCAAGGGATGGTGGGCTCCGCCCCTTGCAACTAGCAATGGCACAGCTGGACCTGGAGCTGAGCTGCGCCCTCGACAACTAAGACTGAAAGGACAACAACTTGAAGCTGAACGGCACCCTCCACAACTGAGATTGAAAGGGCAACTTGACTTGGAAAAAAAAAAAAAACGTCCTGGAAGTACACACTGTTCCCCAGTAAAGTCCCTTCCCCAATAAAATCTTTTTTTAAAAAAAGAGGAGAAAGATACTGTTCATTGAATGAATAATGCATATCTGTGTCTATTTTAGGTGTGTTTCACACATATCTCACTGAATCTTCACAAACAACCCTAAAAGGCGGGTATCTGATAACCCCATTTTTTATAAATGAACTGAGGCTCAAAAGGGCTGAGCGATTTACCAAGATTACACAGCTCCTATATGATAGGTCTGTGTTTTTCCTGACCCGGCGAGACTGTAGGAGGGTGAGTTGATCACTTTATCTTTCCTGGGTGGAAAAATGCTTCCTTGAGGTTCTCTTTCCCAATGATTCAAGTGAGATCTGGAGGGAGGGGGTGGGGTGGGGTGATTAGGATAGCTGCAAAATTCCCAAAGCTAGGGCCACGGCTCCTGGAATCGTGTGGAATGCACAGGAGTGCATTGAACAGACCCTGGTATTTGGAGAGGCCTTTGTCTGCTGGATGGAGCCAGACTAAGCAGGCATGTGTCTCCCCCTGCCCGCCCGCCCCTGAACTCTGCTACGGGACAGCACACCTTGGTAAAATTGGGTAGCCAAGATTGTTGATTCAGTTGAATGTTTTGGATTGATAGAAGCTTGACTCATCTAAGGAGGGCCAGGGAACTCTCCAAGCTCCCACCTAAATAGCTTTCTCAGCAACCCTTGCCCAAATTTATTTCTCTTATAGGCATTTATAGAATAAACAAAGGAAAAGACACGGGAGAAGAGAGGCAGGTAGGTATTGTAGTAGCACATGATAAGTGCTGTGTAAAAGAAGTTTTTGGCAAAGTTATGGGACAATCATTGGTGAGTAGTGAACCCTTCGAGGTGCAGGGCACAGTAGGAGGCTTTATAGAGGAGGTTGTATTTGATCCAGGCATTTGAAAACACATCAGACTTCACCTGAGAGAGAAGAGGGAACAGCATCACAGAGGGAAGGAACAGCAGCAGCAAGGACCCCAGGGACAGTCCATGGCACCTAGAGAATGGTGAGGAGTTTGTGGCTGGAGGGAAGGAGCATGTTCGGTGCTGGCTGGAGACGAGGCAGGCAAGGAGATGGGTACGAGGTAGATAAGGCTTATCCACCATTCCAGAGGGCTTAGCCTTTATCTGTCGGCAGGATTGGTGGTCCCGAGGAACCCACAGGAGATGGTGTGCCACTTATGAACCAGCTTCTGCTTCTGGCCCAGCCTTGTTTACTTGGGGCTTCTCTAAGGCAGGGTGTGACCCCTCCTCCCTGCAGTGTCCTCATCTATAACACGCAGGGGTTGGACTGGAACCGTGGTTCTCAGCCCCAGCTGCACAGGAGCCTTGAGAAAATGTCAGTGTCTAGACCTCACCCGGAAGATTCTTATTTTATTGGTTGGTCTGGGATATAGGGCTGGGATATCAGTAGTTTTCAAAGTTCCCTCGGTGATTCTGATGGGCAGCAGAGTTCTGGAGCCCTGGATTGGAGGATCTAGAAGGGCCCCTCCAGTTCTAAAATTCTTTGATTCTCACATAACCCATCATGCGAAAAACAACTCAAAGCATAGACACTGCGATTGCTCACTCTCATGGCTACTGTCTTGCTATGAAGCCCTCATATCAGTTTGTACTCTCTGCCTCTTCCACTGGGATGGAGATCGCGTTCCCTCGTGTGCTCCCAGGGAAGGTGTGTGGGCGCTGGCCTGAGCACTGGAGACTCAGCCAGTGTTATGTGGACAAACCCAAGAAGACAGCCCCCCAAGCAGAGCCCTGGGAGGAGCCCTGGTGAGGACACTGGAACCGCCCTGCTTTCTGTCCCGTAAGAAGGAGGAGCGAGACTTGTTCAGTGCTAGGCGCTCCATACTGCTTCTGAAGGTTCGGTAACAATCAGACGAATAAGCGAGAAGGGGAGAGAAGGCTCTCTGCCTTTCAGATTGTTGTTTGGGAAGAAAGACTGGTTATATACACCGCGGAAGGCAAGAAAGAGCAGACATTGTCCAGCCCTCGACTCTGGTCAATTAATCCCTTCATTATCACCACCTGGTAAATGACGAGTCCGTCTAATTATCTTGCTTTGACCCAGCAGCTGTCTACCAGCCGTAGAGGGATTAATTGATTTTGTTGTGGACTGGCTCCTTATGCAAAGATATTACTTACTGTCAGCCTAGCAGAACGGCAGCTGGCTGGCAAAGATGAAATATTACATTAACTTGATCTTACACACAGCAAGCACTTGGGAGCATGTTTCATTATTAATTGCAAATTACAATAGACGAGCAAAGCCCATGGCAAAAACCAGGGACAGTGGGTCGCCTCTTTCACCGAGGCCAGTGGCTCAGTTATTTTTGAGCTAGGGAAGGTGCCCTGGTCGGATTTCCAATCAAGCCAGGACAGATGGGGATTCTAGAGTCCGACACGATTGGGGTTAGAGGAGAGGGTTGGATGCTTGAACAAACAGGAGCATCTCAACCCAGGTGTCCGACCTGGGGCAAGTCTTTAACCTCCCCAAGCCTTCTTTAAGTGTAAGACAGGCGTGAGATACCAGTCTTGCAGGTTTGTGAGATTCCACTCAGGTATTAACAGCACCTAGAAGAGTGCCAAGGGCAGAGTTGGTGTCAGTCAGCCATGAATGAGCTAAGTTGAGTTCAATAACCTGGGACTTGTCTTAGGGGGCCTGGGGCCAGGCTGTGCCCCTGCAGATGCACGCTTGGAATTTTGTTGAATAATAATAAGATAGATGATTTCCTCTTGCCTGGAAGCTACTAGCTATTCATCGTGAGCACTTCCTAAAAATTCTGATTTATGTTTTCTGTCTCGTAGACCCTGTTATTAGTAAGCTTGATACGCTGATTTATAAGGCCATGCATGAGTTTGTGTGTGTGTGTGTATATGTACCTACCCACGCATGCACTCAGCCCACATTCTGGAAAATAGGCAGATACAGCTGTTACATTGTAAAGGTCTCCTGTGGTTGTGTTTGTCATACCCCCACCACACACACGCACCTCCCCCCATTCCTAGCTAAGTGCCTGAGTAATAGCTGTTAAGTAAGACCCATCTCTGGTCTGCTAATGTGATGCCATCGATCTCATCCATTGATCCACATTCATTCAGGCTGCCTTTATAGGCAGTTGTTCTGTTTCAGGAAGCCGAATTTGACCCAATATATTCAAATCTGGAGAGCAAACTCAGTGCTCTAATGGGGTTTTTCTGTGTCAGTCTGTGTGACTATAATCTGGCACGTTTCAACTAGACAAGGGCATTCAAGTGACAAAACGACCTCAGCAATTTCCAAATGGTAACACAGCTGTAAAATCTGCCATTTTCGGAAGTTATTTCTTAAATTGCCCTCAATTATAAGAGGTCTCTACATAATTTGCTTTTTTTTTTTTTTTTTGTAAATTACACAACTTAAGGAGCTTCTCAGCCAATTGGATTTTAACCTTGTCGGAATGGATAGAGCTGAAACAAAGCTCTGGCTTGTTCTCAAATTCTCTATAGGAGAGACCTGGGTGGGGGTGGGCGTCGGCATAAGCTGTCCCTTCCTGCCTGCTCCACATCCCTTCCTATGGTGTTGTTGGCCTGCAGGTCTGGTGGGAAGAAGGCTCTCCACCCCGCTCCACCACTAATTACTGTGAAATCTGGGGCAAACATCTGAACCTTTCCCAGAAGCGGAAAATTGTTTGAAAAGTAGGGATAAGTACCAATAGTTCCGTTGCTAAGGATTAAATTAGAATATGTAGAAAGTTCTAGGCACATGGTGAGCTGCTCAGTAAATTTCGATTTTTTTTTTTTTTTAATTAGCTCAGATGAAATCTCCTTCAGGAAGCTCTCCCTGATTTTTTTCCTTCCAAGTTCAGGTTAAAAGTCCTTCCAGAACGCTGCTCCTACTCATACAATGTAATGTGACTCACACATGTCATTTGAAATTTTCTAGCAGCCACCTTTCCAAAAATAAAAAGAAAACAGGTAGAATTCATTTTAATTGTATATTTTTATTTAAGTCAGTATATCTAAACTGGGGTCATTTCTACATGTAATCAATACAAAATTATTAAGATATTTTACTTTCTTGTTTTCATGCTAAGTCTTTGAAATCTGATGTATGTTTGTCACAGTACATCTCAGTTCAGACTGGCCATATGTCACGTGCTCAGTAGCCACCTGTGGTTGGTGACTGCCCTGGTGGACAGTGCAAGTCTGTGAAATGCCCCCTGACCCCCACCCACATGCCCATGCTTTTCTTGTTCATGACACTTATTCCACACCTTGGACATGCTTTTACGAGGCTTTGAGCCCTGGAGGGCACTGGCTGTGTCTTACTCACCTTGTGGCTCCTCGTAGCTGTTCTAGCCAGCCACTGATAGGGGCTCGGTAGGTGTCTGGGCAATGAGCGAAGGACCCCTGCTCTTGTGCCCTGAGCAAGTCTAGTGTGTGGAGATTCGTGCTGAAGAGGTGACTAGAGCTTTGAACCCCTGGAGCCACTGAAGCTGCCAGCCATCAAGACAGCCATCAAGACGGTTTCCCGGGGCCCAGTGAGGTCCCTGGTGTGAGGAGTCTGTCTCTGGTGAGACAGAGGTCCTGCTGAGGCCTGATGGTCCCCCTAAAACATTCTTCTTAAAGTATAAGTGCTGTGGAAAGGCTGGCACTGAGAAAGGTGGCGTTTTACTTTGTAGATTCTTTCTGGAGACTAGCTCATGACGGTTGGGAGGGGGGTTTGGAGGCTGGAAGGAACTGGGGAAAGTGAGTCATGGAACTGGAAAAGTATGTGGGGGTGAAGGGGGAGGGGCTACCTAAGCCAGACGCCCCCTTCCCCCCAAATACTTAGCCCACATTTGGCCCTGTGTCTTTCCTTCCCTCCTCTGGTCCTTCCTCTCCTCCCTGCTCTTTCCATAGCACATGACACAAGTAGGAACTTGGTAAATAAATGTTGAATGAAATGGAACAGAAATTCCTTGACAGGTTTTCTCGCTCACATATTGCACACCTACTGTATTCATTTCCAGGGCTGCTGTTAACAAGGGGCCACAGATGGGTGGCTTCAACAACAGAAATTTATTCTCTCACAGTTTTGGAGGCCAGAAGTCGGGGAACAAGGTGGTGACAGCGTTGGTCCCCTCTGAGGGCCGTGAGGAAGAATCTGACGCATCCTGTCCGCTTCTGGGGGTTTGCTCATCATCCTTGGCAGTGTCTCCCTGTGTGTCTGTGTCCAAATCTCCCTGTTTTTATAAGGACACCAGTCATATAGGGTTAGGGGCCGTCCCTAGTCCAGTACGACCTCATCTTAACTAATCACATCTGCACTGACCCTGTTTCCAAATCAGGTCACATTCTGAGGTACTGGGGCCATGATGTTAACATATGACCTTGGTGGGGGTAGGGGAGCAACACAGTGCCAGGGCTCTTACGACAAAGACGTCCTTGCCTCTATTAGTTCATACTCCGATAGGAGTGTCAGGCCAGTACACTAACCGTTACAAAATGATGTCCTGTGTGAGTTCCGTGTACGGCGCTGGAGGGGCGTAGAGATGGAGCATTCACCTACACTCAGCGTGTGCATATGGGAGTGTGTGTGTGTGTGAGTGTGCGTGCGTATGTGCTCATGTGTGTGTACAGCCTTTATCTTCCCGACTGAGCAAAGGCACCGGAGAAATGGCCCACAGAGCAACAGCTGGCTCCACCCTCCCTTGCACAGTCAAAATCTGGCAAAGGGGAGAGGATACACTGACAATCAAGGGACCCACCCCCATCCTTGCCCCCTCTGGTCACAACAGGCAGACCAAGGAGGCATGAAAACTGAGTTCCTCTGTGGCTCCTGAATTCTGGAAAGGTCGGCAGCTCCAGAGTCTCCAGCTGACCTTCCTCTGTTCAGCATCTGGATGAGCACGCCAGGAGACACTGCCAGCTTGGCCTTGCCCCAGCCTTGGCAGGTGTGGGGCAGCCCTGGAAGGAAGCTGGCCGTTCTGGACCATACCACAGGGGAGTGACGCCCAGACAGACTGGTGCTGCCTAAAATGGCCTGTTGCAACGTTTCCTTCTCTTCGTCTTAAATCAGGGGTTTAAAGCCACACATGGCCTACGTAACAGTTCTGGCTGTTGTTTTGAATGTTGGAGAGACCGCTCTGACCGTCTGTTCCTTCTCCAGCATGTTCCCTACAGGATATCGACAGACAGACATATCCTTGGATAGAATGACGTCCCGCCAGTGCAGAGCTTGGCTTTTGAGCTGGGCAAGTTTAGTGCTTGCTTGGACCCAGGCCTCACATCCCGTCCTCGTGTTTGGGGAAAAGTTCTGAGAGAAAGGGGCATATCTGAGGCTACTCAGAGCAGAAGTGGTCAGAGCACAGGGCCTGGGACCAGCCCTTCTGGGCTGGAATATCAGAGTCACCAGCTGCCAGCTGTGTGACTTGGGAAAGCTTCTTACCTTCTCTGTACTTCAGTCTCCTCAACTGTAAGATGAGAATAATACTAGCACCCACCTCATAGGGTTCTTGTGAGGATTAAATGAATCCAGACACATGAAATGCTTCGAGGTGTCTGGCACTGAGGGAGGCCATCGTAAGTGTTTGCTGCTGTTATTACTATTCAGGCACAAGAGCCAGAAAGGAGCAAATGATCCCTGGGGACAAATGAGCAAGTTCAAGTTCAGATCACCTGGAAGATGGAGCTCCCTATTGCTGGATCATCTTGCACCTATTAGAAGGGAACTCCGTCTTTTAGAACAGGGGTCCTCTGCTTTGGCTGCACCTAAGAATCAAAAAGGAGATTTTAAAAAATCCCAGTGCTCAGGCCACCTTTAACCTTTTAAATCAGACTTTCGGTGGCATCAGTACTTTTTAAAAGCTCCTGGTTGGTTCCGATATGCAGCCAAATTTGAGAACCCCTGCTCTAGACTTTATGACTCAGACAAATCCGGGGGCCAGCAGCCTTGGCATCACCTGGGAGCTTGCTAGAAATGCGCAACCTTGGCCCCCACCCCAAGCCATCTGAACATAAACCAGCATTTTAACAGAGTCCCAGGTGGTCTGCACAAGTGTTAACTGGAGAAGGCTCCTGGGGGACCAGCCTGTTCTCTGGGGGCTGCTAGCAGAAGCACCTGTCCAGTGCATTAGATAACAAAGGACAGGTGGTGGGTTTTGGAGATAGGGAAACTAGAAGAGGTTCTTTCCTCTCCCGGAGCATGGCACATGTCTGCTTTCCGGAAAACAGAAGCTGTGTTTATGCAACGGGGAGTCGTCGTCAGTTGGGGGGGGGCTGGAGTCCCGAGGAGGGCTAGATGGATGGCTGGCCTCTAGGTTCCTCTGGATGCATTCAGTATTCATAATTGGCTCAACTCAGGGAGGAGAGAAATGTGACTTTGAGTGGGCACCCTGGAAGCGAAGACCACTGCAATGCCTTTAAAAAGTAGTCCCTTCCTTCCTGGATCCTGTGTCCCAAGCGTGAAGGGTTGCAGGGTTCAGAGCTGAGCTGGGCTCCCTTGGGTGGCCACAGTCTGAGTTCGTTCTCTTCGTGGGTTAGGATATTCCTGACCTCACTTTGTCAAACAACGGGAAGGAGGCGCCCAGTGTAGGTCCCCATGTTCCCCACCCTCTCTCTGGCCTTTACCTCCAAATGACATTTTTAGGTGTCCACCTCCTCTCTACCCTCCACCATTCCCAAATGCCAGGTACAGCAGATGTCAAACAAAGCAGTGTACTGGGAAGAAAATGGAATTTAGAGCCCTAAGTCCTGAGTTCCAATTCTGTCGCTTTCCCTTACTGGCCGTGGGATCTTGGGCAAGTATCTCAACCCTTTTGGGTTTCAGTTTCCTCACCTGGAAAGTGAGAAGAATCTATAATTTATTTAACTTTAGTATAGTTGTTGAAACCGGGGGCTGCCTGAGTTCAAATCCATACTTACACTGGCAAGTAACCATAGGTCAGTCATCTAATCTCTGGGTGCCTCAGTTTCTTTATCTGTAAGGTGGGGGATAACCGCAGGTCCTACCTCTTTGGAGTGTTAGGAAAATTTAATGAGTTGATTTGTGTTAACTACCTAGAACCGTCACCAGGACAATACACAGTCAGGTATGTCAGCGAGGATTATTTTCTTACCTTTGTGCTTTCATCTTAAAAAATTCCCACTATTCTTTCTTCAAAAAAAAAAAAGTATACTCACAATTTGGGTCCTAGTAACTGCCTCGTAAGAGAAGCTTCTTTTGCCAGTGATTTTACAGTTCCTCACACTTAAGCAACTAGTTGTTGCTTTTCAAATGCATCATTCCTCATTTTACAGATGGGGAAACCAAGGCACCGAGAGGTGTTGTTGTCATGTAAGGTAACATGTGCAGGGGCATCCAGTCCAGTTGAGGAGTTAGTTGCAGAGCCAGGATTCCTTCCAGTTCGGGGGCCCTTAGCTGGAAGTAGAGCAGGGCACTTCCCCCAGCTTAGCTGGCGTAGAGATGCTTTGACTAAAAGGGGGACCTGAACGCCTTTGATTCTCAATTCACTGATCCTTAAGTAGAGATGAAACCCCCTCCTCTCTGAGAACATGTAAGTTCTCAGAGAGGCTGGCTCCATGCCTGCACTTGGTAGGTGGTCCGCTGAAATTAAATGTGGGCTTGAGGCCTGCTCCAGGCACCCCTAGCTGGAGGATGCGAGCCGGTCCTGAGGCCCCTCCTATCCCAGCGGGCAGGATGTGGTGAAGGGGAGCAAGGATGTCGGGATATGTGTCTACCGGTGCTTTGTACCGGCAACTTCTCTCTGCTTCCTGGGTTCTCAACCTCTGCCAGAAACTCAGACCCCTCGTGAGTCAGACAGAGAATCCTTGAACCAGGAACGAGATTGCTCAGACCAGAGGCGATGCCTGAAATAGACAAGCTGCAGGAAGTACTTCTGTGGGTTTAGGAGTTGGGACGCTGCTTTTAGATGTTCTTTTTTTGAGCTCTTCCCTGTCTAGGTAGGCGCAATGACCATCTGTAATTTTCTCCTCATTACAGATGAGGAGAAACCACCCCTACCCCCCCACCCCAGGTCTTTGTTAGGAGCGCAATGGAGAGACCATTGGATGGCCATTTTTCGTCTACCCATTGGAGTCCCAACCAAGAATCAGTGTGCAACGAGGAGTTGGGATGATTTCGGTCTCTTTCCTAATAACAGGAAGCATGGAGCCGGTGAAAGCAAGCCCCACACAGGCAGCGGGGAAAGGCCAGGGCAGGGTACTGGCAGGGCGCTCGCCACACTGATAGGCAGAGCCACTGGGTTTCTGTTGGGTCAGTGTTAGTTCTACAGCTTCGCTCAGCACTAGCTGGCAGAAGGAATTATAGGAGAAAGGGTTAACTCATCCCTGAAACCCACTTACCACTGAGGTAAGGAACCAAATGAACTCACACTCAGCTCTTGATTTTTGCAGATAGAACATTCTGGGTTCCACTTTTCAAGAGAAACCTGGAGGTCCATTAACAAGGGGCCACTTGTTAATCTTCGCAGAGCGACAAATTTGCATCCGAGGAAGCCAGTCCCTCAACTAATAAGTGAACCCAGCCGTCCACCCAGCCCAGCCATTTTGTAATCCTGTAATTGTCATTTATTCCAGGGCTGATGGAGCTACTTGAAAATTTCATTGCATTTTGTAGGGAAATTACATGCTACAGTGACATTTGGAAATTAAGAGGCTGTCTTGGGACCTGTCCCTCAAAAGTATTTTGTCACCACATAGACTGGCTCACAAATGGTACTCCCACTTTCTCCCACTCACCACATTGGGTCTCTCTCATCCACAGGATGGTTAGTCTCAGTTTAGAAACTCGGTCTTGCTCCCAGTAGGTTTTCCTTCATTGTACAGGATATATGACTGGTGTCTGAAAGGAAATGTGACTTTTATAAGAAATTGGCAGATACTAGGGGAGTTCACAAGCAGCTGACATCCAATTATTCAGTCATGGGGGAAATTGAATGAGGAACGGAAATCCACAGATAATCTCCAACCCTCATGTTAATCAATAGCCTTCTCTTCCAGCATGCCTTTAACCAGTGCCAAGAAATGGGCTGACTCATCCCTCTCTTTAAAACTGAGATCCTTAGAGATCGGTACAGGAGGAGTAATTTGCCAATCCCTAGTTTAATAAAAAACATTAGAGGAACTGAAATTCCTTTTATTTTTATTAGTCATTCGGAGTAAACTGTCATTTTTCTTGAGCAAGTGGCAAAATGAGCTTATTTTGTTGGTTGGTTTGTTTATTGTCTTATCAGAGAACAGCATATAACACTGTGACTATCTTTTTGCTAAAAAGAAAATAAATTATTGGATGAAGGCGGACATAATCTTGAAATAAGAACCAGAAGCTAGGAGAAAGAGAGTCAATTGCAATTGATAATTGAGTCTCCTTCCCTCAGGGTATCATGGTGTAACTCAATCTGGGGGGAAAGAAATGATAAGTATCTTGTTAAGATAAGGCCTTGCCAAAAACAGCCCTTGGCAAATTGCTGCCATTTGTCATCCGATTAGTGTACGAGGTGCACTCTTTCTTCAGTCTAAGGCTGCTTGTCGTTTATCAGCTCAGTTGTTCAAATTTAATTTGCTAAATAGCAATGTCCAAATCCTGGGCAAACCTGGAAGGTGGTGGTGCCTCTGATCTCAAGCTTTACACAGTGGGTTTCTGGGAAACCCCATAGACCACAGCCACCAGTTTGGGGAGTGAGTACCTTACTCAATGCCTAGGGATAGGATCTGTTTGGGGAACAAAAGCCAAGCCAACTTCCAAAGTGAATGTGGGCGGCATGAGCTGCTCAACCCAGTTCAGAGAAACAGAGCAGACTTCTGTTCTTCCTCTCTGGTGCTGTCCTTGACCTTGACTTTCACCCAAGGTCATTGAAAACCCCAAACCTGCAGTTACTTGCCTCCTAAACTGTGGTAGGCAGAAAGGCCCTGCAAAAGATGTCCTCATCCTAATCTCAAGAACCTGTGAATATGTCACCTTGCATGGCAAAAGGAACTTTGCGGATGTGATTAAGTTCAGGATTTTAAGATGGGGAGATTATCTTAAATTATTTAGGCAGGTGCAGTGTAATCACAAGGGTGTTAAAAGACGGTCAGAGTCAGTGTCAGTGATGGAGATGGGATGATGGACAGAAACAGGTTCGAGGGATGTGAGGATGGGGCCATCAGCCAAGGAATGCAAATGGCCTCTAGCAGCTGACAAAGGCATGGAGATGGAGTCTCCCTTAGAGTCTCCAGAAGGAATTGCCAACTGTTTGACTCTAGGACCTGTGACCTCCAGAACTGTACGAGAATAAATGTATGTGGTCTTCAACCACTGATTTTTTGGTGGTTTGTTACAGCAGTAATAGGAAACTAATACTTGAGCTCCCATGTCCAGGGTCTGAGGGAGGCCTGGGAGATGCTGGGTCTGTGTTTTCAAGAGAACAGAGACTAGTGGCAGCATGGCAAGTGTGCAAAGGGAGAAGTCTGGTGATGATGATGATGATGGTGATGGTGATGGTGATAATGATGGTGATGATATTGCCTTCATCAGAGATTGTGTTGAGCATGAAATGAGGTGCTGTAAAAATGCCTAACAAATCTAAGTTGTGTGTGAGCCAGCAACCCTGGTGGCCCAAGCATGTGGCTCATCATGGCTCACAGCCCCCCAGGCACTCACCTGAGACAACAGAGCCCAAATCCTTCTATTTGTAAGCATCTCTTTGACAACCATACACTCCACCTGAAGTTTACATCACAGTTTTGTTGACGGGTTCCTAAAGGTGGGAGGTACTCCCACTGTGTTTAGTCAGAACATAAGAAAACAAAAAACAAACAAAAAAACCTGAATACATATTTGGAGTGAATGGTGTTATATTTGTCAAGATTTTCCTTCACAATGATACAGTGCTTCCAGTTTTCTCAAGTGCCGTCACGTGGGTTGGCTTCATTGACACTCACTATTCTGTGAGGGTCAGCAGAGTAGGTTTCATCTCCCATGTTATCCATGCAAAAAGAAGGAAGCTCAAGATACTAAGTCACTCTCCAAAGGCAAGCTCTTACTAAATAGCCGAATTTCAGGATTAGCCGAGACAAGGCTAATCCTGAAAGTCTAGACTAGAGAGGAGAGGATTAGCATGTGCTGGTTAAGAGTAGATAGCCCTGCCTAGCTGGGTGACCTTAGACAAATTACTTATCCTCTTTGTGACTCAGTTTCCTCATCTGTCAACATAGGGATAATAAGGTTTGTTATGAGGACTCAATAAAGCAATAAAATGCTTAGAACAGTACCAGGCACATAGTAGGGAGTGTAATTGTTTTTCAGTAGGAGCAACAACCATAGCCAGGGTCAGTTGACTCCTGGTTCAGTGCTCACTCCAGGATTGCCCACATACTAAGAGCGAAGGCACCCCATCTCGTTCTGCTAGAGCATCATAAAGTGTTAAACCAACTTGATTCCTTAAGCCCTGGACCAGAGGTCCACAAATGTTTTTTAGATAGTAAAAGTTTTAGGTCTCTGTTGCAACTACTCAGCTCTGTCATAGTGTGAAAGCAGCCACAGACAGTATGTAAGTGAAGGGACTCGCCTGGATTTGGTCCCTCGGGGACCTCGGCTTAAGACAATGCTGAGAGCCAGAAGCCTCTAGTTTTAGTCCCAGCCTTACCACGTGACTTGAGTGTTCTTGAGCAAGTCATGAAGGCTCCCACCTCTACAAATGGGAATAACAATGCCTCCCTCAAGAGATGGTGAGATGATGAGCGCTGTCTCTAAACTATAGGCTACTGCCCCTAATTTGGGTATGAGTGTTTTGTTGCTGATGTCCAATGGTGGTCTGGGCTACCTGTAGTAGATAAAGCATGCACGTGCACTTGGTGTGAAATATTGGGTGCTGGCCAACCAGCTCAGCTGCCTGCAGTTGTGTTATGATGTCAGGAAAAGGGTATTTAACTTCAATTACGTTCATCTTATTTTGGGATATGAGAAAAGCACCAGCCTCTCGAAGCTTCCCTTGACTGCCATGAGAGGTTTATCAAGCAACAATGCCTTTGGTTTAGCCCGAATTGATCTCCATTCTGAAAAATGCAAATGAGCGAAATGACTGATGAATGAGGCCTCCAGAGAAACACAGTGCTGGTTCTCCATGTCTTAGGCTGGAGAAGCAAGCGACACCTGGAGCTTTTATGGGGGGAAGATGGCTGGTAGATGAATTGCAGAGCTGAATCACAGAATAGTGGTGAATAAAAAAGCATTGTGCTGAGCAATTAGGTATCTCATTAAGATGCACTCAGTTTCAGCTTCGATACTAGGGGAATTGTCAGAGCAATTAAGTGCAAACCTCAATTTTGAGATTTGAAAAGGGGTCAGTGTGTAATTGGCAGGTGAAGAAAAAGAAGAGAGATGCTTTGAAACAATCGGTATTGAATGGTTGTTGCAGCAAGGACGCCGCTGGGGATGTAAAGGAGCAGACTCCCTGATCACTGGAGACTGAGTGTGTGGTCTCAGAATCACATACCGGCCACGTGGACAGTGCTTTCGGTGCCTTAAATGGGCCTTCTTGGAGTCCAAGCAGTTTGCTCTATAGAAAGTTACAAGTGTGGCGCTTGCGACATGTTTGTCTAATGAATGAACGATTGGTACTCGCAGCGTGTCTGTCAAGTAAGTGAATGAAGGAGGGAGGGAATGAAGGAACAAATGTATAAGCCCGTAATTCATGTGAAATGATGATAATAATAGTGTCTACCTTGTATGGCTGGTGTGAAAATTAAATGGAATACTGCCCGTAAAAACCCCTAGTGCAGTGCCTGACAGGAACAGACACTCGTATTTAGCTAGCATTGTTATTATGTTTCTCTCAGGTGTGTTGGTCCGCTTAACAACATAACACAGGCTTAAACAACATACCACAGGCTTAAACAACAGGCATTTCGTTTCTGAGTTCTGGAGGTTAGGAGTCCAAGGTCAAGCAGAGTTGATATCTGGTGAGGCATCTCTTCGTAGGTTGCAGTTAGCTGACTTGTAGCTGTACCCTCACATGGCCTCTTCTTTTTGTCGGGAGGAGGAGGGAGTGTGAGGAAGAGACAGACAGAGAGAGAGACAGAGGGAGAGATCTGGTATCTCTTCCTCTTTTTCTAAGGACACCTGTCCTATGGATTAGGGCCCCACCCGTATGACCTCATTTAAACTGTGTGACTTCCCTAAACTTCCTAGCTACAAATACAGTCACGCTGGGGGTCACGGCTCAACATAAGAATGTGGGGAGGACACAGTTCCACCTATAACACCGGTAAAGAGTCAAACTTTCAAAGAAAACTAACCAAAGAATAACTTTGTAGTTATTAGGCCCAACCTTGTCACTAAGCAGCTACACAAAACCTTTGAAATCACTGGAATGTCCTTTTCCTGGGATGAGAAACTGGAAATGCCCCAGTGTTCTGGAAAATGGGGTGGACTTCCAATAACATATGTCTTTCGTGTCGGGTGACTGACTCCATGCTCTTCAAAGATCCCAGAGGTCGTTTTTACTCTCCACTGTTAGACAGATAGGCAACTCACAAATGTTTTTCGTTCGGGTCGGGGTTGGGGAGAGCAAAAGATCTGAACTATCTCTGTAAAGGCTTCCATAAAATAGAGGCCTTGGGAGTGGAGTCGGCCGCGTGAACCTACGTGACCACTTCTAAATCTCATGTCTTTTTCTATCTTTTTCATCTCCAAATCTGCCTGGAAGACAGTCAAAGCTCATAAATGTAGACTATGTGACATTTCCTCCAAGTTCACCAGGTAGAGGGAATGTGTGAAACAAGCTAACAGTGTGAACATTAGAAAAGATGAGTCTTGTAGAGCGGGCAGGTACCTGGAGATGACCCGTCCTTTCCCTTGGTGGCTCGTTTCTTTTCAAATGAAGAAACTGTGGCCCAGTGAGCGTATGTGGCTCCCCCAAGCTCACACGGTGAAACTGTTTACCCTCCTAGAGGACACCAGCCTAATTCACCGAGTCTTGTTTGTTTGTGAAAGACACAGGCACTTTGTTAGTTGTGGGTTCTTTTTACTAGTATTAAAAGTGCATTTTTAAAAAAAAAAAATATTCTGCATTTCAGGTTTTCCACTAATTATGACTGGCCTTCTCCCAAGTTAGTTTGAGCTATTTTGGTGAGGTTTTTATAGTTATTTAATAATAAAAGCTTTTTAAAAACTTCATAAAACCTTCTGTACAATTCATTCTAACCGACACTCCCTCTCACAATTATGTCACCAACAACTTCTTTTTAAAAGACCAGAACTTTTCTCTATTCATGTTAACCTTGAAAGCAGCATTCACCAAACCCCTGAGAAGGAGAAGTGTAACACTTTATAGGATTGGGGCAGAGCAACTGAAATAATGCGTGTGAAAGAGTTCTGTACCTTTGGGAAGCATATAGACATGCTTTATGTTTTTCTTAATTGCCATTTCTCGCTTGGCAGCCCCCAAGGAGTGGTCAAAATAGATTGGTGGATGCAAATGCAGCATTTCCTAGGATGCTCTCCAGGGAATGGGCTATTTTTCCACATGATTAAAAAATAAATAAACGAGATGCCTATTTTTTAAAAATGTGAATCAAACTGTAACTGCCACAAGGAGTGAAATGTTCTCACCAGCAGATCCTCTGTCTGGAGTCAGACCGATTAGGGTACCAGACTTCAATGAGTGGATTATGTCGTGAGCCCAGGCTCAGAGCGCCCGTGAGGCGGACAGAATTACAAAGTGTTCCTTAGCCTTGGGACTTGAGGAATTCTCTGCCACAGCCATGGATCACTCCACGTATTTGGGGAGGGCTTCTTTATGCTCTCCTTCCTGGGTGCGTAATGTATCTTCAGCTCCCACTCAGGATTATGGAAGATGAAGGCTGATTGCCCAACTGCCTTCTCAGTATAAAGTCACTTCTGTGCCGGGTGGGATGGCGATGATGGCCATGATGATGATCCAGCAGTGGTGGTGGGGGCGTTCGTCTTGTTATTAACATTCCTTGCACACTTAATCTGTACCAGGCCCTACTCTGGTGCTCTGCATACATCATTTCAATCATCACCATCCTATAAGGTAGAAACTCTATTTGACAGATGCCAATGATGTGAAGGCTCAGAGAGGTTAATAGCGTGACTCTGGTCACACAGCTGGCAAATAATTATGGCGGGAGGTAGCCATAATTACCCAGGCCATCTCGTGCCCTTACCCCCTTCTCTGCTGCCTGGCACAGTGCTCTAAGTCTCCATCTGCCAGGACTCTTAAGAGTCCCCAGACAAATGCTGCTCCCGTTACCGTCACTCAGAGGGCTCGGGAGTGTGTGTCAGGGCCCCAACATTTGCCGTTGAGCCTGAGGTCAGGAAACAGGAGGCTGCAGTTCTCCCTATGTCTCCTTTAGGGGCCTGTCTGCAGCTTGACAAATGCTGCCAGGTGGCCTCTAAGTGGGTCAGAACCCACTGGCCACACATGTCCAGACGTGTCTCTTTAGGGTTCAGTTTTCTACATTCAAGGAAAGATAAAGGGCAAAAGATTTCTATCTTTGGCTGTCAGGGTAACAACATGAGTCTCTCTAAAGGCTTCTTGAGTTTGGGAGCATTTCCAGTTTCCTCCTCAGAAAGCAGCAATTTTGACTCTGGGCCACTGATGCTCAGTGAAATGTGTTTCCATTGTCCAAGGTAACGTGGTATTGAATTCTCCTCATGGAAGAGGGTCAGCATCTGCTCTAATGAGCGACATCATTTCCATTGAGCTGGCCTCTCGCTCTTCAGTCTCATCTCAGGCCCCTCTTTCCCTTGTAGCCATGCTGCTTTAGTTCCTCTGCTGTACTTGCTTTTTCCTGCCACCGGACCTTTGCACATGCTGTTCTGCTTCCTAGAAAGCTCTCCTCTCTCCTCACCTCTATTTGGTTGACTCCTGCTCAGCCACAGGCCAAGGATTCCCTAGGACCTGTTCCATGATCACTTAGCACCTTTACTTCTCCTTTATAGCCCTTCACTCACTGTAATTATTTTTTTGTTATTTGCTTAGTGCCATCTTCCCCATTGGATGCTAAGGTCCATGATGGCTGCCTCTGTGCCTGCTTTATGCCTAATATAGTTCCTGAAACATGGTGGGCGCTGGGTAGATGGGGGGAGAGTAGGGCACCCCAAGCTTCATATGAGCTGAGTCTTCTGACCAGTCTACCCAGTACCTCCTTTTCCAACCACCCCAGATCCCAGATCTAGAGTGGCAAATAGAAAGGTAGTTAAAAGTGAGAACTCTAGAGTCAGGGTTGTATCCTAGTCTGGCCTCGTCCTATCTATATCCATTTCTACTGCCGAGTAACAAACTACCACACATTTATCAGGTTACAACAGCACACATTTATTATCCCACAGTTTCCATGGTTTAGGAGTCTGGGAAGCCTTAGTTGAGTCCTCTGCTCAGGGTTTCAGGCTGCAACCCAGGCACCGGCCAGGGTTCTGGTCCCATGTGAGGTTCAGGTCCCTCCCACGCTCTCGTGGTTGTTGGCAGAATTCATTTCCTTTGAAATTCATTTCCTGTTGAAATCCCAGCAACTTGTTTCTTCTAGGCCAGCAGGAGAGTCTCTCTCTAAGATACTTACCTGATTAGGTCAGGCCCACCCTGGATAACTTCCCTTTTGATTAACACAGTCAACTGATGAGGGACCTTCATTACATCCGCAAAATCCCTTTGCCTTTGCCTTATAATGTAACATAATCATGGGAGTGATATTCCGTCATATTCCCAGGCTCTGCCCGCACTCAAGAAGAGAGGATTATACAGGGCATGCACTCTGGGCAGGAATCACAGGGACCATTTTAGGATTCTGACTGTTACTCTCTGTGGCCCTGAGTAAGTTGCTTAACCTCTCTGTGCCACCGTTACCTCGTCTAAGCATAGTACCCACGTCATAGTTTGTTGTGAAGATTAAATGAGTTCATTTATGTTAAATGTCTAAAACAATTCCTGGCAGGTGGTGAGTACTCAATAAAGTTAGCTGTTACAGCCATTTATGATAATCCCAACTGAGCCGGTGGGATCCAAGCTTAAAAATACAATCTACCAACTGGCTGGAAAGTGAAATCTGAGAAACCAGGCTGAAGGGGAACGAGAGACAGGAGACTGTCAGGGAGCTTGGAAAATTGGCCATTCTAAAAGGGAAGCTGACAGCTTTCACTCCACAGTGTGAAAACGGGCGAGGCAGATGGAAAGATGTATCAAGTTACTAAAGCAAATTGGATAAAAGTGGGTACATGTGCCCCCACTTAGTTCCTTTCATTAAAACATCTCAAGGCAAAGAGTCATGTTCTTGTCTGTTTGGAAAAAAAATCTTAGAAATCCCTATATCAGGAATTCAAATCAAGATTGGCATTCTGAATATGAAGAAATGTACCTAACTGGCTATTTGGTCAACTTGGATAAGCCGCTCCACCCCAGAATGTAGGTCTGACTCAAAGGGAGGCTTTCTCCCGAAATAGGACCCTAGTTTGGTTCCCTTGAAAGATATAAGGGTTCCATGAGACCCGCACTCAGGTGAACCAGTGTTGGTATGATGTGGCTGGAAGGAGACCTGCTTGGAAGTTTGCTACGTTTTGCAAACATTTTGCTGGAGAGTGTTGAGAATCGATTTGTTGCTCAGTCTGCAACGCTGTTAACCAAATGTGGGAAGATGCAGCGAGGTGAGTCAACGAAGCGAGTTCACGGTGGCATATTTTTGAGTAACTGGACGGCAGGGAGAGAAAGATGACGCCGCTTCTGTCTTCGGAAGGATGTTGCTTCACTGAAATTCCTTTCAGTGGGGTCACCGAGGGCAAGTCATTCACTCTCTTTTAGATCTCCTATTTTACATCTGATAATTCAACTCAAGATATTTGATTGACGGAGGTAATGGACAATGTGGGTGCTCTGCCCAGACCCCCTTGGGTCCCCTTGTGGTTTCTGGGCACCCATCAGCCAGCTTCTTTGTGCTTTGTTTCTCATGTCTGAACCTGCGAATTGCTTTGAAGGCTGCATTTGGGCTACTGGAGTTGCTTTATCCCAACACAGAGATAGGCAAGCATCTAGGAATTTACCGCTGCTTGGGCAGCCCTGGCTTCCTCACCTCAAGTAAGGACAAACTCAGAGGAATAAAGTCATGCTTCCGAGCTCCACCTGGGATCAGGTTTAAGACTGGCTTTAAAGCCTGAAATTACATCCTTGCTGGGCTTCTTCATTTCGCCATCCTGCTCCTAGGACCAGAGCCCCTTGTTAAAGTCTTATTAGAATTAAGAATCTCAAGATGGTGACAGCAGAGCATTACCCCAAGCATGAGACCCTCCTGATTGGTGTGCCGTCGGTGACTTCACAGGTCACACCCCTATGAAACCAGCCTTGCCTGCTCCCCTCCACCCCCCAACTCTCCTGGGAACACCTCTTAAGCCATTGGTGTGAATGCTTGCCTTGACTCTGTGGTTGCTCTAGATGGATTCTACGATGAACAGGGCACCAAGCCTTCCCTTCCCTCCAGGAGCCAAGGGAAGACAGATGAAGGCACAGATCGTTACATCACACATCAGGGCCTGATCCTGGAGGTCCCCACAGGGAGAGATGTGGGAGGCAAATGCTATCTGGGAGCATGTCCTGGGTTCCAGATCAGGGTTCTTCCTTCTGCCCGGGGAACTTGACGTGCATTCCAAATGAGGGACAGAGAGAATTGGGGTTGGTGGTGTGGGAGAGGGAAGGGGGGGGGTTACTTCAGGAAGGGGGCACAGCAGGAACAGAGGTGTGGAGGTGGGACCTCTTGATTTAACAGGTGCCTACTGTGCGCTCAGTGCTGAAGATCTGAATCTAAAATGACCAAGTCCTTGCTCTGAAGTTGCTCCTAAGAGACGCTTGCAGCCAGCTCAGGTCAAGTGCTGTGCAGGGGAAGCTGAGCTGAAGGGGGTGAGAGGAAGTACTAGATACGAGAGAGGGAGCCTGGTCTTCCAAAGATTTACCATTAGGTGTTAGGAGTCTTAGAAAGTCACATCAAAGAAAAGATGCTCTAACTGTGGCATTTCATGTATTGACGAGCTGTTCGGGTTGATTCGGGGTGAAGGGAACCTTTGGAACCAGCCATGTAATTGGTTCCCTAGTGCACGGGAAAATACCCCATGTAGTTTGGGTACCTGAATCCTAGCCCATCAGTTTGCTCAGATGACGTTGCTAAATCCTCTTCTAAGTTGGTGGGACTCTTATTTGAAATGGCCCTGGGTACCTCGTCGTCCTTCAGCTGCCTACTGACCTGGGCCAGAGACAGTGCTCTGCAGACAGCACCCGTTCTTTCTTGCTTCTCGCTAGGGAGCCCACAAATACCCACCAGCTTCCCAGAACATTGAAGCAATCACCCACATACAGGGGCCTCCTCCCAAAGAAGCCGGGAAATGTAGGCACTGGCTGTGGACCTCCCGCTGAGGGCGGGAGGGGAAGATGGTGTTGCAACGTGTGGTTCTGCCGTCCCTCCCTGGGACACACACTCTTTTCTTTATCATCGACTTTATCAGGTTGAGGCCATCCCTCAGTTTTCACAGCCTGCGTCTGGGTGGGAGGATAATCGCTCTTCCATTCGGGAATAAGTGCTCGAATGCCATGAAAGCCCTGGGTTCTGCCAGGAAGCAGGAGGAAGGGGCTCCCTTTCGTTTTATGTTGTGCAATCTTTCTAAGGCTTTAAATATTTAGCTACTCTTGAGTAAGATGTTGGCACCACCTGATCATGGCTCATAATTCTTCCTTGACAAATATCCCATTTGGGGCAGTAATTCACGATTCCTTCACTGTCTTCTATTAAGCAATTAAAAGAAGGCATACATTATTCTATGACTATATACAGTCAAATGATGTTTAATCACTTAGGGGTGTTGGAAGGGGTTAGAGGACAGGGAAAGAACTTCACATTTCCCTCTCTCCCTCTACTGTTTTAATTTGGATTTAAAAATTTTTTTTTTTTTTTTGGTTGGGGGGAGGTGTCAGACTTCAAAACCAGCCCTGAATGTGGTTGCACCGTTGGGCCCCTGCCTGCCTTCGGCCACGTCTCAGAGGCCAGTTTCTCAGGGAGGCTTCCTCCAGGCTCCTGACATGGACCCCACCTGGCTGTTTCCTCTGCCTGTCACATCCTCCACGGTCAGATCCACGTAACGGATAAAGCTTTCTCTGGTACCCGCCACTAGCTTAGATCCCCTCATCGTAGGATCTCATCATGCCCTTTGCTTTTCTTTGATAGCCCTTCATTCATTCCACAAATATTTACTGAGCGCCGACTCTGCGGCCGGCTCTGTCCTAGGCACATCTAACATATCAGTGAGCCACACAGGCAGAGATCTCTGTCCTCGTGAAGCTTGACAGTGTGATGATAAATAATGACTCGGTAACTAGTTTGTTAACATGTCTTCCCCACTATCTTGGAAGCCCCCCTGAGGACAGAGCCATATGGGTCTTGTTGCTACAGTCTCCATGGTAATGCCAAGTACCATGAATTCTGGCGCGTAGTAGGTTCTCCGGGAGTGAAAGGCAGCTTGTGACCCAGTGGCGGCTGTGTGATCATCTAGGCCAGGGGTGTCAAAACTGCGGCCCGCGAGCCAACTGGGGCCCGCAATCCGTTGTGAATTGGCCCGCAGCAAATTCCAAAAATATATTTAGTTTACTTAAATAAACCAGGTGAGGCAATACGTACTTCACCTCGGGTGAGTGGCCCAGCTGTGTATTTTACTGCATATGGCCCTTGGTGAAAAATGTTGAAAAAAGTTTGGACACCCCTGATCTAGGCTCTCCGAGGTCTCAGCGTCATCCTTTGGAATGTGGATATCATGTGGAATTAGCTTCTCAGGACGATTACAGCCTATGTGAGGGAATAGGAGGGAAGAGTAGTCGGCCCAGCCACAGGGCTCCCAGAACCCCAGGGCCTCCTCTGGGGGGACCGGAGGATGCTCACTGTCTGTCCTCTACGTGCACCCCACAAATCTTACACTGTTTCCAAATCTCTCCTCATGGTTCTCTCCTCTATTCGCTTCTGTGTATTTCTACTCTTACAACTTCTTGGGGTCATTTTGTTTTATGTCAAATATATATTTGCTGGGTGATTATGACAGGACCCTTTCCTTGCCCTGAGGCCACATCACTCAGGTGTCAAGAAGGGTTATGGGATTGGTTGGGAGCTGTCTATTTCACTGTCTTTGTTTTGAGCTGGGCTGTTTCCTGCCGCTTTGTCTCTGTGAGGCATTAACCTCCACAGCACTCTACACCTTCAGCTGAAAAACAGATCATGGCCCTCCTCAACAAGATGCGTTTGCTCCATTTATCTCGTGAGGTTGTTCCTTTGACCATCCATTCATAAGAGAAGGGGAGGAAGGAGGGAGGAAGGAAGTAGGGTCAGGGCTATATGAGGCGAGCAAGGCTCCTGGGCTGCAAAATGTAAGGCAGCCTTCTCTGTCAGGGCGAGGCAAGTGCAGGCCAGCACTTGGGAGGGAGGGAAGGAGAGAAGAAAGGGTCTGTGGCTGTGAATGAAGGCGGGAGAGGCTTTCTCTCTGGCGCAAAAATGGAATTGAAGACCTGCCCTGCCTCTATAGCCAACTCCATTCCCTTTTAAATTTTATTGTCACAAAAGCCTCTTACTAGGTGACAACTGACCTCCAGTTCTGAGCCCAGGGTGACATGGAGGGGCTTCAACACAGCCTTTCCTGATTCACCCCCCACTGTGCCTGTGCTTTGTATATAGCGAAAGCCTGTAAAAGACCATGTGGAGAGGGCCAGAAGCTTCCCATTTTCAGGAAGAAAATGTCTATTTTTAACACTTAAATGATCACCGAAAGGCCCCTTCCATTGCAAATGCTACCTGGTCACCTGGTGGCATGTGTCCACGGCTTCTAATCTTTTAATATATTCCCAGACTCTTAAAAGGACCATAATTGCCAGTTGTCTTACAAGCAATCATCTTATCACAAGGGGATCGGGAAGAGAGTTCAGGAGGCAATCAACAGCGTGAACACCTGGCAAATTCAATTCAGCTGGATAATGTCTTTGAACAAAACGTAAACCGACTGCGTTGACAGCTCCACAGTTTCCAGACATTTGGTGGACTGACATAGCTGTGGGAAGTGTCTACAGCCACATCTGCTACCGCCGATCACAGCTAAGTTTTGTCAGCCCCCATTTCTCGATTCTGATGGGGGAGGAGTTCATCAGGGCTGCTTTCACCTGAAGAAGTGATTAGGGAACCTGGTTACAAATGGTGGGGGGTGGCTTGGTAATCACTCAATAGAGAAGCTGGTCAAGTCATCCTTTGTTCAGCGGCTCCCGGGCCAAGATGTGACACAGCCTGAGTTAATGTCGTTCTCATTGAGCCCCGCGTGGTTTTCATCTCAGGCAGGATGGGCTGGATCAAGTACAATTTAGTAATAATAATAATAATGTAGTTAATGCTTACTGTGTATTATGTGCTAAGAGTTTTGCATGAAGTTCTATGGATTGTAACCACCATCATCCCCATTTTACAGATGTGGTCACCGAGGTCTGGGGAATTTGGCCACTGATCCAGGGTTGTATAGTACGGCAGTGGTAGAGTTGGGATCCAAATCCAGGTCATTGGCTACCCCATATCCTCATTTTCTATGTTGTTCAGTGTTCTCAGGAATCCTGTCCCACTTCTCCACCCAACCCTACCATCTTCTACTTTGGCCAGTCTGAGTTACTCTCTGACTCGAAGAAACATCATGGGCCACCCCTTGCTTTACAGAGAAGGACAGTGGAGGCCTGGATAGGGAAGGCTGAGCCAGAGAAATATCAGCCCTTTGCAAAATTCTGTCCATTTGTTCTCTGTGTTCTCTCTGCCAGCCTGAGATGCTCCTCTAAAACTCTTTGGCCCTTTAGGCATGCTCTAATACCCTCCATCTTTATGATACCTTTCGTGGCCACCCTCTGTCCTTCTCTAACACTTGGTTTTTGTGCCATTTATTTATTTAGTGGCATTGTTTAGTGTTCAAGAATCTGGACATGAATCTTGGCTCTGCCACTTACCAACTGTGTGACCTTGGGTAAGTCACTTAACTTCTCTGTGCCTCAGTGCTTCATCTGTAAAATGATATTAGCAGTGGGTGTGGAGTGAGGGTCCACCCGAAGTCCCCACCCGAACTACTGCCCTTCCTAAGGGAGGTGGGATGGGAAAAGGTGGTTAGCCCCCAACTGTTGCTTGAGTTGCCAGCACCTACCATTCTCGTGATCAAGGGAAGGCTTGGGGGTTGGGGTGGGGTGGAGCATGGTGCGAAGTTGAGGTTGGGGTAACACAGAAAACAAGCTTGCATGTCTGCTAGGAATCCTCGTCTATTGGCCTGGTCACTTTGGAGAGGAAGAACCGTGGGACATTTGTTTCCAGTTCCTCTTCCAGTGTCACTTTGGTGGAAATCTCCAGTGACCATGTGAGGGAAGAGCTTCTGTATCTTGATGGGTCCAGGTCTCGCCATTCCTTTTGTTGGCTGTAACTTTAGTTTCTTTCGTTTTAAGCTCCCTCCTCCTACCCCCCCACCTCCCAGTCCTAAAACCAGGAAGGTACCAGCAATCTTGAAAGAGCGGTAGCTTTGAATTGAACAAATCCCGAATACCGACGGCAGGCTCAGTTCTAAAGAGCTGTGTGCGTGCCTTTTCTCTGGTGGCACTCTAGCTGACAGTGTCTTTTCTAGAAATGTCAGTTTGGGAATGGGGAGCTTGAAAATGTCAATGGGAAATATATTTCCTGGTCTTGTTACTTTGGATGGACCTTGCTTGGCTTGGTGACGTTCAGGGTCTGGGGTCCTCAGACTTATATCTGGCTTCCTGGAACCTTTGTTAGAATTTTATGTCATTCTGGAGCCAATGGGGCATGTGTGAGTAATTTCTTATTAATATGCTTTGAAATACAGGTCTGGAGTCACATGTTTCAGATTGCCATTTTGGGACTCCGTTGACCTGTTTTGGACTGTAGTAGAATATACGTTTGTATATTGCAGGTGGAAGATTAATATGACAACATATTTTAAAACAGCTGGTCACAGCACAAAACTTGTACATGAATGTTCATAGCTTTATTCATAAAGGCTCTAAACTGGACACAACCCAAATGTCCAAATGTCCACAAACTTGTGACAAGAGGAGGCCTTGCCTTACAATAGAGGATAAATAAAAACTCAGCAATAAAAATGGAATGGCTACGGATACATGTAACAATAAGGGTGAATCTCAGCAACATTATGCCTAGTGAAGGAAGCCAGACTCAAAAGACTGCAAACTGTATAGATAATTCCATCTATACGAAATTCTAGAAAAGCCACATCTATGGTGCTCTCAGATCAGTAGTTGCCTGGAGTTGGGTGGGGCAATGATTCACTGCAAGGGGTATAAGGGAACTTTCTGTGGGGGAGGAAGGATTTGAAAACTTGGATGTGGGGGTATTTGCAGTTATTAATGTAATTTACATTTACTGAAACTCATCAAACTGTACACTTACGACGGATAAAATTTATTGTATGTAAATTATACCTCAGTAAATTGGTAAGAAACAATTTTCACATGACCAAAAAATTGGGCAAAGGAGACACCAAGCCAGTTCAGGAGAGAACACAAATGTCAGTTAAAAAAATGAAGATACCCAACCTCACTAATAATATTTTTAAAGGTGGAAGTTTAACAATGAATCTAGACACAGAACTTACGCCTTTTACACAAATTAACTTAAAAATGGAACATAAAGCTGAATGTTAAATGCAAAACTATAGAAAATAACTCCTAGAGGATAACATTGGAGAAATTCTAGGTGGCCGTGGTTTTGGTGATGACTTTGTAGATATAACACCAATAGCATGATTCCGGAAAGAAAAAAATTGATGAGTTGGACTTCATTAAATTTTTCTGTTATTCAGAAGGCACCGTTAAGAGAATGAAAAGACAAGCCACAGATTGGGAGAAGATATTTGCAAAACATGTCTGATAAAGACCGATATCCAAAACTTACAGGGAACTCTTAAAATTCAACAAGAAGAATACAATCCAATTTAAAGTGAGCTAAAGACCTTAACACACACTTCATCACAAAGATATGTAGATAGCAAATAATCATATAAAAAGATGCTTAATAGCATGTCATTAGGGAATTGCAAATTAAAACAATTTATTACCTATTGGAATAGCCAAAATCCAGAACTGACAACCCATGATGCTGGCAGGCATGTGGAGCAACAGGAGCTCCCATTCATTGCTGCTGAGAATATAATGGTACAGACTCTTGGGAAGACAGTTTGGCAGTTTCTTTCAAAGCAAAACAGACTCTTACCATATGATCCAACGATCATGCTTTTAGGCATTTACCCAAATGAGCTGAAAACTTATGCTCATACAAGAACCTGCACACGGATGTTTACAGCAGCTTTACTCATAATTACCAAAACTCGGAAGCAACCACGATGTCTTTCAGTAACTACGTGGATAAATAAACTGCGGTACATCCATTCAATGGAATGTTATGTAGCATTAAAAAGAAATGAGCTATCAAACTATGATAAGACATGGAGGAACAGTAAATGCATATTACTAAGGCTACATAGTGTATGATTCCAATTATATGACATTCTGGAAAAGGCAATACTATGGAAGCAGTAAAATGATCCATGGTTGCCAGGGATTGGGGGTTAGGGAGGGATACAGAGACACACTCGGATTTTTAGGGCAGTGAAACTATTCTGTATGACATTGTAATGGTGGACACATCATTATACAAAGAGTGAACCATAATGTAAACTATAGACATTAGTTAATAATAGTGTATCCATAGTAGCTCATGATTTGTGACAAATGTATCATACCAATGAAAGATGTTATATTCTAATACGGGAACCTGGGGGTGAGGTCTAAGTGGGTAAGTGAGAACTCTGTACTTTCCACTCAATTTTTCTGTAAACCTAAAAAAACAGGATTAAAAAAGTCTATTAACTTACAAAACAAAACAAAACAGTGGCGTGACCCTACTCACCTTCATATTGGCAGAAATCCAAAGAAGGATGAGTGTTCCCCAGTGTTGCGTGGGGCATTCAACCTCTGGAGAGCATTTCAGCAATGGGACACAAGGAAAAGAATGTAATCCCCTGGCAATTCCACTCCTAGGAGATTATCCTAAAGTAGTGGTTCTCTACCAGGGTAAGACATTTTGTCCCCCCACCATACACACACACACACACAAGGGGACACATTTGGCAATGTCTGGAGACATTTTTGGTTGTCACACTGGGGAGCTGCTTCTGACTGGCATCTAGTGGGTAGAGGCCAGGGAAGCTGACCATCCTACAATGCACAGGACAGTTTCTCACAATAGAGTTATCTCGTCTTAGGTATCATTAGTGCCACTACTGAGAACCTCAACTGGGAAAGTCTGCAGGGACCGCGATACTCATCTCAGTGTTGTTCATAGCAGTGAAAAATGAGGCATAACCAAAATGGCATTCGGCAGAGATTAGTTAAATAAAGGATTGTACGTCCATACTGTGGAATCCCGTGCAGGCTTTAGAACAGCGCTATGATTTTTAATGTGAAAAACTGTTTGTGAGACATTGTAGATGAGAAAAGATGACAGAGCAAATGCAACAGAATAATTCTATCATTGTGAAGACAGAGAGCGTATCTATGCCTTTCTTAATTTTTACAATGAACGTTTATAATTAAAAGAACAAAACAAAATTTGTTTTGAAATTAGGAAGTTATGCCACTGGATATGTAAATAAAGGTTGCTGAAGTTTTAAGGTATATTATCAACTACTATTCACATTCAAAAGTATGTTAAGGAATAAACTCCCATACCACTTACGTGCCTACTACGTGCCGGGTTTCAGTACATCCCATTGACTGCCCAAGAAATCCTGTTGAGTCGTTGCTTTTCACCACTCATTTTATAAACAAGGAAGCAAGAGCTCAGAGGGTTCCTGAGTCAATAACAGTGATTCCCCATAATGTCCATATCCTAGTCTTGTACCTTTCCTGTGCACACAGTAGGACTTATCTGCCACAGTGCATGGTGTATGCCGATGTGGATCATCCATAACAAGCTAAATTTTCTTCAATCCGCTCCTTGAAAGAACCCTAACATGTTTAGGGAATTTCCAATTTGAGGATTTAGAAAACGTTCAGAGAATTTCTATTCGTATACACAAAAATGTTTCCGTTACTATTTGTTAGTCAATGGCACTTAGAGAACTTTTTCTTATCTGGAAAATTCCTTTGTCTGGAACAGCTCGTTCTGGATCACGTATGGAAACGTCTGTTGGGCCCAAGAGTCTGGTCTGAGTCTCTTGGATGTGTTTATTGGCTCCCGTAGACCAAAGACTTCACTGTTTTGACCCAGGGCGAGAAGAAGGAACGTCGGAACATTTCTTGGCCATCATGTCATTATCAAGCAGTTATACTTTATTTCTCTGGTGCCGAGAGGAAGCAGTTTGAGTTTCTTTATTTCCCCTGGAGTTTGGGGGTACAGTTAGCAAGGAAAGAGACCCGTTAGGTGTCCTCAACTTTGCCATTTGCTATGGTGACTGGTTTTCTTGGAGGGTCCGCCAGGGAGCTGTCTGGTGTAATTTGGAGTGATTCATGGAATGGAGAACCGCTTTTTCTTGAGAGACTGAGGCTTCCACCAGCTTATCACAGCCCTTACTTCCACTTAAGAGATGAGTGGCAATGTTTCCACCTGACGCTCGCCAAGAGCACAAACTCCCAAATGTCTGTCCAGGGAAGTTTCCAGACATCCCCAGAATGGTTTCCTGCCTACATTTCACACACTTGGGCAGGCTCCTGTGTCCTCTTGCTGCATTTCATCTCAGGTTGCCTTTAGACTCTCCATCCCTTAAAATTACATCCAGATAATATCCTCCCGCTGATACCTTTCCTCTGCCACCTTTTCAATGGTTTCTCCTCAGTTCCATCCATCATCAAGGCCAGATTCTATCTCCTGCCTCCAATGTCTAGTCCATGTGGCTAGTCTTCTCCCTTCCAAAGCAGAATGATTTTGTGTACCTGCCAAAAAGACATACCTGTGCTCCCCGCAGCTGGCATGGTGCTTCCCGGGCAGCCCCACAAGCCAGTCTGCCCTCCTTCCTGAAGAGTTTTCCTGTTTCTGGTTTCAAGGCTGAGAAGGCAGCATCGGGGAACAGAGGAAAGGGCCTGGGATTTGGCATCTGACTTCAAGTCTTGGACCTGCCATTTGCAGCAAGCAGTGTGGCCTTGGCTTGCAAACGGATGCTGCTTCTGTCTCAGTGAGGTGGCAGGACTTGCCCGTATAAGGGAGGGGAAGAACACTGGGATGTCCAGGTCAGGTCTGTCCCTTGAAAGTGGGCTGAAACCAGGCCCCCTAGGCCTGAGTCTAGGAGACAATCTGCGGCTGGAGCTGGGGGAAGTTGTTGCAGAGACTGGGTGCTGGAGTTGGCCCATGGCTTACTTCCATGACTACATGAGGACAGGTCCAATGAAGCAGGCTTATCATACTTTTAAATGAATAATAATAAGTCTTGTGGTATGAGTACTCTCTTGCTGTGTGCCAGAAACTTGCAGTAATCTTCTGAGGCAGATAATCTGATTATCATCCCCATCATACAGGTGAGGAAACTGAGGCTCAGAGAGGTTAAAGAGCTTGCTCAGCACAGAGCCAGGGGCCAGCCCAGGTCAGGAGCTCTGGCCTCATGCTTCTGCTTTCGAAGAGATGTTTGTGTTGGAAGGTGGGCCTGCGCTCCGGGAGGTGTGACCCACAGGTGGTGATGGGCATCGCAGTTGTCTTTATTTTGGCCCCTCCTGAGTTTGCTGTCTGTCTGCCTGCACGTGGGAGGTGCTTCCCTAACCCCTACCTTCCCCTCCTGGGCCTGGCCTCCAAGGGTCCCCAGCCCTGCTCTCCACCCTCCTCCCGGCTAATCTCTTTTCACATTAGGTAAACCAAGACAAGATTAGGGTTTTATTAAAAGGAAATTAAACTGGAAAATGAAAGAATAAGCAAATCCCACACGAGAACAAACAATAGCAGCAAAGCAGATGAGTTTGCAGAGCTTAGGTCTTTGTCCTAAAGGGGTGAACACCTACCCACAAATGGACGTGGCTTCCAGCAGGCCTCTGTCAACCTCATCCTCGCCAGCCCTGCCAGCCTGCTGTGGTCAAGCTGGTGGTCATGCTGGTGTCAGCAGACCTGGTCCTTGAGGGGTCTTGTGTTCAGAATGCTGCCAGCTCAGCCAGCTGCTCCCTGGGAGATGGACTCAGGTAAAGGCTCTCACACTTCTTACCCCTACAGTGGGGAGAAGCTGTTTCATACTCTTTTGTATCACGCTTTTCAAGGCCCCAGGTGGCCCACTTTTCTCTTTAGCCTCCCCACCCTTCCCTTGGCTGTTGCTCCACTATCACTCTTCTGTTTCTCCATTGCCCCAAGCTTCTAGTGGCTTCCACCTGTGCTCCTCTCTGCCTGCAGTGCTCTGCCCCCTCACTCCTTCTTTTCTTATCCAACTCCTACTTTTTCTTTAGACCTTGCCTTAAATTTTGCTTACTCGGGGTAGTTTTCCCTGACTTCCTTAAATTAGGTTTCTCATGGCTCCTTGAAGTTGTCCTTCATTGTACTCATCACGGTGGTCATTAGTTATTTCTTTCATGCCCATCGCCCCTGCCAAAGTCCCAGCCAGGGCTGGGAGTGTCCAGCTCAACGCTGAATCCCAGAGCCTTGAGTACCTGGCAAATACTATCTATCTATTCATCCATTTACTTATTTATTCAACAAGTATTTCTTGAGAACCTACTGGGTGCAGGGGATTCATCAATCAACCATGCAAAGTGCCTACTGTCATAGAGCTGGCAGACCAGCCACTCATTCTGTGTTTGCTAAATAAGTGACCAACAGTAAGAGGAATGCCCATTCATTCTCCCTGAGACATTTCTCACAATTAGAGTTGCCTGCCTGACGTGCGGTGAGTTCCCCGTCACAGGAATTATTCAAGAAGAGCCTGGGTGACCCATTGTTATGGTTTGCAAGTGGAGCCTCCCAAAGATCCCTTTCACTTGCAGACTTCTTTGATTCTCTGAAGGACACCATGGGCTGGGCTGGCTAGCTGTCAAGCTACAGCCAAGCTAGACCTACAGGGAGGAAGTTAAGATGAAATCAGGAAGAGTTCAGGGCCACCTGCAAGAAAGACAGTGTCTTCGTATTTTCCTGGTGGAATTCAACAGGCTCCTCTTGAAAGCTGGAGCCAAACATTTTCACTTTATTTAAAAAGAAAAGAAAAAAAAAGAATTCAGTTTTTTAAAAAGATACCAGAAAAGCATGTTTTTAAATACACTTTTTCCAGATTATAAAAAGCGATCATTTTGGAAAACACAGAAAAACTTAAAGAACATCAGAAGGACTTTAATTCCTCTACCCAAAGATAATCATTGTAAACATTTAAATTTATGTTCTTCCAGTCCTTTTTTGATGAATATATAAAAATACACATTTGTAAAAATGGGATCACATCTTATATCTTGTTCTTGTCACTTAATAGATTGTGAGCAGTTTTTCCTGTACTAAATACTATTCCAAAATAAGATTTTTACCTACTGTACGATGTTTCTATTTACATGTTATCTATTGATATAGCAAATTGCCCTAAAACTTAGTGGTTTAAAACTACAATAATCATGATTTCTCACAATTTCTGTGAGTCAGGAATTTGTGAGTGGCTTGGTTGGGCAATTTTGGTGGGGGGTCTCTGGTGTGGGTTGCAGTCAGGTGTTGCCTGGGGCTGCATTCATCTGAAGGCTGGACTGGAGCTGGAAGACCTACTTCCAGGGTGGCTAACAGACATGGCTAGCAAGTGGTACTTTTCCATGTGGCCTTTCCACTGGACTGCTTGAGTGTCCACATATCATGGCAGCTCGCTTCACCCAGAGTGTATGGTGGTCCCATAGAAAGAGAGGGCCAGGCAGAAGCTGTGTCTTTTCTATGACCTAGCCTTGGAGGTCACACACTGTCACTTGGGTAGTATTCTGTTTGTCACTCAGGTCATCTCTCTTCAGTGTGGGAGGCATGGATACAAGGAGAGGATCATTTGGAGCCACCATGAAGGCTGACCACCATACCATCCTATTTCTGTAGCCCTCATTTATTGAAGCAATCCCCTACTATTGGGCATCTATATTGCTTCCACTAGTTTGCTATGATATGGCATATACATACCTGAAAGCCTTAGGCATCTGATGTAATACAAGTACCTGGTCTGTATTTAGTTACACTTAGTCCAGCCAGGGATTCAAAGTTAACCTCAGAGAAGTCATTTGGGACCATACGCAAGGCTGAGCCTCCTTTGGACCATTCTCCTTAAGCATCAGTATGATGAGGTCCTGAGGGGATTGCCATAGTAATTCAGTAGGTTAGCAGGGTCTGGCAGGAAACAGAATTCAACTCAGAGACTCTAATGAAGAAACCATTTGTGGAGATTTGAGTAAGGACGAGGAAACCAACAAGATTTGAGGCATCTGAGACTGGCAAGAGGCAAGCCATTGCCTTCCTGAGGCCTGAGGGGATGGGGCAACAGAACTACAGTGGAAGTAGGGAAAATATACCCTAATCTCTCTCCTCTGTCCACTCATCTCTCTCTCTCTCTCTCTCTCTCTCTCTCTCTCTCTCTCTCTCTCTCTCTGTTTCTCTTTCCCTCCCTCCTGCCCTCTCTCCCCTTCTGCTAGTTCCTCTTATTGGCCAAAATGAAAAAAAATTCACCCAATAGCCAATATACAGCCTGGTTGGTGTGGTCCCTGGATGAGGGTCAGCCCTACTGGGGAAGAGAGACTCATGGAGAATGGATGGGAGGACTGAAAATAGAGGGAACAGAGAATAACCAACACATTGTCAGTTAACATTTTTGGAACATCATTAGGACACAGAACAGAGGTATTAAAACAGAGGTAACTAACCCCTGCCATGTTGTAGATGTGGGATCATTTTATTATTAATAATAATCCTCACAGCAATTGAGCTATAATGTGTTAAGTATTTTCCATGTACAGGGCAATGTATTACATTACCGGGCATTTTACGCGTACTAGTTCCAATCTTTATAGCCAATCTGTTAGGCACATGTTATTATGAGCCTTTTCAGACAAGGAAAAATGGTTGGGAAATGCTCAAGATCCTGCCTGAAGTTACAAAATTAGTAGCAGAGCTGGGCTTGAACTCAAATCTGTTTTATTCTGAACTCCAAGTATTTTCCTTTCAAAGCAGTCTAGGTCAATCTAACGGGGGTGGACTGATGGGTGTTCTGCAAGAAACTTTCAATGGCTTCTCCTACAATAGAGCAATTGAAAAAAAAGAGTAAAATATTTAATATACCAACTCACGTGGATAATTGCCCAGGAGTTAGAGTATCATCTGTTTGGCAAATCACGGGTTTTGTGCCAGTGCACACAAAGTAGACAAGAAGGGAAAAACAAAAAATGTCCCCTGGAATGATGGGATGAGGGACGCAGCGCTCGGCGTGGTGAGCTGACACACGTGGTGAGCTTGGTCCCCTTTAAGATCTTAATAAATCACTGTGCGGAGTCTGCTGCTGACGGAGGAGGCATGCTGGCATCCCCTGAAAACTGTGTCCTGGCAGCTCTGGGCACCCAGGAGGCACTCTGTCAATTACTTAGCGCTGGAAGGAAATTTCCCTCCTATTGCAGATGGAGGGCTGTGAGGAGGGCTGGAGGGAAGTGGGGTGAGCAAAGGAGAGAGATACGACGTAATGGCGTTCCTTTGCACCAAACATTTTGCAGTAATGTAGGTGAACCACTCTGTCGTCAGTACTGGACGCGGTAAAAATAATTGAGGCACACCCCCGTTTGTTTTCACTTATGCCCTTCAGATTTTTTCTGAAGGGGGGAGTGGCTTGGATGACAATGTACTGGGGAGGGTCCCTCACTGGAGGCGGGGCTGGAGCTGTTGATGGGGCTTTAGTCAAAGTCTCATAGAGCATCAGCCAGAACCTGGTGGGTTTGGGAGACTTGTGGTTCTCTTCTGGGTAGAGACTCTTCTCTTTATACATCAAACTGTAGGTGCCATGATTGAAATGCCTAAGATCCTCAGACACTGGCCCAGTGAACCTCGCTAGCTGGAAGCCACGTCTGTGCAGGTGTCTCTGCAAGGGTTGCCCAACCACTGTGCTTATTCGCTTTGGAGATGTAGGCACAGTGTGGGGCTAGGAGGGCTCGGGAAGGAGATGATGGTGGCGGGTGGACAGCCTGTGTGTTCTCAAGTCTCCAGGGGAGAAAAGTGGGGACCAGGTTCCCATCCAAGCTTTTCCCAATCCATGGGACAGTTCCACGTGGACTGGAATTTGAAATCAAATTTGATTGGAGCCTAATATGTGAGAAGACGCGGTAGTGCTTGGTGAACTTGGACCCAGGGTTCTGCACACAGTAGGCACTCAGCAGCGTTTCTGAGAGCCTAGCCAGTTGAGGGTGGTTAAGAAATGGGTCTCAGAAGTTAGATGGCCTGGGTTTTATATCCCACGTTCTGTGACCGTGGCCTAGTCACAGATAATACCCCACCTCATGGGACTATTACAAGGATAAAATGATTTAGCACTTGTGGAGAGCTTAGTATCTATGAGTTGTCATCATCATCATTATTATTCCTAATTTTTAGCCCCATTTCCAAGTAGCTAAGATGGCCATTTATACCTGGAGTTTTTCAGGACGCCCTGTCCAGTAGCCCAGTTGCCAGTGCCTCTCCTGGTTCAAAGCCATCCAGCATTAACACCATCAGATTAATTTCTAAATTAATCTAAAGCTTTGTGCTCATTCCTTATTTGCATTAAAAAATTAATACCGGATATAAGAGCTCTGATTTACAATTTGGCATCCGTTCACCTGAAAATGATCTGTGGGTTTGAACTGAAAAAGTTTGATGTGAGCCAAGAATGTGACACCTGGTTTGTTCATTTTGAAATGGAGGATGTGTGGCTGCATATAATTTAATTAACACTGATTGGACTGCCTGTCTAGGGCACTGTGCTGTTCATCGTTATACACCCCAGCCCCCGCCAATGTTTCTGAGAAGAAAGACACTTTAAACAAAATATGAGCTTGGAACCCCAGACTAAAGAGAATGGTGTCAGTTTGTGGTAGGGTGGGAGGAGCCCAGAGGCCCCCACCCGCAGCCTTTCACCTGCGGGTCAGTCCTGTGTGGCGTTTCCCCAGCTTCGGCCCCTCCCTGATCCCTGCTTTTTTGTGCCAGTAGGAGAACTGACCAGAAGTGACTGGCCCAAGGCCATTCTAGGAGGTTTAGATGGAACAAAACCAGAACCTATGACTCCAAGCCCTTATTTCTTTTCCTGAGTCTCTTATTGCTCTTTGCTCCTAATTTAAGAAAAACGACTTATTATTTCTACTGCCCTTGACTCCTCCCAGCCCTAGCTCTTGTTAGCTTGACCTATTTTCTTATTTTTAAATAATTAAAAAATGTTTTTTCAATTACAGTTGACATACAATATTATATTAGTTTCAGGTATACAACTTGTTTTCTTATGCTTGGATCTTGCTTCCAGAAGTTCTCGATAGGTGTTTTCAGGGGTTTCCCCGCTCTCCCTTTACCTAATACAAAGTTAATATTTCTCTCTCTCTCTCTCTCTCTCTCTCTCTCTCTCTCTCTGTCTGTCTGCATGAACAAGACCACTGAGTCCTGAATTTACTGATTAGGTGACATTAGACAAGGAAGGTAATGTTTCTGAGCCTCAGTTTCTTTATCTGTAGAGTAGGCATGCGTATACCCACTTAGCGGGGCTGTGAGGTGTAAAGCAGGGATGACTGTACCCAATCCACATCAGGTCTCGTCCTTGCCACGCACCCTAACTCAGAGATTCATGAAAAATGCAGAGATACTTGAGTGTTTCGTAACAGTCATTTACGTTTTCGGTGCACTCAGACTTGCAGTTTGATTGAGAGAAGAATAACCCCGAACTAAACTAAAAATGGCACTGGGCAACGACAGTAATTGTCGGCAGCAGAATAATTGATCTAATTACATGAAGACCAGCAGCCCACTGGGGAGCTGTGCCTGTCAGCCCCTCGGGCAGCAGCTGACACAGCTCCCACACCCCACACTCCACACCCCACACCGTGGCTGGCTACAAGAGGCCTGGAGAGGGGACAGTGAAGGGTGCTGTGTGTCTATGGTGGAAATAGTTCTGATTAGGCAGCAAATGATCACTGGTGTTGTATGTTGCTGGGTTGCCTCTGGAGAACAGTGCACATTCACGTTAATTTAGAAAATATTTTACAATTGCAGTATTTATTGTTAACTCGCCTAGTTCTGGGGCTGGAGGAAAACTGTTACATTCCTAAGGCTCAAGACAGAAGACATTATTGACAACCCCAGTCTGTGACAGCCGCCCTCTCCACGTTGGAAGCCCCGGCACGGCTCCCAGGTTGCAATGAGGCTGCGAATTGATGAATCTTGTGGGTTTGATCGTAAGCTGTGTTCCCCTCCGGAAGCAGGTCCAAAGGGCCGAGGCCTGTGGCCCTGCTCCAACCATGGGCCCCCTGCTTTGCCGTGAGCGTAATGACTGCTCATTCTGTCTAGGGAGGTGTTTGGCCTCCTTTTTTTCTAATTGTGGTAAAAAGCACATAACATAAAATTTGCCATCCTGTTTCTAAGTGTGCAGTTCATAGTGTTACATATATTCATATTGTTGTGCAGCAGATCTCCAGAACCTTTTCGTCTTGCACCACGGAAACTCTGTGCTCACCGAACTCTGCATTTCCCCCCTCACCTCTGCCCCTGGCAACCTCCAGTCTACTTCCTGTTTCTATGAGTTTGACTTCTACTTTAGATACCTCATATAAGTGGAATCGTACAGTATTCATCTTTGGGTGACTGGCTTATTTCACATAGCCTGATGTCTTCAAAGTTCCATGGTGTAGCAGGTGACAGGTTATCCTTCCTTTTTAAGGCTAAATAATATTCCATTGTACGTACATGCCACGTTTTCTTTATCCATTCATCCATCAGTGGACATCTGGGTTGCTTACACCTGCACTTACCCTTTCTAAACAAATATTTACTGAGCACCTACTATGTGGGCGGTACCCTGTCAGCTGCCACCCCCAGCACCCTTTCTTCATGTGCCAAAATGTGCATGAGTGTTTATCGAGTCCCTACCATAGGCCAGGCCGTAGTCCGAGGTCTGTATTTGTGTTATTTTACATGATCTCACTTAATGATATGAAGACCCCTATGAAGTAGGTGCTGCCATTATCTCCAGTGAGAAAACGGAGACTCAGAGAGATGAAGCTCAAGATCACGAGGCAGGTAGGGGCAGAAGTAGGATTAGAACCTGGGCAGCCTGGCTCTGGGTCTGATGCTTACTCAGACTGTGTGGAGTCAGCCCAGGCATTGAGGCGTGTCCTGAAAAAGCTTCTTGGGCCGGCCCGGTGGCTCAGGTGGTGGGAGCACCGTGCTCCTAATGCCGAGGTTGCTGGTTCGATTCCCACATGGGCCAGTGAGCTGCGCCCTCTACAGCTAAGATTGTGAACAATGGCTCTCCCTGGAGCTGGGCTGCCTTGATAGCCGGAGGTCGGCGTGAGCTGCCGTGGGCTACCTGGGCTGCCAGGAGCGGCCGGTGGCCAGCGTGAGTTCTGGCAGCCAGCGTGAGTGGCTGGCAGCCTGCAAGAGCTGCTGTGAGTGGCCGACCAACTGCCCCAGCTGGGGTGGTAGTGCAAGGCTCATAATACCAGCGTGGTCCAGGGAGCTGTGTCCTACACAACTAGACTGAGAAACAACGGCTTGAACCAGAGTGGGGGTGGGGGGAGGCGGAAGAAGGGGGGAAAAAACTTCTCAGGCAATCCCCTGCATGGTGTCCTTGATGAAGGACACCCCAGACCCTGTTCCCCAATAAGAGCTGCAGGGACCTGCAGAAAAATCCTCAGGAGAGTGCTGTATTTACATTTCAGTGTCCCTGGCATCTGCAGGGGCCAAGATGCTCCTGCCCCACCTCTCTACCCCAGGCGGGAGCAAATCGTGGATGTGCGCATAGTTTCCAAGTTGGCAGAATAGAATGGGGTGCTGTGTGAGGCCAGGGAGGGCCCCGTGTGCTGGGTACCCTGGATGGCCTTTTGCTGTCTTCATATGATAAGGTAAGGGGTGCCCGGTTTACGAAGTTTAATTCACAAGCACTTATTGCTACCACATGCTAGGAGCTGGGGATGCAAAGATGATCTGGAAGGCAGAGCCCTGACTCCACGGGGGTAGGGAGGTCCGTGGAGGGGTGGGGAGCTTCCCGGCTGCCTGCAGTCCCTGGAGTTTGGGACAAATGACCCCTAGCTTTCCGACTCCTCTCGGCTCATCCTAGCACTTGGTAGAACCTAAAGACTTTTCTGTCAGCGCCTCCCCGTAGAATTTTCTAAAAAGCCTTTAGGACCAGAGTGTGAGAAAAGCTACTTGGTTGTCATAACAGCACGGTGATGAGCTCAACAGATGCCCACAGACTCAGTGTGAAATAACCAAGGCCGTGGAAACGTATGGAGAGGGCTGCAAAGGGGAAGACGACACAGTGTGCTCCCAGCTGGGGACACAGCTTCCCCGGTCCCTGGATTTCCCAGGGGGTGGCCACCTGCACAGAGCCAGAGCACACAGAAGGGTCCACCCGGTAGGAAAGCTTCCTTCGCCATTCCTGTGGGTTTATACGCCTGCGTATCCCCTGTCCCCGGCCCGAAGCTCTGGAGACGTTAGCCAGTCAATTCCCCGGGAGCAGGGCATGAGAACCACACAACCCCTCCCCACTGCTGATGCTGAGTGACTCAGGGTCACTTCCAGGTAGATGCTAGGGAACTGGAAACACCATGCAGCCCCCTAGCTGCGTCCTGCTCTCTGTTAATTTCCACTGTCAGCTTCCCCTAAAGTATGGACCTTGTCATCAGGTCACCGGTCTCTCCATCTTCAAAATGAAGATGACAGCATCTGCACTGTAAGGACCGAATGAAATATATGTGAAGCATTTGGCACAGTGTCTGGCAAATAAGGAACATGCTGTTAGCTCTGATTTTTCTCGTCCTTTGGCCGCTGGCATGTGTGTTTTGGGTCTCTCTGTCTGTCTTATCCTTTCATAAAATTCTGGGAAATGCTCAGAAATGGAGGGAAGGGGCTGTATTCATGCCGAGTAGCAGTTGGGCATGGCAGGGGGCTCTGTGGAGGGGATGGGGAAGGTTTCTGCATGCCCTGCTTTTGGTGGTGGAGGGGTGAGCGACTTTGCAGAGCTCAGAGCAGGTTTCTGGCTGCACAGTACAAATCCCCCTGACCTTCGAGCTGGAGCTGTGGGCAAACATTTCCCACTTCATGGCATTTTGATTCGTTCTTTCCTGATTGATTTAAGAGAATCCAGTGTGGAAACAGCTCTGCCCCTCCTGCTCAGCAGGACAGCGAGGGATGGACCCTTCTCTCTTCTCACGCCCCTGAAGATTTGACAAGCCTTTGGCCAGGCTGGAGGATAAAGGGTGGAGCCCGAGGCGGGAGAGGAGGGACGACTGTCTTCTTATTTGTGACTCATCAATGATGCGCGTTTGGGGAGTGGGGGCCCTCCACAGGCTGGGAAAGGTGTGTGAGAAGCAGGGGTCTCCTTCTTGGGTCTCACAGCCAGAGTTTCTCACTAGCAAACATCCGGCTGCCTGGCCTCACTCCTTGTTGCTCAGATAGAACATACTAGAGTGTCAGCCTCACAGCAAAACAGTGTTCCGTAAAGTGTGGATAAGAGATTGGGGTAAAAAGAAGAGTGGAAATGTCATCATGTTGAACCCAGGAAGCCCAGTTGAGTTAGAAAGTTCCAGAGTGTAATGGGGGTGCTGTTAAACATGTTAAACCAGATTGGACCCATTCAGGTATAGTAAATTACAGAGACCCTTGTGTAGTGTCGTATATAAATTAAGGGTGTTTTTTCTTTTCTTTTATCACGAGAAGTACAGAGTTAGAGATGTTCTATTGGGTCAGTAGCTTGAAAATTGGCAGAGCTGAAGTCTTCATGCTGTTCCTAGTTTTTCCCTTGTGGTTGCAAGATTGTTGCTGCAGCTCCAGTTATCTTGTCTGGATTCCAGGCAGCAGAAAGGAGGAAGGGATGTACAACGAAAGGGGCAGTACCTAGAACTAGAAAACAAAGCTTTTTGAGCAACCCCACCGAAGATTTCGGGTTCTAATTCATTGGGTAGAACTATGTCCGGTGGCCATCTTTAGGGAGGTCAGGAAGTTTAGTACCCACTCCCAATAAAATCAGGGTTTTTTTGGTAAAAAACAGAGGGGAAACTAGATATATCAGGTAGGTAATTAGTACTCTTTGCGATAGGTCTTCTCTTGAATGTTAAATCGAACTCTGTCCCCTTCAATACCTCCACTCAACTTTCCTTATTCCTCCTGTTCATTTTTTGTCCCTTCTCCAAGTCGTGCTTGAGGGTCCCCAGCACTGAGACAGAAGGGGTCAGGCTGGGACTGAGATCCAGGGTCTGTCTTCATAGACTAAAGATGGTGCCCCTGACCCAACCCCAGCACAAACTCCGTTTCAAGTGGCCACAATAATTGTTCAGATCCACCCCCACCATCTTGCATCACCCCCTACGGGGCCAACTGTGGTATGTGGGTAAAGGTCAGGCTGCACGTGGCCACCCTTCATTGGCCTCTGTGGACTTTGAATCCCATGATCTCTCAGCCCCAGGCTAACTATAATTGGTCTAACTGACCCAAAAGTGGCCCCTGCCAGCTTTGCTCTTGGGGCACCGCAGTGCTGCCCCAGCCAGTGACATGTAGAATGAAACACACCCTCAAACCATCTTCGCAAGCACGGGAGCTTTATTGGGATGGAGGAGGAGACAGTGAAGGAGAAAGGAAGGTCAAGTCCATGTTTACTGTCTTTCTGTTCACCAAGCTTTTATGGACCCCTTGTAGGTACTGAGGCAGCACACGTGACCCAGCCCAGGTCCCTGCTCTGCTTCACACTCGGGAAGTTACGTGTTTCTGATATTATTGAATTTTTTGACATGCTGGGACAACATGCTGAGGAAGACCTTTAGACAGTGCCTAATCGAATTTCATATTTTTTTCCCCCTAAAAGTGATGAAGAAAGGAAGCAAGTGTGGCCCAGGGAAATGGGGTTACTTAAGCCCACAAAGCCTGTAAAGCTTATGGAGCCCAGCCTCAGCTCTGGGTCTCTGGGCTGTCGGTCAGGCTCCTGCTACCAAGGCCAATTTTTCTAGTTATGTAACAATCCAGTGGACTCGTATTCTAGGAAGCATCTATAATTTACAGATCTCTCTTATCTCTGGTAGACAAAGAGAATAAACTTTAAAGGTTTTCCATTCTTCACTCGAAATGACCATTTGTCCACATTTTAAGTTATTATCCGTGATCTGCATTTTATAATACAAGACTTGCTACGTTTAGCCCACCTTCCTGGGTAGTTTTCCTGGGTGAATGGTGTGATGGATGAGAAACTAAGAAGCTGTTCACGGAGAAGATGGTGAAGCCTTTGAGGAACCCGCCTCCCACGCAGCAGTTTTCAGGAATGGAGAATTGATCTGGGAGTCATGACACCTTCTTCTTCCATGGCAGATGAGAAAAACCCTTCAGAATCATTTGCAGGTCTGGCCCCCTCCCATGTTCCGTCTGTGAGCAGCATGTGAAAAATAATGCACGGAGCATTTCACAGCTTGGAAAATTAGCAATAATTGCCTCAAATTGCTGGGATTTGGGAAGGAAAAGAAAATGTAAAATTCCAAGTGGCCTGTGTGTCTGAATAAACAGGTCATCATGGCGCTGGCTACCTGAGCAGCTCCTCCTGCCTGCACCCTCAGTTGCTGTACAGGACTCGGATGGGTGTCCACGGATTTTGGAGGGTCCTAGAGCTCCGGTGTAGTGTGTGGGGAACACGCAGAGGGAGAACCTTGCTCAATGAGCCACTGTGTCTGTCTTGGCTCAGGCTGGAGCGTGGTGTCCAAGGGAGCCTGGGCCCAAATAAAGACATGCTTTATTTCCCTTTCAGTTGACAGAGGGGGATTTTGAAGGTAGCAGGGGAAACAGAGCGAGCAGTGTTCAGGGACGCAGCCCACCTTCCTGGGTAGTTTTCCACTGCGACAGACCTGCTGGAGCAAGCTGGCCCGGGAGACTGAGATTTTTACAAGCACGCCCATGTGGACTGGGGCTGGGCACTGACCTACGGGTCCTTTTGCAGCACCCCCACCTGCAGCGTTTCTGGGTCAAGGGGATGAGAAAGATGCATGTCCGCATGGGTATTAGTTTCCCACAGCTGCCATCACCAAGTGCCACAGCACGGGGGGCTTAAACAACAGAAATGTTTTTGGGGCTCAGTTTTGGAGGCAATAGAAGTCCAAAATCAAGGTGTGGGCAGGGTTGGGTCTTTCTGAGGCTGTGAGGGCAGGAGCTATTCCAGGCCTCTCTCCTAGGCTTTTTAAATGATCTCCTTCATGTTCGCATGACTCCTCTATAGCAGTCTGTGTCTAGATTTCCCTTCTTGTATGGACACCAGCCATATTGGATTAGGGCCCACCCCAATGACCTCATCCTAACTTGATTACCTCTATAGAGACCCTATCTCCAAATATGGTCCTATTCTGAGGTATTGGTAGTTAGGACTCTCACATACGAATTTGGGGGAGGGAGGGAACACAATTCAACCCACAACAGCTGTACCTTATATTCCATCTTGTTTATCTGGAGATAAGGAAGCAGCCCTGGGGCCATGACTCTGTCACTTCATAATGGATTGATGATTGGTTCTTTCTGCCTTCTGCTTCCATCCTCTTCCTTCCAGACACACGGGTCAGACCCCCACAGCACCTGTTTGTACCATAATAATTAGGTCTACTCCTTCCTGGTTGGTCCTTAGGTACCAAGCAAGGTGGTAGGAATTTTATAGGTATAATCCTCGTGATGACCCTTGAGATAGGCTCTGTTAGTATTCCCATTGTACAGACAAGGGAGCTGAGGCACAGGAAGGCTAAGTAACTTGCCCAAGGTCACACAGCTAATAAGTGGTAGAGCCAGGATTTGAACCCAGGCCATCTGGTTGCAGAGTGTACATTATAAACCACTTCCATTTCACTTAACAGACTCAGTATTCAACATGAAGCCCTTCATAGCTTCCATGCTGAAGCATTGGGGTGATGTAATGGATAAGAGCACAGACTCTGGATTCCCTATCTATGAATCATTGTTTATCAGCTGTGTGACTTTGGGCAAGTGATGGCGCCTTTCTGGATCTCACTTTTCTCATCTGTCAAGTGGGGATGACATTCTCTTAGGGTAGTTTCGGGAAGTTCACATGAGTGACTGGCACACAGTAACTGCTTAGCAAATCTTATTATTGGCGGCAACGTTATTTCACCATTTCTCTCAAAGAGCCATCATCCGTCTCCACCTCATTCTCCATTTCCACAGTCCAGAGCAGCCTGTCCAGTCTGGTAGCCCTGAGCCCCAGGTGGCTGTTGAGCACGCGTGTAAACGAACATGTGCTTTAAGGGTTAAACAGACACCCTAATTGGAAGGTTTAGCACCAAAAAAAAAATATAAACTATCTCATTAATAATTTTTTATATTGATTACACATTGAAGTAATACTATTGGGTACACTAAAACATATTATTAAAAGTAACTTTGTTTTCTTTTGCTTTTTTAAATGCATCTACTAGAAAAATCTAAGATGGCATGTGTGGTTCACATGATGCTTCTAGTGGACAGTGCTGGGCTAGACTGTAGACTGGAAGCTCCGGGGACTACATAGGTTTTGGTCACTGTTTTATCCCAGCACCTTGCTCAGATCCTAGCCTTATAGGAAACACTGGGGGGAAAAAAACGTTGTTGATGCACTTTTGATTATACAGATGCTGTGTTCTTAGCCCCGGAGAGGTCTGGAGGGTCCCCAGCCAGGAACAGGGGAAAGCCCAGCTGACGAGAGTTCTCAGCTCACTGGGTCTCTGGCGTTGTCACTGCCCTTGGGCTTGGCCCAGGCTGGCCTCCCACTGAATGGCCAGATTTGATGGCGAGGCCTCCGCCTCTCCTGTGGTAGCCTTGCTATTCAGCCCAAGGGAAAACATGGCTGCAGAAGTCTCTTCTATTTTCAGCAACTTAGAAAAACCAATTTTGCACTGAGGACAGGAAGGCTCACATCATAGGCCAAAGGAGGCCCGTGAAAGGGGTCACTATGCACCGTGAGCAGGAGAGAAAGCCCGGAAGGAAATTTCCACCAAGTCTGAGGTCCTCTGCTGGACTTGGCTTCTACGATGGAGCCTTACAAAGATAGAAAATTTAATCCTCCTACCTCTGTCCCTCTTCCAAATCCCCTTGTTCATCAAAGCGAACCCCAAACCCAGCCCTTGGGCGGGGGTGTGTATCTGACATTCCTCTTTGACCTCAGGTCTATGGAAGCAGATCAGCCCCACCCACAATCCTGACAAATCCCAAGGTTTGAGGTCACTGAGTGGAGCATTTCAGGGGAGGAATGTCAGTCAAAGAATGCTGGGATCAAAGGGGTCTTGGAGACTGATCCAGTCTCCTCTATCTTGGATATCCATGGTTCTTATCCTTCCCGAGACATCTGTGCTGCTGGTTAGGGCTCAACACGCAGGAAACAGGACCCCAGATGACTGCGCCCACAGCTTAACCCGTCCCCCTTTCTCCTCGGAGTCCACTAGAGCCTGGGCTCCCCTCCCATTTGCTTTTCTGAGAGTGATGATGGCTGGATTTATATGAACTTTGATTCACCTCCGCCCAAATCCTGACGTGCCTTTGTTTGAATTGTGTGTCTTTGAGCGAGTGACAACTTCTCTGAGACTCGGTTTCTTCCTCTATAGAAAAGGAAATAGTCACGCATGCCTAACTCGCCGTTGGTGTTAAATGAGATAATATGTAAACAGCAGTGGACTGTGCTCAGAATGTGGTAGACAAGGAGGAAGCAGGAGTAACCCTTCCCTACTGGTTCCTACGTGTTTGTGGTTCCATCTCGCCCTGCTCTGCCTCCTGGTTCGCGGTGCTACATGGGGTGCTTCCTTCCTCTGACCACGACAGCTGAGAACAGGGATGCCTGGGCTCTCTGGCTGGTCTCTCACACACACAGGATTTTCACCCCAATTTCATGACACTCAATGAGGAGTTCTCTTCCATGGATAAAGTATTCCAGAAGTTGGAGATGCCTCATATTTCCAGAAGCCACCTGTTCTTTCTGTTTGTGTGGGGATTACACCAAGGAATCTTGGCAAAGAGGAAGTGGTACTTTGAATTAAACATCCTGATCCCATTTTGGGATGACTCAGTGAGCTCCATATGGGTGAAGGAGAAGGGGAGCAAGAAGTCATTTTTAATAGAAATAGAAACTCAGATGGTCACAGGGATTATTAATAAGCAGCAAGGACCCGCATTGCTAGAATGGCACCTAGCATGCAGTGGGATCTTCATGTATGTTGGTCCCTTGTCCTCGGCACGATACCTGAAGCAGGTCACAGAGGAAAAGGAAAGGACTTGGAGTCCTCGGTCAGTGTTGTCTCTCATTAGCTGCGACCTCTGGAGCGAGCCACTCGCCATCTCTGAGTCCCAGGGAATTCTCATCTTAAAAATCGAGGATAATCACAACTCGACTTACTTCATGGGGTGGTTATGAAGATTGAATAACTAAGTGAAAAAGCTTTGTAAATGGCAAAACACAGAGTATTAACTCCCTATCCTCAATTACTGTGGTTAATGATAATAATTTTGTGCCTCTTTTTTATTTACTTTGGGTAAATATGTGTCAATTACCAGTCATGATTCCAACTAGATTTTTTCAAATGACACAGTTTTGGGGCCAGTTCCCAACTCTTGCAACCAAATATTGATCACATTTGCTTTCTGGGGGGCAGAAACGTAGGTTTCTCCCATCCTTTATTCCTTTTTTGCCCAATCTGTCAGGGGTCCCCAGCTCACCACGGTACCAGATGGGAGCTCAGGAGCTCTTTTGAGAAGAAAGAAAAAGCTCTTTGAAAAACTGCTGATATAGACTGTTTATTTAATTTCGGGGAGGAGGGTCTGCTTTTGTTTTTTAGGTGTAATGCAAATAGACTTTATTGCTACTTGAGCTTTTAATTGGTTTACTAATATTTTTTTACAGCTTCTTATTTTAATGTTTACAACTCCCCAGATGCTGAGGTTTACTGACATCCGTGAAGGGATTGATACATGATTTAGTTGAAATCGCAAAACTGGAGGCATTGTACGAATTAGAAATTGTGCCGTGGAGCCCACTCTGGAGCCACTCATTTAATGTGATTTGCCTTCTGCAGCTGTTCCTCACCACCTTCAAAGGAAACACAAATATCAACTGTTCCCCCAGCAAAGCAGGGGGTGCCCAAGGGATTAGGCAAAGCCTTGAGAGAGCATCAGGTATGGCTGGCAGGGCCATCTGGGGCAGGGCCATCTGGGGCAGGTCCTAAGGGCCGGACTTGTTTCTTGAGCTGCGGGCGAGCCCTTTTTCCATGCTGCCCTCACCTGTCTGGTAAGGTTTATCTGTGTGAATGGAGGGGAAGATGGACGCATATTATCCTCACATTTTGTGGGAATTCACAAAACAGATTTATCCTCATATGTCAGCTGGGATTGAAACCCTCTAACATGTCCCTCCTCCCCCCTTCCCCCCTTCCCCCCTTTCCCCCTTCCCCCCTCCGGTTCAAGCCACTCCTGTTCATATTTCTCAGTCTAGTTGTGTAGGACACAGCTCCCTGGCCCATGCTGGTGTTATGGGCCTTGCGCTCCCCCCCGGCTGAGGCAGTCGGTCACTGGTTGTCAGTCGGCTGCTCACAGCAGCTCACAGCAGCTGCCAGCCACTCACGATGGCCACCAGCCACTCATGGTAGCCTGCGGCAGCCTGTGGCAGCGCTCAGCAGCCTGCAGCAACCCATGCCGACCTCCAGCGGCTCACTGCAGGGAGAGCTGTTGTTCACAACCTTAGCTGTAGAGGGTGCAGCCCACTGGCCCATGTGGGATTCGAACTGGCAACCTCTGTGTTAGGAGCATGGCGCGCCAACCACCTGAGCCACTGCACTGGCCCTAACGTTTCTTTTGACCTCATGCTTCTCTAATGAATCTGTGATTTAGCTGAGGCTGATTTCAGTGAGTTTGTTTTGCTATTACTTTCTTCCTCTTGCAGTTTCTAAAATCCTTTTTTTTCTAACTTTAATGAGATATTTATTACAGAAAATATAGAAAATGCATGCAAATCAAGTGAATGAACTAAAAATAACCAGCAAATCCACCACCCCGAGATAATCACTATTAACAATTTTGATAACTACCCTTCCAGACTATTTTCTCTGATACACATCTTTGTATTTTTTTTAATTGACATATGTAGGTTATATTTTTTTGTCACCTGTTTTATTCACTTATCTTTTTATAAATCAGTTTTTCTCCATGCTAGTCAATGACTGATATTCAAAGGGGAAGACTGACCCTAAAAACAACTCATTGGAATGGTTTACCCAAGTGTATCATGCCCTTGAAGAGAGATGATATTGGCTACAGCTGTGCTTTTCTGTTTGGCGTACTTCAATGTCATTTCAAGGGCACTGACATAATATAGATGCCCCTCTCCCTTTATTTAGTCCATTTAAGGCACCATTCTTAACAAGTTCCTGAGGATGGCTTTGTTATTCTCGTTCCCTTTCTTTCTTCCTTGTATCCATACATTCATTCATGCATGCACACATCCATCCATCCGTTCATTTAACCTGCTGTCCATCCATCCATCCATCCATCCATCCATCCATCCATCCATCCATCCATCCAGCCTTCCAGCCTTCCAGCCTTCCATCCATCCATCCATCCATCCATCCATCCATCCATCCATCCATCCATCCATCCATCCATCCAATGTATTGAGCAACTAGGTTGTGCCAGGCACTGTGTATGTGGTAAGGACACAGAGACACCTGATTCAGACCCCTGCTCACTAGGAGTTACCAGTCTCCATCCAGAACTCCTATCTGCCCTGGACATGAGATGGTGACTTCCATCTGATTTCTCCACCATGAAATCGATCACTTCCAGACAGCTACCAGGCAGATAAGCGGAGTATGGCAGGTAGTTCTTCCTTTATAATGGAGGCAGTTTCTACCCTTGAGAAACTATCACTTCTCTTCTGTAAATCCCTAAATACCGACTGCACTTATAGCCCAGTACTCGTTGAGATCACAAGATGAACTGAATATGACAGTAGAGAGTGAAGTGGCAAGCAACATTTTTGCAAAGCTGTTTCTCCACACAGGCATTATGTATCTCATATATCAAAGAAGAATGAGGATGGTGATAAAAAGGACTTCTTGATTATTTTTAGGTTTTGATTTTTTTAAGTGCTATCTTCCCTTTGAGGCAGCAAGGCTATTCTGTCTAGGTTTAAACAGCATTTCCCCTCCTACGTGGTTTGTTCTAGAGAAGCATGTCTGTGTGTAAAAAGGTAAGATTTAGTTTTGCCAGTGAAATGTAAGGCAGAGCACAGCCCAGCAATAGCGTACAGCAGGAGGAACTTCCTCATTGGATGCCAGCAGCAGTTACTGTAAAATGTTATAAGAGCGAACAGCCCCCACCTCCCCACCCCCCCACCCCCCCACCCCCCAGACAGAGTCGGCCGCACTTTTTCCAGGGAAGTGGGGTTGTTTCTTTTTATGGAGCCATTTTGACTTCCTAAGACCGCCATAGATTTATAAGGAAATAATTTCTCCAATGGGCCTTAGTGACATCCTAAAGTTTTACGTGTGCCACTTATGAAAGTGCTAGAACCGTTCCATGCAAACATTTCCATGTCACCAACTTAGGCCCATTTATCACATTTATGGAACTATACCATATGTGGTTTTTTTAAGATACCAAAATATTTTTAATAACCCCAACCTCGAGGCAAACCTCGGCGGTTAGTTATAATAGCGAATGTGGCCAACCCCCCATGCTTTTCAGAGAGCAACAGACAGTGGCTCCTTGCTCCACCTGAGTACCACAGACACACCTGAGGCTTAGGGTATAGCACGGTGTACCTCCCCGGGCTGTCTCGTCTTCATCTGCTCCCTACTAACATGTCTTTAGGCCCTCTGGCCACTCAGGGATTGCTAGCAGATGTATGGGAACAACCTTGATTGAGATTTGGGGTTGAAGGGTCTGAATCTGAGGTCTGGCTCTATCTATCCAACTTATTGTTAGCTGTGTGACTTTAGGTAAGTGACTGTCCTACTCTGGGCTTATTTCTACATTTCTAAAAGGCAGGTATAATAATAACACTCATCTCGGGATTTGGGAGAAAAATAGAGCTTTGGGAGGGGAGCAAAAGGCCACATACGAAGAAAAGAAAGAGGAAATGCTACCTTGCCATCATTTAAAAATGCATCATAGTCTGGACATCTCGCTTCAAAGTGTGCCGTCTGCATAGAGATTGTTGAGGATAGAAGCTGCAAGTGCAGGATCTGCAGTCACACCTCCTGGGTGTTAGGCAAGTGTATTATATTAGTGTGTGGCTCGGGGCAAGTTACATGTCCTCTCTGTGCCTCCATTTCCTCTCTGGGAACTTGGGATAATAATAGTAACTAACTACTGCTGGGGTCATTGTGACGTTGCACTTAGATAATCAATGTGCAGTGTCTGGCACATGTGTGTTCAATAAATGCAAGTAGCAGTATTCCTCATTTTTAACTTTCTTATGTCAGTTGAAAATTCTGCATATAAATTTGAAACAAACTTCCCTCCCTCCCTCCCTCCCTCTCCTCCCTCCCTCCCTCCCTCCCTCCCTCCCTCCCTCCCTCCCTCCCTTCCTTCCTTCCTTCCTTTCCGGCATATTTAAACCAACATATATAGAATTGGCATTGGGATACTTTAGTTAAATAACTGTCAATTGCAAGTTCAGTTTGAGGAGGGGTTAAAAGATACATTTAATATTTTGAAATTGTGGCAAGTATAGGTTTTTTTCCTCCCAAAAAGGTATTTGAACTGTTTTCCTCACACTTTCCAAAACAATTCAGCTTTGGATAGAGACAAGCATAGAGAAATTTAATAAAGGAAGTTTTGGGTTGTTGTTTTTTTTTTTGTTTGTTTGTTTGTTTGTTTTTGTCCAAAATGCAGTACAGGAGATCAGGGGTTATTGTGAAACATAAGCAGCGTTTTGCAGCCCACTCTGCCTTGAATTCTGCCTTGCCAAAGCAAGATTTTATTAAGATAAGATTATTCTATTACTCCTTCTGTTGTTCTTGGGACTCTGCATTTTTGTAACTCATTTGCACCTGTCCACATGTTCAATTCTAGAGGGTGTGATTATGGACAGATAAAATGGGATGAAATAACAGGGTCATCCTGCTACATTGGTATTCAAATTTAGTATTCAAAGCTCAACATGCCTGAAATACAGATGTTGCTCTGAAATACAATGGCTGGCCAACAAATGTTCCTTGATTAAACAAAGAAGGAAAAAAGGAAAGGGAAGGGAGAGGAGGAGCAGAAAGGGGAATCCAATGTGTTACAGTAGGTTGGGGGCAGGGACCCCCTCTGAGAGGCGGGGAGGAGTCTGATAACCTCATGTCAGTTGTCCTCTAGCATTGTGTCTGGTGGGGTCTGGAGAGAGCCAGAACAAATTGTTTCCCCATCCTGTTCTCCAAAACCGTGCCAAGAGGAGCTGGCGAGGATGCTGTATTATATTCCTTCTGCCAGTGTCTGGCGTAGGACCCGGCAAGTAGTATGTGCCTTAACAATGCTTGTTAAATGAAACATTCCATTGACCTGACAGTTTTTTAATGAACATAGCTGTTTTCATTTACAGAACTCATGTTAAGTGATGTGACTATATTTTGAGAGGTAATTGACTCTGACTCATCCACAAGAATCAGTCAGTTCAGTGAATTTGGTCCAGTAGAGTCCCTGGTTCTCAAGAGTCCTTCGGCCTGAACTGTTTGTTGGTGACTGCAAACATCAAGGTTCTTCTAGCCTCTCTCACAAGAGTTTGACAGCATCTTGGTGCCATGGAGATCTGCAGGCGTCCCCTCCCCCACCTCTATTTTTGTAATAGAATGTGGAAGTCATGAGACCTCAGATCCCGTGACTTGGTCCTGTATCTCTCAGGGATGCTCTAGCTCACAGATTGCACACCAAGGCCGTGTCCTCCACGCGCCTTGTAAGAACATGGGTCTGGCTCTGGATAAATGTCATGCAGTAATGACACACACACTCTGGAAAACTCCAGCCTTGGAGTTTCATATCAGCCCTCACCTTGCATCTCAATCAGGGGCAGAATTTGGGCAGGGGCCCAGTGGAGACAGAGGGCAGTGTTGGATGAGTGGGTGGTCCTGACCTCATGATCCGTGTTTCCATCCTAAAACAGGGTGTTGGATCGAGAGACTCCGGCATTCATCCAGTCTCTGCTTCCTACTCATGTATGGTCTTGCACATCCATGAACTCCCCTGGGCCTCAGTTTCCTCATCGATAAAGCAGGGACACGAATGGTCCTACCCTAAAAGTTTGTGAGGATTGAATGTGGCATGTCAGTTTCTTAGCACCACCTGAGGGCCCAGGGGATGTTGGTTTCATTGCGGTCGCATACCCAAATATCTGGAGGGCTTTTCAAATACCTGAGACACCCAGACCTATGGAACCAGAATCTCTGGAGGTGAGGGCCCAGGAATTCACATTTTAAAAAATCACCGGAGATGATTTGCATGCTCAGCCAGGGATGAAACTAATTCCAAAGGAACTGGATTCGTGGGGTCTTCTCTTTGGGACGCAGCGTAGCCAGCATAACCAACCCACAGACGCTAAAGTCAGAACATCTGGGTTCTAACCCCAGCACTCCCCACTCCCCACAACCATTTACCATTGACCTTGTGCCAATGACTTACCTTCCCTGGACATCAGTTTACTCCACAAGAAAACGAGGAGAATATTAGCACCTCCCGTAGAGTCATATAGGGGTTAAATGAGCTAAAACGTGTCAAGTGCCTGGCACGCAGTAAGTCTCCAATAACTGAGATGCATGTTATACGTGGGAGCTCATTTAAGCTTCACAACAACCCTAGGTAAGGTAGTAAGTCCTATCATCATTCCCAGTGTGACTGTGTGGAGACAAGACAATAGGCATTTCCGTAGCTTCTCTAAGGTCACAGGTGTTTGGACCTGCTCCCCAGACACCGCGTTCCTCACCATGACACAGCACAGAACACGCCATAATGAGCTGTCGTGTCGGCCCAGTCTGGGGGATCTGCCCAGCTCAGTCACCTGCGACGGCCTGGGCCATGGGCTGCAGCTGACCACACAAGTGGGCACGGAATGCATTCTCCGTAAATTATGTTTATTTTATCTAGGGCTCGAGATCAGCTGTGTGGCATGGAAGGGACAAGGCATTCCAGGTCCTCCGGCTGTCTTGCCTGTGACCATTTGTGGTCCTCCTGGGGTGGATGGCACTAATTCATGGCAGCCTGGTGGCAACAGACTCCAGTGATGTATGCATCACGGAGGAAGAGGGAGAGGCTCACCCCAGACTCCTGCTTTTTGGAGAGAATTGGGTTGTGGAGACTTACAGCCCTCGGTGAACGTTCTCTTTTTTAGAATCAATACAGTAGGTTTCCTGTGAGAATACAGAGAAGCCTCAGGCAATGCTGGGTTCCATAAATGAAGGCGTCCTCAGGCAGGCATCGCAGCCCTGACATTTCTCTCCCCACTTCTGTGGACAAGGAAAACTGCCCCCAGGAACTAAGGAAATCCCAGCTCCAGCAAGGCTTAGACACGTGCACGCCTCTGCGAGCGCCAGCCTGCACAATTGCCGGCTCTGTCTCTCCCCAGCCAGCTGGGCTCAATGTTCCTGGGACCGGAGCTTTTTCCTTCCCCCTCTTACTCCTCCCTTCTCCTGCCCCGCTGGCTCCACACCCTCCTGAATGTTCCATTCTGAACAGCCACAATCAGGAGCCTGTTTCTGTGCTGGGAAAAAGAGCAGCGTGAAGGCTTTGAAACTTGCTGGGTAATTTAAGGTATTTATCGCTATTTGGAGAGCTTTGCTTGTTTTGAATCCATTCCTCCTCCAGCTTTCAGCAATGGTGCAAAAGATTATTATTTTTTCTCTGAAAAGGATGCTTCCGGGTTCTTCCGCTGCCCCGAGGCTGGATTCTGAATGCAGCCTCCAGACCTGGGTGCATTAGCTGAGGTTTTGTTCATTCTTCATTCAGGCTGTCCATAAACATTAATTAGGCGCCTCCCTGGTCCAGGCCAGACTCTTGTGTGCAGACAGCTCCCCTTCCCGCACCGGACTGTGTTTCCAACACTTGGAGCAGTAGACTGGAGGTCAGAGAGTGTGGTTTTGGACCCAAGCCCACCCTGAGGTCAAGCCATGCTCTGCCAATTAGCTCTGCGGGCACAGTTCTCAGCTTTTCCAAAACTTTGTTTATCATCTGTAAAATAGGTGTGATAACAGCCCCTATCTTTTTTGCTCTAGAAGGCAGACTACCTGGGTGCAAATCTCAGCTCTGCCATTTCCTCATTCTTTGGTCTTAGCCTTTCTGTTTTTCGAGTTAACTTATTTTTACCTTGAAAGTGACAGGTAGTCCTCAAAAGATGGTGAAAGGACTAATGAGTTAATGCATATAAAGTACTAGTGCCTGTATACAGAAAGTGCTCAGTGCATTTTGAGAGAGAGAGAGAGAGAGAGAGAGAGAAAGAGAAAAGAGAGAGAGAGAGAGAACACACACACACACACACACACACACACACACCCCTTCTCCTGGCAAGAAGCACTTGATAAATCTAATGTTCCCCCTTCCTCCTTTCCTAAAGGCTGAACAAGCCAATAGCTGGACGGCAGGGGAGGCTTCCCAAGCTGTCTGAAGAATCTGTACTCTCCACTCAGGTTACTTGAAGGTCTTACGGACCCAGTAGAGACAGGTTAGAGAAGGGTCCCCTGACCAGGTGACTCTGGCCTGAACCTTACAGAGGAACCGATGGTCTGCGGACTTCCCTCTGGCCTTGCCATGCTAAGGGAGACCCCTAGTGAGCCTGTGGCAGAGACAGTCCTCAAAACCAAAAGGCTTCTTCACACTCAGAGTGGATAAGTGGTGGCTGCCCAGACATCACCCCTGGGGCAGAGGGTCCTTCCTTCCCTTTCCATTCAAGTTCTGCTTCCAGCTCCCCCATGTGCCTGCCACTCAACCTCCTTCATGCATCTCTCTCTCTCTCTCTCTCTCTCTCTCTCTCTCTCTCTCTCTCTCTCTCTCTTCCTCCCTCTCTCTCCCTCTCCCTCCCTTTGGCGATAGGCAAATGAGAGAGCCCTAAGACCATGTATGAAGTTGAAAAGATACTCACCAGTCTGGAAGGCTTGAGTTGAAACAATGGCCAGTTTTACCTTTTCTCTTTAACAGGGGATGGGGTCAGGTGATCTCTCCCCGTTAGCTTACATCTGGTCTGCTGGCCTGCCTCCCCTCCTCCAGGAAGCCTCTCATGATCTCCAGTCTGACTGGACACTATGGTTTTGTACTCCCAGGAGCCTAATCAAGGGATGCAGGGTCGGATTTCCTCTCTATAGCAAGAGTCAATGCCAGCATTTCTTCTGAGTGGTCAGAGACCACTGTCATACTGGTTAGAAACTATTTTAATTATCAGCCCTGCAGGAAAGAATATTAAGATTTCTGCTCTGACTTTGTACATTTTGATACGATTTAGGTAGCCCAGGTTTTTGATCCTTGACTATGAAATGCCTGAGAATGCCCGGGCAGTACTAGGGTGGTGGTTTCTAGAAGTACAGCAAACAAGGGACATGCGTGGTGCCTGCAGGTCTGCACAGTAGGGTGGAAACCGCAGGAGTAAGGGAGCAGTGGAACCAGCTCCAAGTTTAGCTCTGGCGCACAGAGTAATAGCTCGTCATGAGTGACAGGGGTGACTCCACTCAGGGTCCCACTGTCCAGCTGTCTTACTGCAGATGTCCACACAGAGAGGGGTGAGAAGGAGCAGATAACTCCAGAAGTGGAGAATAAAAAAGTGGTTGCTTTCTGCTTTCTGGCAGATTTCGCTGAAGTACTACAGTGAATGAAAAACTTTAAAGTAAAACCACTTCATGAGATACCCTGTGACTTGTGTCCACTGATTCCATGAGTAAGTATTTCTGAGAGTTGGCTGCCGGCCCGGCCCTGGCCTCTTTCAGGACTAGAACATGTGAGTGTGATTGGGTTTAGATGCCAGTCCCGCCTCCAAAGAGACGTCAGAAGGAATGACCTCCCAACTGGGTGAGGTTACTCCCTGTGACGGGCAGCTCAGTACATAACAGGCAGTACACGCTGCCCGGCAGCTCTCCTGGCTGGAGACCTGGCTCATTATATTGATTGCGAGTCCTCCTACAGCTTCCAGACGGTGAACCTCCCCCGGGTTTCCCATGTCGCTCGCATGGCACCCTGATCCTTCCCCTGCTTCCACCCAGACATCCAGGCCTGAAGATTAGCCTGAACGCCTGATCCTGGGCCATACCTTTCCCATTACTTACATTGCTGAGACTACCATAACAAATTACCACAAACCAGGTTGCATAAAACAACAGAAATGTGTTCTCTCACAGTTCTAGAAGCCAGAAGTCTGAAATCGGTGTCGGTAGGACTGCACTCCCTCCAAAGGCTCGAGAGGAGAATTCATTATTTGCCTCTTCCAGCTGCTGGTGGTTTCTGGCATCTTTGACTTGGGGCCATGTTTCTCTGCTCCCGCTTCACATTGCCGTGTCCTCCTGTGTGTCTTCTGTCTTTTCTAAAGACACTTGTCATTGGACTAAGGGCCCACCTGGCAATCCAGGATGATCTCCTCATCTCAAGATCCTTAATCACATCTGCAAAGACCCCTTATCCAAATAAGATATCATTCACAGGTTCTAGGAATTTGGATGTGGATATATCTTTGGGGGGAGGGGCCACATTCAAACTATTGCAGCTTTTAATGGAAAGGTTAGTTATATGGATTAACACTGACTGGAGGATGTATTCTATGCCTAAGGCATTTTCTCAAGAATAAACATCTGGTAATATCTATTTCCAGCGATGTGACTTGTACAAGTTACTTAACCTCTTTGGGCCTCAACTTCTTTCCCTGTAAAATGGGAATAATAATACTAGTACCTACCCAAAAGCTTGTTGTGAGGATGAAATAAATTCACGGAAGTGTGATGCTCTGAGTACTGTCTGGCACATAACATGCATTCTTCAAACATCAGCCATTCTTGTGGTGATTGTCATCATGGCATCCTAATCACCACTGGAACCTTCCCCCGGATAATGAGACTTTCTTAGATCACTCACTTAACGTTCAGTGCATTTTTTTTCTAGTATGCTGGCCTTTTGTGTCTCGACTTCTTGGCTTGGTGCAAATAGCTTGGAGTTTGTTGCTGTGTGTGTGACCTTGGGCAAGTTCCTCTCTGAGGAACTTCTCTGAGTCTGGAAGGATTGCTAAAAGATTAAAAGCAGTCAGTTGCGTGACACATGGCTGGCATCAATCTCCGGTGGCGGCACCATGAGTAAAGCAGCATGTGTACAGTTTGCTGCTACTCCATAAACCCTGGTGGCATTTTTCTTTTCTGCCTGTGTCTTTACGGCTGCTTGGTCTTTCCCTGCTGTCAGCGCTCCCCAGCCTTTGGTGAATGGCTGGCAGTAAGTTTTAGTCAATTTCCTCCTCGGAGCCCAATTTTTCTTCAGTTCCCAGCACCGATAGGCTGTATATTCCAGATTGCTGTCCCAGAGCTTTTTTTTTTTTTTTGCTGGCATGTCTGGGGAGGAAGTTAACTAACTATCTTATTAGACCGTAGTAGCTGTTCTGTTAGTTAAAAGGTTTCCAGGTAAATTCTAACTTGGTGTGCTTCAAACGCCTACCCTTTCCTAAACATGCTACATCCTTTCCCTCAGTGGTCCATCGTGGTGGGCAGTAACCAAACCATACATCCTGCAATAGTTAATATTTCTATAATAGTAGCCACCCCTACCTAGTGCTTACTGTGTGCCAAGTGCTGTGCTAAGTACTTTGCATTTCATCCTCCCACCCTAATGAAGAGAGGCCTGTGCCAATCTGCATTTTACAAATGAGGAAATGAAGGAGGCCCAAAGAGTTCCAGCAACTTCTTGCCTGTTATCACCCAGTTGGTGGGTGGTGGGGCCGGGATTCAAACCCAGGCATTCGGAGTTTAGCAGCTGTGCTGAGACACTACACGGCACTGCCCCTCATTAAACATCTGTGACAATTTCTAGGAGGTACACAGAGTTCCATAAATGTTTTATAGAATAATTGAATGTGGACTGGTTTTTCCAGTTCATTGAGGAACCTCAGTCCATTTTTGCTAGCAAACTAGAACATTTTCTTTGCCCCCCCCCACACCCCGCCTCCAACTTCAGACTAATGAAAACTTTTTTCTCATTAAATTTTCCCATCTAGGATATAATGCCCTCATCTTCCTAACCTGTGCATGGTACAAAACCTTTCAAACCCAGGTGCTGTGTGACCTGGAGCAAGCCACATAACCTCTCTGAACCTCACATTTCTGGAGTTAATAACATTTAACACATTAAGTGTGCTAATGTATATACAGTGCCAGGCACAATAGCACATCTCAATACATGGTAACTTGAAAAGTAAAATATAAAATACTTAGTACTTTCCTAAAGAATGGTGCTGCGTGATTCTCAGGATATATTTTTTACTACATTTTGTGTGCTCAGATAAATCTAGAAGAGATAGCTCTAGTATAACACATGTATTTAGTGGAGAACATGCTAATCAGTTACTTATATTGAAATGTTCTGCCCAAATGAACAATTTATGTTAAAAAATACACACACTTTTAAAGTTAAGCCAGAAATGGATAAGGATGAACATCATTATTTATGAAACAGAATCACTTCCCGTTGAAATAGATCTAATTAAGAAACTATAATAGACATCAGTTACTTTGCTTCTTGTGCTCACTTCTCACTTCTCGGTGGGAGCCCTTAACACTCACGTGCCCTTTCTGCAACAGTGAAGAATGTTCTAGAATTGCCTCATATGGAGCCTCACCCTTTTTCACCTGGATGATAAGGAGTCCTGTCCTTCCAATCTTTGTTTTTCTTCTCTGTTTTTCTCATAGCTGTGCAATGTTGGTAGGATGCATTATCTTCAGGATCCGTGAAGTTCGCTGGGACCATGAATAATAGCAGTAGTCATGATAACAAATAATAATAATAATAAGAAGAACAACAGTAACAACTGCTATCGTGTGTTGAGTGCGTGCTCAGTGCCAAATGCTGTGTGAGGGCTGGTGGTAAGGCAGCCAGCTCTGAAGTCCGACTCCTGGTGCTACACCATATACTCGAGCAGGTAGCTTCTCTAGGCCTTGGTTTCCTCTCCTACAGAATGGAATTACTAACATTATCCTTTTTAGAGGGTTGTTTTGCAGTTTAAATAATACAACATGTGTTCAGTACGCAGCAGCCACTGGCAGCAGTCTGTAAGCACTTGGTCATGTTCATTACTGTTGATTCCTTGAAGAATTTCCTGGTGGAGGTCCACCCCCAGTGTTGTGTATGAGGAAATGGGGCTCAGAGAGGCTCGAGGGCTTGCTCAAGGTCACAGGTGTGTTGGGTGGGAGGCGTGGGTTCAGGCCCAGCTCTGACTCCAGGGGCGGTGCTCGTACCCTACACCCTCAACCAGGCATCCTAGGAAATACTATCCACACAGCAGGGAACCTGCTGGATACATTTTTATATCCGTTTGACTTTTTTTTTTTTTTTTTTTTTGAGCCATTATCTCATTTGGGCAAGAGCCCGGCCTTCAGTTTTGAACGGTGTATTAGTTTCCTATTGCTGCTGTTACAAATTACCACAAATTAGGGGATTAAAACCACACAAATGTATTATTTTACACTCTGAGGGTCAGAAGTCTGAAACAGATCTTATGCGGTCAAAATCAAGGGGTCAGCAGGTCCAGGCTTCTTTTGGAGGCTCTAGGGGAAAATCCATTTCTTGCCTTTTCTAGCTTCCAAAGGCCACCTGCATCCTTGGCAGCCTCGCTTCAGTCGTCACATCTCCTCTGACTCCGAACCTCCAGCCTCCCTCACGTAAGGACCCTGGTGATTATCACCTGAATAATCCAGGCTACTCTTCCCATCTCAGGATCTTTAACTTAATCCCACCTGCAAAGTCCCCTTTTGCCATGCAAGGTCACACATTCACAGGTTCCAGTGACTAGGACGTGGCCTTTTTGGGGGGCCATCATTCTGCCTAGCACAGATGGACATTCTCATTTTGACCCTGACCACACGCTTGTTTCTCGATGTGCTCTGTGGTGGTGTTGGCTTTGCGGCAAAGCAGATTTAGCCCCAGTCTCAGCCTGTCCCCTTAATAACCTGTGAGCCTAGGCCACGTATTTCATTTCTGGTGCCTCTGTTTTCTCCTTTCCTGATCTGAAAAAATAGAGGCTTCATATTCTAGTTTTGCAGGGCTGTTGAAAGCTCAAAATGAAATAATGTGTGTAAAGCGCCTGGTCCTAATTGGCTCTCAAAAATGGGAACCTTTATTCTCATGATGATTGCTTTTAAATTATTTTTAATGCTCCTGTAACAACAAACAGAGCCCAGTGTATTGGTAAAAATGAACAAGGGTCTTAGCCTGCAGGTCGAGGGGTTTCGAATAATGACCTGCAAAAGGCACAAAACCAAACCTGGTTCCAACTCGCCAGAAGTGGACTCGGTTGGAAACAAAAGTGTTATTCAGCTGACCAGATGATAGGTGTGAACTAGAAGGGGAAGGGGAGCGGAGATTAGCTTGTCAAACAATATTTTATTGTGAAAGCTGCAGATCAAGGCGGCCTTTTGTAACAGCGTTTATATTAAAAGAGGCACAAGATATTTTATGGCCCCTATCGTGGCCCAGACTCTAAATAGCAACCCTGTTTGATCAGCCTTTCACAGGTTATATGATGTTTCCAGGAGGAATTGGGTATAAATCTTTCAGGCTGCACATTTGAAAATGGGAGAAACCAGTGGAAATTAGAGGGGAAGAGAGAGCGAGAGGGAGAAACGTCCGGTCCCTCTGAGCAGTCAGAATTTCAGGTACGGTACATTGCCTCCTTAGGTACCGTGTGCCAAGCTGGGTAGCTGGAGGTTGAGTGGCAAAGCGAAAGGTGATTCTGTGTTTGCTCAGGGGGCCCTGCTTTCCCTTCCAACCTCATCTCATATCACCCTGCCCAATGGCCTGTGTTCCTTAAACACGCCAAACTAGCGCTCACCATAGGACTTGGGTATTTGCCGTTCCCGCTCCTGGAACATACTTCCACATAGATCTTTCTGTGGTTGGCTCCTTCTTGTCAAATCTCAGATGAAATACCACCTCCCCCAAGAGGTCTTCCCCACCCTCCCAATCACTCCTTGTCGTGTCGCCTGGTTTTATTGTCTTCACAGCAGTTACCACCATCAGAAATGATCTTGCTCATTTGTCTGTCTGGTAGCTCTCTCACTGCCTCTGGAATAGGATCTCTAAGGGAACAGAGACCTTGACTCTTATTTACTGCCATCGCTTCACGCTAGACATTGCCTAGCTCGTAGAAGGCATTTATGATTTAATCACTACCCCAGAGCACTTATTTTGTGCAACATCTGTTCTCAGTGTCTTACTTGCATTCATTCATTTAATTCCTTTCCACAAAGCCATTTTACAGATGAAGAAACTGAGATGTAGTTAGATAAATTGAAAAAAAAACAAATTACTATTCAGACATATCCACGGTATCACTGAATTAATTTAGCAACTCTGTCCATTATCTATTGCTACAATCATTCTGTGGAACAAAATACCCCGTTTCTTCATTGTAGTTGTCAAGGATGCCAAGGAACGGAAAGAACAAGATTTTTTTTTTTTTTTCTACTGGGTGGGAGATAGAGACGGCATGTATGTTTTCACAGAGTTTGCAATGAACATTCATTGAGCATCGCCCTGTGTCAGGAACTCTGCCACATTTTATTTTATTTTCATTTATTTTTTTGCTGGGATTCAATCTCCAGAGCTGGATACATTTTAGTTTTAAATACTCAAAGCAGTCCTAAGAAATATAGCATTGGCCCCATTTCATTCAGTTTGGGAAACAGAGACCGAGGGAGGTGAAGGAATTTGTTCAGGCTCACAGTCTCAGTTCTCATTTTATTTTCTCCAGATAAAAACTCTACCTCACAGCAGAGTGCCTGGGACATAGTAGATTGTCCCTAAATGTTGGCTGAATGAAGGAGGAAAGGACACCCATCAATCTGTGAGGGTGAACAATACTATTTTCATGTCACAGATGAGAAAATTAAAATTGAGAGAGATTCAGTTCAAGATCACCCAGCTAGTAAGTGAGTCAAGATTCTAACCCAGATGATTCCAGCTCCCCAAGCCAGTGCTATTTGCACCAGGTGGATTCAGGACCCAAATGTCTTCTCCACAGTTTAGACTCCCTCCCAGGAGAGAGGGGAGAATGAGGGTCTATATGTTTGTTTGTAAATTCCCCAAGGACCAGAGCCCTGCCCACTCAGAACTAGACCTGCCCACTAAGGACTAGAATCAACCCAGGTCCTGTATGTCCCTCGCTGTCTTCACTGGGCTGCAGTCTCCTTTGAGCAGTACTCTCAGCCTGGACCTCAGCCCTGTGTGTATCTCCGGGAAGAGGGACTGGGAATGGAGGGAGCCCTGAAAACAAAGCCATTTGCCCGCGGGCCCTGCGCAGAGGGCAAGGCCCGCCCAGCCTGCATGGACGCTGAGTGGCATTCGGAGCTTGACCAGAGTTTGGCAGCTGAGCCCAAGCCTCAGGGATAACCACCTCTGAAATCTGCCCTCGGAGAGAGCGCGGCATCTTTCTTTCTCTTTTGGAAACTACACATGTGTCATTCACAACTGAGCATGGAAAAAGATGAAACAGAGCCCCACCTGTGGAAAATCTTAGAAAAATCCTCAGTAGCTTCCAGAAGCACTGCCAGAATTATTGTTGGCTCATGTCATCGATGACCAGCTCCTGCCATAAGCCAACTCTGATTGTGCAGGACAAGGGGCTCACCCACAACCCCTCTGTTGGTGTGTTGCTGTTGTTATTTGTGTGTTTGTGTCCCCCACCCATCAGGGTTATCTGCTGGGCCGCCCTTCCGTTTGTAAGCCCCCCTGACCCGTCTGCTTTCGTTTGAATGACTCGAATCTCTGTCAGCATTCTTTCACTCACCAAGCATTGGTGGGTGTGCTAGGTTTGGACCAGGCCCCAGGAATACAGCAATGCACAGCGCCATGTGGTCCTTGTTCTCGGGTAGAATACGAGGTGTGATCAAACAATACGGTGAATGTTTCAATGAAAAAGCATTTATTGCAGTACAAGACACATCGCCATTAATCCCCCACAAAATACTCCCTCTTGCTTCAAACACCCTTGTCCCATCGTTCTTGCCACTTTCTGAAGCAGTTCTGGAAGTCCTCTTTCGTGAGCGTCTTGAGTTGTGCTGTCGTGGCTGCCTCGATGTCCTGAATCACTTTGGCTTTGGGGAAGAGCCAGACGTCACACGGTGTCAGATCCGGTGAATAAGGTGGATGAGGACACACGTAATGTTTTTGTTTGGCAGAAATTGCCATACCACAGGTGATGTGTGACACAGAACGTTGTCATGATGGAGGATTTACAGCACACTTTAAAACACACCTTCTCCCAACCATAGGTCACACGCGACTGACTGCACCTGACAAACTGAAACTTACCACACACTATTACTAAGGTTTGACGCGCCACTTCCTGTATTGGAGATCCCTGCCTTTCTGTTGGATGGCACTCGGCAGCAGCATTCACCATATTTTGTGATCACAACAGAAAGGATCCATGGAATACATTTTTTTAAAATTTAAACATTCACCGTAGTTTTATCATTTTTTTAAAAAATCACACCTCGTACAGTGTAGTTGGGGAGAGATGGACAATACCAAACAGATAAGTAGGAAAATACCAGCTAATCATAGAATGTAATAAGGAAAGCCAAGTAAGGTGATGGGACAGTGGGGGGACGGGGATCAAGAAAGGCCTCACTAAGGCGGGGACCTTAAACATGCGTAAGATGCGAGTGAATACAAGCAATCAGCCACGGGGCATTTGGGGGAGATGTGCAGGCAGAGGGAAGAGCGAGGTGCAAAGGCGCCCACCGCAGAAGCAAGCCTGGTGGTTGGAAGTACCCGAAACAAAGAGTGTGGGGCAAGGATGGGAAATGTGGGTAGACAGGCAGGCGGGCAGCGGCCACTCCACGGAGCCCGGTTAGGCCACAGAAATAAGGATGTTCTACTAGGAAACAGCATCGCTGCTGACTGCTGGGAAGAAGTGTGGAGGCTCCCATCAGTGTCCTCTCATTGGAGGGTTTATTTCTGCCCCTGGAGGCCGTGATTTAGCTCCCACACCTGCCCCAGGGAGGATGGAAATGGAAGCTCTCCTGGATTTGTATGGCGTTAGCCAAATCCCTCACACTCCCTTCTCCTCTGGTTTGTGCTCAGCCAAGCTAATATGTTCTCCAAGGGGAGGAAAGCCGGACGTGCTGGGCCTGCAGTTCTGAGTGCTACAGCCCCACGTTCCTTTTGAGGGCCTGGCTCAGGCTGGAAGAGTGTGTTAGGGTCAGTCAAGGCCAGGTTCGAATCTCCACCTTGCTACTTCCTGGCTGTGTGACCTTCAAGTTTTTGAGCCTCCGTAACAACGGGGGTAGCTAATAACATCTCCTTGAACAGGTTGCTGGGAGGCTTCATCGAGATAATAAAGGAAAACATCTAGCACAAAGAACGTGCTTCATCACTTTCAAGGTTTTCTTTTCTTCCATGTCTTACCAGCCTGTTGTGTGGTGCTTAGAAACGAAGGGGCAGAACTCCTAGTAACACATCACTGAGTGAGATTGAGCAGGCTTGGGCCACGCGGCTCTGTGCATTGCCATCTAGGTGATAGTATACATACAAAGAGATCATCAGTAAAAAGGAATGAGGAACTCATTCATGGGACAATATATGGATGACCCTCAAAACCATGGGGCTAAGTGAAAGAAGCCAGTCACAAAAGACCACACATTGTGCGAGTTCCTTTCATGTATGTGAAATCTCCAGAATCGGTTCAGTCCATAGAGACAGAAAGTAAATTGCTGGTTATGTGGGGTTTGGGGGGGTGGGAGTGGAGGATGGGGGCACAGGGTTTCTTTTTGACACAACAAATATATTCTAGAATTAGACTATGGTGATGGTGCCAAACTCTGTAAATGGACTAAAAACCACTGAATTATTTACTTTAAACGGATGAATTTTATAATCTACAAATTATATCTCAGTAAAGCTGCTTGAAAAAGAGATAGTTCCATTACTTTCAGAAAGAATACGCAGTTTAAAACTAAGACATACAAAATTTGTCAGTTATCTGAGAAGATTGCCATTTACTATTTGCTTCTCTTGTTTTCTCACAGAACTTTAACAGAAAAGATCAAACATTGAAGTCGGTGAAGAAACTCTTGATTTTTGTGAGGGTTGGATTTTCAGTCTTTCTCAGAGTAAGGCCCTAAATGATCAGAGAAATGGAAATGACTCCTGATTCTGTGTTGAATGTCATTAGCTTCAGTTCAGACATACATGTTGAGAACCCATTGTGTGTCTTGTCACCTTCCTAAATGCTGACTTGGAACTAGGCAGGGGGTGGGGCTTTAGAGGCAGCCAGGCCAAGCCAGGGGGTGTGGCCCCAGGCCACCCCGGCAGAGGGCGGGGCTACAGCAGCTCTCGGTCTTCCAGGATTTCCAGTGTGGTCCTGTAAATACAGGCACACTTCCCAAAGGGTGCTGATCAGGGTACCAGCTGTGTTAGTCGGGGTTCTCCAGAGGAATGGAACCACTAGGAGGGGTGTGTGTGTGTGTGTGTGTGTGTGAGTGTGTGTGTGAGTGTGTGTGTGAGTGTGTGTGTAAAGAGATCTATTATAAGGAAGTGGTTCACATGATTGCAGAGGCTGACAAATCCCAAGATCTGCGGTCGGCCAGCTGGAAACCCAGGAGAGTCAATATTTCCACTTGAACCCAAAGGCAGGAAGAAAACCACATGTTTCAGCTCAAAGGCAGTCAGGCAGGAGTTAGTTCTGTCTTACTCTTGAGGAGGGTCAGCCCTTTTGTTTTCTTCAGGCCTTCAACTGATTGGATGAGGCCCACCTCCATTGGGGAGGAAAGTCTGTTTTACTATATCTACTGATTCAAGTGTTTCATAGACAACAGTTTAGTGGTTACCAGGGGGGTGGGGGAAAGGGGTGGAAGATGGGGGTAAAAGGGATCAAATATATGGTGACGGAAGGAGAAGTGACTCTGGGTGGTGAACACAATGTGATACATAGATGATGTATTACAGAATTGTACACCTGAACCTATGTGACTTTACTAACAATTGTCACCCCAATAGACTTTAATTAAAATAAAAAAAGACAAATGTTAATCTCGTTCTGAAACACTCTCACGGACACACCCTGAATAATCTTTGACAGACCGTGTAGGCAGTCTGTAGCCCAGTCAAGTTGATACATAAAATTAATTGTCACACCAGCCCGGCAAGATGTTCCACCACCCTCCAAACACAGTTGCTAGAAGAGTTGGGAAGTATTGTCTCCCATACTCCTTCGGAATTCAAAGAGCACACTTACGCAACAAGGACCTGATAAGTCCTGCGATGAAAGGAAACCTGTTTCTCAATCTGAGAATTCTAGAAACACGCATACACCCCTTTTTCATTTTTAATTTCTTTTTGTTTTGACTTGAAAAAAAGAAAAGAATTGTGTGTATCACAGACTTTTTCGACATATGCTGCAATAATATAATGTGGGGTGGGGCCATACTGGAAGTATATATGTTGTAAGGCAAATTCCATCTGGGTGGGACCAGGTGAGCGAACAAGAGTATCAGGCAGGCTTCCTAAAGGAGGTTTCGCCTGAGCATGGTGTTGAGGAATAAACAGGCTTTCTCTAAGTGACTGAGATGTAGGTAGAAGCAGCAGCGTGCGAAAGAGCTGTAATATTCTATTGGCTTCTCCCTGCGTACCAGAACAGCGGCAGCATTTGTTATGGTTTTACTCTAGTTTTGTCCTTGGTGGCAAGAAACGCTTGCTGACCATCAGATACAAGTGGGTCATTGATTTCAGTTGACTCCTGCTTACTCCGGTTTCGGTAACACCTGTGATGTCTTGGCCTTCCATGTCTCTGGAGTTCATGATCTTGTTTTTCACCAAACTGACACTGAGAGAGAGAGAGAGAGAGGTGGGTTGAATTGGTAATGGTGCCCTCTCTACGGTCTAAAGATTTGAGCTTTATGCTCTCTGATTTCTCACGCGAATCCACCTCATTAGGGAATGAAAACTGCCCCTGTGGCAACAGATACCTTATCCCAGTGGCAGCAGCAGCATGTCGCTGAAAGCACAGATCATCGGATTCTGGGTTTGAGAGCAGCTCTGGGCCCTAACTCGCTTGCGACTGTAGCCACAGCAGTCATTCAGTGAGTACCAGCCCTGGGCCAGCACCACAGGCAAATGCCTGGCACGCTCTGTGCCTCCATCTCCAAATTTGTCTAATGAGATAAACTGTACCTGCCTTCACAGGACAGGTGTGAATCCCCTTTAAAAGATGTGCTGTGTGTCTCCAAAGGGTAGCTGACCTTTGGCAGGAAGGAAAAGAGTGGGAGAGGGAGAGAGGAGAGTCATACTCAGAAGCGGGAATGGAGGTTGATAGGGGAGTAGGAGAACTTCGTCAAGAGCAGGGGTTGACGTCTCTGGCTCAAACGCAGAGCCCTGCCCAGTGAGGGATGACTCAGCAGACAGAGGAAACAGGAATGAGGCCTCAGCAAAGCAGGGAACGTGCTCTCCCCACCCCCACAAGACTAGAGAGAGGAAAATTTTTGATATTTATAAAAATCGCCAACGTGGTCACCGTGGGAAAAATCAGAAGTAGGTTGGATTTACACTTACATTATGGTTTAAACTTGTTTTTACTTTGAATCCCATTTTGGAGGGGCCCTATGGTTTTGTCAAGGCTTGGAGTTGCTAAAGATCTAAATGCAGCTGTGGCTACACTGAGCAATTTACATGTAACTGCTGGGAACAAGTCAGTGGAGTCGAAATAAGTCATGCAGCGCAAGTGGCATGGATTGATTTTCCTCAGGGAACGGTAAGATGTGAGACATGCCTGCCACCCACCCCAGACTTCAGTGGGGTCCATCCTTGATTTGCCAGTGCCATATTATTACCTCCAAGGGGAAAAAATTTTTTAACGATTTGACCATTTTTATTTGAACTTTGGATCTTGTTCATCGCTACACCCCTTGGACACATTGGTGGACAGTTAGGTATTGAATAGCTATTTGTTGAATGAATGAATGACAGCATAAGTGCGTGAATGAATGAACTGAGTGAATGCATGCATGCTCTTACACCTGTGGGAAACTTCTCTATTATTGGTTCTTCAGCCCTGGATTCAGTTCTATCGCACTATTGTTTGTTCCCCATGTAACCCAAGCTGGAGCAGCCTGGAGTCTGATGGGTTAGCAGAAGGGCAGAGAGGTGAAAGATATTCTCAGAACGGTCAGCACTAAGTGCATGCTGCTAGAAGAGAATCGTCAGCGGGCAAAGGAGGGAGGAGCAAGGAGGTGCAGCAGAACCAGGAGGAGGGCCAAGCTCCAAATCCCCAAGCTGATGGAGTTATTGGCAAGGAAGGACTCTTCCTGCAAAACTGTGCCCAGACACATGGGTATGGCGCCTGCCAAACGAGCCTTTCCTTCCTTTCTTTCTTGAGGGATTACAGAATACGTAGGAATTGGCAGGGAATGTAGATGGATGGATGGGTGGATGGATGGGCGGACCGTTGGGTGGATGGGTGGGCGGATGGAAAGATGGGTGGGTAGATGGATGGATGGATGGATGGATGGATGGATGGATGGATGGATGTGTGGGTGGGTGGGTGGAGGATGGGTAGATGGATTGGTGGGTGGGTGGGTGGATAGGTGGGTGGGTGGGTGGATGGGAACATGGCATCAAATTACAGTAGAGAAAAGAGCGTTGGTCTTGAATGGCAGAGCTACTTAACTTGTTCCCTCTCTGAGCACAGTTCTGTCTGTGAAAAGAGAATGAGACGCCCTGTGCCTCACAAGGGTGCTAAGGGCCATTGGGAAGCTCAAAATAAAAGCCAGACACCTTTGTTCAGTCAAGGTGTTCCACAGCTGTAAGGAATTATTATCTGCGTAGCCTCTTCCCTCCAAAGGCTGCCTGTAATTCCCTACACTGCTAATATATTATTATTCAAGTGCAAGAGTAAGTCAAAATCTTAGTAAACTCTGTGATCACTTTGGAATTCCTCCAACAAACTGCATAGGTTTTTTTTTTTTCTCATCTCAGCTCTCAAGCAATTTTTCTTAGGTTGGAGGTTGCCAAGATTTTATGGCTATTTGGTTATCTTATCCATCCAGATGGTTAGCATTATTTTTTGCTGAAATGAATCCGCAAAACCTCATCTGTCTTATTGCTCTAGAAGCATTAGGTATAAGGCTTTTAAAAAAGATCTTAATATATAGCCTCCTGAGAGGGCTGAGGTGGAATATCACTGCATGCTTTTTATTCAATTTGGCTTGAAAATGTGTTTTTCTATCCCTTGATGTTAATGTGTAAGCAAACTAGTTTGGTATAAACAACCTTAACTTCCTTTACGACTCTTAATACATACGCTTGTCTCAAGTTACTTAGAGTCTCTTTGTATTGAGAAAAATGAAGCTGTGATTCATCACCCAGTGATAAATTTTGAATACCCGTTTTCCATATTTAAACATTAGTCATTAAGGCATAATGTATGTCAATGACCAGCGATTCAAATACTCATTAGTGGTGGGACCTCAGACCAGTCTCTGGGCCTGGCTGAGCTCCATTCTCATCACCTCGGGGAACCTTGCTTGTAGGACTCCTGTGAGGATGACATGTGATAATGTATGTGGAGTGACTAGCATATACGAACACTTACTACATGCTATTAAGTAGCACCGTCATGGTGTGAGCCGATGAAGGATTTTGTGTGAGAGACTGGACGTGGACGTGTGTTTAGAGTGAGGTAAATGAAGGGAACAGCTCCCGGCTTGCTGGTGTGACGTGAACCCCAGCCCTCCACCTAGGTACTCCCCGAGACATGAATTGATTTGCACCATTACTCTAGAGCCATTTGAGGATTTCCCAAGCAGACAAGCAGATTTCCCATCGGGTGTTTTCTGATGGTTCCAGAAATCCATTCAAAAACATTTCTACATAGTGAAACCTAGGGTTGACCTGACTTTTCCTAAAATCAAATGGAGAGCGGCTCAACCTCTCTTGCCATGGCCCAGGGCTTGGGGGACGGTCCCCAGGTACCAGACTGTGAGACGGCCATGCTCAAAGGGACAGTCCTCTGCCTGCCCCTGCTTACCCAGACGCAGAAGACACTAGAGACCAGGTAGTTGGTTGATGATTGTTGCCCTAAAATGTAGAAAACTTGATTCTGGTACTCGGCCTGTACAAATTCAGTTCCTTCCTGTCACTCTCTTATGGGCTCTTTAGTTAGAACTTCACATCTTCTGGACAAGGCTTGCAGTTGTGGATACTACTCTAGCAAAGAAAAGAGCTAAGGAGTCTTTGGTTGTTTTTGTTATTGTTGACCTTGGTTTTACTTTTTTTTAAGGTTTTATATTATGAGTAGGTTTCCCTCTGTCTCTCTGTAAGGGTTGGTTTGTGACTGGTTTGTGTTGGTCCCAACTTCCAAGGCATGTGGTCCTTCTCCTGTGTAAATGCCACCAACCTACAGGTAACCAAGCAGAATCTCTCTGGATGTTGCCGGGTCCTCAGAGGGCTTGTGCGAGGGCGTAGGGTTTAAGAGTTACATTAAGAAGTCCGCAGGGCCCATGCCAGTGACCAGCACTTCTGGGGCCATTATGTTTTCATCCAAGTGCTTCGTGCCTTGTCTTCTTCTCATTGGGGTTTTCAAGCCAATGGTTGTTGACTGAATGCTCAAAAGGGCCTTGCCCATCAGAGGTACTAAGTAAATGTACATACATCCTAGATAGCACAGCAGTGATCATGATGAATACCAATGGCTCACATCTACTGAGCACTAAATATGTACCGCATACCACGTTAGAATGTTTTACTAAGATGATCACGTCACCCTCCCACCATCCCCTTACGTAGATGCTGTGGCAATCCCCATTTTGCAGATGCAGAAACTGAGGTCCCAGAACTTGCCCACAGTCACAGCTAGAAAGCAGTGGCAAGGATTTGCTCCCCCGGTGGTGTTTAGACATCTTCTGGGACGTGAATAGCTGCTACAAGTTGAGATAGAAAAAAAGACACCATTGTGCATTTAGTTCAAGATTTGTTGTATAGAAATGGCCTTTTCTGCCTAGAAGTATCATGTTCCAGATAGCTCCAAAGGAAAATTATTTTCACAACTTCAGATGTTAGTAACTCCTCCTCCTGAGAAATAGGCCAGATGCAATCTCCTGGTACATGGAGCCACTGCTGTCCTGCCACGCCCACATTTCTGCTAAACGCTGTTGAGTAGGAGTTGGCCTTTGTCATTCTGTATTTCCTGCTCTTCACCAGTGTGTGGAGGGGTGAGAACTCACACTTGAATCTGGCAATAGTGTGGTCACTTTTTCAGTGTGTCACTTCCCAGCATAGCGCCATCTGGGCCATAGAATTCTTAGAAAACACAGAAGTGTACAGGTGTGGTTGTTTTGGTTTTTGAAGTTTCAACATATATGCCTTTGTTATACATGTGTCTTTTATTTATTAATCAAAAGGGAAATATCAGCCGACAAACATTTTAAAATAAGAAAATAGTATTAACAGCCATTTTATGCAAGAAGATACACAAGTGGCAAATAAACGTGGAACAAAATGGTCAACATCAAGAAACATCAGAGAACTGTAATTAAAACAGTGAGCGGCCATTACACCCCTGTCAAAACAGCTAACATTAGAAAGACTGACAATACCAAGTGTTGGCAGGATATGGAGGACTAGGAACGCTTACATGCTGCTGGTGGGAACACAGATGGGTACCACCAGTTTAGATCCTAATTTGGCAGTTTCTTCATTGTTGAACATTGGGGACCCTTGTATGGTTAAGGCTGTTCAGCAGCGGAGAACCTTAGATACCTGCCTGTCTCATCCTCACATTTTGCAAATATGCAAGCATTCAGGTAATTGTAATTCCACTAGGCTTTAACTCTGGATGAAAAGTTTGCTGTTAGAAAAGCGGGTTCAGAATAATTCTTGGAGCTCTGGTCTTGGTCCCTGATTTGGTCCCAGCTCAAATCCCTTTCTACCCAACCTGCGGCCCCAGGGCCATAAATCACCTGCTGCCTCCTACAGGAACTGGCATCCTTCTGCTAAGAACTACATTGGAAGCTTTTCCCATTGCCAAGGGTGGGGACCAATGACTGTCCTGTTCCATGTCAAGCTGACACATCAGATTGTTGTTAGTGCGGTATGCCCTGGTTAAGACTGGGGCAAGAGTTACCTCCCGCAGCTCTGAAGAACGGTGAGCATAGTTCATTCAGGGTTCTCTTTCATGTATTCATTTAACAACCTTTTATTGAGCACTCACTATAATAATATGATGATAACTGCACTTATTTGAGGCTACTTTGTGCCAGGCATTGTGTTAAGTACTGTCTTACAATAGTGCCCCAAACACCGTGGGTACCTGCCCAAGGCAAGAGACTGGGTGGGGGAGGGGCCTGGCCTTTAACACAGGGGAGAGGGTAGGGCTGCCCTGGGAGAGGCAAAGCCCCAGGGGGACCATCGTCAGGAAAATGGAGGCACAGGTACCATCTGCTTAACTCTGCAGAAAACTCCTGCCACTGCACGCCCTTTCGTCAGCCCTCTCTCCAGTGTCTCTCTGTCCCCCTTTCTTCTCTTTCCTATCCCCCCACCACACAAGCGCACACCTCTTTCACAAAATGCTAGTGTGTATTTTTTATTTAAAATCACTGTGCAGAAATCATAATTTAGATCAAAACTGGGTAGCCTCCTTGTGGAGAGCTGGAGGTGTCTGCATGTTGAGAGTATTTTTAATTTGTCTGATAGCAATTGTCTCTCCATTGAGGTGGGCTACCACCCTTGTGACTGAGGTGAAGATTTAAATATAAATTATTTCCATGTAGCCACAGGAAATCAATTGGGCGGGGAAAGGATTGAAAAGAAAGAGCAAGCAAGATTTAGTTTTCATTAAAATAACATGGTACCTATAAGGTGAGAATCCGGTTAATAGCTTTCTGTTCATGGGGGCTTAGTGGGAAGAATTGTATTCAGGGGGCTTTGCCTGGGGAGCCCTTGAGGATTTAGACATTCCTTTCCTGTCACGACATCTGTACATGCTGAGGCTTGAGTCACTTCATTTGTGTTTTTCTTTTCAATTAGCTAAACTATTGTCACTGTATTTTTTTAAGTTGTCTTCGCTTATTGTTTCCTTGCTGGATGGGAGTAACTGTTGATTTCTGACTCCAGCTCATGTGAAAAGTGGAAGTATTAAAACCAATATCTGAGGCTTTCTTTTGGCCAGTCATAGAGAAAACAGTGAGAAACGGCCTGCTTTAGAGGAGATACGAACATTTTAGAGAATTTCTCCAGAGCATAAAGAGGCCCCACAGAGGTATTTATTATAGCACTGTTTGTAACAGGAAATTGTTTGGCTAGCTAACCAATTGGGTCCAATTGTATTGTACCCAAGCTATGAAATCCTATGCAACAATTAGGAAGAACAAGGTGGATCTCAGTCTAATAAAATAAGTTCCTCTCCTACTGTTAGATAAAAAGGATGAGCGGCTAAAAGATACTTTCAGTATCATGCCATATATCTTAAACATTGCAGTGTCTTGTCTAGGGGTTTTATGATAAAGGCATAGGGACATAGAGAAAATAGTCTGAGAGGACTCATCTCAAACTGAAATCACTGGCTCTATCAGAAAGGCAGAGAGAGGACCAGAAATGAAGCTGTGAGCAGTTACATCCATGGAGAATCCTTCTCATTCCTCTTCTTCAGCACTCATCAAGCACTAATTCTGCGCCAGGCACGGCCCCACCCCTTGGAGTTCCCAGGTGTGCTTCGTGGCCAGGACACCATTCACAGATACTGTTTTGAATGTGTTTGTATTGGTTGTTGCTGTGAAAAATCTGGGCCTGTAGTCAGGAGCACAAACCTCTGTTCCAACCCTGTTTTGGAGGGAATGAGTGACGTCAAGTGTGCCTCACCTGTGCCGCCTGCCAGGCGTTCTACCTGGGATCAAGTTTGTGCCAATAAAATGAAGCATGAACATGGCAGAAGGGGTGTGGGCTTTTATGAGAGCATCTGATCGAAGTTCTTGGAACTCCTGGCATAAAAGGGCCAAGCTGTCACTGGAGCTGTCACTGTTCTCTGGGCGTCAGTCCTGGGGTGCGTGGGGAGTGATGAAAGCCCGCTAGAGTCTGCACTGGCTTCTTTTTGCATCAGAACTCTCTGCCTTATCTGTGTGCTTAGCCAGAGAGACTTTGTGTTCCCAGCTTTGATGTGGGAGTTAGAGCCTCGGGGGCCTGAGTCAGAGACCAGGCCAGGGGCTGCAGAAGTCAGGAGCATCCAGTTGGCTGAAGGAGACTTTGGGAGGTGGTTCTTGACTCAGCTATTGGGAAATTGCAACAGCAAGGGGCATTTGGGGGTTCTTTGGAGATGGATGAGCTGCCTTCAAATCCTGGCATTGCTACTTACCAAGAAGATGTATAACCTTGAACAAGTAACAGGACTTCATTGAACCTCAACTTTCCCAACTGTAAAATGGACATGGTATTATTGCCCACCCACCTGGCTTACCATTAGGACTAACTAGTGAAAAATATTAACATTTAGTGAGTGCTTCTTATGAGCCAGTTATTGTGCTAAGGGCCTCATCTTGCCCTCTTCATGATGCTATGAGGTAAAGGTGCTGAGCAAAGAGAAGTTCTATGTCCATTCCAAGAACTTAGGCAATTTGGTTCTATACTTATCAATATCCTTAACTATTGGGTGACACTGCCCCACTAAGAGAGAGAAAACTCTGTAAACAAAAAACAGTACTCAGAAATGTGGGGGTGGTGAGCTTTCAGTTCCATTTATTGAACAAGCATTTCCTGAACGCCTGCTCTGTGCAAGAGTAGAGACATAAAGATGACTAAGGCATAGCTGCTGGTTGCAAGGAAGGAGCTTCCAAATATTTTTAGAACTAGTGACAAGAATGCTTCCTTGCTCTCAATTCCACCCATCATGTGCTTCAACATCCTATTAAATAGTTTTCTTTTAAAGTTCTGTGACCACAGAGCTCATGGCCTGTGGTCAGAAAGCGCTGGGGGTAAAAATCCATTATGTAGAAGCAGACCTAACTTACGCCATCCCAGTTCTCTTTTTTCTGTGCATATCTAGTGTTGCCACATGCAGAGGTAACTTGGACATGACACTTTGCAGTGAATTCATGTTCCTGGTCTGCTGGGGACAGTGGGACAGCCCGGGGAGAGCCAGCCAGATGAATAACGTCATTGGAGGTGTATGTATAAAGAGGACCTTGTGTAAATAAGTGATGTGACACCTCCACCCGCATTTTGGCAGGGGTGCAGGGCTGAGAAAGGGAAGCACAGGAAATGTGTTTATTTTGCCTTTGCCTGAGCAGTCATTCTGAGTTACTCAGTGCAACATTAGATTCCAGGGGAGCCCATAGCTGCGTTCAGTAAGTGTCTCCATGCTGCTTTGCTGTGCAAAGAGGCCAGTTAGTAGGACTTGGTCACCAGTTTTCAAGCCTTGTGTTTTGCTCCTACCCACTACCCTTCCTTCCTTCCTTCCTTCTTTCCTTCCTTCCTTCCTTCCTTCCTTCCTTCCTTCCTTCCTTCCTTCCTTCCTTCCTTTTTTTCTTCCTTCCTTCCTTCCTTCCTTCCTTCCTTTTCTTCTTCCTTCCTTCTTTCTTTCCTTCTTTCTTTCCTTCCTTCCTTCCTTCCTTCCTTCCTTCCTTCCTTCCTTCCTTCCTTCCTTCCTTCCTTCCTTCCTTCCTTCCTTCCTTTCTTCAATTTAGGAAAATTTGAACGTGAAGGAAAGTGTGACAAATGATATAATAAGCAGTCTTTTACTCACCATCCCAAATGAATAAAACATTTGGGTATATTTGCTTCAGCTCTTTTATAGATCTGTATATATACTAGAAATAAATCATCACCAGATAGAAATCCCTTTTGACTCTCCCTGCAACCCCCCTCCTCTCAGTGTCTTTTTCAAATTTACCATATGCATTCCAGTCGATGTATTTACACTACTTCCTCTGTGTGTAAGCATATACAATATGCAGTAGTTTGTGTTTTCATAATTTATATGGGCTCTGTCATCCTGAATATAGTATTCTTCCATTGCCTGTTCTGTTCCACTGTGTTTTGAGGTCCAGCCCTGTGGACCCTTCCGTTTGTTTTAACTGCTCTATCGATTTCCATCCGATGACTATACCATATTTTATTTCTCCATCTCCCTATAGAGAAACACATAGGTTGCTTCCATTTTTTGGTCACTACAAACAACATCGATTTGAACTTTCTGGTACATAATCACCTCTGGATGCAGCAATGCAAGGATTTCCCTACAATATGTTGTGTCTGGATACCCACCAGCAGTGGACGAGGGCTCCTGTTTCCCTGTATCCTCCCAGCTTCTTGATTTGGGCAGATGTTTTGTATTTCTTACCAAGTGAAGGACCTCTCCCTAACCAAAAAAAATTTTTTTTTAAAAGGAAAAACAATGAGGAGCGTGAACATTTGTATCCCGAGTGTCCTAAGCCTGCCCACGAGAAGGAATGCGTGGTAAATCTCAGGGTTCGCTATCTTCCCGCCTCCAGGCTCGTGGGGAGTCTCGCCTCTCCTGGAGAAGACAGCCTCCTCTCGTCCTTGGCTGGGACTTTTTCAGCCTCTAGCACAAGAGCATCGCAATTCGGCCTTAGCCAAGTGAAGGGGACCACCTCCGACAATTCCACCACATCTTGATTTTCCTACTCTGGGTCATTTGGAAACATCTGTGCCTCACCTCGCATCTGCTGTCAGTACTGCCTCTCATCTTCCGTGGCCTCCTGGCTTTCATTTCCCTCATTTCAGTGCTGCCTTTCAGTTCTTGCAATCATTTATCAGTCCACTTATTCACCCATCATTGACTAAAGCCCTGGTACGTGCATCTCTGCCTGCTGGACCAAATCCAAATGACCTCGCCTGGTCCTCAAGGCTGTTCACCACCCTACCTCCAGTCTGTTTCCCCAGCATCATCTCCATCTTCTCCACCTCAGCCTCCAATCTCCTTGCCCACAATTTTGTGAACAGGTGGTGACAATGTCCTTGCTCCCTCTGCCAGTGTTCCTGGTCCCTACTTGTTAAACACTTTGTGGTCACTGGAGGCTCAGCTCAGTTCTTATCTGAGGAGCTTTCCCCATGCTCCACGGAAGAATTGATCTTTTCCTTCCCGTGCTCCCTTAGAGCTTGGTTTTTGGTCTCACCAGCTACCTTTGCAGCCTCGGGCCTGAGGAATGTGTCTGACATACAGAAGGTGCTTAATTAAAGTTTTTGATGAGTATCTCCCAACTCCTTCATCGCTGCTCTTACCAGCGCAGCATAGACACGGCTACCACCCAACTGTCCATTATCTGTTAAGTTTTCCTGTTGAGCACATTAGGGCTGGAGACATGATTAAAGGTTTGCATAATCTTAAGAAAATTAATTGGTTTTTAAAGAATTTAACGTAGTGTGTGCCAATGAATGTTCTTTATTTTTAATCATGAAGTCTTATCTAAAGCAAATACCCTCTATTTGAAAACTCTTGATTTTCACTCTTTATTTGTCAAAGTAATTCCATTGAACGTAACCAAATGTTGTCTTTAATTCAGTTTTGCTAATTAAGATCAAGCTTTCCCTAATCAATATGAATTAGGGAAGAGTCCTCACTGGCTATCTGGCCAAACTCTATTAGGTCCAATAAGGGACTGGGCTGCATTTTATCAACTCACTGGTTTCACAGTTGGAATCCCCCGAATGCGGGGCAAAATACAGATTCCTAGGCCTCGCCCTGGATCTAATGAATCCAGTCTCTGGGTGGGGCCAGAAACCTGTATTTTTAACAAGCTCTCTATGTGACTCCGGTTCACAGTGACACGGAGAACCCAGATCTGGACCCGTTCTTCCAATATGGTACCCACTAGTCACATGGGGCTGGTAAGTGCTTGCAACGTAGTCAGTCCAAACTGGGACATGCTGTAAGTGTAAAGTATACACCACATTTCGAAGACTTAGTGCCCCCAAAGTAAAATACCTTGTTAATATCTGTTAAATACGAGTTGATGACAAGTTAAAACAGTGTTTTGTATGTATTGAGTTAAAGGATTATTTTCACCTGTTTCTTTTTCCTTTTTTTAATGTGGCTGCTAGACTATTTTAAATTACAGGTGTGGCTTGCATTTTATTTCTACGCTACAGCGCTGGTCTGGATTGTTGAGTCACTGAGAACATGGTGCCTGTCTCCTGGTGAATTTCCAGTGGTTGGTGTTCAGTAAATGTCTGTTGGATGAATGACTGATTGAGTGAATGGATGAATGAGGTTGACCAGTAACATGTGACGTCCCCTTGTCTACTTTGGGACCTTAGACAAGCTGTTTCACTTCCGTGGGCCTCAGTTTTCTCGTCTGTAAAATAAGCAGAGTAACCGAAACCCTATTATGCACGTTCGGTTGGATCTCGTCAATGAATTAGGAGAAATCTCTTAGTCCCCCACTTGCATTAACTGCAGAGTGTTGCTGAGCAGGGGCAGGAAATGATGCCGTCCCCAGCTTGCCAAGTGGTGAGGTCAGAAGCCTCAATGGGAACCCTCTGTAATTTTATCTTCTATTGCAATCCTTCCCCAGATCTCCTCTTGGTTTCACTTGGAACCAGGAATAGTCGGGCCCCCTCTTGTAAGCTGTGGTGCCCATCTTTTTTACAGCTGTCCCCACATAACTTCTGGAATTTATTATTCATTTTTATCCCGTCACCAATTCATGACTCAACTCTAAAAATACCAGATTAAACATCAGTGTGTGTGTTCTTTTCCCCCTCCTACATTTGCTCTGAAAATTATGTATTCACGAGGCAGTATGGTGTTCAAAGGGCAGTTTCCAAAGTCAGATCACCTGGATTCAGATCCCATCCCCACGTATTACTAGTTATATAATCTTGTGCAAATTGACCAGTGCCTCAGTTTCCTTATCTGTAAAATCGGGATAATACTGGTAATAAACGCATGTAAGATGGAGAGGGTTACATGAGAATAATGTATATAAAGCGATTAGCATGGTACCTGGCACCTTGCAATGTATTGGTTTTATTATTCATCGTGTTATTGATGCAGTTTCTGCACCCATGCTCTGCCAGGCATTATTGGAATATCACCCAATATTCACATGACAGCAACTTTTAGGAAAAATGGCATTGTGGAAGGATGAAGGGTGTAAGCAGCCGTAAGACTCAGAAAGGAAAAGTCTTAGGAGCTGGACAAAATATAACAATAATAACAGTAATACTGCCAAATACCTGCAGTAGTCCAGTCCTATTGCTGGACCATGTTCATTACACACACGGTCTCATTTCATCTCAACAGCCACTCCATTCGACACGGATGGAGAAGCTGAGTCTCAGAGATTGAGTCCAAGGTTAACCTGCAACCATGTGGCCAAGCTAAATCCAAACCCAAGTCTTTCTGTCTGCAAGACCTTTGCTCTTTCTACCGCCTAATAGTTCTCTCCATTAACGTGATGGGATCAGTCCTTTCAATATGTCTGAAAAATCTTATTTTCCTGTAATAAGACATCATCACCCCCTTTATTAAAGACCAGGCAAAAAACAAATCACTGAGGTTAAAACTCGAAGACTTGCTTTCTGTGAAGTCCTCTAGTTTTAACCTCAGTGAAAACTCGGGCGCACTGCGTGGATGGCCCATCCTCGCAGTTTAAGAGGGGTCTGGTGATGATTAAAGCTGGGGTGGTGGGGTGGGTTGCCTGGGTGTACAGAGCTCCCTACTCCTGCAGGAGTCAAATAGAAGCTAAAGGTGAAGCGTTCAGGAATGTTCAGCGTTGAGCAGACCAGTGAAGTCCCTCCAAGTGAGACTTGAGTATGGAAAGTCTAGGATGGAGTCAGGGATCTTAGGAAACTAGGCCCTGGTCACTGTGTTCAGTTCCAGTGGCAGACGGCAGGGAAGAAGGAGCCTGGTGCCTGGTAGAACATGGCAGGGGCACAGTGGACTGTCCCTGTGTTTTCCTCTCCAAGTCATGAGTTCCAGTATTTCTCCAAGCCCAGTTCACCTGGGATTCAACCCAGCAGACACTCACTCCTGGCAGCCAGGCTGGGCCAGATAAGGCAGGACTCAGGTTCACATGCTGCTGCAAACATGTGGTCACGTGGCCACCAAGATCACCTTGGATTCTAAAAACCCATCTTCATTCGACAAGCAGGCCGAGAGATTCTGCCCTCTTCCATTTTCAGAGATCCTTGGACAGAGTGTTTCTCCCTTGAGTAACTCCTGAGAGCATTTATTCCTCCTGGCCATCTTACACGCTGTCCGTTGCCATGCAATGATATCCTTAATGCTGCCACATTCTACGTGCTCACTAAGTAATAACAATTGCTAATCATTAGTGAGTACTTACTCTACGGTAGACATTGTTCTAGGTCATGCTTTGTGCTTTGTGCCATTTCACTGAATCATCTCAACAGTTCTGTGAGGTTTCACAGTAGCCCTAATTTATAGATGTAGAAACTGAGGCATGGAGAGATTTAGTCCTTTGGCCAACGCCTCATAGCTGGTGAGGTCGGAAACCCCAGGTAGCCTTGAATCTGTACTCTGAATGTGGACACGAAGTTGTGTACCTATGGGGTATTGGAGGACTGAGCCCAGGTGGTTCCGCAGGGTCCCTGAGGAAGCATCAGGAAGAACTCAGACAACTCTTTGTCCTAGGTGGCTGAACAACCGACCCCTAGCCCACTGGGGTAAATAGTCTCTCCCTTGCCTGCTCCCTCAGCTCCTTCCCAGATTCCACCCTGCCCCCAGCAGTGGCTTAAAGCACATTGCACACATTAACTTGTCCCCTGCTATTTGTCTTAGCTGGTGTTGGCCGAGACAGTACAGTTTAGACGTTTCCCCAAGGGGCGGACAGTGGGTCAGCGAGAGTCGATAATGGATTCCAGCAGACTGGACACTGTTCAGATCTAATGCAAACCTGGCGTCCGCATCCTCCTTCTACATTAGCAGCTGCAGGCAGTTGCCCCCCAGGAAGGACTCTGGCCCCACGGTGGCCTGCAGGGCCCAGCAGGCAGTGGTCACGGCTGACCTCCTGGCCCCTTCTCTCCCTACACAGCCTTCAGGGACTAATAATGAGAAATACTGGCCCCTCAGTCGCTCCAGGCGTCTTTCCTTGTCATGCCCTCCATGCCTGCAGACTCGTGAAATTCCTGAGGGCTGGGACTGTCTTTTTCTAAATCCCTGCTGTGTCCACTGTACCTAGAATGGTGTCGGCCCATAGCAGGGATACAGCACACTGTTTGTTGAATGAAGCATTTGTAGTTCCTGTTCATACAGCCCCTGGGCCCCCGACTCTTCTCCCCATCTGCTTCCTGGATGTCATCTTTGGACGTTAGGAATTTAACACGCCCGAAATTGAGGAAAGCTGCTCGTCTCACATCCTCCGCCTTAGCAAATGGCAACCTCCCCTTTCCAGCTGCCCAGGGCAAGCTCCTCAGAGCCTACCTGAACACCCTTTTTCCATGCCACGCATCCAGCCACAGCCGATCCTGTCAGCTCTACCTTTAGCTTAGATCAGGAATGCAATGGCATTTCCCCACCCCCTGGCTGCATTCCCTCCAATCTCCGCGAGATTGTCTGAGCTTCCACCCCTTTTCCCATCAAAGAACATTCTAATGCTGCAGCCAGAGCTGTTTGAGAACGTAAGTTGGATCATGTCCTCCTGCAGTCACCGCCTCCTTAGAGTGAAGGCCCACGTTCTCCCCTGAGCCTGTGGGCCTGGCGCTTACCACCCTATTCCAGGTTTACTGTGATGCCTAGTGCACGCCAGGCACACGCCAGGCGCACACCCGACTCTAACTTTGTCTTGCTTCCCCAGATGTCCACTTGCTTCCCCATAGTTAGCTTCGCTCCCTTCCTTCTGGCCTCTGTTTACAAATCACTTTTGATGCTCTGAGGATCAGTGAATTGCCGTGTGAAAAGCATTTAGAGCAGTGCCCGGCTCAATAGTGGTTAGTTATGGCTGTGTGCTTATAATGGATCCTTGGGGCCTAATTCATAGCAGACCCGAAGGCTGGTGAATGGGCTCTGTGTCCATGGCCTGGCCCGGTGCCCGGCACCAAGTGGCAACTCCAACGTTCGTGTCACTGAAGACGTCGAGATGAACTGTGTGAGGCAGTGCACACCCTACCTGGTACAGGCCATGAAAACTTTACAGTGTGAGGAAAAGATAAGAGCCCGTCATCCTTTCTGTGTCCTCTGGGGACTCAGTTTCCTGCCTGCCCCCGCTGCCCTCGGGTGAAGTACCCCAGCCTGGGTCGCTTCCCTAGGGCTTAATGCTTTCCTGGCTCCAAGCTCAGAGACATCAGGAAAGCCAGGATTATGGTTTCCTGGCAGGAATTGAGCTCCTGACCAGGTTTCTGGGGTGGGGGAAGAGGAGGAGGGACATGGCTACCGTGGGATGGGGGCAGCTTCCCCTCAGAGGCAAACCCTTAGTGTTGGGGACGACACTAAGGTCCTGCCCAGGCATTCTAGGAATTACTGCTGCTCAGAGAGGCGGGGTTGGGATCTTCCCGCTCTGCTCTCAGCTTCTGGCCTTTTCTTTGTCCGCCTCTCAGCTAGAAGATTTCTCCCAGAGGAGTCTGAAGATGAAGGCTTGGCCCCACTCTTTTGGTCTCTTTCCAGGGCAGAAAAACCTTGTTAATCCATGCTCTATCTAGAGTAGTTCATAATTTGAAGCAGCTGCTGTCCCCAAGCAAAACCACTCTGTTGGTGTCTCAGCACCCCTTCCTTCAGAGGTCTCCTCTGGTTAATTCTGCCGTTGGTCCCTGAGGTACAAAGGGAAGGGGAGACTGTTGTATCTGCCTCCCTGGGCCACCTTGGCCCCTAAGAATGCCCCCGCAGCACTCAGAGGTGTACACCCAGTTTCAACCTAGGGTCGCTAGAGGGAGAGTATTTAGTGGCAAGCGGTTCTGCCTATTTATGTTCCCTGCACCCCAGTATGTTGAAGAAACGAAAAGCATGGAAACTTGTTATGAATAACAATACAACAGGAAACTTATTTTCCTCTTGGAGGGGAAGACCCAGCCGTCTGGCAGAGAATCCTCTCTGCTAATTATCAACACACGCGCTCTGTGCCTACGTAGCTTGCTTTTGAAGGATCTTGGTTCGGGTCATCTGGTTTATACAACATTATTATTTTGTGAATGGAAGCATCATGGCCCTGGTGAGTTTGGAGTCAGGGAGAGGTTTCAGCTCCAAATCCCATCGTGTACTGATTGCATTCACTTCACTTCTGGGAGCCTTCCTTTTATCATCTATAAGATGGAAATGAGAATATCCACCTTGTAGGATTTCTGTGAGGACTAGAGCCATGTATGTACAAGAGCCCAGCACATAATAGGTGCTCAGTAAATAGGATCTGTTATTCATTGACCTGTGCAATAGCTATTTAGTGAGCACCAAGTGTGTACTAGAGGGGAAAACAACACACACAAAAACTCCTGCGCTTGTGGAGTTAACATTCTAGATGAGGAGCTAGACGATAAACCAGAGAAACAAGTAAAATAGATAACAAGTTGGGAGGGAGGACAGGGAAGGCTTACTGAATAGGTGCCATTTGAGCAAGACCCTGGTAGCCAGAGAGCTATTCATGCAGATACTGAGTGACGTGCTCCATACCTCTGGAGAAGCAGTGCCGGACCATGAAACAGCCTCGAGGGGAAGGCTCGCCCTTGATCATGGTCATCTTTGCATCTTTTAACGTGGGCTTTCCAACACATGACTCTCTGAACCCTATTGTCTGGCCTCTGCCCCTTCATTTCTAAGCCTTAAGGACCAAATGTATCACCCTCCACAAGATCAGCTGTGTCTTCAGTTTGTCTGAAGAATGGAATTAATTGGACCAAACGTTATTTTTAAATGTTCTAGGGAAAGGATGAATATGTGCCACTGTAGGGCTGCCAAGTTTTAATGTGGAGTACTTGGGGCAACATGTAGCCGAAACGGGAGAGCGGAGGGTTGGGGAGGGTGGGACAGAATCACTGCCAGTGTCTGAAACAAAGACAGTTTTTACCTTTGACAGTGGAGACAGCAGACAAAACATAGGACAGTCCTTCTTCCCCACCCCTTGCCATGGCCAGCTCCTTCTCATTATTCAGCTCTCAGTACAAATGTCACCTCCTCAGGGAAGTCCTCCCTGACCAGCCCACTGAATTACCTTCATAGACCTGTCCCCACCTGAAGTTATCTTATTTAAGTATTCTTGGGTTTGTGGTTCATTTTCTCCTTTAGAATGAAAATGCAGGACAGCAAAAAATTTGTTTCCCAAGAACCTAGAAAAGTAGATGGCACATAATAACTGCTTATTGTTTATTTGTTAAATGGATGGATGAAAGCCCCCCCACCCCACCACCAGTGTTTTTCATCTGCCCCATTAGGTTGTGACATCAGTTTAGTAGCCCACAGCTAGCGTTTTAAAAAATGAGATAGAATTAAAAATCTCAGCACACATTACACATGGTAAGGGTAAATATTCTTTTAAGAAATACATCTACATGTGAATATATATATTCCATATCTATGGAATGACACACTTTATTTTTCACTGCAGGGTAGTCAGAAAAGTTTGAAACTCAACAGTGAATTCTAAGTTTTCTCAGGCTCGATCTTCCAAAGCGACATTGTTCCCTTAGAGAGTGTAAACCTAGTTGCATGAAGTTTACGTTTGAGGGCCCCAAAGCAGAACTTTAAGAAAAGATTTCTTTGTTTCCTATTAATTGGAAAAAAAAAAAGAATAACTTTCCAGTGTAGAGGGGACCCAATCTCCTAAATCTCCACTACCGTGCACGAAGTTATTGAATACTCACATACAAATACACATAAGGACACACAGATAGGCACATAAAAACTCATAATCCACCAACACAGAAGCACCCATGGGCACCTCAACAGTGTACGCATGCACACACAAACACACGCACACACTGTAATACTCACTGGTGTATCTGTACATACAAACACACATGTATACATAGACACACAGATACAGCCACAATCACACACACTAACACATACATGTATATACACGGACATAGTTACGGACACGCGTTTGCACAGTAAACAGACACATATGTTTACCCAAGAACATCCTTGTGTTTTCCATTTCATGTCACAGCCTCTGCCCTGGAGACACTCCTGGGCCATTTTCAGACCTGCACACTGGCCGGCCAGCCATCCCAGCGCAGACTTTGCCGTTAGGCAGACGTGGGTTCGCATTTCCATGGCTTGGCGGCGTGACCTCAGTCAGATTACTGTGTTTCACGGAGGCTGACCTGGGCCCTGGGGACCATCAAGGTCACATCTACCTCACAGGGTTGGGCGGCTATAGGCATGAGGTGTGAGCGTGTGTGATGTACTCGTCAGCTGTCCCAGCAGGAGCGTCAGATCCACTATGCCTCTCCCTCGCTGAGTGACAAGGACTGGTTCCCTAGCCCTGGGTACCTCTTTTGTGAAATGGGGTTATCATGTCTCTCGTAGGATCCTTGTGAGGAAAAATGGAGGCCGGCAGGAGCAGGGCCAGACAATAGCTAGCAAGCTTGAGAGGTGCTCCATGCCTGTCACATGCTCTGTCCCCCGAGACTGCGTCTTCCCTTGTGTCCCCTCTCCTAGCTCGTACCACCCTGCTGTCCTCACCGTCTCTGGGACCACACAGAAGGCAGGCTGGGCACTCCCTGGGAAACCACTCTCTCGGCCATTTAGAGATATCCCTTTGAAATGACGTCTGTGATTTCTTGGATGGATCCACTTGCTCCTGTGTGATAAAGATCCATCAGCACCCCCCCCCCATGTCCAGAAGGCTCTGGTGTAATAATCCCATGTTACCTGCGGAAAAGACTATGTCATTTTCACCTTCGTCGTTTCATGGCATCTGGCTTTAAGGAGAAGAGATGACAAGTGGTGAAAGCGGGGAAAGAGAGAGGTCACCAGGGCAGGCAGTAGGGGTCAGCGGTCCTGTGTCCAAGGGCAAAGCCTGTCCAAATAGGGTGCCAGGGATAAGGAGGAATAAAGCAACCGAGACACATTCTCTACTTTACATTTTGCTTCCAGAAAAATACAAAGCAGCAGATGTCAGTGACAAAGAAACTGAAAAACAAAGAAACGCATAAAACTTAAGCAGAAAGCCACAGAGTTTGTCCGCCATCTGGTGCTGCCTCGTGGCCCGCCTGAGCAGTTGTCCACATGTGGGAGACTCATACTCTGCTCTGCTCACACACCTCGTGGGCTCCGGGGCCCTCTCTCTTCTCTGCTTCTCTCTGTCGTCAGCCAGCAAATAAATGTTTATGGAAGCTCTGATGTGTGCCAGGCACGTGCCAGCCAGCTTTGGGGACAGGAAAGCAAAGGGAACAGACACAGCTCTCACAGAGGTTTTCATCTGGTGGAAGGACAGACAGTGTCCACATCACAACTCCTACCACCGCCTGGTGTGCTGTGACGTGGGTGCACTGGGTGATGTGTCTCATTGCCTCCCAGCTCAGGGCAAGCCAGGGAGGGTGAGTGAATTAGTTCAAATGAAGTGCTGAACTTACCACTTCCCTCTGAGGTAGGGACTAGTGTGGCCTGCAAACAACCCAGGACTAGGCAGTGACAGAGCCGGGATGTCCGGTCCACAACTATGGTTTTTAATGTAGAAGCCAGACACAGAGAACCATAGATTGCATGTTTCCATTTCTATGAAATGTCCAGGATTGGCAAATCCATAGAGACAGAAAGTAGATTAATGATTGCTTAGTGCTGGGGGATGGGCATGGGGCCTGGTAGCTACGGAGGGGGTGACAGGTACACGTTTTGGTTTTTTTTGAGATTGTGAATATGTTCTTAAATTAATTGTGACGATGGATGACCAACTCTGTGAATAGACTGAAAACCATTCAATAATACACTTTAAATGGGTGACTTGTATGGCACATGAGTTAAAGCTCAAGAAAACTGGTGTAACATTTTTCATTTACAGTTGAGCCCTCTTATCCCTCTCTCTCAGCCAGCCTGTCCTCACAGCTGCAGAACAGCTGGGTCAGCTTCTGTTCTCTCTCTCTCTCTCTCTCTCTCTCTCTCTCTCTCTCTCTCTCCCTTCAGCTTTTAAGTGAGGAGGGCGGGAGGAACAGGAAAGATGCAAGAAAATTCTGGCGCAGACGGCACAGTCTTGAGCTGGTGTTGGCTCTTCCTAGACCAGGCAGATGCCTCCACGGGCTCTTTCTTTCATGGCACTTTCCTAGGTTCTTAGCGATTCCCAGTCCCTGGGGATCTCTGGCCTTCAGTTTCCTTGATGAGACTCTATTCCAGCTTGTTGCTTACCCCTCCTTCCTCAGCTCCTGCAACCCTGAGGTCTGGGAATCCCATTGTTACCCTGCAAGCAGCCCCTCGTGGAGAGGCCCAAGGATGACCCTTGCCAGCCTTCTCTCGAGTGAGGCCCCCTTTGACCCCCTGGAAGCCACCTCCATTTCTTCCCTGATAAGGCCTGAGAAGTGGGCTGCCTTCCAGCTCAGCAAACATTCTTACATATTGTCAAAGCTGCTCGTGAGTTGCAGGTTTGAGCCTCTGACGGTGGGTAAATGTGACCCCTCAAATGGTAGGAGGCACGTATATTCAGTTCTTTGCTGATTTCAAAGCCCCCCCTCTCGATTTAAAATGAAGGGGAGACCTCCCAGCCTCTCCCTCGGGTGTGTGGCAGGTGGGATTTATGGCTATTCAACAAGTTTCTCCAGTAAAGCTCTCTAAAACCTAACACCCCATCCTTTCTGTATTGATGTGGGCAAGGTTGAATGGGACTGCGGGTCAGGGTTGAGTGAGGTACCTCGGTTCCTAGGATCTCCCGTGCAAAGTCTGCCTGTAGTCCAGCACCAGCTTTGACTCAAGCCTCCTAATGTATAATATAATGCAGCTTGGTGCTTCTGCAGAAACTTCCATTTTAATATCCTAATACAATTATAAAATGTTTGGGGGGTGGTCAGATTCTCACATCTTACTTGGAACAGCTGCGTCGTGTTTAGTAAAACTATGTTCATGCCAGGATGGGCTTGTCTACTAAATGCATTTCCTGAGATGCCCCGTTAATGTTTTTCAGAGATAACCCTTTTAAAACGGTGCCGGAAGTGTCCAGATGGATTTGATTTGTTTTCCACTAGCTTATAGATGAGCTTCCTTTTGTAGGAGGTCCTGGTATTTTCTTGACCCACCCCAGACACCAATTGAATAGATCATCTATCCAAATAAATAACAAGTGTTTTAAAAAAAAATAGGAAAGAAAGTTGACGTTGCAGAGCTCCACTGGGGTTTTGATCTGTTTGCTGGCACATTTATCCTGAAGCCTCTGGCGGGGATGTCACAAGGAGGTGGTAGAAAGGAACATTTAGAAATCATCCTCCCTTTTCTTCCTCTGTGAATAAAAAGCCAAGCTCATTTAAAAAAAAAAAATGCTCTTCATGTTGATTTCCCATTAATCTTGGGAAGGACCCAAGGACAACGTCAGCCAATTTCTAATGGAATCCAAATTTGGGGGGTGGCGGTTGGGGAATGAGAGGTTAATTCTCTGCTCAGCCATGTGCAGTGTCATTTTTAAGCAGTGCCTCCAGGGGTGAATTAAATGGGACGTCAGAGGACAAAGTCAAGTTGGCAGCCAGACTCTTTGAAGATGAGGGATGGATGGTTTTGGAAACTTTTTAAAAAATGAAACAACTTTGAAAGGATATAACTGAAACCGGACCTTGACGAATCTTGGTTCCTAGTTCATATTAGGCTTAGTATCTTCTTACAAGTTTGCCCCGTCTCACTCCAACAAGGAAAAATGAGAAGCCACCATAGACAGAAAAATCTTCCTTGAGGCTTCAGCGTGGTCCACTGCGTGCTTTCTCTGACCCCCCAAAATTATCTTTATGGGAGGGGCAGGGTGGTGGGCGCCAGCATAGGTAAGAAAGGAATAGTCTCAGGAAAAGCTGAGTCTCCTTGGAAACTTGGTGTTAACTGGGTGAGAGCAAAGTAAGGTTGGGCTGGGTGGGGTCAGGAATGAGTTGTAGGGATGGAAAAGTCACACAGAGCCACCATTTCCCAAGCACTCACTATGTAGAAAGACACTGTGAGAGCATTTTGTAAATTGTGTCATTTGGTTTCTATGAGGTGGATACTATTAGTAATACTCTCATTTTACCCCTGAGGAAACTGAGGCACAGAGAAGTACAATCCCCCTCCCCCTAGCCCCCACCAGGTCCACAACCAGCTGCAGGTAAAACCAGGATTCGGAATTCAGAATGCCTCTTTCACTCCCCATCTTCCCTGGTGAGTGAGAAGCGAAAGGGACAGCTGATTCCTTGTGATTGTACATTTATTGTGTGCCTGACATAAAGCTCCTCACAGCGACCTCACCTCTTCACCCCACTCTTGCTTTACAGATGAGGAAATTAGGACCAGAGAGGTTGGGTAACATGTCCAAAGTCACACAACTGGAAGGTAGTGGAGCGAGGATGAAAATTCAGGTCTGTTTAAGCAGCCGCTTTCTGCAGGAGCCTGAGGAAAGCATTTGGTGAGAAGGCAGCGGGGCAAGGCGACACTCATCGGCTCTTAACCCTCAGAACTAGCAGCCAAGATGGATCCTGGCCAGCCTCTCTCCCCGCACTGTCCTTCTGACACTGCATGCAAATTCTTACAGCAGACGTCATCACTCTGTGAACCTCCCCCCTCTTCTCATCAGTGTGAATGTGTGTTTCTCCTGGGCCGAATGGATGGAGGCCATTTCTTCCAATGTATGTGGTGATGCCAGTCTGGGCAGCGTGGCTCCATGGTTCTCGTTGGCCCTGACCCATGCCTCTTAATGCCTTCCCTTATAAGGCTGGGAGCAGGGGATTGTTATTTCAGGGGACAGTCTTCTATTGTTCTGTGCAAGCTTGCCACGACCCCCAAGATAAATAAGAAAACGCACTCAGTAAAGGACTCCAGCCCTTCATTCCGGTGGCGGGTCTGTGAGGACACCCGGCTCCTGAGGTTCTCCTGGTAGCTGCGGAGGACAAATCATCCCTTGTCAACCAGCCTGGGAGCTCAGCCTCTTCAAACACAGGCCAGGCTGTGGTTAGTTCCACCCAGGTCCTCCCCAGAATGCCAGCAGGTATTCCAGGACATGGCTAAGCGGCATTTATTCTGCTTGTGGATTCCACATGGCCTGACTTTCTGTAACAGTCTTTACCCAAGACGAGACAGTGGGTGCATGCATGTCTGTGAGATGGAGCCCTCCCAGAGGGAAGTTGGCTGAGTCAAGACAGCGTGCTGTGAGTGGGGCCGTTTACCTGGCTTTGTCCCCTATGAGCACTATAAGTACACCTAGCACACCCCCGCGGGAGCCATCTGTTCCAGGTGTATGTAGTATCCACACTCTGTATGGTTTATTCTACAAGGGTTTTTAATGGCAGGTAAAGGGCATGTGACAGGTGCTGACACCTGGCTCTGTGCCCTTCTCCCTGGGGAGCCCCGCAGGCAAAGACGCTGTCCTGGACCAGGCCTCTCTTTGTGCCACGAGGCCGATTCCCTGGGGACCACTTGCACTGGGAGGTTTGTTTCCAGATTCTAGGCCTTGGGTCCTCCCTACCCTTTGCTGTTGAAGTCGGGCTTTCTCACTACAGCAGCTGCTAACAGGTTTCCTCCTGCTGCCGTGCCGTGCCTGTGCCTGAGCAGAGGCTGCCCAGAGAAACCAGCTGGAGCCGCAGGCGAGGCTGGGGCGTGGAGGCCTTTGTGTTCCCGCTCGCCCTTTGCGTTCCTTCTGACAGTGGGTTCTCTTTGGGATTAGGACGCCATGCTGTTTAGAGAAACTGGGCTGTTTCCAAGTCTCCCCCATCTGTCATGTGCCATCACGGTGCCTGGTGGGAGCATCAAGACCCCCTGCCTTTCCCCAAGCACGGCTTGGAGCTTTGTGATCGGATCATCTCAAGTTCATTACCATGGGATTGTGCACCCCCGTGGATGTTTAGATGAAAGGTCAAGGCGCGTGAAGGAGCACAGGGAGCGGCCAGTGAGGGGAGGAACCCAAGGCCCCATCGCTGAGGCACTCACCCTTTTGGGGGGCTTCCTGCTTCCTCTATAGATGCCAGAGGGTGAGCAGGCTGAGGCACTGAAGGAAAAGGCCCCAGCATGGGAGGTCACACAGCCGAGTGCAAAGCCTCACCTGCTCCCAGGTAACCCTGGGGCCTTGGGTAGTTTCACCCAGTGCACACTGGGGCCATTCCCCTACCTTTGCTCTCTGTCCAGACTGCGCTGAGGTCAGAAGGACTAATGGATGGTAATGGGCTTTAGACTCTGTAAGGTGCCTGATGAATGTCAGGAATCGGGTTTGCTTTGATGGTGATGGTGATAATGCTGATGGTGGTGACGATGATGATGAGCTTGGCCGGACCCGACTTCTGTGTCACATTTGATCCCACCACAGCCGCCTAAAGCTCCTCTTCTAAATGAGCTTTGTGGTGGCGGGGAGCCCTACATTGTGTATATATAGTATGTACTTTAGCATACATATCAGATACAGTGTCGTATGGCGTTTAAAAGACTGCCTGGGTTCCAAATCTGGGTCCCCTAGTACCTAGTTCTGTAACCTTGGGTACTAAAACTCTGTGCCTCAGTTTCCTCATCTGTGAAATGGGGGTGATAGCAGTACCTCCCGCATGGAACCCTCAGTTTCAAAGACCGTGGGCTGGAATTCGAGGCCTAATGTTCAAATCCTGGCCTAGAGGCAATGCTGTGGAAAGAGCACCATCCTGAGTCCTGGGTCCAAATTCAGTCCAGGCCCTTGACTTGCCAGGAGTTTGTGGGCAAGTCCGGTCCTTCTGGGAGTCTTAGATCCTCATCTGTGAAATGGAGACTGTTAACAGTCACTCCTCTCTGAGCCATTGTGATGGGTTCAATAAGACGGTGTGACATAGTCACAGCTCACACTGGGACCATGGTCATTAGGTACCAGCCACCAAACAGAACACTTCATACTACTCCCCTGACCCCATCGGGCAGGTGCTATTACTGTTCCGTACTTTATAGATGTGGACACACAAGTCCCGAGAGGTTGAGGAGCGTGCGAAAGGTGCCGATGGAAGGAAGGAATCCCGGCGAGGGCTGCTGCCCCTCCCCTCCGGCTCCCCCCCCCCCCCAGGCCTCCATGCACACACCCCCTCCCCGCTCTGACCTAGGCTCCTGTGGCTCGTCGCCCCGCCCCCCAACGGGAAGCCTTGCCATCTCACTGCCTCCTCCTCTCGGTGAGCGGGTCTGGGATTGTAGATGCTGCTGGAATAATGAGCTCATGGGTGCTGTGCCCGGCTCTCGTCGAATGGGCATCTCCCTATGAATCTCGATGAACTTACCCAACGTATAGCAATGTTGGACCAGCGTTTCAAAAGACAGCCTTGTGCACACTGAGAGTGAACAGTCAAAAAAGACCTGTTGACTGTGGGCAGGCTCGGCCCTGCTTGGGTCTAGACGTGGGGTCCCTGCCAAACCCAAGAAAAGTGCAGCCCTAGCCCTGGGCTGCGATGGGTCTGGTGGTGCTGGTTTTGCACTGCGGGTGCCAAGGGCTCCGTGTCCCTATTTAGCATTTACTTTCACATACACCCTCTTATCGGTCCCCAGAGCCTCATCACTGACATTTACTTTAAACGGGGACTTGCCATCCTCTAGGCCAGAGGGATATCTTGGGGGCCACAGTCACGCCTACATCTTCTCTGGGGTTGTCCCCATTCCCTGTCATTTTGGTGCAGCCTAGAAGAGTATCTAAAGGACTGCCTGGGTCCCAAATCTGATCCACCTCCAGCCAGCTCTGTGACCTTGGGCATGTCACCCAAACACTCTGTGCGTCAATGCCCTCATCTGTAAAATGGGAATGATCACCGGTGCCCCAGTACCTCCCTCAAGAGTGCTTGTGAGGACAAAACGAGTTAGCATGTAAAGGGCTGGCACAACGCCATGCCCATAGTAAGCACCATAAGCACAGTAAGTTAAAATGTTTCTCTTATCATGCTCCCTACATATCTGTTAGATAGCAGTGTCTACTCTCGTCTCTGAGCTCCATGAGGGCAGGGGTCTTTCTGTCCCATTCACTGCTATGTCCCCAGTACCTAGTGCTGAGTCTGACACAGAAAGTATTTGCTGAAAGGGTGAGTGAGTAAATGGAAACACCACTGCTCCAAACATGATGGGGGGTGGGGGTGGTGTCTCTCTGTGCCACTGAGCCCTTTAGGGGTTCATAGGGTCCGGAAGTTATCTTAGAAGGAAACATCTGGGACTGCATTAGTTTCCTGTTGCTGCTGTAACAAATTACTACAAATGTAGTGGCTTAAAACAACACAAATTTATATCTTACAATCCTGGAGAGCAGAAGTCTGACGTGGGTCTCACTTGGCTCAAGTCAAGGGGATTTTAGCTTCTAGGGGCCACGGAATTTCTTGGCTCGTGACCTCCTACCATCTTCAGGTTCTGGGGATTAGGACGCTGACATCTTTGGGGACCATCATTCTGCCTCCCTTAGGGACTTTCAGTTGTTCAGGCAGGGAAAACTAACGCAGAAACTCAATATTTAACTGCCCCAAACCGGAGGGTGAAGGTCTTAGAACCAGGACCTGCTTCATGGTCGCTCTTCCTGAAATGCACGGCCCCAATGCTGTGGCAAATCTCTGGAGCCAGTAAAAGGCGGCAGTGAAACCAGCCTTCATAAAATACAATAGTCAGAAGCAGAATCAGGAAACGTCCATGGAGTCCCTCCCACGTGCCAGCATTAGCTGCATTCAAGCAGTATTCCTACTAGTCAGGGACAGTCCTAAGTGAGCATTGCTATGTGATAGGCGCTTTCCCAGGCACCGGCTGCCATCCCCTCACTGAATTCTCCTGACAGCCCTTTGAAGTAGGATCAGTTGTCATCCCTATTTGACAGATGAGGAAATCTTGGCACAGACAGGTTTAGTGACTTGCCCAAGGTCACACAGCCCATCACTGGCAGAACTGTACTTTGGCTCTTCCTTTATTTTAAGTATCCTTAACAATGAAGAGTTACCAAGTGGCCAGTAGACCCAGAGGTGTGACACAGAGCATGAGCTGGCTGAAGAAGTGGCAGGCCCAAGGAGGTGCTCAGGGAGAGGATGGCCAGGCCTGAGGTCCAACTCCTCCAGAAGCGTCACGAATCATAGGTCCCAGGCCACCTCCTCCTGAGCAGTCGTGGTCACAGCTTCCTTTACCTTGCACCCATTTCCTGAAGTAAAAGTGAAAATGGTTTAGGAATTGGTCCCTGCTCCAGAGCCTCTGGGAATCCATCCCTCTCTCCAGACCTTCTAGGCTCTTCCACACTTCTGGGCCTGAGGTTGTGGTCTTGCAAACATGTTGCTTTTTGTAAAATGAGTGAATGGACTTCTCTGGTCCCATGAATGTTGCTGGAGGCACCCAGGGTCCAGGAAACATGCTTCCTCTTGAAGCATGCCCGCTGAGCAGGTAGGATGGCATCACAACATGGTGGCCCCCATTTCTCGAGGGCCTACTGTGTGCCAAGCATTTTACCCATACCATCTGATTTTATCCTCCCAGCAATCCCAGGTGGTGGGTACCATGACTTTCCCCTTTTCACAGATAAGGAAGACAGAACCAAGGAAAGTTTCATGAGCTTGTCCATGGCCTCACAGTACTAGGGGCAGAGCCCAGATTCACGATGTCAAACTAGGACAAACGCTTGACCCAAGTTTCTGGGGACTTGGACAGTTGTCATGGCCTTGTTTGGGGGATGTATGTTGCCTTTGGTTTAGTGCCCCACTTGCCTCCTGAGGGCTGAAATTCAGCCTTCCCTTGCAGACCTTTGTCCTACAGGCCCCTCACCAGGCAGGACACCAGGCAGGATCTGGGCTTCAGCCACATTCACCCCATAGACAGGGCAAGTCCCCCCAGGGTCTCCCAAGGACCATGGCCATCTAATACTATTCCCCCTGAAGATGAACTGTCACAGCTACTAATCTCAAATAGTATGAAATACTGGAGTCTCAGCCAAGGCTGAGCAAAGCTGACAAATGCTTGGCCTTTGACGGAGGAGAACACTGCGGGCTTTTCTCCACTTCCCTTTTGATTTGCTCTTCAATTAAAAAAGAAAAAAGAAAATTGGAGAGGATCAGTGAGTAGAAATCTAATTTGGAAAAACAGAACAAGTCACACAAACAGGAAGAGTGGGGGTGCTGTTAGCTGGTCAGATGCTGTTCTGGGGCTTTTTCAAATGACAGCACGTATTCTAGAGTATTCTTGACCAGTGTGCACCTCCTCTGCCTCCCTTCATGAGCCTAGGTTCTTGGGCTTAGCCTTCTGGGGGTCAGGGGAGCAGGGCTGGACATCTTAATGCACCTCAGGGGGTCCTCAACCACCCTTGGTTCCTTGGTCTATTCATGTCTTTCTTGGGAAATGTTTGCTTGCAAAAAGGATGGAAACCCACCCAGTCCGGCTAAAACAGAAGGGGAATTTATTGGAAAGGCAAACCCTAGGGCAGGAAAGGGCATTTGGGTTTATGCCTGGTCCCCATCCCCATCCGTGGGGCCTCAAGGAATCAAGGAAGTGTGACTCTTCAGCGCTTTCTCCAGCCCTTGAATCTCCACTACTTATTTCTGTGTCTGCATCTCTCTCTCTCTGTTTCACACATATACACATACACGTGCACGTGCGCACACACATCCTGTAGACACCTCAGTGGTGCCTTCAGCCTAGAGCCTGCATTTCCATGTGGGTCGCGTGCCCACCAGTGGTTCACCCTGTTCCTTTCATCTTCAGGGCCATGTTCACGGGAAAGAGACTATGATTGGTCCCTCTCCCTGTGCCTCAGTTCCCGTAAAAATAGGAATACGAATAATACCCATATCTAGAATTTCTGTGAAGGTGAAACGAGTTAGTGTTGCTTAATTCGTTTCAACTCAAACGAGTGTGACTCTGGGGCTTTTACATAATTCGTGCCTTATTACTGCTGTCTTTTCTGTTACTCAGTGATCCTTAGATTAAGGAGTCATGGGATTCAAATGTTTTCAAATCTACCTCAAAGAGAAAACAACCAGCACAGAAAAAAAGTTTGTTTCTCCTGAAGAACTAATATAACTACTTCATAATAAGCAAGATCTTTGTCAGATATTTTATAATTTTCAAAGCACTGACACATAGACATCTCATTTGATTCTCCTAATATTCTGAGGTACTAAAAAGACTGTTTAGTAACTGAGGAATTGAGTGGTTAAAGTATTGCCTGAGGTCACATGGTCTGCAAGTGACAGAGCCTAAACTCACATCCTGTGTTTTCAACTTTATCGGAGGTGTAAGGATTCATAACCCATCATATTTCCCTTTATACGTTGGCTGCTGGGAAGCTCAAGCTAAGTATGATGCCCAAACTCATATTACAGTATATTTCGTATTCTGTAATCAACTGCATGCCTTCCCAACACATTCAAAAGTGGTGAGGATGACTTTTAGTTCTAAAACGCCATGGTTATGACTTTTAGTTCTAAAACGCCATGGTTTCTCTTTGTGGGAGAGGACGAGCTCTCGCAGACGCAACCTGGAACCCCTGCCTTCCTGCAATCTGGATCTCTTTTCCACCTTCAGTATTAGGAGACTTTGTTGATCTCTTTCCAAAGAAAGAGGGTCCCTCCCTCCTCCACAGACCACCTCGCTGCTTCTCTCTGATATCTAGGGGGCTTTTTCTCAAGGGCAGTGAAACAGTGTCAGAAGTTAGCCAAGACCTTTCTGAGGCTGAGATGGGGATAGCATCTTCTCAGAACTCTAATCAATGTCAGCCTCCTAAGGGTTTTCCACTCGCCACTGACAAACCCAGGTGTATCACAGAAGGGTTGATGTGTGTCTGGGCGGAGACTAATGACTCTTGGCCTTTGTCCCTCAGTTCTCAGGGGAGTGACGCGGGGGTGCCCAGGCAGAGGAGTCTTGTGGGGGCAGAGCTCTCACCACAAGATTCCAGTTCCTTCCAGAGCTCCCTTTCCCCCAGATAGGAGCCAGACACACCTAGCCTGAGTCTCGACTCGCTCTGTGCAACCTCCTTGAGCCTCAGTTTCCTTACCTGTGTAATGTGAGGGTAGGAGCACCTCCGGCAGAAGCCAGCAGTGTTAATGGCAGTGATAACAAGTAGTTGACACACATTGAGGACTTTATGGTGTAATAATAAGTGCTAATGCTTATTGACTGCTTATGATATCCCAAATGCTGTGATAAGCACTCTGTTTTAACTCATTAATGTCTCACTGTGGCTAGTGAGAAAACAGAAAGGTGGACACTTTGCCCAGAATCACACAGCAGGTACTTGGCAGAGGCAGGACCCAAAGTGGAATGGAAGGCACTGGCTCAGACCACAGTGTGCCGTGGGTGATCAGGCAGCGTCGTTTCTCGTCCTTTCCCCAGGGACGGTGACGTCAGCATCTGTCCTTCCTGTGGGGTAACACTCACAGCAGGCAGTCAGTGCTTCCGTGACCCTCTTCCACCCTCTGCCCCTCATTTTTCCCTTCTGTAAAAACCCAGACTTAGAACATCACAGCCCAGTGACTGACTGGTTTTGAGACTGGAGGCGAATGGTGACCTCCACTCACGCTGTACACTGGGGTCTTTTCTCTCTGAGGGACCCAATTTATAGTTGTGTGAGACACATGAGCTTTGTTTAAAAATCCAAAGTTGATGGTGAATGAAATGCTCGTCTCCAGCCAAACATTGTGGGGTTCAGACCCTTTGAACCTGGAGGGGGTGCCGTTTCTTCCTTAAAGCATTTGCATGTTTCCAGGGCCCCAAGGTCCCCTGAGAGGGATGGGGACACCCCACTCGCTTAGTCTGTGGCCTGTGGCCAAGTGTGAATTTACTCTCCTCCCTCCCCCGTCGCTCAACCTCAATAAATCACTCCCTGTTTTAGTTATATTGTCAGCGCAAAAGTAAAACCTCTGTGGAGTGCCCCATATATCTGCCTCTGACTTACTGCTCAGCCTTCGGCATGGAGAGAAGTGCCCCCAGGAAGTAGGGGGTCCTGAAATCTCACTGGGAGTCCCAGTTAGACTCTGTGGAGGTGGCTGTGTCTTGCTGGCCCCTCCCCCAGGGCCTGTGATGGCTGTGGCCTTGGGCAGCCTTCCCTTGAAAGGGGCTCTGTCCTGTCCCCTGAGAACCTGGAAGACTGAGTAAGCTTCCTGGGGTGTTTACTCCGAGAGAAAAGTTATATAAAATGGCCTCTGTTCAGCCTTCAGAAAGGAGGCAATTCTGACACAGGCTACAACATGGATGAACCTTGAAAACATTATGCTAAATGCAAGAGATCAAACACACATGGACAAATATATAACCAATCATGGGAAGTACTTGGAATAGTCAAATTCATGGAGACAAAGAGTAGAACAGTTGTTACCAGGGGCTGGGGAGAGGGGCAGAGGGAGGCTATTGTTCAGTGGGCACAGAGTTTCAGTTTGGGATGATGAAAAAGTTCTGTGGATGGATGGTGGTGATGGTTGCACAACAGTGTGAACGCCCTTAAAATGACACTGCACTGTACACTTAGAAGCGGTTCAAATGGTCCATTTTGTATTGTGTATGTTGTACCACAGTTTAAAAAAACCTGGGTGGTTTTCTGCCCTCAGCCCTGCCCATGGAGCCTCGTGCCACCTGGAGGCACTTGTTCTACAGGGTTGGGGACAGGTGTCAGGGTTTTAGGAGCAGAAGGACCTGACCTCAGGCCTCCCTCCTACATGTTCAGTATAGGTTTCCTGGGCTAGGCTTTGCTCAGGACAGTCTCCGGAGAACTCACCATCCCTCCTCCCGTGGAGTTGACTTACAGAGCTTTTGAGATCAGCTCTCATTTTACAGAAGAGAAGTGGAGACTCAAAGAGGCAACGCAGCTTGCCTAGAGCAACTCAGCAAGTTAGAGCAGGACTGGCGTAAAATGCAGGACTCCCAGTTAATGTTGAATTTTAGAGAAACGATGTTTTAGTGTACGTGAGTATGTCCCATGCACTCTTTGGGACATCGTTAAACTAATCTGAAATTCCGGTGTCACTAGCATTTTGTATATTCTTTGCTAAATCTGGCAAGCCTACGTTCGAGGCAACCCAGGGTCTCATTTCCCCCAGTATCTTAGTGCTTTGGAACGAGAGGCTGGTGATAAGAGTGTCTGCATTGGGAGCACACTGTCAGACTCATCCGGTACCTGTGTGACCTTGGGCAAGTTACTCAGCTCTCTGAGCCTCAATTCTGTATCTTAAAATGTGAGTGATAATAGTATCATCTCATGAAATGGTAAAGGATTAAATGATAGTACCTGTGAAGCCCTCACTTAGCACAGTAAGGGTTCAGTTAGGGATAGTTCTTCAGTTATTCTTTCTATTTCCTTTATGAATTAAAGATAACATTTACTTGATGAGCATGAGGCTGGGGTGCCAAACCAGGAAAACAACAACATGAAGACCTGGGCTTCTGGTCCCAGCCTTGCTGTGTGACCTTAGGTAAATCAGTGCACCTCTCTGAGTCTCAGTTTCCTCATCTCTACATTGGCTCAGACAGTTCTCAGGTGGCTTTCAAATTCAAAAGCTAACTTACACTTCAATAAAACTATGAATAATACATCATTTTAAATTCCAAAGCATGCCTTCCCTGTGTCGTCCAGCTCTGTACAGGGCACCCAGGCAGGTTTTCTCACCTAATGCTCAGCACTGTGAAGTAAGTGTTCTTTTTCCCATTTGGCTAATGCAGCTCAGGACTCAAAACAGCCAAGTAACTTGCTCAGAGTCACACAGCTATTATGTGGCAGAGTATGGCTTCCTACCCAGGTCAAGTCTTCCCTGACAGGTATACCATTCACCAGACTCACACAAATCTAGTCTGTGTGTTTCCCAAAGGCCAATAGAAATGGTGTATGGATTATTATCTTCCCTACTGCTTTGCTGCCGCCATCTTGGGTAATCAAGACGTAGCTGGACAACAGAGATCTCTTCAGTCTTTGAGTCATCAGTTCCCTCTTTGTCCTTTCCTTAAGCCAGTAAAGTAGGATTGGCAAGAACGGTGCTGTGATAAGGCATTCTTAGCTGGGTGTCTGTCAACCAGAGGATAACGCAGAAAACAAATATGCCCCCTTCCCCATAGCAGAGAGAAATAACTGCGTATTTCCTAAGAGGCTCGGAGTATCTCATCTCGAAACCTTAGGGAAATATGTAACCAGAGACTGTTTAATCTTTTGCTTTAGGTCCAGCTTCCAAGTTCAAAGGAGTTTTTGTCCTTTTCATTATCTGACAGACCATTTAGAAGTTAAGTTTTGGGTGGTCTCTGTTGACCAGTGAATACCATATTGTACGTCCCCCGGGTGCAGAGTCCAAGCTTGAAGTAGACACTGGACCTGCCCCCTCAGTGTGATCTAAGAAAAAACCAAGGCAGCTGGATTCAAATAGAAACCTAAGGGGCTTGTAATTAAAAAGCTGTGGTATAAACCAGAGGTCTGGGATTGGTACCTGCTACGGCAAACTAAAAATGGACACTTTCCACAAAGCAAATCGGAGAATTCCAGTGATGGTGGGCCACCGGGAGTTAGAGAACAAGAGAGGCAGCAGGCATCTGTGTTCCCATCTCCACACACCCCTCCCTACCCCCAGACAAAGGAGCTCAGTAACCCTGCTCCAAAATGGAATTTTCTAGAAAGGTGCAATCCTGGTATATTGGTGTAATGGGCTAGGCTGGGGTATGCTAGGATTTGAGGGCCACCAAAGGCTGCTGTAGAGGTGAGTATAATTGCTGAAAAATTTTTCTAGACACATGTGTTTTAATTGGGCTTAGCTGTGGGTGATTAGGATATACTGCTGAACGAACCCATTTGCAATATTTATTATATCTGAAAATCTCATTATCTGTCTAGCAGAACTCAACGCTGAAAGATAGAATGTGGGGCAGATAACTTTTTATGGATAGACTAGGGAAGATATTAGGGACGAGTCTAGGACATATCACATGGTTACTATAATTAGCAAGGACAATTTTGCCCACTTGGCAGTTTTGTCTGGTCCACCAAGCTGCCTTAGGTCCCTAGTGTAACTGTGAACAGGTAGGTCTCTAGGGATCTAGAAGGAAACAGGCATTTATTGGGCCTCACATCCCAAGTGATAATGTAGTTATGGCAATGACAAATCACAGTATTAGAACCTTCTAGAAGGAATGGTGTCTCACCCCTGCCAATCATTAGGGGTTTCTAAGATCTTGATTGGTCAGACTTTGTGTGTACCCCTCAGGGTCCTACATTCAAGACCCTTTAAGGTCAAACCTTGCCCCTAGTTCATCCCATTTAACATTTTGAGGAGCAGTAGATGAGTTAACCTAGCCGAGAGCTAGCCAAGAGCTGGTAACAAGGTCGGGAAATGGTGCCTCTGCCCAGGAGACTGAAGTTGCGCCAATCCAAATCGAAATGCACTCCTGGAGACCCAATATTGCAGGCCTATGGAGCCAACAAAGGAGCCGATGGGAGTGGGTGGCCCCAGGTGTGCAGGGCTCTAGGGAAGCAGGTTTACCACACCTGGAGTGGTGTCTCGGATAGTGATTGGACCAACCAGTCCACCATCCTACACACTGCAGGTGTTTCTAACTGCTGAATGAATGAATGAATGAATGAACTTTTATAATTGAGTTCGGACAGAAATCTACACTTAGAAACCAACGAGGAACTATTTCATTTCCCAGTCTCTTTCATTCAGCCTCATTCAATAGGTACTTATTGAGCACCTACCATGTGCCAGGCGATCTTCTAGGTGCTGGGGACACAGCATTGAACATGGCAAACAAGCCCCTTGGCTGCATAGAGTTTATGCACTGGTGAGAGGACAAGCAGATGGTCACAGCATCCTGAGAAGGGCTGTGAAAAAGGAGTGCAGGGCCCCTACCCTGTTCAGGAAAGTCCCCCCAGGAGGCGACATTTTAGCCTCTGCCTGACAGGTGAGTTAGGAGTCAGCATACAAAGGGGAAGGGGAAGCAGATGCTGGCAGACAGCTGTACCTTCTGGAATGTGTTGGGGTTAAAATCCAGTATTGAAAGAGTTGATGGTCTCTAGACATAGCATGATTTTAGAAAACAATAATAATAATAAAAAATAATAATAATAGCTGCAATTGCTCTCTGCTCTCCATTAAGAGTTTTCACTTTCTTTTCATGGGCTGTGGCTCTAATTGGGTAAGTGGTTCCTTTAGAAATAATTAGAGATTGCAATCACTCGCTATTCAGAAGTCTTCCAAGGAACTAATTTGCAAGTCTCTTCAGGCTTGGCCTTAAAACTTCCCCAAAGCTGTGACTGGGGGTAAATGAAAGTAAATGAAAGCTCTGAGGAACCTGCTAGATTTCAGACGAAAAGAAAAGAGGAAGTCACACATGCCTGCAGTCAACACACACACCAGCACACACAGTTTCTTATTCTCAATTCAGAAGCTTCTGGAATAATCAAACCGTCTTCAACTCCAAACTCCTCTTTATTTAAAAAATAAATAAATAAATAAATAAATAGAAGAAAAAGAGTACTGAAGTCAATTTGCATCAGCTGTGTTTGTTCTCGTTCAGAAGCAAAGAGTTGGAGTAGAGATTTCAGACATAAGCCACCCATCCATCCGAGGTTGTGATGGATTTCAGAGTCCCCAGACCTCTATTCTAAAACTAATTCTTCAATAGTGCTTTGCATTTTGCAATATCCCTATGGAATGTGCTGGCTACAGGGTGCGATGGTCCCCCTGGTTCAATTCAAAAGAACACTTGGGACCCCTAAAGTCTTCTCAATGTCTTGAACATTCAGAGGCCCCAGCCCTGCCCACGAAGGCTTGCTCCCCGCCCCGCCCTCCCAGGTGCCACCTGCTCTTACAATTGTTAGAGGGGGTGGGGGAGAGGATGAAGGGGCAGTGGCCACTGAGGAAGGCAGTGGACAGAAAGGGACCAGGTAGATTGCCAGTGTCTTCCTACCCTTTGAAGGGCTAGTTAAGGCAATACCTTCTTTGTTCCTGGTTAATTGGTGAGAGGGAGAACGTGCCTTACACAACAGTGTAATAGCAATTAAAACATAAGAACAAAGCTGGGAAAATATACCAAAACATTAATGATAATTATCTCTGTTTAATGGGAGTTTGGGGGATTTTTATTTTCCTTTTATTGTTTACCTCTAATTATTACCTTTCGTTTCTAGAATTGTTTTAAGAATTACAGCAAGAAAGAAAAAAGACAGAGACAGACAAAGATAAACTGGCAGAGAAACACATGGTTGGAATGACCTGTAATAGACCAGGGCAGTCTAAACTCGCCTCCTGTCCGACTTGCTCGGTTACCTACTCATCTGTGAAATCGTGCTGCTTCTCCAGACCATTTTATCAGTTGTTGTGATGCTCAAGTGAGACGATGGAGGAGGACTGGGCAAATTATAAGAGATTATGTACATGCAGAAGATTGTTTTCATCCAATAATTGGTTACTGGGGTTTTAAACTGTGTTTCTTCGCAGGTGAGTCACCTGAATGATTGGTTACAAATGCAGATTCTTGGACCTGCCGCACAGGTTGAATCTCCAGGAATGGGGCCCAGGAATCTGCATTTTAACAAGAGCATGCATAGCGCTTCACCTGTCCTGTGGGTTCCTGTGTTCATTAAAGTTTGAAGTCCCGGCATGTAAAGCAAATGGCATCGTGGCAGAAACATGAGAAAGGGACACACAGAACCATACAATGTGCATGATTAAACAATCAAATAACTTGTGGGCTCAGAGGGAGCTCCACGGAGCCGGGGGAGAGGAGCAGCTATGAAGGGTAGACTGGATTTAGAAAGACTAAGAGGAGGGGAGGTGTGGGGCATTTGGCTGGGGAGCGCCTGACAAGCAGGGACACAGAGGCTGGAGGGAAAGCCCACCCCTCTCCTGGCCTTCCTCCCTGGCTGTGTGTGTCAGGCTGCTGGGTTGTGGTCAGGGTTATTTTGCACTCTGTTCCCTGATCTCCAGCTGCCCCCATGACTGGGACCCTAAGCAGCACTAGACTGGTTGTGGTAACTGGCGCCCTGGTCTCCTAACCTGCTGGGCTAGCTGGTGTCAGATGATGGCAGAGCCACTTGGAAAACAAAAGTAGCACCAGGGCCTACCTCTTGGGCCTTGCTTCCTCTAGACTCTGAAAGCACCTCTGTTTCCCCTGCAGTTCCTTCACTAATTCATTTGAAAGGCAGCATGGTACAATGGCCGGTGCGCTTGGGAACCACCTGCCTGGGTTGGAATCCTGTCTCTGCCACTCTCTTGCTGTGTGACCTGAGACTAGTTACTTAACCTCTCTGTCCGCATGCCCTCTTGCATCAAATGGGAAAAATGGTTCTTGTCACAGAGCGTTATCATAAGAATTTTCACTGAGATAATCCATACAAGAGTTATTGCAGGGCTTGGCACGTAGCAAGGGCTCAGTAATTGTTAGCTACTGATAACAATAGTCAGCTGTTCACAAACAACCATTTATTGAACACCGACCATGTTAGGTATGGAGCAGGCGCAAGAAGCACAAGGAGCTCGTGGTCTGGGTGTGAAACAGGTTCCTGTGATACAGTGTGGCAATCGCGGTGTGTCCAGGACACAGATGGCACAAAGTGCAGAGTGGCTGCCTCATTGATTGGCCGAGAGGAGGAGACCATGAAATGGGCCTTGCAACAAGAGGGGACAGTATAGGTGTTGGGGGGTGCACAGTCCAGGTAGAGGGAAGAGCTGTGAACCATTTAGCCCAGAGTGTGACATCCTCATTCACTGTGCTCTGCTTTGCAAATGGGCTGGACTGGTGGCTCAGGCGGTTAGAGCTCCATGCTCCTAACTCCGAAGGCTGCCGGTTCGATTCCCACATGGGCCAGTGGGCTCTCAACCACAAGGTTGCCAGTTCAATTCCTCGAGTCCTGCAAGGGATGGTGGGCTGCACCCCCTGCAACTAGCAACGGCAACTGGACCTGGAGCTGAGCTGCGCCCTCCACAACTAAGACTGAAAGGACAACAAGTTGAAGCTGAACTAAGATTGAAAGGACAACAACTTGACTTGGAAAAAAGAAAAGTGCTGGAAGTACACACTGTTCCCCAATAAAGTCCTGTAAAAAAAAATGGGGATGAGAAGCCTCTGCATCCCTCACCCTCTGTCTCTGTGGGAGGGAGGCTGACGGAAGGGTCCCAGCCGCACTTGGAGTAGTTAGCCTCTTGGAAGCACCTGTGTGTGCAGCGCCCCAATATCCATGACGGCGCAAGGTCGAGCATCTTCTCCCCTGAACTGCAGCAGCTGTTCTACGTCCTTCTAAACGTGGCCCTCTGCTCTGAACGTACGAGCTGTCTTCCTGAGGCCCGTCTTTCCTGCCTGCCCCCTTTCATCCTGTTTATACGTGTGTTTTGACATTGGCTGTCTCCTCCCTATTCCAATCCAAACACACAAACTCACCGGAATCTTCCTTGGAGGGCTACTTCGCTGCTCATAAGGGCTTTACAGGAATGAAGGGTAAGCATATCCGTCACGCTGACCCCCGTCCTGAACACAAGTGCCGCCCAAACAGTTACTCTGTCGCCAGCAAACAAACAGGAAGTCCAATCCATAAGCAAACCGAAGCTCAAATGAGTGCGCCAAAGAGAATTATCCTCCGGCGTGGGCCGGTGGGTGGCTCTGTACTACATGGAGATTGTGGAGACTAAGTCCCGCTTGGGCTGGTTGTATAAAGAAAACACCTGAAAGGAGGTTTCTCTTCATTTTATCGTGGGGAGATGGGGAGTAGCGGAGAGAATCTGGTACCTCCCAACCTGTAAATGGGCTTTCAAGCTGTGACTCTGAGGCCACAGTTTACAACAGAAGAGCAAGCAAACTGGTGTGAGCCCTGCACGTAGGTGTAGAGAGCATGAGGCCACACTTGGGTTTTTGCTTGATGTAGGATATCCTAATGCCACGGGGGAAGATCTCCAAGTAGATCCAAGATTCACCAGTGGAGTAGAAGAAAGAGGAAAGGGGAAGTTTCTAAGGCCTTGGTGGGAGGACTGTGGAAGTCAAGACAGAGCCTTGCCTGATTCTGGTGGCACCCTCAAACCCAGCGAGTTCCTCAGTGCCCCATCCTGCACCTGAGCCTGCCCGCCAAGCAGGACTGAACCCCTGAGCCAGGGTCCCTTGGTGGTAGTGACACTTTAGCACATGCTGTGTTTCAGGTGTTCTTCTAAGTGCTTTCCATATTCTGCGAGGTCCGTATTACCACTATTCCCCTCTTACAAATGAGGAAATTGAGGCACGGAGGGGTAAAGTAACTTGCCCAAGGTCACACAGCTAACTAAGGGGGAGAGCCTGGATTTAAATCCAGGAAGACTGGTCCTTATCTTGAGACTTGAAGTTAGGAGGAGGTGGGTTTGGGGCGGAATGGGGAAGGGGTTTCTTTCAAAAGCCAGCAGAGGTGCTCTGAGCTTTCTGATGGGACGCCTGGTGACTGCTGTTGTAGCCCACCCCCGTGAAGGTGAGCAAGCTTCCGTTGGGGAATGGGGGCCATGATCCTCCCTGCCCCATCAGCTCTCTCTGCAGCCTTTGGCTGTGCCCAGCCCCTCTGAAGAGTGCAGTGGGCTTCTCTCTGTGCCAGCAGCTCTGGAGACAAACAGCGGGGAGGGCAGGGAGGGACCACTCCAGCCAGCAGAGCTGTTTACACAAAGGCACCAGGGTGTGGTTGTTCAGGTGGAAGCCTAGATGACTTCACACTTCTCTACAGAACTGGACATGCCTTTTTGTTATTTTTATTATTTTTACATTTGTATTTCAAGACAGCTGGAGATACATAACTGCTTGAAGAATGTCCAGCCCAAAATCCAAAAGAAAGGGGATGGTTAGTCTCAGGATCTGAACTGGTTCTGCTCTGACCAAAAGTCCCTCTTGTAGGGCCAGCAATTCCAGGCTCTGTAGGCGTGTGATGGATGGTGGTCATGTCCCTGTCACCCTGAGCCCACTTTACAGATGCAGAAACTGAGGCTCAGGGAGGTTGACTTGTCCAAGGGCATGCAGCAAACCAGGAGCAGGATTTGAACCCAAGCACTTGCCTGTTCCTCCCTACGCTGGTCCTGAGTACTGATGTAGTTGGAAATAGGATGGATTGCAGTACTTTAGTCCCATATTTCTTACTCTGCCAGGGGCAGGGGTGAGGGCCTCAGTTCATTCCACCTTTCACCCCATGGGATTGAATGTGTATTATACAACAAGAACTTAGAATAATGCTTGGCGCATTGTACTCAAAAATATTAGGTCTCTTGGTGGTGCTGGTGGCTGTGCTGTTAACAATACAGTCGATCCTTGAATAACATGGGGGTTAGGGGCACTGAACCCCCACATGGGAAAATCCATGTATAACTTTTGACTCTTAAAACTTAACTGCTAATAGCCCACTGTTGACCAGAAGCCTTACCAATAACACAGTTGATTGACACATATTTTGTATGTTACACGTATTATATACTGTATTTTTACAATAAAGTAAGCTAGAGAAAACAAAATACCGCGTTTCCCCGAAAATAAGACCTAACCAGAAAATAAGCCCTAGCATGATTTTTCGGGATGACATCCCCTGAACATAAGCCCTAATGTGTCTTTCGGAGCAAAAATTGATATAAGACCCTGTCTTATTTTCGGGGAAACACGGTATTATTAAGAAAATTATAAGGAAGGGAAAATACACTTGCATGTTGTGTTGAAGAAAATCCGCGTATAAGGGGACCCGCACAGTTTGAACTCAGGTTGATCAAAGGTTCCACTGTAATAACAAGCAGTAGAGCCGTGTGCTATAGGAGAAGTAAGTCCAGGTCCCTGGGGGAGCACCAGGGAAGGGGGCACCTGACTAATCTAAGCTTGGGGGAGCAGTCATCGTTCTGGAGGAGGTGATATGTGAAGGAGGTCGGAAGGCCCACGGGAGTCGGCAGGAAGAGAGTGGCAAATGGAGGGAGCTGTGAGGCGTCAGCCTCTGGGACAGAAAACTCAGGCCTGCACAGGCCCCTTCGGTACAAGAAAACATGGTACTTGTGGAGAAACCCCAGTGGTCCAGCACGCCTGCCAGGCAGCCCAGCACGGAGTTGCTGAGAGACCGGGCCGGGGCACACAGGGGTCATGTTCCAAGCTCAGGAGTCCGAACGCCCCGTGGCAGGCAGTAGAGACTCGTTGCAGGGCTTAAAACACAGGCACAATGGAGTCGAAGCTGTGTTTAGAGGGACCATCCTGGGCTTGGAGCCCCCAGCAGCGATCAGGCGAGAGGTGATGTGCTTTGTGCTGAGGTTGCCAGGATGGGGAGCAGAGGCCAGGCTGTGGGGAGCAGGTGTCCAGGGGTTGGCAGGGCACCTAGGCAGACAGCAGTGCCATCCCCAGAGGTGAGCACGTGGAAAGAATTGGGTGACACTTTCAGATATTTGGAGTTTGAGGTTCCTATGGAACATGACAGGGTGATGACCGATGGGAAGGTGAAACCCATGCTTCTTCCCCCATGATTCCCGCCATCCCCAAAGTCCTCCGTACAAAATGGTCGTCCTTGTGTCTGAAAGGTCTGGGGAAAGAGCAGGAAGTTCAACCATCCCGATGAAGTGAGTGTGTTGTGTTCACTGGAAGGGAGGGAGGGAGGGAGAGAAGGGAGAAAGGACAGAAGGAGGGGAGAAGAAGGAGGGAGGGGGAGCCGTTTTGCAGAGGAGGATCCTGGGAAGAGGCCAGTGACTCACAAGCTCGTTCAGTGAATGCCTGGCTCAGCTGAGCTGGAGCGTCACCCCGAGACATCCAACTTAGTCCATGTATTTCCAGATGTTTGTGGTTAGAAGAAGCTTTTATAACACTCAGAGAAGACGCCCCGCCCTTCTGGATGCTGCCCCGTTTGACCAGCACCCAGGCTGGCTGAGCCGTGGCAGAGCCCAGAGAAGCAGGTGGGAAGCCGGCTGGGCCCCACATCAAGGATTTCTCTGGAAGCCCACGTGGCCAGCTGTGTGCCTACATGAGGCATTAGCGCAGTGAATGCTTCCCTCTGCCCTGAGCTGGCCAGGCGGGGGCTTCACAGAGGCTGGTTCAGTGCTGAACACTACCCAGGTGCCCATGGAAGGCAGGGGTCCCTCGAGCCCCTTAAGTTCCCTAAACAAAGCTGCAGATGTGCTAGAAGTCTGTGTAAAGCACCCTGAAAATCCGACTTACGAAAGCCAAGGAGAAAGGCATCCCTTTACCGTGTGAAGTGTCCTCGTTGTGGGTCTTGATAGAAACAGAATATGGCTTCAGGGGACAAGAAGGCAAAAACCATGCCCTGTGGCTTATCCGATCGAAACCAGGCCTATCTTTGAGAAGAAAATTTGATTTCCCTTGAACACCATTTATAGATGATGAGACGTGCTACCTGAGCAGTTAGTTATGGGAATTTTTTTTTGTAAACTCCCTAACAATTTCAGGAAGGGAATTTAATCGGAGTTTCCTACCTGAGTTTAGTTCAATAATCGTTGCCAACTGTCTTCCTTTCACCCAGAATCCATGCCTGTCCCTCGGAGGTTGATCTGGGCTGTGGATCAGCTAGCGTGGCCCAGGCTGTTCCCATTAGAAATGACTGAGGTCACAAAGGAGGAGTACTTGAAGATTAACCTGGGGGTCACTGGCTTGTGGCTGAGGAGCCATGCTCCAGAACTGGACCACCACGGTCAAATGTGGACCCTACACTTACAAGGTGTGGGCCTTAAGATTTGTGTTTAAGCTCTCCGAGCCTCAGTTTACTCATCTGTAAAGTGGAGATAACACTTCTCAGGTTATTGTGAGGATTAACTGGGACGGCAGCTGTCCAGTGCTTGTCCACCCTTGGCAGGTGGCCCCTGTCCTCCCATCCTGTTACTGGACAGGCCCTGCCAGCACGTCCCAGGTGACAGCGAGTGGGCTGCGCTCCAGGCACAGAACATCGAGGTGACATTGACGAGCGCTTTGAGGAAGCTCATACAGGATACACTTTGAATTCCAAAGTATGTAGAATTCTCAGACCATAAAACTGGGTTTGCACTTTGGCTCCCGACAAAGTGAATGATATGACAGCCATGCTGGTCAAAGAGCAAAGAGAGGCCGACGACTTTGGAAAGGTGTTTAACTTTCTGGGCCTCAGTTTTCTTACCTATAAATTGGGGATGTTAGTATACACCTCACAGAGTTTAGAATCAGAGACACGCAGGGAAAGCCTCAGCACAGTAGGTCTGGCGCTGCTAGGAGGGGCTGTCTTCATCAGTATGACTCCATATTGGACAGTCGGCCCTCTGGCTGTCACTCTGGTTCTGATCAGCCGCGACTTCAATAAAGGATGGAGAGTTCCCCATGGGAATAAAGAGCAGGTGTCCCCAAGTTTATTTCTCAGTCCTCTTCATCCGTCGCCACGTGGAGCCTCCCTCTCCCAGCCCGGGGTCTCCGTGGTCCATCCCTGTCCCATTGCCATTTATGATTCCCCTCTGGACTCACCTGCTACATGACACGTACTCACTAAATACTGACCTCAGTGAATGCAGCCCCTGGTTTCCTTTCTTCTTCCACCTGAGCCTGCAGGTAAATGTGTAGTTTTCTGTTGGCAGGCCATCTTGGGGTTATAGGCTTGTTAACAAATGGCCAGATGATCCAGACTCTTCTAGACCGTTCTGTTCCACGCCTCACACTGACGCTTTGCCCAGCGCCTTCCTCAGAGCAGTACAGGAGACATAAGAGTGGAGGTGTTCCTGCCTCCTCTTGAGTGACTGTAGTTTTTATGTTTTTCAGAAGAAAACAGAAATAGAGGAAAGGGAATCCTTCACCCGGTGGTTTTGTACTCAGGGCCCAGCCCTGAGAACTTGCTGAGCAGGGGAAGTGAAAGGTGAGCCAGCCATAGGCAGGGGACAAAGGTTGTTGTGGCCCATCCCCAGCTGTCACCAGATGCCACTGTTCCCTGGAGCTGAAGGGCCTTCACTGGAGGCTTCAGTCACCACAGGAAATCGATTCATTCACAAAAATCAGCTTCTCCACACCCCCAGACCCTGACCCCACTTGCTTTTCTGAACCTCTCTGTTCACTGCTTTGGCTCAGAGAATGCCACTTAGCGTACAAAAAAAGATTCCCAGCAGAGTGTAATTATGTCTGTGAAGCTTCCTTTCGGGAAGCCTGGCGTGGGGGTGCTACAGCCTCCCGTGGCCCCGTCGTTACCTCCAGCGTTAGCAGGTCAACCTGTCCCTGTCACTCTGGGCACACAGCCTGTGCAGAGGTACCCTGCTCTCCCTTGCCACTGCGTCTTTGCACTTCCTATCCCCCCATTCGACCCCCTGCTTACATGCCTTCTTTTTGCCCAGCTCACAATGTCTTATCTCACCAACCTCGCAGGAAACTGCTTTTCTTGGGGAAATAATTCCCCACCAAGGAAAGATGTTACCTGTGCTCTTATCTTACTCCATCGGCACATCCACCTTGGGAGATAATGAGCTCCCACTAACATGCGAATAATTCATCTCGTCTGATCTTTTCCACTACCTTTGAGGCAGGGTCTATTGTTTTGCCCATTTTAGAGATGGAGAAATGGAGACTTAAGGAGGTTAAGAAGGCCCCGGTGTCTAGGCTTACAGGTGCTAGATCTGGAAGTCTGACAGGCACGTACTCCCAATCCCCAAGTTAGTACTTGTCAACTGCCACACTGACTGCATTGTAATGTTTTCTTTTCCTCATTGTGACCCCGGTGAGAATGTGAGATTGCTCCTTGAAGACAAACATTGTCTTACTTACTACTGGTCTCCCCGGCCCGCCCCTCCCCAGCACCTTGTTGCTGATCGAGGCAAAGTATAGGGCTGTTGGCAGGTTGAGGTGTCTGATAGAGAATAGGGCCAGGAGGTCAGCGGGAAAGGGGCAAGCCGACTAATCCAAATCCCACTGAGGGGCCAAGTGGGACCTGCAGGTTGCAGGCAGGGTCAGCTGGAGGCTAGGGAACCAACCGTGTGTCTGCCTGCCAGGAGCCAGGCGGCAGAGCCCTTCCACACCGCTCAGGATGCTGGGCGTGTGGGTACGTGCAGGCCTAACCTTTGTCTCCTGCTCTGCCCTGAACTCACCACTGTCTGGCCTCCACCCAGGGCAGGCAGGAAAAATGAAAGGACAAGTGACATCAGCCACTCTGCCTGCTTGTCAGCATCTTAGGCCAGAGGTTGAGTTAAGGAAGGTGAATGCAGGGGGTTTCCTCATCATTTCATTACCACATTGGCCTGAAAGAAGATGAGTGGTTCCTTTGGGGCTGTCACCTGCACACCCCAGTGCGTTAAACATACAAGAAGCTATTTTCACTATCACATAGAACTCTAGGAGGTCAGTGCTGTCATAAGACCCATTTTACAGATGAGAATACTGAGGTCCATGCTAAGTAACTTGTCCAAGGTCCACAGCAGGTAGTGGTAGAGTCAGACTTGAACTCCAGGCTGTCTGGCTGCAGAGTGTGTGTTCTGAGTCACTCTGCCCCTTTATGGGAACAGCTACAAAGTAAAGAAGACCTCTACTTTTTTTTTTAATTAAAGCTTATTGGGGTGACAGTTGTTAATGAAATTACATAATTTCAGGTGTACAATTCTGTATTACATCCTCTATAAATCCCATAGTGTGTTCACCACCCAGAGTCAGTTCTCCTTCCATCACCATATATTTGATCCCCTTTTACCCTGATCTACCCCCTCTTATCCTCTGGTAACCACTAAACTGTTGTCTGTGTCTAGGAGTTTTTGTTTATTTGTTTGTCTTGTTCCTTTGTTGTTTTCAGTTTTATATACCACATATCAGTGAAATCATAGGGTTCTCTACTTTTTCTGTCTGACTTATTTCACTGAGCATAATAATCTCAAGATCCATCCTCAAAAAATGAAGACTAGAATTACCATACGACCCAGCAATCCCTACTTTTTTTTTTTTTTTTAATGGGAAAGAACTTTGAACTTTGACATTTTAATTCCCTGTGCATGAAGAGCAGCGGCAGGACAGGTGATATGCTTAGTTCTTTGCAGACATTCTCTCTTTAAACCTCAGGACAGCCTGTAAGGTATGTACTATTATCAACGCTCACTTTACAGATCAGGAAACAAGCTGGGAGGGCGGCAGTGACTGCCTCGAGGTCATGTGGCTAGTCAGGGGCACTGCCAGGATTCATGTCCAGATGTGTCTGACTGCAGCGTCTGACCTCCGGCCCCTGTGTCAGGTAGACGCAGCAGAATCCCAGACTTCCTAGGCAAGGTAAAAAACCAGATGCTCTCAGTATTTGCTCAGTATTTATCTAACAGGATCAGGAGATACTGGTTTTCGATAAAAATTCTATCCTGAAATTGTTTCATTAATGTTCTTCCACTGGCCCATACTGTTCTTTGAAAAAAATTGCAAAGACTTTTCCCAGTTCTTGCTTCACTTTTAATGAGTTCCCCAATCAAGCCAGACCAGGGGGCCTACGCCACGGTCCCTATTCTGGATAATAAAAGAGGTCACTGGCTCCTGTTTGGTTTCAGAATTCCACTGATCATTACTCCATGGTGTTACCAAAATATTCCTCTTAGGTTGGCAGAGAGTAGCAAGGGTGTTTTCTACATCTCACAGAGATGGTTTAGCACCACACAGATGGCACTTGGGCTGGCCCACCCCTCACTTTGTTCCTGAATCCATCTCTATCAATGCCATCGACAAGGGCTGCTGGGCAGACGGAATGAGAAAATTCCTCTTTTCATGATACAGTGCCACAGCACCAACAGAAAGCAAAGACTTGGGTCTCTTTCCTAGTTCTGCCCACTCCTCGGCCTCAGCTTTGCCATCTGAAAATCAGAATGTGGTGTCAGGTGATCGCAAAGGTATTTTCCAACTCCGAAGCTCCACGTACAGGGGTATAAAATCTCTCAGAAGCTCTACAAACGGAGGATATTCGCACCTTTGAACACATTAACAACAGTGTCTTATTCATTTCTGGGCCCCAAGACAAAGTTTATGACATCATGTATGGTCTTTTATGTGTATATGTATGTCCCCAGATGTGACCTGAGAAGCAGCCCAGGTTCTTCTGTTTCCCAGTAAATAGCTGTACAGTAATAGCAAGCACATTAGGGGTGCTTGTCCCTGTAGCATTCAAAGATGGCCTTTCATTGTGCTCCCAAACGGACCCTCCTTTGGATGAGGGAAAAGGCAGTAAAGTGACTGAGACAGACAAAAAAAAACTTAGTGCTGGGAAGGCATTAAATTTTAGCACTGTTGGCACAAAGCTAATCACCCTTTTCTAAGTCCTTCAAGTATAGGACACTGAGTACCTGCGACAGAGAGACCCAGGGCCTGGCCTCGCAGCCCTAGAGGAGGGGAATGAGTTGAACTCACATCGTTCATGATGATATAAGCATGATCACGATGGAGCAGCTTGAGACAAAGGGGCCTGGGTGAGGGTGGTGGAAATGGCCCCTCTGGGCCCCAGGTTTGTTGGCGATTGTGATAGGGGAGGGGTGCTTCCAGAGCAGGGGTGGGAGGAGGGTTTGGGGCCCCATCTGCAGAGCTGGCTCAGCCTCTCTTTGTGAAAGAAGGAAACGCACAACATACAGAGTGAAATCCCGAGACAATGGCTCACGTGTACTTTGTGAACAATAGGGAAATGGGATATTGTTGAAACACTCTATGTGATTAAGAAATATTGACCTTTTCGGGTATCTGTCAAGCCCTAGTTCACTCACTCTGAATTCCATGCATACTGTATAGCCTGCTAATACATATTAATAGCTAATCTCTACATGTCTAGAAAATTGCTCTTTAGACCTCCAATTTGCTTAACAGCTGCCAATCCAGGTCGCCTCCAATTGCTTCTCTCAGTCTCCTTTGTCAGCAAGATATTGAATCGCCACGAGCCAGGCGTTTTGCACAGATGACAGATGTGTTTGACGTTAACTGCAGGATCCACTCATGTCAAAGCAGTGCTCCATCAGCTGTTCTCAGGATGGGATGCAGGACCACCAGCCTCGGAAGTGGCCTGGGAGAATCATTCTGGCGCAGCAGTCAGGAGCAGGTGTAGCCAGGACAACCAGACCTGCTGAGTCAAATTTCTCAGGAGTCCACATACCTAGGAATCCACATTTTACCAAATACTCACTGTGATTCTTACATACACTAAAGATTAGATAGAGGAAGGCAGAGCAATACAGTTGCTAGACTGTTGGCCACTTAAGAAGCAACCCCCTAATATATAGAATGATAAGGAAAATTACTGTTTTCTGAGTGCCTACTATGTGCCAGACACCATGCTAGTGCTTTCCTTGTGGGCTCTCATTGAATCCTCAAAATGACCCGGAGATGTAGACACTATTATTGTCCCCAGATGGGAAAACTAAGATAAGATGTCAAGGAATTTGGGCAAAATATGAGTAGTAGAACATTCTGATGAGTCTAGGAAGAGAATCAGGAAGAGAGCCAAACGAGCGAGTTGGTCCAAGGATAGGGATAGAGCAGAAGCTGGGGCGGGGGGGGGGGGTCATAAGGCGCTGTCTTTGAAGAGCATTGCCTTTTGGGAGGCCCATCTGAGTGGGGCACTGTCAGTGACCTTGGCTTGGAGAAGGGTGAACCGTTTGAGGCTGTGCAGTGGAACACTCGCGCCTCCCCCAACCCCCAACAGTCAGCACCAGTCATTAGTGCACATTCTGCCCGCCCTCTGACTTCTGATTTCCCAGGAAACCCAGCCTCCCGAGCAGTGTGGGAGCTGCGTCCCTTCCCCACCATTGTCCCTGTTCCAGGCCACCATTCATTAGAAGCCAGTCCAGCTTGGCAGCCACCCCATCTCTATTCCTGTGCCCCTCCCGCACCCTGCCCAGGCCTCCGGAAGCTGAAAGAGCTGATCTGAGATGGAAATGAGGCCTTCCAGCAGCACCTGGACGGGCTGAAAGGGAGCCCTGGCAGCACACACCCCACACCAAGCCCTCCCAGGGCAGCCCTTGGCGCCAGCACCCTCTCTCACAATTCCCCTCCTCCTGTTTCCTGGCCTCTCCAGATGGGAGGAAAGTACCAGTTTCCCCCTTCATCAAAGGCTGTTGCAACCACACGGAGCCCATTTCCACCCGACATCGAAAGCCCAGCTGCCTCTCTCTTGGCCTCCGGCCTCTAAGCTGATGCTAAGCTCTCTCGTTGCAGCTGTAGGATCTGTGCCTGAAACCTTCCGTGGGAAGATGAGGAGAGGCTGCAGGTGTAGGCATCAGGGAGCTCACGCAGCCTCATAGGCCATTTTGTGGCCTTTAAAATCCCTGCCATCCCCACAAGCCATTCATTCATGGATGCATTCACTTGTTCCTTCATTCATTCACTCATTCGACAAAGGTTTGCATGTGGCTGGCATTGGGGGTACAAGAGTGAACAGAAAAGTGAAAACGACCTGCCCTCCCAGAGTTTACATTCCAGAAGGGAGAGACACACAGAAGAATACGTAAATTGTGATGTGTTAGGAGTATTACAAAGAAACGTAAAGTAGGGGAAGGGGATGGAGAGGATTGAGGTTCCAGTGGTTTTTCTTAATAACTACCGCTAACTGAGAGCTTTTCGTGATTGCGTTCCCAAACTCCTGCAACCTGGCCCTTTCCACCCGGTTCCCCTCTCTGCAATTGCTGAAGGGTTCCGTTAACTGAGCAGGGCAGCTGGACCAGAGGCAACGGGCCCTGAGAACAGCCGACGCCAAGAGGGCACCTCTTTCTGAGGATGGCCTTCCCATCCTCAGATGCCTCGATGAGGGCGCCAACTGGTGGCCCACAAGCAAATTCGGCCCAAACAAGTATGGTTTGGCCCACACCATTTAAAAAAAAAAAAAGTGTTTTAAAATTGTATCTAACATTTAAAAATGCAGAGATTACGTACAAAATCTAGTCTTCTGGCTTCTCTTGAGGAATTGAAACATCTTGAAAGACCAGGTCCCCATTTCCTCATGACGACACGGTGAGATTTAAGTGGCATCTCCTACCTTCAAGTGGCCCTGGGACTCCCTGTTGGCTCAGAAGGGCATTTAAGTTTGAGACCATAACCCAAGTCATGAAATGTAAACCCTGCATAGAAAAGAAGTACCTTAGCTGCAAGCCTGAAACACCCCTCTACTGACCTGTTTCTGCCCATGGAGCTCCCAAGATTAAAATGCAGCACAGAGCCTTCGCTTACCCCTGGCCTTGTCAGCTGAGCCTGCTTGGTGCTGGTTCTCAGTCACCCAGCATCCCCTGCAGCCCCGCTTCACCTTCCAGGGCTCAAAATGCTTCCCATCCATTGTTCCTTTTCCTTGCTTTTGCTTTGGAAAGACAGGACGAGCTCCTGCAGAGATTCAGTCTTTTGTAGTCAAACAGTTGTTTCCCCAGTGTCAAGTTCAAATCCTGAATAACCAATGTCCCCAGCAATGTTCATGTCAGTTAACATGGAATCACTTCTTTCCTAAACTCTTTAAGTTTTGCAACAGGTCCAGACCAGATTATTTCTTTAAAGGCCCAATATGTTTCTCCTTTCCTAAACATCAAAGTTTCATTTAATTCCCAGTGGTTCCTCATAGAAGCACCCAAAGACGTCTGAGAATTGTGGCCCTATAGAGCTTTGACCTCTGGCCCTACTGAATGGAAAGCCCCTTCTCTTAAATCTGAGGACCAGGAAGATGAAACTTGCCTAAGGTCACACAAAGGGCACTGCTTGAGTCCAATCTGTGCTTTAGTTTACAGCTGCTGGCATTGGAGCTTCTAAGGCAGTGGTCCCCACCTGCAGCTTTAGACTCCTCAGTGAGCTGACCACACCCACAGCAAGCACATCACACTTCAGAGGTGGGCCCCAGGCCTCAGTGGTGTGTAAAGCTCCTCTGTGATCCCAATGAGCATCCAGTGTTGGAACCGGGGGCTGCCCTGGAGCTGGTGACTCCCAGGTCGGTCGACAGACCCTGGGAGGCTGCATCGTGCAGGGTCTCAGAGCGCAGGCTGCCTGGATTTAAACCCGAGCCCCAGTTTCTATCCCTTGATCTTGAGCGATTACTTATTCTTCCTGACCCTCAGTTTTCCCATCCATAAATTGGGAATGCTAATGATACCAATCTCCTGGAGTGTAAGGATTAACAGTAGCTAGGACATATTAAGTGCCCACTGAATGTTAGCTAGCATAAATGTGTGCCTCTTTTTTGCTGTGGATGTGCTTTCTTCAGTGATCCCTCACGACTAGCCCTTCTTGTGAAAGTTTAGGAATTTCTATACCAGAAAGAAAGGTAATATAATCCCAACAAGTTGGATCCTCGGACTCTCCTCTCCTCCCCCCATTTTAAAATCGATAGGATGATGGCAGGGCAACTGAGATACTGAAAGGGGTTTTGCATTAGGGTTTTCAAATGGAGAAACTGAGGCTGGGCCCAAGCCAATGGTCGTTGATGGCAGATTTCGCCAAGCCCCTCTCACTCGATGCCTCCAAATTTACCTTTTTCTCTGGGTTTCCACTTTTCTTCAGGAGGCTGCTCCTCCTTCCGTTTGGGTTCTTGTGTCTCAGAGAAATTGTACACCCCACGGAAGATGTTTTAATTTAAGGGAAACCAGCTTTTCTTCCTTTTAAGATGAAACACAGTAGAGGTTTAAAGACTTTTTCAAACAGTCCCGAAATTTGGTACTTAAACTAATTATAGTTGCCTTTTTAAAAATGTCCAAATTAAAAATAGACATCTAAACGAGAATGCAGGACACAGCCCAGAGCCTGCAGCCATGTTCACGGTTTCCTAGAATCAGCCTTCCTCTGACCTAATTTATACTTTTGGGAGATGAAAGGCAGAGATGAAGGGAGTCGAGGCTGAAACTGGAGGCAGGTCTCGGAGTCTCCTGGCAGCAGATGATGAACCTGGGTTCTGTGTTCTATAATTAAGAAGAGCGGCGAGGGGGTGAAAGATGTTCGATTACAGTCATTTCCTCTTTGTGTGATGCTGTGGTTCTCAAAGTGTGGTCCCCGGACCAGCAGCAGAGTGTCACCTGGTGTGATGGGCTGAATAGTGTCCCCCTGTCCAGGATTCATATGTTGAAGTCTATCCCCCGGTATCTTAGCCTGTCACCGTATTTGGAGACAGGGCCTTTAGAGAGGTGACTCAATTAAATCGAGTCCGTTACGGTGGGGCCCTAATCCAACAGGACTGGTGTCCTGATAAGAAGAGGAAGAGACCCCAGGCACCAATGTGTGCAGAGGGCCCGCCACATGAAGCAGCAGCAGAAAGGTGGTAGATATATATATATATACAGGGCAAGGAGAGAGGCCTCAGGGAAACCCACCCTGCCCGCACCTCCAGAACTGCGAGAAAATACATTTCTGCTGTTGAAACCGCCCAATGTGTGGTATACTGTTATGGCAACCTGAGCAAACTAACACATCTGGGAACTTGCTAGAAATGCAAATTCTCAGGCCCTCTCTCTGACCTACCAAATCAGAAACTCAGGGTGGGGCCCAGCAAACTGTCTTCACCAGCCCTCCATGTGGTTTCCATGTGTGTTGATGGTTGAGAATCACCAACATGAAGTATTGACACCTGGCAGTAGCCAGCCCCTCACCCTCCACCCAAATGACATGTGGTTGGAAGTACAGGCTCGTCTGTTAAATATAAACCTTCTTTGAGGAGGCTCAGGAGAAGTTCCAGGGGGTTCTTTAATGAGATGGTGTATGTGAAAGTTCCTGTAAGTGCTAGAACGTTCTGTGGACCTAAAGGTGGTAGTGAAACGTCACACTGGTATTCGGTCAACTGAGGAAAGCAACCCTCTGAATACTGAAACATGAACAAACTGAATCCAAGAATCTCCCTCCCTGACAGAAATTTCTGAGTCCCTTAAAATCTTGGACATTTTCTGCCCCAAACAATTGCCATGCTTCCCCTTTCTGAGAACAAAAACAAGATTTAATCACATTTCCCCTGCTACTAGGAAGCCCACAACCAAGTGAGATCCTTAATCACGCTCCTTATGGTATATTTGTTTTTTCCTATTTCAATTGTATACTGCACATATATCCTTTGTAATGGTCTCTTCACATACCTTTGCGAAAGAGAAAAAAAAGGGGGAGAGAAAGGGAGTGAAAGAGGAAAGAGATTGATCTCACAGCTCAGATAACTATCAGATCAACAAACCTCTGCTTTGTAAAATTGACAGAATGTAGCTGGAAAAGACAGGTGTTCTCTTTCAGTGAGAAGGGAGTAAACAGTGCTTCTTCCACGAGTCCTCTTCACACTCTTGTCTCTCTGTTGTTGGTCCCTTGGACAGTTCCCAAACTGATACTCAGGGATTCTGTGAGCTGCTGAAGTTATTACTGTAACAGAAGCTCCTGTGAGCCCTGCTTGGGGACTAGTGTGGAAGTGACATGGCCAGATTTGCTTTTTTTTTAAATTGCTACTTACCTGCAATTTCTAACATGCTGTTGGTCCTAATAACAAACACGGAGATTTCTGGAACAGCCTGGACTGCCATCAGGGATCTCTCCTGCCCCATCTTTGTAAGACAGTGAAGAAGTCCTCTCTTGCCTCTGATATGTCCAGGGGTCCCCTTAATGTGGGTTTCTTAAATCAAGGCTCAGGGGTCCACAGATCTAAGTCCCAGGGGTCTGGAGTTCTGTATGAGAATTGTAGAAATTTTGTATTTTTATTTTGGTGATAATCTTTGGGAAAAGTTAAAGCATACCTGGATTATCAGGGGCACCCCTGATAACCTAGGGCCACCATGTGAAATCATGGTGTGTGTGTGTGTGTTCATTGATGGTCTTGGTGGCACCAGGTAGGTCCATTTCCTGTTTTTACACAAGCTTTGTCAAATCTGAACATTTTGCCATATTTGCCTGTCTTTTCTTTTTTTGATTTATTTTTTTTGTATTAGTTTCAGGTGGATGTAGGTCTATTTTTATTGTCTTAATTAAAAACGGGCAGAGACAGAAAATAGATGAATGATGAGTTTGTACCATGTAAAGGTCAAATGATGTTACAGGGTACTGGGTTTTATAGTAACTGGAAGTGAGAACGTGGCGGGAAAACTGAGTCCCCAGGCAGCACAGAGAGGAGGAATGCCGTACCGCGAAGGGCCTGTCTAGAGCACAGAGCAAGCACCCCACACCTTTCAAGCTGGGCTTCAGTGGCCGTAAAACAACATCATCTGTCAGGTTAATAGTGTTCAAGGTTTACATTTGTTTGGGTCACATGGTCCTAGGTACCTAGTTTTATTTTGGTGCATATTTCAGTAATAATTGTATTTTTAATCAATTAAATCAACACTAGTCTGCAATTATTTTAAAATAAAAAGTTAACAGTGAAAAGGAAACACATTAAAATAGTTTGTGAAAAAATTCAACACCAGAGGCCCAAGTGAACGTCTGCCTCTGAGAAGCGGCCTGGAGACGTCTCAGATTCAAGACTATGCTTCTTCTCTTGACCTGTACCCCAGAGCCCTCCTGAGGGAAACTGTGTGTACCCCATTGCTGCAGGTACACCCTTTGCCACCTCTACTGCCATGGAGAAGAAGGAAGTGGAAGAGAAAGAAACCTCAAGTACCGCATTTCAGAGCCCCACTGAGTTATTTTCTGTCTCTGCAATTGGACGTAAGCTGATACAGTGGTATCAGTTCCACTTTTCATGGCTTTGTGGTCCTGAATGCAGTATTAACTGACATGCTACCTCCCTGGGGATTCAGATGGTAGGAAAATTGTCTCCAACTGAAAAGAGCTGGAAAAAAAGGCGGGGAGAGAAATCCCGCTGTTTTTCTGCTCATTTTGTAATAGATGGCCTTCAAAACTGTCCGTAGCAATTCGAATGGGCAAAATTGATGGGCCCTTTTTCCTTCCTGGTCCTTCTATTTCCTGTAGGACAGTTTGTTGTGTTGTTTTGAATGGAATGAATGCTCCTCTTAAGATGATAAAGACATATGCTAAGAGGTCAGGAAATGGAAAAGTCAGTTTTTCTGTTCAAAACAAACAGTGATTGAATTCCATGACCTAGGGCTGGCCTGCAAAAAACTTACAGAGCTGGTGAAATTTGTCTTTGAGATTCCTGCCCTTCTTTTTTGGATTTCTTTTTTCTTCTTTCATAGAAAAATACGTACATGTTCCCTATCCACTGTGTAGCATACCTTGTCCAAATGCTGAACTAGACTTGATCTTATTTTCTAAATGCTGCACCGTACCTTATTTGATTTACTTGATATCCCTATTTTGCAATAAGAGAACGGCGGGTCTTGAAAAGAAAGGTAAGGGTCTTGCCCAAGTTCGAGCCTCGGTCTTCTGACTTCACATCGCACCCTCTTCCTACTTACTAGTGCCCTAATGCCCTTTCTTTATTCTTCTATGTAAGAGGACTGTATTCTTTCACATAATAATGTCATCTTCCCTTATACATTTAAACCTTATGTCAAATGCTCAGTGATTGACTGGAGGCTTGGCTCCTGGATTCATTTCCCCGGGCTGCCGTAACAAAATACCATGAACTTGGTGACTTAAAACAACAGAAATGTCCTGTCTCACAGCTCCGGAGGCGGGAAGTCCAAAATCCAGGTGTCAGCAGGGCATCCTCAGAAGCCTGTAGGGGTCTAGCCCTCCTTGCCTCTTCCCAGCTTTTGGTGCTCACCAGCAATCCGTGGCATTTCTTAGCCTGTAGATGCGTCACACCAGCCTCTGCCTCTGTTGTCATGTGGGCTTCTCTCTGCGTGTCTCTGAGTCTCTGTTTTCTCTCCTTACAAAGACACCAGTCACTGGATTAGGGCCCAGTCTACTCCAGTATGACCTCATCTTAACTAATTGCAGCTGCAAAAAACCTATTTCCAAATAAGGTCAGATTCTGAGATTCCAGGTGGACATGAGTTTGGGGGCAACACTAGTCATCCTAGTACAGTCCCTGTGAAAGAATACTCTGCCGTCTATGAGCAATTGGGATGTTTCATTAGCTGCAGAGGGGCCTTCCCACCTTTACGTCAAGTTTCCCTAAGGAGATTATTCTGATTCATTCATTCCCTCGACAAATGTATATTGAGTGTCTGCTATGTGACTGGCACTTGTGTAAGCACTGGAGATACAGCCAGAGAAAAACAAAGCCCTCCCTTCGTGGTACTTGTATTCGACGGGGAGAACATGAAGCCAATGTGGTACCATGTTTCCCTGAACATAAGACCTAGCCAGACAATCTGCTCTAATGCGTCTTTTGGAGCAAAAATTAATATAAGACCCACTCTTATTTTACTATAAGACCAGATCTATATAACAAATATAATATAATAATATATAATACCGGGTCTTATATTAATTTTTTTCCCCAAAAGACGCATTAGAGCTGATTGTCCAGCTAGGTCTTATTTTCGGGGAAACATGGTATGAATGTACGGCAGCATTCCAAGAGAGCAAAGGGTGGGACCTGCCAGCCTTCATCAAAGACTCCAGAACTTGCTCATCATCGCCAAGCACGCATTCTACTAGTCTGAGCAAGTCCCAACCAGCTGGAGTCAGGAGGCTAGAGAAAGAAACTCTACTTCTTGATGGGAAGAGGAACAGTTAGGACTACAAAGAGGAGTGGCCATGGTGGGGCGGGGGGTGTGGGGACACCAAACACTCCTTGGAGATTTCCGCCATTTGTTTGCGAGGCTGAAGTAGCAGGAGAATCTCCTTACTGCTCCCACGCGGAACTTTTCAAAGCATTAAGCACTATCTTGGTTCGCTTCCTTCCCTTGAGTGTGGAAAGTTCCAGTGGGGATAGCATGTAGTGTGGAGAATTGCTGGGAAGATAGAGAGAATGTATTCAAATAACCTATGAAGGTGCGTCACACAGAGTGGCTCCTCCTACTGTGTGCTGTTGTCGCATCACCACTACTGCCATCACTGTCATCGTGGGGACCGTGGGAGGACACAGACACAGCTCTAATTCAGGGTGTGATGACTTCTCTCCAGTGGCCAACAGGATACCCCTCAGGTCCCCAGGAAAATCATCCGTGTTCCTAATTTAGGCCCATCCCAGTTCCCCTGTGCACATTTTAAGATGAATTGTACAGATTGTGGTTCAGAGTTGGAAACACAGGGCCAGCTTGTTGCATCTTGGGCCCTTGGCTCTATCCAGATGGTTGGGGCGGGAAGGTAGTTGGGAGGTCACTGATTCCTTTCCACTCTCAGGACTCAAGGCCACCCACAGTCTGGCCTGGAGGGGGCAGTGACTCTGGAGCTCCAAGTCCCTGTGAAACAAGTGGCTGCTGGACGTTAGAAAACCAAGCATGAAGTAGGCTGGGGAGTTGCGCTAGAAGGGATGCCCAGTGCGGTGCGTGTTCAGAGCCGGGAACGATTCTTCCACTTGTGTGGCAGGGGAGTGTGTTGGCCCTTGAAGGATTATTGGGTTATTCCAGCAAAGATGGACAGGGGAGAATCCCAAATGGGACTGCGTGGGCCCAAAGGGAAAAGAGTGACTCACTGGTTTTTCTGGAGCTCCCTTCAGTTCTGAAGGAGGGAGGAGTGGGAATGAGGCTAGAAAAGTGGGTTGGCGCTGGGCTGTGGAGGACCTCAAACAACGACTGAATGGATGGGGTCTCCACTCACAGAGCAGGGAGGCCACCAGGACACACGCCATCTGCAGTCCCAGAGTGGCTATTCTAGAACTCTGGTGCCCCAGTTTCTCTATAACTTGAACCATAATTACTATTAATTTCTTCTATATTTAACAGAAGAGCCACATTGCACATTCAGGGGGGTAGGTGGAGGCATGGCATTCAGCCAAAAATAATAGGGTGTCACCACTGCATAAAAGTCTCTGAATCTCTGGGTGTGGACACCAATATGGCAGCACACCAGGGCAGTGTGGTCTTATGTTTCCTATTCTGTGTGGACTGTGAGGAGTGCCTTTGGGGAGAAACTTTTGCTCCTGGAATTTAGAGAAGCACACACAACTTCCCTTTGGCCCCTGTGGAGGCTGCCGTCTTTCTGGCCTGATACCTCCTAGACTGTGAGCCCTTTAGGAAAAAAGGTCATACCTTCCAGGGGTGTTGAGCAGAGTTCCCTGTACATTGTGAGGTCTGTGCATGTTTGAATAGATGGATCAGTGGATGAATGTGGCAGAGAGGAAAGCTCAAAGGGTGATACATGCAACTACCCAAATATTTTTATTGCAAATGATATAATCCAGACTCAAACTGCCTTACCCACCAAAGAACATATATCAACTAATGTCACAGAAGCCTAGGAGTTGGGGATCTGGTTTCAACAATGTATAGATCTAGGTATTCAGATGATGTCACTAGGAATACGACCCTCTGTCTTTCTGCTCATCTTTCCTTTGTACCCTTCATTTGCAGTCTTCCTCTCCCTTCATGGTGACCCTCCTCCCTGTCACCAAGCTCCAGGCTGCCATTCTCACAGCTCAGCAGTTTGAGAGGAAAGGGAACTAAGAATGGAGAATGGGTTCCCAGAGGAACATCAAGGCACGAATAGCAGAAGCAAAAGCAACAGATATCCACAATGATCAGCTTGTAGAAAAATGGGCTCCCCTTGCTTTAAATAAATAAATCAAATGCCAGATCTCCATGCTTTCTTCCTACTTCATTCTAGAAGATAGTGGTACTGGACATCAGAGAGTGGAAAGTGGGCAGCTTTGGTCGCCAGGAGACCTGGGCTTTACTACTGGCTCTGTCTCTCACTGTGTGATCTTAAACTAGTAACTTAACCTCTCTGAGCCTCCCTTCCCTCTGTCTTCCCAGCTAGACTGGAAGCTCCATAAGGGCAGTTACTTCATTGTATTTGTTTTTTTTTTTTTAACCTCATCCCCAGTGGCTGGCAGCATGTTGCCTAGCACAATGGCAGGTGCTTGATATTATTAAATAAATCAACATCAGTTCAAGTTTGTTGTACAGAGAAAAACTACAAGCTCGCGCGCACACACATACACACACACACACACATACACACAGTGCCAGAAAAATGTATACACATTTTGGAGCAGCCAGGTGGCTTAGTTAGAGTGTGATCTCTGAACGACAGGGTTGCCCTGTTCAATTCCCACGTGGGCCAGTGAGTTGCTTCCTCCACAACTAGATTGAAGGCCAGGAGCTGCTCCAGAGGGGTGAGCAGATGGCTCAGATGGTTAGAGCGCAGGCTCTCAACAACGAGGTTGCCGGTTCAATTCCCACCATGGAATGGTGAGCTGCGCCCCCTGCAGCTAAGATTGAAAACAGCAACTGGAGATGGAGCTGATGGGCCCTGGAGAAACACACTCTTCTCCAATATTACCCAATTAAAAAATAAAATGTACACACATTTTAAGAAAGGAAAAAACTGTATTAAAATTATGCTGATGGTAACCACTTTGCAAAACTCAAACGTGACTTGTGTTCATCTTTTGTTATGGGTATATATTGAGTATTACAACTTCAATCGTTTTTTTTCCTTTCTTAACATGTGTATACATTTTTTTGGCACCTTCTGTGTGTGTGTGTATATATATATATATACACACACACACATATATATATTCATATATATATATATATACACACACACATATATATATTCATATATATATATATATACACACACACATATATATATTCATATATATATATATACACACACACACACACATATATACACATATATATATATACACTATATATATATAACTAGTAAAATGCCAGACACGTAGAGGGTGATGAATAAAGTTACAGAGTTGATCATCATATTCGTCTGCAAAGGAAGTGGGGTGGAACAAAGAACCAAAATAGTTGAGACAGCTGCTGGCGACTTAGAAATGGAGACTGAGGCTATGTAGTTGCCAGGGGGCTGCCTCGGTGGCCCGCGCTGGCCATCCTGGTTACGGATGTGGCCAAGTGGCAATCTCCCACACGAGCACTGACTTCTCATGCCCCTTGTGTCCCCTCTGCAGCTGGAGCTCTCCAACACCGCGGTCCTGCACCAGATGAGGCGGGACCAGGTCACGGACACGTGCAGGGCCAGCAGCGCCGTGAGCCGCAAGCGGCGGGTGCTGACCCCCAACGACCTGAAGCACCTGGTAGTGGATGAGGACCACGAGCTCATCTACTGCTACGTGCCCAAGGTGGCCTGCACCAACTGGAAGCGGCTCATGATGGTGCTGACGGGGCGGGGGAAGTACAGTGACCCCATGGAGATCCCGGCCAACGAGGCGCACGTGTCCGCCAACCTGAAGACGCTCAACCAGTACAGCATCCCCGAGATCAACCACCGCTTGAAAAGCTACATGAAGTTCCTGTTCGTGCGCGAGCCCTTCGAGCGGCTGGTGTCGGCCTACCGCAACAAGTTCACCCAGAAGTACAACACGTCCTTCCACAAGCGCTACGGCACCAAGATCATCAAGCGCCAGCGGAAGAACGCCACCCAGGAGGCGCTGCGCAAAGGGGACGACGTCAAGTTCGAGGAGTTCGTGGCCTATCTCATCGACCCGCACACCCAGCGCGAGGAGCCCTTCAACGAGCACTGGCAAACCGTCTACTCGCTCTGCCACCCGTGCCACATCCACTACGACCTCGTGGGCAAGTACGAGACGCTGGAGGAGGATTCCAATTACGTGCTGCAGCTGGCAGGCGTGGGCAGCTACCTGAAGTTCCCCACCTATGCCAAATCCACAAGAACTACTGATGAAATGACCACAGAGTTCTTCCAGAACATCAGCTCAGAGCACCAAACGCAGCTGTACGAAGTCTACAAACTCGATTTTTTAATGTTCAATTACTCAGTGCCAAGCTACCTGAAATTGGAATAGACGGGGTGGGGAGAGGGAGAGAATCATGCTTTTTAATTTAAGATTTTTATTTGTCAAAAGAATTATATGGATATTGGGTTATTTTGTAAATTAATATTTCTTTTGGGGACGATGCTGCGAGCAGCATAGTGAGAATTATTTAAAATCCTTAGCGCGGAAGGACAGCTGTCTTTGCAGGGGAATAGAGTGGGTGTCCTTGTGTTTAGACATGAATACGGCAACACTGTCTCAAAGGTTTCCTTGTGTTCTGGTGAATTCCATGAATTGTGCATTCCATAAATTCTAATTAATATTATTTATAGTTATTTAAACATGGTCTCCGTATAGATTTCTTTGTGTGGCAACAAGACTCGAATGTCTTTGCAGAAGAAATCTATGTTTCCTTCTATGCCTGCTTGCGATAGCTCATTTGGGGGTGTGAATGTTTTCACTCACTACTCATAGAGTCACTGTGTGATAACAACTATTGTGATGTGTATTGATGCCACCATTCTTGAAATTCTGCTAGAAATAAATAGAAAGAGGCACCTTTGCAAGGGACTTAATTCCAAACCGATTCTCAATCAACCCAAAAGTCCCTTGCACTAAAGAAATGTCATTTTCTTTTTTTTAACCCAAGGAGAGAGCTGATTGCAGCTTTTTCCCCCCCCCTACCAGAATTAGTAGTCTGATAGAATAGGCTTTTCTAAAGAAATTTTTAACTGGCAGTGCCAGTTGTAATGAAGGTGAAGTGGCTGTTGCTTTATAGTCAACAAATATTTATTGAGCAACTACTAAATTGCCAGGCCTCATTTTAGGCCCTGCAGATAGAGCATTGAACAAAACCAATAGTCTCAGCCCTCAGGAAGCTTTACATGGACACAGAGTATCCAGCTTGACAATTCGCAAACCCCCAACATTTTGGATGTACCATGAAGTTTGGACTGTTTATAAACAGGCGGTCCATGACCCCTACAAATTTGGATTTTTCTATGGCCCAAATTTGCAAATCACGTGCTTGGAGCATGCCACTTAACTTGCTGAGTAATCCAATCTCAGTGCTCAGCACAGGAGAGGAGAAAAATGTTTGCTATCCTGTGCCCGCTCCAACTTATTGGTAGTGTCTGCGTGTAAGCCCCAGAACAGATTTACCAGCCACAGCATAGATTTACCACCCACGTGCTGTGAGTGATTAGTAATGTCTGCTTTGGGTGAGGGAAGGGGAACTTTTAGCTGAGTTCAGGGCCACCTCCTGTCATCTCTAGCCCAGCAGTCACGTCTCCATGTAGAAGCGTTATTTTCTACTCTTGCCACGTGGAAGAGTGAAATGCTGTGGCAGGATTTCTACACGCGGAGATTTACAATGGACTGGTGTTTCTACCCCTCGTGAAGGTCAGAGGTGGAGTACTGGTACACACGTGCACATGCGTACCCCCTCCCAAGTCCTCCCAAGGCTAAGAGCATCTGCAGCTTTGTGACCGCCACGCATGAGCAGTGAGGACAGCCTTCTGTGACCATCAGCCATTCCCCTTTCCCTCTGGAAGGCTGACAACATTCACTTCCTGTTCTAATACTTGCACACGCTTCTCATTTCCAACCATTTCCGATGCCTCGGTTGAAGTTTGAGCCACATCCCTCTTACAGCTAGTGAATGAGTTGGTAGCAGATACTGTATATAATTAATAATAATAATAATAGTTCTAATAATAGGGGGTGGGGTGGGATGGGGTGTGGGTAAATTTTGCTTTTTGTTTTTTTATTGATGAAGTATATAGCCACGGGGAGAGAAGAATATTCTAAAACAAACAAAAAATGAATAATTTATTCACAGAAACTATTAAAATTGTATAGTAAAGCTCAGAGACAGCTCAGTGAGCAGCAGCTGCCACATCTCACCGAGAAAATTATTTTATTGAATGTGAGTGAGGTGTGCACTGGAGAAGGTGGCCGAAGCTATTTATAAATGTGTGTACCTTCTTCCAAGCTCTCTCCCCTTGTGAAGGGCACAGTGGCTCTACCCTTGATGAATAGAGATTTATGCAACATGTTTTACCAAGTAGAGTGTCAGTCTTCAGCTGTCCCTGGAATTGGGAGTCTGGGTCCTAGTTCCAGACGGGGAACACTGTTCTCAGAAATAGAGATTCTGCTAATGAAACAGACTGTCCAGCATTTTTTTAACATCTGCTCTACAGAACACAGGTTCTAGGGGATGTCAAGTTCATGCGACACCCAATAAGAGTTTTGTGGTCATGTATCCTTGACAAACCAAGTTAAGTCAGTTTCCTTTCTTCAGGATTTTTCAGAGCCTTGCATGTGCACTGTGCATTGTGAATTCCAAGAACATCAGTGAGTCAGCAGCATTTCCCGAACTTACATGACCAGGATACCCTATTTTGCAGATCATGTCACAGAGCTACTGTTCCACAGAGTATACTTTGGTTAGGTTGATTTAGCGCATCTGAGGTCTTCAAGGATAAAAACTGCCTCTCTAACCCCATTCCAAAAGACAACAACAAAACAAAACAAAAAATAAAAATAAAACAGCACCAACGTGTCCATCTGGTTTGTAGCCCACAGAGGTACTTTATCAAAGGACTTCAACTTTTACTTACGTGCAATGGTTCTAATCCTGGATACAAACAACGATCTGTACACAGGCAACGATTCCATCCCTCCCAAGCGGAGTGGAGGAAAGTCTTGGGTGGTGTGGATAGAAGGAAAGGGGTTGGGGGTAGGGCAAAAGGCCACAGCGGTCCCCCTACTGCTCAAGCCTTAGGTTGCTCAACGCAAGCAAAGTGAGCTCATCCCTTGACAAGTGTTTCTTCGATTCCACAGTTTGAAATTGCTCACTGTGTGCTTTTTGGTTTCAAAATGGAAATTGATGTAGATTTCCTGAGTTTTGCATTTCCGTATCCATCTTGATCAGCTATGCAAGCCAGCTCAGTGCTGTGTGCAGAGTGTCTTCTTTCATGGTTTTCTCTCTCTCAAGTGAGAAAGATTGTCCCTGGGGGGATGATACATCAGGATGGTTCTGCAACGAGGGACCCTTTCTCCTCATGTTTTGTTTTGTATTCATATCTTATTTTCTAATGGTATAAAAAAAAATCAATTAAGATTCAAGTGTTTTGCAGAATGTATAAAGTATTCTGTGTCCTTGGTTAAAAAGAATCCAAGGGTGAAAATGTGCCTGGGAAACGAAAGTTTGCATTTTTTTAAAGAATACTTGGAAAACATTTTCTATCGCATGCTTAGCTGGAGAAAAGTACAGGCAGGTGTCCCATCTCCGAGCCACTTTTCAAAGGTGCTGCTGTGTTTTCAAAACCAGGTACAGTCAGGGTACTATTTACAAGGACGCTCCTTCTCACCTTATCCCTTTGGTTGGAACGCTGTAGAACATTAGGCACAGGGTTTGAATTCCTGCAGCTTCTCTGGAGCCCTCATCTCTGCCTCCCAGCGGATCTGGGAAGAAGGGTAGTCTGCTGACCTGTGGTGTCTCAGAGGGGACCTTCCTTCCTACCTGTCCCCCAGGTGAGCTTCCCTTCCTGCTTGTCCAGGATCTGGACGCCACAGGAGAGCAGTGGGCGGAGCCAGCTTCAGCTGAATCAGTCCTCCTGGTGGCAAAGGCATGGAGGCACAAGGGTCTAAATCCTGCTAGTAGAAAGGTCCCAGAATAAAAGCAAGTCCCTAGCACACTTAGCTGGTGGGGTCTGGACCAGTGCTGGGGCAGTGACTGAGCACAGGTCCCTGTTCTAACCTGGCAGGGAGCCAAGGGACTGTCCTTGGTGGGTGGTGCTCAGAGCACCTCTCTCTCAGGCTGCTCGTCCCCTCCACACACACAATCAAAGCTGCAAAAATCCCTTCCTTGCCCACCCTTATGTCAGCAGGACTGACCTCCTCGTTCCCCCAAGTTCCCACAGCCAGCATTTCCTCCAGCCTCTTCCCATCACAACCAGCTGGACCCTCTAAACAGGCAACATGAAGTACAACCTTCTTGACTGTTGGCCGTTAGCAGGCAAATTTCAGCCTGCTACGCTTTGTCAGGCACACAAGGGTCTGTCTGCCCGTACTCTTTTCTTACAAGCATGCTCAGTATGGCATATGGACATATAACTTAACGTCTTTGTGGAATGTGATTTTTTTTTTACATGTTTGTATGCAGTAGAGGGCTTGTTGTAGAAAAGTCCCTGTATCTTACTGTACCGTTCCAGAAAGCTGAATTCCACATTGCCAACAAAAGCGTGAAATGTTCATGAACCTTCCTCCAGGAAAAGCCATTCAAGCCTGATTATTTTTCTAAGTAACTTCAATTAAATTGAAGAGAAAAAGAAGCGTCTCTGTGTGTATGGTTTGTTCATGGCTCACGGACAAAAGACTGTAAGGGTGGGGTGGGGTGTGCTCCTTAGCATGTGAGGGTTCCTGTTCGTGTGCGTCCAAGAATGGAGAAGGATGGGGAGTCAGACCCTGTTTGTTGGCAGTCTTGGTCATGGCAAAGACCACCGTAGATCCAAACCCTTTCTGTTTTGGGGATGAATGAAAGCTTTCTTCATTCCATTTTGTCAAGAAACTCTTAGATGTGATAGAAGACTCACCACGATCCTGTGGCCCTACCACCCAAGTGAAAAATAAGGAAAAGGAAGCCCCAAACGGTTAAATGGCTTTGGTGACAGAACCGGTATGTATTCAAACCTGGGTTGATCTGCCTCCAGAATCCCATGCTTTGGGCACAGAATGACACGTCTCTCCAAATGACTGTCCACAGTCCGGACGTTGCAGACCTGTCCTTCACATCCCAATTCCCCAATTCTAAATCCTTTCCTTTCTGATGCCCCATGTAGCATCTTTCAGTTCCCTCAAGGGACATTGTTTAGCTCTACTAATAAAAATGGTCTATATTTTACTGAAGAAGAAATCTCCAAGTTATTTCCCTATTTTATTGTATTTTAAGTTCTTTAAATATATTACCCAAATATTTTAACATGAGCATATTGGATTAGAAAGAATATTCCATATTTCAACGATACCAGGTATGGTTTATAATGTCCACTCACCAATGAGTTCTCGTCACCGGTGGCCTGGCTCCCACCCATTCCCGCTGTCCTCACTGTCCTCAGTCTAGTCCCATAGGGTTGGGATGTCCAGACCATGGCACTCAGCTGTCTTCAGTGGAAAAATGCACTTCCTTTTTAATGCAGTGAGTATAACTTTGTCATGGACTGTCCCTGTAATTGTCAGTGAGAAGCAAGTCTGGACAAGGAGTCTTAGTTTATTCCCCTTGGAGTAAGACTGAAATGCCCTCTTGTCGGTGGCCAGCTAATCAGTCGGTATTTCTGATGGCACCACAGGTGCCCTCTGACTGACACTGCAGAAGTCTATAGCCTAGAGCATTGCTAGGGCCAGGCCAGGGTGAGGTCATTGATCCTCTACCAAGTGAACAAAAATAGCACCAGGCAGAACCATTAGCATACAATGCCAAATTCTCCTTTCTTGGGAAGAGCTTTCCTTTCTTAAGATATGTCTTTACTCTGTTTTTGGTACTCAAATAATTTTTTATAATGGTAGAAAATAAAATATGGGCAATTTCACGTTAACCCCTAGAGTGATTTCAAACATTTTCTCAAAAAAATGTCATGATAGACCAGGAATAAAGACCATAAAGACCAGGAATCATTAGCCAAGAATGCACTTGAGACATGAAGTAAGGGGAAGAAATTCGAGGGCTTGGTGAACAGTACTCTGGGGAAATCCATCCTGGCGTGCAATTCTGAGCTTTGCACAGCAGGAATCCACATTCCTGCCAGCACATTTGTATCCCTGAGGTCCTGGGATAACTTACAAGAAGCTGAAGACTGGTCTGTCCATATTCACTGTAGAGAGTTTATCAGACATCTTGGGTCTCGGGTGATGGACATTTCCAGTATAAAACAAAAAGGGACATGCTAACAAAACTGGCACGAGAAAAAAATAGTCAACCCTTTCTCCACTGCACAATCCTCTCCTAGCGTCAGTCTCGTCCCCATATCATAACAAGCTGTAGATAGAACAGTCAGAATGGAAGCAGCTTGCTGATTCCAAACACGTATCTGCTGAGAACTGTTCACAGACATACTGTCTCCATCTCTCCTCTGAAACAGGGAAAACAGTAACATCTACATTATGCCAAAATTGGGATAAACAAGAACCCCTGAGGTCATGAGTCCCAGTTCCTCCACCAAGGAGTTGTTTGTAATGTCCAGGTAATCACTTCCTATTTTGGCCTCAGTGTCCCCATCTGCAAGATGGAAAAAAAAATGAGCTATAGCTGTGGCTTACAATTCTTTTTGAAGTGAGTCCCTTAAATTTTTCTTGTGTGCTGAATACTCATGTAAAATAGATGAAGCAGAGATGGTGGGATTGAATAGTTTGAGGTCCAGCTGAGACTTTTCCCTGTAAAGCTCCTGTAGACCTCCCAGGACCCCCAAGCATTCTAAGGAACACAGTTTGAGAACCTCTAAGTTAGATGACCTCTGAGCCCTTCCAACTTTGACGTTCTCTAATGATCTACCCAAATCCTCCTCTGTGGCTTTACTCCCAAGAGGTCAATGAACAATTAGATGGTACTCTAGAGGTAAAAACTGCTTCAAGAAGGGATTAAGATGGAAGAAAAGAAACGAGGACAAAGAAAAATTAGAAGTTAGAAGCAGATGCAGGAAAGAAATAGCTCACACCCAGATTCAAGATCGGACTCACAGATCACGCTCCTCTTTCCAAATGGTCTACCAGGGAAACACAAGCTCCAAATTCCTACAAAACCCCATTAATTTGAAACACAAGAGACTGGACTGAAAAACAGTCTCTGTATTCATCTGCTTTTTATTTTTCAATGTTTGTTTTTAAAAATAATACAGTGTCTTGTTATGAGAGAATAGCAAGGGCCTTGGATTTCACGATGGTTTGGACAAGCCAGCAGCTAGAGGAGATGTTTTTGTGGCTGCGTCTAGCCTTGGACCTTTACTTGACAGATGAAGCCAGAAATAACTTCATGCCTGGAACCAAACTGGCAACAGGATGAAGAAAAAAATGCCTAAAGAAGGCATGAAAGAACGACCTCTGACTAATAGAACTGATACCTGTACACTGTGCCTCTTCACACAAGGAGCACAAACTCAACTGTAGGTGGCTTGGAGACGTTTGCTTTTAATGTCTTTTCCACAAATACATTGTTCCCTAAAGAAAGTTGACCAGAGATGTGGCTAACTTTTATTAACTCATATAGTTTATTATATGCCTTGTAATGCGTTAAATGCTTTCCATTTAATCCTCACAAGAACAGAGGTAGATACTTCTACACCTTTTCACAGATAAAGGGAAGCAGAAGATTCAAATAGTTAAATAACTTGTCCCGAATTTCTCAGCGAATAAGAGGCAGAGCCAGGATTCCAACCAGGTCTGGTGGACTCCTGAGCCCGCTGGAACCAGCATCATTGGTGGGCCAAGACGGGAGGCCAAAAGTCTAAATCTGGGGATGGTGGTGCTACAGACAGACATGGAGAGAGATTAACACTTTAGCCAAAGAGGCCAAATGAATGAAATACAACTGAAAGATACTAAGGACAAAACAAAAAAGCTGGAAGACGAAAAGAGTAAAGTTCAGACTAAAATAATCACAGAAAACTAGATGATCTGTCCAAATACATTTTCTGCCTATGCTGTTGAGACAGGAAAAACTCAGTTCCTCTCCTCCATGTCTCCTTTACTTTCACTCCACTATCACATTCAACACTTCTGACACCAGATATTAGGGGGTCGGGGTGGGGCGGATCCCCACAAGTCATTCTCTGCATCCAGCTGGGTGTCCTTCAACTTAACTCAATTCTGACACTATTGACCTGAAGAAAGCATCAGATCCCACAGGTTAAGGCTCAGTCCTACGAGACTGCCCCTTCTCCCCATTTCAGATGCCAATCACAAGTCCAGCTTGTCACCTATGTTTCTGAGCAATCAGCTATAAATCAGAGATTCCCATGACCCCCTCCTCGGGTTCAATTAACTTGCTAGAGCAGCTCACAGAACCCAGGAAGAGAGCTTCCTTACTGTTTACCACTTTATCATAAAAGGATGTGATAAAGGATGTAGGAGAACATCCAGATAGAAGAGATGCGAAGGGCAGGTATGTAGAAAGGGGCGGAGCTTCCGTGCCCTCTCTGGCTGCACGGCTCTCCCCACACCTCCACATGTTCACTAACCCCCGAAGCTCTCTGAACCCCATACTCCTGGGATTGTTATGGAGGTTTCACCACTTAGGCATGATCGCTCATTAACTCCATGTCTGGCTCCTCTTCCCTCTATGGAGGAGAGGGGTGGGGCTGAAAATTCCAAGCTTCTAATCATGGCTTGGTCTTTCTGGTGAAGCCCACCAAGAGTCACCTCATTAGAACAAAAGACACTGCTGTCACCCAGGAAATTCCAAAGGTTTTAGGAGCTCTGTGTCAGGAACTGGGGTCAAAGACCAAATATTAGAATAACAGATGCTCCTAAGAAATTACAAGGGTTTTGGGAGCTCTGTGCCAGGAATGGGGGCAGAGACATGTGTGTGTGTGTGTGTGTGTGTGTATGTTCATTCTATTGTTTCACAGTTGTCTATTATAGTATCTTGCCAAAACAGCTGGACTGACAAACTATTCATAAAGGTTGAACTTCAAATAAAAGCCAGAAAGCAGAAGAGACCTTCAAATTAGGGGTCTCAGAGAAGGCTGAGAGCCTACCAAATGGAACATATAAGCCATAAGTATTCTGATGGTCTGGACAGAACAAGCCAGCCTGGGTTTCACACAGGAGCCCCAAATCAAGTTTCAAAGGCAGCTGTTCAAAGGGTGAAGACGTTGTGTTCGAGCAGCTGCTCCCATAGCCACTCCGCAGGGTGGCCCCAGGGGTGAGCCGCAGGGGGATGAATGGCCTTTCCAGGCAGTGTAGAGAGGCCAGACAAGACCAGGTTAAGATAGAAAGGCTGGAGGGCAGGTGGGAGTACCTGGGGCAGAAACGGTCCATCAGGCCTGGGGTCTTCACAGCTCCCTCTGCATGGTCAGGCTCCCTGCAGACCTGCCCAGGTGTTACCCTCGCCCTGGGGCAGACCTCCTTGGAGCTGAGTCCTGAGCTTCCCCCATCCCATCTAGGAACCCTCAGCTGTCACAGGACACATTTACTCATTCAAACATGTGTTAAACATCTGCCTATTTCAGTCCCTATTCAGGATGCCAAGAATATGAGGATTCTTAGGACTCGTAATCAAGTGGGGAACACAGAAATGTTAGCAGATAAGTTACAGGATAGTCAAAATATACATGAAAATGAAACATCAGACTATCCCTGGGAAAGAAGTGATCCAAGTCAGTAGCAGGAGAAACAGAGAAGGTGAGGGATTGGAGCAGTGGTTCTCAAGCGGGGGTGATTTTGCCCCCTAGTGGACAGACCTCTACGACAAAGAATTGTCTGGCTCAAAAATGCTGAGGCTGGGAAACCCTAAATGGGAGAAATCGTACAAGGGCAAATCCTGCAGCATTTCATAACCGAATGGATATGTGGGCGACGAAAGGGAAAATGTGGAGGCGAGGCGGATTGCCATGTTCCCAGCTTGGGAAACAGTAGCTGGAGACTGGGGCCATTGATGGAGGTCAGGTAATCGGGAGGTTCCTGGGAAGGCCATGACTTCGGTAAGGGAAACGCTCAATGAAGTTCATGTCGGACATCCAGGGAAACACGGATAAGTGATTCTAGGACCTCACTACTCCAAGTGTGGTTCATGGACCACATGGCTAGAAGCATGGCTATTACTTGGGAGTTTGTTAGATATGCAGTGTTTCAGGCCCTACACCAGGTCTCCTATATTTTAAGAAGCTGGTGATTCATATGCACATTTACATTTGAGAAGCATTGCTCTAATGCACAAGACAGTGTGAAGGGGGTGGATCATTTTACATTATTGCTTATTCTTCCATAACTCCTGAGACCTGAGTAGGATCAGAGCCACTGTCTGGTTGTACAGGTTGTGCACTGCACAAAGGTGTCTGGGTGAGGATAGGGCTGACATTCAACATCTACCCTGAAAGAAGGGATACATTTTTCTTAATCTACTTGCCAGGTTGTGGACACAGGGGCTATGACCACCCAAAAGATGTATTGTTCTAATTTGTACAAAAGCCATATGGCCTAGCCAGTGGCCTTGGATACAGTACAGTTCCACATCCCCTTATCTGCAATTTTGAAATCTATAAAACCCTGATAACCAAACACTTTTTCATAGATTTGCAGCCAGCTCACTTGGCAGCAAAACCTGACCTGCACTAACATGAGACTAATTATAATCTTTACTTATCCCACTTACTGTGAAAATTCATACATTTTTCCTGCAGAAAATACTAATATGTTTTCTTACAGGGTACAGCCCCTCCCCCTGCTGGAGTATTCGGTAACACAGACTATTTGCACAGCATTATTTTTCTAAAATTTGAAAAGTTCTGAATTCTAAAACACATCTGATCCAAGGCTTTTAGATAAGAACTGTAAACTTGTACTACCCCAGTTTTATAGATGGAGAAACTGAGGCTCAGAGAGGTTAAGTTCAAAGAGCCAAGGTTCAAACCCTGCACTCTTTCTGTATCCCACTAAAAAGCTTATTGAGTAAGACACCGATGGGTCCCTAGCCCAGCCCCTTCCCTCACAGACAATGTATCTTTTCAGACAGAAGCCTGGGTCAGAAGCACAAGGATCTGCCTTTTGTGTGGACCTCCCGTAATATTGTGCCAGTCCCTGCGCTTAAGCTGCACATTTCCAAACAAGCCTCTGGGTGTTCTGGCAGCACTTAGCCCAAAGCCAGGCACCCCGTGATGGAAGTATCCATCAACTTCAGCCTCCTTGGCAGACATAGGATTCCAGCAATATTGCACAAGAAAGAAAGCCACGAATTCTTCTTGGGTTTGTGATTGAGACGATACAAAATGAGAGCAAAACAGCAGGGAGGGTCTTCTGTTGTGCTGTCCTCATTCCACAGGCAGAGGTGTACAGTGGCCGCAGCAGGAGCCAGTGCCAACTGCTTCTTGAAAAGACATTTGTGTGCTTTGGAGAACACAGAGCCCGTCATCTCTTCAGAACCAAAGGTTGCTTCTGATTCCTCTGCCACTTCAACAAAGAATGTATTTTATTCTCCAATAACAGAAATAAACCTGGAGCTATAAATTATCAGCCAGCTCAGAGTCAGGGTGCTATCGTCTCTGAAATTTCGCAAACTCTAAAATTAAATCCATGTGATGTACTCACGTCTGTTATTCTTCACTTTTGAGTTTACACGTTGTGGTGCTGCCTTGACATGAACATTGGAAATATGGTGTCTTGTCTCCAAAATTAATGATTTTCCATTATCTGTTTAAATTCATTTAAGCTTTTATTTAAAAAGTGTGTTATTTCAAAAACCTTTCAAAATACGTCAGTGAATGATGAACTCCAAGGCATCTTCTCTTTCCATTGTGTATACGTGAATTACACATTTATGTGTATTTATCGCTTTATATTATTTTATATAACATTTACATATCTTCTCTGGAGAAGTGTTTATTGAACTATTTTGCCCAGTTAAAAACATTGGTTTGCTTGTCTTATCGAGTTGTAAGAATTCTTTATAAATTTTGTAGTAAAAGTCCTTTATCAGAAATGTTTGGCAAATATTTCCTCCCAGTCTGAGCCGGGCCTTTTCATTTTCTTAACAGTCCCTTTCAAACAGCAGAAATTTTTATTTTTGATGAAGTCCAACATTTCAATTTTTATTTGGTTGTGCCCCATTTAAGAAATCCTTCCCCAACCTGAAGTCTCCAAGATTTTCCCCCACGTTTTCTCATAGGAGTGTTATAGTTTCAGTTCTTATATTTAAATCTATATCCATGTAGAATTTGTTTTGTATATGGTATGAACAGCCATAGTTAAGACCACATAGACACCCCGTTTTTTGAGTGCCATGTGTTGAAAGAACTGTGTTTTTCTCACATTGGTGCCCTTGTCAAAAATCAAGTGACCACATTATGTGTGGGTATATTTCTGGACTCTCTATTCTGTTCTGTTGATCTATATGTCTATTCTCAAGCTGATATCACACCCACTTAATTACTGTAGTTTCATAGTAAGCCTTGAGATCATGTAGTGTGATTTCCTCCAATATACATTTATACATTTATTTATTCATGTATTTATTAATTTACTTTCTACATTGTACTGCCTATGACCTCCAATAAAAAGTTTAATAGAAGTGGTTAGGAAGAAAGCATTCAGTTTTTCAATATAAAGCATGAATGCAGCTGTAGGTCTTTTGCAGAGGCCCTTTATCGGCAAATTGAAGTGGCCAGTTTGCTGTTTTATTATGGATCTTGCATATATGTTCATGGGAAATATTGTCCTAAAATTTTCTTTTCTTGTAATATCTCCATCTGGTGTCAGGTAATTAATGCTGACCTCATAACACGACTTAGGAAGTATCCCTTCTTCTATTTTCTGGAAGAATCTATGCTATGCTCTTGTCATTTGTTTTTTATTGTCAGACGAGATCAGGCACGTTCAGGGTGGTATGGCCGGAGACTGTTTTTTATTGTCATATCTTTCTTTTTCTTCTCTTTCCCTTCCTTTTCTTGTATTTAATTTTTTTTAAAAAATGATTCCGTTTTTTTCCACCCTTGGCTTATTAGCTATTCCTTTGCTGGTTTGTTTTTAGTGATTGCCTTAGGATTTATAATATGCATCTTTAATCTTATAGTCTACTTCAAAAAATATTATACTATATGCACATGTAATATAAGATCCTCCTAACAGATTACTTTCTTTACTTTTTGCTATTGTCATACATTTTGTCCTGCCTGCTATAAACTATACAATGTATTATTATTCTTTTTGCTGTATCAGTCAATTATCCTTTAAAGAAACAAAAAGTGAGAAAAAAATTTAATACGAGGTCTGACAATTAAGTTTGTGAACTTGTTGCACTAATATTGCTAACCTTTCTTGATATCAGAGGGATTATTCATTATAAATTTGTACCAACTGGACAAACAGTTAACTAAGTTTACTATTTGGAAGTGCTGAAAAGGCTGCATGAAAAAGTTAGACGACCTGAACTTTTCATCAACAATTCATGGCTCTTGCATCACGACAATACATGGCCCTGTCTGTGAGGGAGTCTTTAGCCAGTAAACAAATAACTGTATTGGAACACCTTCCCTACTCACCTGATCTGGCCCCCAATGACTTCTTTCTTTACCCAAAGATAAAGGAAATATTGAAAGGAAGACATTTTGATGACATTCAGGACATTAAGGGTAATACGACGACAGCTCTGATGGACATTCCAGAAAAAGAGTTCCAAAATTGCTTTGAAGGGTAAACTAGGCACGAGTTTTGGTGCATAGCTTCCCAAGGGGAGTACTTCAAAGGTGACCATAGTGATATTCAGCGATGAGGCATGTAGCACTTTTTCTAGGATGAGTTCGTGAACTTAATTGTCAGACCTCATATTCACACATTTCTGACACTCATTGTTCTTTTGCATAATTACAAACATCTGGTCTCATTTTCTTTGAACCTGAAAAACTTCCTTAACATTTCTTGCACGGTGAACCTGCTGGCAATAAATTCTCTCATCTTTTGTTTCTCTAAAAAAAAACTCTTGATCAAATTTGAATACATGTGGCCATTACTTTTTAAATATTCTTTTCTGCCTCCACCCTTTCTAGGACTCCACTTGTATATAGGCCAGTTGATGTTCCATTCATCACTTATACTTTTGTTCATTTCTTTTTTTAGTTTTGAATAGTTTTATTGCTATGTCTTCAAGTTCACTGATTCTTAATTCTGCAATGTCTTTTCAGCTGTTAATCCCAGTGTAATTTTAATTTTAGATAGTATTTTTCATACTTACAAGGTCCATTTGGGTCTTTTTAAAATCTTTCATTTCTTCTTTCCTTATTTTTCTTTATATCCTGTGAGTGGATAAACACACACACACACACACATATACATACACACACACACACACACATAAAATTTTTTTAATGTTATCTGCTAATATGTCATTTTGGGGTCTGCTTCTGTTAACCGATTTTTCACATTTTCTTGCCTTTTTGTATGTCTATCTACATTTATTTTTATGCTGGCATTTTTAATTTTACATTGTCGAGTGCAGGTGCTCCTTGTATTCCTTTAAGGGATGTTGTACATTTTCTGGCAGACAGTTACTTTACTTGTGGATTAGATCAATCCTTCTGCAGTTAGTTTATACATTCATTTACGGTGGGTATAGAGTAGACTTCATTCTATAGCTAATTAAGCTCTGTGTGCAATGTGTGGCGTTTCTTAGAGCCCCGAATATTCAGTGAGATCTTTCGCTTTGTCTAGAGGCAACTCAAATCATCCCCTGGAATTATTTTTCATAGAGCTCCCCAGGAATTGTCCTTTCCTTGGAAATTGTTCTTGTCCCACCTTATGGGATTTTACTCTCTCTGTACATGCACTCATTTGTATTCAGTCAAAAATTCGAGAGTACCTCTATCTAAATTTCTGAAGCTCTTTCTTAGTGTAGCTTTCTTCACTCGGGTACCCTCCTCTGCCAATTCTAGCCACCTTGGCCTCTCAGAACTTCAGTCTACCTCCTCAACTCAGAAAGAATAGTGGACTGAGAATTACCTCCAGACAGAAAGCCTTGGCAATGGTGGACTGCACCTTAATTGTTCCCTGTTCTCAGGGCTCACAGTCTGTTTCTGCCTTTTGTCCAATGTCTGAAAATAGTTGTTTCCTCTCATTTGTCCATTTTCATGGAAAGGTAATTCAGGACAGTGTTTATCCTCATGGTCCTATGCAGAAGTCTGCTTCTTGTTTCAATAGCTGTAGCTAAGTCAACATTACATGGCTTACTTAATTAATCCCTTAACAGTGAAAATTTAGGTAATCCCTTAACACTAAGAACTCGAGTTTTTAAAAGATTATAAATAGTGCCAATATAAACACTGTTGTAAAAAAAACTTTATTTCCTTTAGAGGATATTTTCTTGAGATTTAGTAGCGTTATCAGAACAAAGGATATAAATAATTTTATAGCTCTGGTTGCAATCTTTTCTTATAGTCCCTAGAAAAATAAAACCCATTTACAGAATCACTAGGCACTGTAATATGAATACGTATTTCTCCTAATTGCCAGCATTGGACTTTTTCTTAATTTACTTTCATTAGTTGAAGCCACGAGTAATGGTGCCAAGAAGATAGCTCAATTTATTATTTTTTTCTTGTATGGCTGGGAAAATTGTACATTTTTCCCATCAGATAATTAAATGTCTGAATTTTGTAGTGTATAAACTATCTGTTCATCAACCTTGACAGTGTAGCAACAGGCATTATGATATTTATATTGTAGGACCTCATTATATTTTATAGAATAGTAAGCTATTATCTGTTGTGCTTTTCACATAGCTTAACCACCCTTTTTCAGTTTACGAATGACTTTCATTTTTAAGTGTGTCTCTTTAAGTAACAGATAGATTTTATTTTTAACTCTGTCGGTGGCTCCTTTTTACCCAGAAGATGTCATCTTTTTAACTTAAATACAAGTGATGCATTTATATTTTTTACCACTTCCTAAGTACATTTTTTACTGTTACAGTTCCTTGCTTTCTCTTTTCATTTGCATAGCTGCTGCAGTACCTTTTAATGTCTTGATTTTTCTTCACTCTGCACTCAGTCTACTGGACTTTAATTTCCACAGCCATGTCTGTGTTGTTGCCACCATATTCCTAATGTCTACCACTGCGCCTGGCATACTGAGTGACTCACTAAAAAAATGATTGGAATCCTACTATGAATGCTATTGAGACACGGTGAGGGCTTAAACCCAGTAATCTGAAATCTTTTTAAGAGGCAAGTTTGGATCTTGTGCGTCTCATATTTTTGTGGTCTGATTTATAGCTATTCATGTTCCTTCATTAACCATGCCCTCTGGGAATACACTAGGCAACTTGTCTTTCTAAAGGGCCTTCATCCGATTCAAATCTGCAATGCCCCTCATGAAAGTTCTTGCAGCTATGGGACTGGGGATTGACAAATTATTTCAATGTAATTCTTACAAGTCTTACAAACCTCCTTTAGGCTTCTAAAAGAAAGGTCAACTTAGTCTATGTTAAAGGTCACGTTAAAGGTCAACGTGGCAACCCTACATGAATACTCACGACCCCATTTCTGTTAGCTTTGTGCCAGTTTTCCCCTCTATAGTTTAAGGGGTAAATTTCAAATTTGTTTTGTAATCTCTCAATGTTTCCTTTTTTCTTAAATCCTTAAAAGAGCATTTTTTCCTTAAGGAATTTTTTTTTTTAACTGGGGAATATTGGAAGACCGTGTGTTTCTCCAGGGCCCATCAGCTCCAAGTCGTTGTCCTTCAATCTAGTTGTGGAGGGCGCAGCTCAGCTCCAAATCCAATTGCCATTTTCAGTCTTTAGTTGCAGGGGTGCAGCCCACCATCCCATGTGGGAATTGAACCAGCAACCTTGTTGCTGAGAGCTCACGCTCTAACCAACTGAGCCATCGGCTGCCCCAAAAGCATGTCTTTTGTTTGTTTTTTTTTTTTCCAGATCCTGCCTCAGCTTTATTGGTCCATGTTTTTAATTCTCACGTTTGAAACCTTGGCCAGCAGCTGTCCCTCTCTGAGCACTGTTCCTATAGGGATTTCTATGTCGTCCCCTCCTGATGACTGTATTGAGATTGCCATTCAGGTTCTTTAATGATTTCTGTTCACTCTGGTCTTTACTCTGGAGCCATAGACACTGTAGGATCTGCTTGTTCTACTTTATGGAGTACCTGCCAGGACTTTTGAGGCCTGTCTGTTTGGCTTGCGTTATACTGCCTGCTTTTGTGGTTGACTTTTGACTTATGTTGCCATCCAGGGGCACCTTTCACCCTTGAGGGGCTCTCTGTGCCGATGCAATCACCTTCATTTATACTTTGCATGAACTGCCAAATGCTGGGTTCAAATGCAATCCTGTGCAGATGCCCAGTTTGAAAAAGAGACGCACCCAGAGTTGCTTTGCTCTTGGGTGGTGGCGGTGGAAGGGGATCGAGGAGGCCTTCTCCACTACTTCATCCTCCAAGAGACCTCAAAACCCAAAGCTTCACCAGGAAGTTTTATTCAAGCTGCTCTCGTGTGTCAAACCCACCTCCCCTCCTCAGCGTCACTCCCTAGGCACACTTAGGAGCCCCATGCGTGCTCCACTTTTCTTTCTAACAACCATCATTTCTTATTTAATCTTTTACATTAACTCGTATCTTATCCTTTATGCTTCCTTGAGGGTCTTTGAAAATCTGGGCAGATTTGGTTAAAAAAAATTTTTTAAGACCTATTTACACTTAGGGATTGTGAAGAAGCCAGGAAAAAAGTGTTTGGGCTTTTAAAACCCAAACATATGGGCTTCCTTTTATTTATTAACAGCTTTTATACATTTTCAATATTATTCCTTAAAGCAGCTGTTTCTTTGGGCTGTCTTTCACACCTGTCACTTGAGATTTCCATTTGTTAATTTACAAATCTGAACTGGGAGTTCTAAAAGCAAAGCACAAGGTAATTTTACTGATTTTAAATTTTACTCACATATCTGAGAGTCACTTAGAAGCTCTGGGTCTACCCCGCTGGGGTCACAGAAAGACCACTGGTTTATTCTGCACCCCCTAAATACTGTTTCTGAGGTGTCAGAACTACTATAATACTTGCCAATCTTATATTAGTTATGTTTATAGGTTCTTCCTCCACTAGATTGTACAACCCTGAAGGGGACATTTTTCTCTATCCATTATTGTACTTAGTATGATACAAATCAATAACACGGGCTTGACTGGCATAATCAATTTATACTTTCAACAAGTTTTAAGAAAGTCTATAAACATATTAATTATCTGGTGTTGGGGAAAATATGACACAAACTGACTTAAAGAGGGAAAAGCAAGTAGGGATAATATTCCTTTTCCTGGATGGAAAAGTGTATAATATTGGCACTGGTCTCAAGGAGGGCACATTTTCAGATGACAAATAGCTCACCTGGTTAGTGAAATGGCAAAATAGCAAGGCTGACACACACTGATAGAACTTTGATATGGAAAATACAAAAGGGAAAAACATCCAAACCAAGTAGGCACCAGGGAGGCCTGGGATCATTATATAGTTGGAAGCCATTTTTCTCCATGTTTAGTTTTGACAAAAAGGATCCAACAGTGAATTTACCCTCACTGGTAAGCATGAGCAGCAACCCAGCACAACAGAGAGAGTTCTCCTCCTGCTGGGCCCTGGGCTCATGCATCCCCTTGTCTTGGTCACGTTAGGGCTGAGCGTCTCACCTAGAATGGGTCACTTAGGGGCTGGGGAGGGAGCTCTGACACAGTCAGCAGTAGTTGGCCAACAGGTTTATGTGGGTGTTATTTGGGATGCTGGACCAAGGCTCTAAGTAAACCCCCACCAGGCTTATCTTATCCACGCATTCATTCCACATGCATTTATTGAAACATTGAGGAATATCAAGATGGGTACATAACAATATTCAAGTTAGTCACAGATTATAGGATAATAGGAAAATATGGTTAGGACAGAACTCAGTCAGTATCTTGGGTGGAAATCATGTTCACACAATGATATGTTATTGCTCACATTGTCATTCTGTGATTGACTGTTATTTTTTGCTTCCCACTGTGGAAATAAGCCTCTTACAATATACGTATCACCCAAGATTCCAGAGAAACGACCTCCATCGAAAAGCCCAATTGCCCTAATTATTCTAAAGTGAAATCCATTAGTTAACAAAGGAAACCCATGCATGGTCTTACTCTTGAATATCAGCTGTTAAATTAATTAAACAAGAAAGCCATTAAACTGAAGTAGCTCTAATACCGTGGCAGCCTACATAAGCAAACCCAAATGTAAGCCTGTAAATGCCTCAAGACTATGAAATCTAAAAGCCAAGGACAACCAATTACAAACAGCCAACTAGCCTCTAAGCTATACCAATCAAATAATTTCCTTACTTTGCTTCTGCACCTTCTCTACATAAGTCTTTCCCCTGACTCCTGTGGGCAGAGCTCCCCTAACCACTTCTGGTTTGACACTGCCCAACTCACATAGATTTTTGCTCAAATAAACTCTTAAAATTTTTAATATGCATCAGTTTGTCTTTTAACAAAGCATACAGCCAGGAATCTCCAAATATTCGGGAAACCCATCCAAAGCAAAAGACAGCGCACAAAGAGAAAAAAATAAATCCAGAGGAAATAGAGAAGATTAAAACAAATAAACAAAAATACCAAGTACAGCTGGTATCTTCTAAGTGGTTAGAGAGGATATTGTATTCATAAGACAAGAAGTGCCAAGAACAAGGGACAAATAGTGAATAAAAAGAGCTCTTAGAAATTAAAAACAGGATAGCCAAAAGAAATTCAGCTGAAGGACAGGGAGATGAAGAAACCTCACAGAAAGAAGATTAAAAAAACCCCACAAAGATAGACAACAAGAAAGATGAGAGAGGTGGCTAATCTACCTAGGAGGTACAATTTCCAACTAATAGGAATTCCAGGAAGATAAAACAGTGACTAGGAAATTATCAAATAATAGTGGAAATTTTCCCAGAAGTAAAGGAGGGACTGACTCTACGTATTGAGCATAATGAAGAACAAAAACAAACAAACAAACAAAAACAAACAAAAACCCCTGCCACACCAAGAGGCATACCATTATAAAATTTCATAGCACCAACACCAAAAGCTTCTAGTAAAAGAAAATAAAGGCAGGTAGAAAAATAAAACTACCATGTAATGGGGATGGCAAGAAAAGAAAATTACAGTAAAATGGGGTGTCTTTTGATTGAAGCTGACATATTGAGCAATTGAATTTACTACCTCTTGTTCCTGTTGCGGGAGTGGAAGAGAGATCAAGGAGAGCTCCAAGTTTGGGGCCACAAGTGGAAGGAGAGGATTGTTGAGATGAGGAAGGCTATGAGAGGAGGCAGGGTTGAAGATCAGGAGTTTGGATTTAGACAAGTGAAATTTGTGACACCTGTATTAATTAGTTATTGCTCCATAATAAACTATCCCAAAACTTAGTGGCTGAAAGACACCAAACATTAATTATCTCACAGTTTCTGTGAATCAGAAATTGGAGTTTAGCTGGGTGCCTCTGGCTCAAGGACTCTCGTGAGGTTATAGTCAAGCTGTCGGCTGGGGCTGTGTTGTCATACGAGAGTTCAACTGAGATTGAGGGGATCTGCTTCCCAACTCACACCCATGGTGTTTGGCCGTCCTCGGCCCTCTCCACAGGGCTGCCTTACGACATCATGGCAGTTGGCTTTGCCCAGGTGAATGATCCAAGAGAGAGCTATAGAGAGTGAGCACCAACAGGGGAGCCACAGTCTTTTATTTATGTAACCTCAGAAGTGATATCCCCCTTTTTCTCCCTCCCCGGTCATCTTGATGGCTGCTCTCGGTTGGGGTCCATCCCGCTTCTAAGGCAGGAAGATGGTGGCCACAAAGAAGATAAAAAAGTTGCTGGAGTCGATCAATTCTAGGCTCCAACTTGTTAGGAAAAGTGGAAAGTACGTGCTGGGATACAAGCAGACTCTGAAAATGATCAGACAAGGCAAAGCGAAACTGGTCATCCTTGTGAACAACTGCCCAGCCTTGAGAAAATCTGAAATAGAGCACGACACCATGTTGGCCAAGACTGGGTCCATCACTACAGTGGCAAAAATATTGAGTTGGGCACAGCATGTGGCAAATACTACAGAGTACGCACACTGGCTGTCACTGATCCAGGTGATTCTGATATCATTAGAAGCATGCCAGAACAGACTGGTGAAAAGTAAATCACGCAAAATTTTTCTTTAATAAAACTGGCCAGAGCTCGGTTTAAAAAAAAAAAAAGTGATATCCCATCATGTCTGCCCTACTCTATTCATTATAAATGAGTCAATATGCCCAGTGTACCTGCATTCAAGCAAGGAGGATTACACAAAGACACGAATACCGGGAGGTGGGGTTCACTGGCTGTTCGTATGGCAAGGTCATGTGGGCAATTGGAACAAAACCTGAAATTTGAGGGCTAAAGCCAGCTAGGAAGTCATCATTGGGAAAGTATTTCTTACTGGATGTGAGGCATCTTAGACGAACTTTGGAAGAACTAGAGGAATCAACTCTGGGCTGAGTCTCCGGGAACACCTCCCAGAACCATGCTGCACCACCAGTCTGGTAAGGGACCTGCTGTGGCCCCTGCTGCTGCGGATTCCAGGGAAATGTTGCCTCTGCCTCCGTGAGTGCAGTGTGGATGCCAGGTGTTCTAGCAGTTTCCTCTAGGAACTAGCTTTGCTGTCAAAAATTCTCAAAGGAGCATATTCTGTCTATGTCCTACTTACATAGAATGGGAAATATGAATTGTACAACGTCTCTTATGGGAGGATGGAATTAATATCATGGAAAAGTATCCAAATGTAGAGAGTGTGTGAAAAATGTGAGGTATCTATAAAGGACTATTGTTCACCATGTTCTGGAAGGAACCAAGATAACGTAGCAGAAACTGAAGATCATAAAACAAATCTAAGAGCTATGGAGATATAGTATATCCATTAAAAACTCTAAGCTCTTAACCAAAAGAACTAGAAACAGTTTGTGATAAAGAGATGAATGCAGAAATTTGAATGTAATAAATTAGGTGGAACAAATAGATGAGAAAATCTCCCAGGGCACAGAACAAAAAGACAAAGACATGAAAAATCTGAGAAAAAAAAAGCTAATACACAATCTCAACCTAAAAGAGCCCATATTTAACTAAGACATCCTAAAAAGAGAAAATGGAAGGCATGAAATTATTATTATTATTATTATTATTATTTTTTAAAGTAATCTTACTGATTTCTTCTTACTATTTTTAAAAGATTTTATTATTGGGGAAGGGGAACAGGACTTTATTGGGGAATAGTGTATATTTCCAGGTCTTTTTCCAAGTCAGGTTGGTGTCCTTTCAATCTTAGTTGTGGAGGGCGCAGCTCAGCTCCAGGTCCAGTTGCTGTTGTTAGTTGCAGGGGACGCAGCCCACCATCCCTTGGTGGTAGTCAAACCAGCAACCTTGTGATTGAGAAGACGCGCTCCAACTAACTGAGCTATCTGGGAGCTCAGCGGCAGCTCAACTCAAGGTGCCGTGTTCAATCTTAGTTGCAGGGGGCGGAGCTCACCATCCCTTGCGGGACTCAAGGAATTGAACTGGCATCCTTGTGGTTGAGAGCCCACTGGCCCATGTGGGAATTGAACCGGCAGCTTTCGGTGTTAGGAACATGGAGCTCAAACCGCCTGAGCCACTGGGCTGGCCCCAAAATTATTTTTTTTTAAGTTTTTAATCCTCAGAACACCCAGGATAAATATAAAGATGATAATGATGATGAAATTGATTTTTTAATAAGGGCTAATACTCTCATAGTGCTTACTATGTATAAGCAGCTATTTTAATGACTTCACATATATAGAAAATTTAATCTTTACAATACTCCTATGAGTTAGTTATTATTATTATTACTACCATTTTCCAGATGAAAATACCAAGAAACGTACCCATGGGCACACAGCTAGCAGGTGGCAGAATTGGGATTCAAACCAGCAGTCTGACTTAGTACTCTTAACCAGTACTTCATATTTAGGGACACTAAATTCTAGAAGGCAATAGAGAAATGCCTGCAAAGTTCTTGAAGAAAAATGATTTTGAGCGTTGAATTACCCAAAATATATTAATCAAGTATTAGGGGAGTATAATAATACATTTTCAGACATGCAAAAACCCATATTCAGACATGCAAACATCTATATACTTTTTTCTGAAAACATAATTTAAGGACATACTGTGGCAAAAGGAAAAATAAATCCAAGAAAGACAATGACATAAACTCCAAAAACAGTGACACTAACTAAAGAATATAGCAAAAAGTAATCCCAGGATAACATCTATGTAAATGAGCCTAGAAAGCCAGTGTATGTTCGTGTGCTCAAAATATACTATAAAACAGCTGGAAGATATTAGTGGGAGCGTAAAATTTTTGTCCCCATTAACAAGAAAGAAAGAAGTTTTAAAACACAAGGGGGTGGGAATTAAAACTGTACAAGAATATTAATTCCAAAAGCAAAACAAACTAACCATAGCACGATTTAGAGTATTTGATGGAGTTTAAGGGAGGAGAATTGATTTGATTTTGACTTGGAATATCCCCTTTGACGACATGAGGTTGAAGGATTAGATTTCCCATTCTGTGCATACAGTCATCCTGCCCTGGTTCTTCAATGTTTGTTTAAGCATAATTTTCTAAACTCTCTTTTCCACTTAGAGAAACTTGACAAAATAACAACACAGTGAGCAAAGAGAGAGGGAAAGAGAGAGGGTGAAGTGGAAGAACATGAAGGGGTGCAAATTTCCTTATCTTACCTATGGGTAAATAAAGAAAAAATATCTGAAGATTATGGATGGAGAAATAGAAGTTTAAACATATTCCTTAAAGTTTTAAAAGCATCCAAAGTAAGCACCAGTCATGAAAAAAGTAAAACCAACAAAATGAGGAGGAGGGCGTCATAAAAGGAGATGGTGTAAAATAATTAAATTTTGCATTTTCCACATTGGTTATTAGTAGATATGGCTTAAAACCAAGAAATTATGAAGTAGAGGGGTAAGCATGTACAGGCACACCTCGTTTTATTGTGCTTCACAGATGTTGCGTTTTTTACAAATTGAAGGCAAGACCCTCCACCAGCAAAGAGATTATGATTCCCTTTAGGGTGCTACTTGCTTTCTTGTGGTGGCCTGGAACGGACCCCGCAGTATCTCTGAGGTGTGCCTGTAGTTTACAGTTATGGAGGTAACCGTGAAAGGACCTAGAGACTTACATTAGTCAAAAGGACTTACCTGTGAGCAGTTGGGCGAGGAATGGGGAACAAGACTTTATCTCCATAGTGTTTGAATGTTAATGTCCAGATGCATCTCGAAAGAATCCAGAAAGGGTGATGGTCCCACTCAAAAAACAGGGGAAATTTGGAACCACTGCCCACAACATCCACAAGCACTGGCCATCTTGCTCCCACTTCAGTACTGCTTTGAGGAAGACACTCAAGTCAAGAAGGTGTATTGTTCAGTGTGGAGCCAATTTGCATTCTTCTTCTTGTACAAGACAGGTAAGATGTCTGCGTCTTTGCCAGCCTGTGGATTAGGTCTGGAGAGAGACTGCACATAGACTCTGAGGCCATTTCCAAAGAGACTCCAGCTGGCACAGCAGGAAGCCAGCAGGGCTGTGTCAGTCTAGAGTGCATCTGAGAGGTGCTCTCCCACTGCTGGGTGGGACATATCATGGCACAGGCTCAGGGATGGAGCCCTGCTGTGGCCTCTCAAGCTTCTGCAGCTTTCGGACCTTTGGGAGTCAGTGCCTTTGTGTGGACCCCAGGGCGGGCAGGGCAGGTGCTGGCACTAACAGCCGTTAACATCCCTCACTCCTCTCCCCAAGTGGTGTCTCGAGTTTGAGTGTGAACAAGAAAATCCTGAGTTAAGTAAGGAGCCTGAGAGCACTATTGTTAAAGTGAGAGACCCCTAAAAATAATTGAGTGAGACTTGAAGAGGGAGCTCGAGGCTCTGTGATATGCAAATCGGGTAGATCAGGAGACACACAAGTACGGTAAACACACTGTTTATATTCACAGGTTGCTGAGGTCTGGGGAAACTTCAACTGTGTTCACCCAACTTTTGAATTATTATCATCATTATCATCTTATTCTGCAAAGACTCCGTATAATAGCCCTTGTGCTTTATCTCAGCCTCATTTTGAAAGCAAAATGTTTTTGGTATGTGTCTTATTCCAACTTCACGATTTGAGCCTTGCTATCCACAGTGTAGTGCACAAACCAGCAGCAACAGCAGCACCTGGGAACGTGTTAGGAATGCGAACCGTCAAGCCTTGCCCCGAACCTACTGAACCATAACCTACATTGTACCACCCCACCCCCACCCCTGTGAATTACATGCACATCAATGTTTGCGAGACCCTGCTTTTAAGGAGTAGTTCTTAACCTGGCTGCACTTTAGAATCACCTGGACAGCTGTGAAAACATTTGGATATGTGGACCCCACCTCAAGGCAATTATCCCAGAATCCCTGGGTGTAGAGCCAGGCAGCAGCCTATTTTAAAAGCTTCCAGGTGATTGACTCTATTGGTCAGCTAGCATTGAAAACCTTTGCTCAAAGGGTTGGTCTGATTAGATTCCAGGAAAGCTTTTATCATGACTGTCTTCTTTACAGATTCAAATATTCATCCCTTCTTCTCTCTACCATGGGCTTTCCCACTTCTGGCTCCCGTTTTCTCAATAAGTGATTTTTTTTTGTCCAGTGATTGACAGGAGTCAATCATGGAGGTAGATAAGGAGAAGTGAGCTCAGGTGATAAAATGGAGAATGAGGAGGCCAGCCCTGACACCAGCAAAATCTCGTCCAAGTGAAATAAGTGATAGGGAAAATTATGAATGACCTTGGTGGTTGCGCAGAAAAGCTCATTTATTGTGGTTGGGGGAAAAGGAAGCCATGGAAGTTTGGAGAGAGGTGGAGAGGGATATGACGACAGTTAAGCTTGGTAAACCGAATCTATCTGACAATACATATTTACCAACTTAAAACTAAACATTGAAATGATGACACTTAGGGCATTCTTCTCAGAAAGCTACTTACCAAGGTGTTTTCCATACAAATCTGCTAGGGAGCCAATAATGAAATCCAATAAAGTCTTGCTAATTACTTTCTCTAATGAATTGTGAGACTGACTAATCCTCAGTCCAGAGATTTGTATAGTCAATAACTGTGTTAAACAGCCTCAATTACTTACACATGGTGTCTAATTTTGGTGCTAATTGTATCCATTAACCCACACAGAATAGTTTTAAATTCCTGCAAGATGGTTAATGTGCTGATTCCTCTGAGGCCGCTAACCACATTTGCCTCTGCCCTGAAATTATTCAGCCTTCTGTATAAATAACAAAGAAACCTAAATTTCTTCCGCATGTGAAATGCTTCATAATATCTTGGAATTAAAATTTGAAAATCAACCCTACTGCTGTTTCCCCATCACAAGAGTGACTGGAAGATACACTAAGGAAAATTGAATAGGCTCCCATCGTTCAGGTCCCGTTGAAGAAGGACATTTGTCATTTGAGCTGATTGTTTCAGGAGTCAAGAGCTCCTCCAACTAAGCAAGTCACCTCCACTTACTCCACTAAATGGGCCCCAAATATTCCTATACTTAACTCTTTACTTTTGTGGGCATCTATTGTTAATAGACTTCAGGGCACCATCTTCCGATTTCTCTTTTTAAATTTTTTTTTATTTTCTAAGTGTCAAATTATTGTTTTTATTTTTTAAATTAATTTTTATTAAGTTTATTGGGGTGACATTGGTTAATAAAATCATATCGGTTTCAAGTGACATTTCAATGGATATGGTTGATATGGTTGGATCCAAAGGATGGCTGTCGTGCGGGGTCGCCTGCGGGGTCTCAACTCCCGCTCCCCACATAAGAACACAGGATGTGGCTAGGCCAAAAAGTAACACCCACGGAGCCATAGGTAGGGGAGTCATACCACTATATTCTTGCCAGCGGCTGGGTTGGACACACAGGAAGCAGGAGCCACACTGTCCGCAACCTGCTGTCCGCTTTTCTGCCAACCGACCGACTCCCTAGCTGCAATCCGCCGTGCTAACTGCACTCTGCTCTTGCTAGCTCAGCCACCATCTTCTTGCTAGCCCCTATTTTCTGCTAACGTAGCCACAGCAGTTATATTAGTGGCCAATGGCTCACTGGTTACAGCTGACGGCCAACTAGCCACAGCTGACGGCCACCCAATCACAGTTGATGGCCATTTACTACCTGAGCCAGCACCTTTCCACGTGAGGCCGAGAGCCTGGAAACTGCACTCCTGGCTCTGCCCCACAGTGGTATAGTCCAATAATCTGATTGGGAGTAGGACATAACATCACAACTGAAGTTGTATTTAATATGGTTTTTTTTGCACACCAGGGCTTAAAGAGATACCACTAAGCTACTAAGTCCTCCTCCCATCTTGCAAATTTCACAGCCTGTGGGCTACGTACAGGTGGCTGTATAATACTCAAGAGAACAAGTCAGAATATATTTCACCCAATATATATGTCTGATAGAGGTTTGGAGACCTAAGACATGCAATGAGGTGCTCTTGTCCCATATGCTCATGGCCATTTCATACAGAAGGTATCACATGCTCATCTTAAAAGGATGCAGGAAATCCTTAAATCGCTATCCTGTGACAATGCCAATTAATTTAATGTTAGCAGTAATGACAGTGACAGACAATAGCCTGAGCGATGAGTATACTACATGTAAGATACCCTCTGTCATACCGCTAGAGCCAAGTGAAAACTCCAATTGCAAATCTCATTGAAAACCCCCTTTAGCACACATACTTTTGGAAGGCCAGGATTGCTTTTTTATGTAGGACATACAGCTTTTACAAAATTAACACAATAATAATACATGTTTATGGCAGAACATTTTAGAAATATAGAGAAGCATGACATGAAGAGAAAAGAAAATCATCTAAAACCTCACCGTTAGATAACCAATGTTATTATTTGGATGGTTTTCCTTCCGATCTTTTAAAAATGCAGTTACCCGTCACACACGTATTTCTTACCTTTCCTCCCACTCCCTCCCCCTAGTCGTTCAGTTCAAAGTCACTGTGGTGGCCCTGTGGTAGGCGCCTTCTCATTTCTGTCCCCAGAGCATGTCCCCGCTAGCCTTCGGGAAGGGGAAAGTTGGGGCCTTCACTGGACGCCCCCCAGTGTTCAGTGGTCCACAATGAGGGGGCTCCATGCTTCACACAAGGTAGGATAGGAGGCTAGCCTCTCCAATGACCCTTTCCCTGAACCACAGGAGACTGGAAGTCTTTTAATGAATGATTCAAATGTTGTTAATAGAGTCGATGGAATTGTAATAGCTATATACAATATCAGAGGGGCAATTGATTGGGGGAGGGGGTTATCACTTTGTGAGGGGTGAAAGGTCTAACTAGTGCATTGTTTTGTACACCTAAAGCTAACTTAAAAAGTTGTTACAAAGTCATACTGAACCGGGAGGGGGACAGGAGCTGATTAGCTGCACCCTTGGCCGACTGTACTCATACTATCGCTTTCGCCTTCTGTACTAGGGTCATGAGGTGCCCAGGCCCCACAGCTGACTCAGCAGAGTCGCAGTGTCAGTGTTTTTTTTTAGGCACTCAGGTGACTCCAATGTGAGGTAGTGATAAATGCTGGCTAGGCCTTCAGGGCTGTGCCACGTGGACCTCACTTATACCCGAATTCTTCCCATTTTCCCCTTTTCCCCTTGGTCTGCCCAACCTGCTCCTTTTCCCTTGAGCAAACTGCCACACATCCTGGTAGAAATAACAGGCTCTCCAAGTCCTACTCCTGTCGTGCAAATTTCACAGCCTGTGGACTCCTTCAGTTGACTCCATCAGGGGCAGCAGGGAGCACGGATCTTAGTGACCGCTGACTCAAGTTTGTGTGGGTTGAGATGGAGACCCCTGAGGGTATGAATGCAGTTGAGTTCTGATGCTGTTTTCCTAAAATAAGATCTGAAATGATAGACCTGACCTTAGCGGAGATTAATTTCCTTCCTAAGGTATGTACTCCTCCTTACCTGCGTTGTGTTAGTTTCCTTGCATTAACTTACTAGGAAAATTGAGAAACCGCAGTGGCTTCTTTGTTTCAGGCAATCCACAGTAAGATCAAACTGCATATATCCTGATTTTTTTCACTTATATTGTGACAAATTCCCCCGTGATTAAATTCTTTTGGAAAATATGCTAGCAGATGATAGGCATTTCACATATATTTTGCAAATTATTGCCATAATGTTTAAACCATTCCTCTCTTGTTGGACATTTAGTTGTTTCACAGTTTTCACTCCTATTAATAATTGCTATGAACTTTCTCGTATGTAAAACTTTCACCCTCTCACTGATTATTTACTATGAACTGCAAGTCCCTTGTTTCGTCCTTTGAATTCTCCTCAGCGCGAAGAGCAGAAGTGGTTTCACATATGGCACTTAATATAAACTCATGAACGTCATTCACGGTTTAGATCAGCTTTCACTGGGGCCTACAAAACCTGCCCCTTACTATTCAGCTGTATGAAATCACCAGATCGTGCCAAGTCCAATGAGCATCTGTCACGAGCTATCCCTTCTATAAACAGGCATTTCATCTTTTGTTATACTCAACTCCTGAAATGCTATGAGCAGAAACCAGGCCCTAGAGAATCAAAACACAAGGAATCGTTTTCTCAAAAACACTTTGCAATGCTTCTATCACACATTTACTTATAGCTAAGGCAACAAAGTCCCCTATTCAAATGATGTCCTTTCAAGAGGAACTATTTAACAAATCTTAGGCAGTGCTAAGTTTAAACTACCTTCCTGGTGCTGATGTATACCGTCAGATACAGACCATAATCTCAAGTCCAGATTTGACAGTCAGGTACAAACAGCACACAGGCACACACACACAGGCACACACACACAAACCTGTGTACCCACACACTCACACTCCATGTATGATGGTCACACCCCAACATGAGAATCATTTGTTGATTCACCACGACAAGCAGACCACCGAGAGAGGAGACCTACATCCCAAAGCTACCTGACTACTGCTTTTGGAGGTGACGTGAGGGATCTCCTGGAAATCACTTTTAAAGACTTTAGTTTTACTATTGCAAGTGAAGCAGGCTCAGCCCACATGGGACTTTACCATGTGCCCAGCTCTGGGCCCAGAGTTGCTCATGGAACACACGTTAACCAAGATTTAGATTGAATCTATGTACTTTTCATTTCCATGGGGCTTTCTGGAGCTATTTCTGGTCTCTGTGGTTTTAGCCAACAAAAACTCTCATTTTGATATGAGGGGAAAAGAGATTTGGCTAAATTCAGTCTAAAGATATCCTGCTTCCTAAACAATCTAGAGGTGTCAGAGAGTTACCATTCATAACATTATTGTAGTGTTTTTTGCTCATGTTCTCTCTGTGTGTGTGTGTGTGTGTGTGTGTGTGTGTGTGTGTGTGTGTGTGTGTGCAGGCTACTTTCAGACTCTTATTCTCTTTATCTTGTATAAGTTTGGAACTTTCACTTCACCCAAAAGTGTCTGGTTACAGTACTGCATAAAGTATAAGGCAAAGGTTGTTTCCTGACCTATTCTTAGCAGTTGATAAAATAACCTTTCAGGTCATCTTCCCTCTGATGTGCAGACTGGCTTGGTGTATGCCCCAGAGATGACAATCATCCCCTCTGCCTACTTCCCTTTGTTCGAGGAAGAGGCCATCCAATTACCATGTGATCCCTGCCCTGACTTGGCCTCGGCTGATTGAACGTCAGACCGAACATGAGTCAATTCGATTTTCTGCCTGGAGGAGTTGGAGTTGGTAACTATGTGACAGAATTGGCTAGCTGTATGGCTCTCTCTTTCCTGTGTTTCCCTAATAGCTTCAGCACATCAGCCTTCCTCTAATATACAAATAAAATGTTGTGAATGCTGTCATGGAGAAAAATGCCATGTGTTCAACCAAATTGCATTTCCTTTTCTTCTTCTTGGGCACACAGGAAGACCATATTTCCCAGCCTGCCTTGCAGTGAAGGTGGGGCCATAGGTCGAAGTGATGTAAGCCACTTCCACCTCTGGTCCTTAAAAACGCACAATTCCACAGTCTTCTCTTTCTCTTCTGCAGTGATAGTAGAGGCCACGTGTTCAAGATGGTGCAGCTATAAGATGGAAGAGATACACAAATGCAGAGGGCCAACTCTATGCATTGTTCTACACCATTTTATATAAAGAACTTGAGTATCCACTCTTGTCTGCTCTTGGTGGGGGCATTAAAACAAGACATTTCTATTTTTATTTGTCATTTCTCTGGACTTGGTGAGAGGGGGTGAGAGTTCAGTGTTTGCCATTCTGCCACCTTGAAACTGGTTTACCCACTAAAATGTGGAAACAAGAGAGACATTTCTTGATTTTCTTTTCTCCTTAATAGTAATTTTTCCTTCCTCTAACCAGCCCAATGCCCCTTGCAAGAACAGTACGTATGGACTGGCAATTTAGTTTCCCAAATCTCAGTTGTATCCATGAAGGTTTTCCAAATATACAAATAATTTTTTTCTGCCTTTGGTTTCTCAAAAATTCTTTGACATTACAATAAAACAAAAAAAGTCTACCAAATGTCTCCACTGAAGACCATACCTCTTGTCTCAATGGTAAGTCTACATAATACCAATCACATATTCATATCGATCGTGAATACCTGAGTTCAGGAAAATGGAGAGTGTGTGCATAACCCTCGGAGCTGATGCTTGAAGAGCAGCTCTCTGTGCTGGAGTGGGCATTTCTGGTTGCCCTACTGATTGTCCGAGCCCCATAGGAAAGAAACTGCTTTGCTTTTCTGATGCTTTTCTCACAGATATTTCACACTCTGTAATCCTTGCTTCTACATGTGCCATTTTCATCTCGTAGAAATAGTTTGGAGCAAGACAGAAAAACTAATATTTGTCAAATACATCCCCCTGCCTGTTCCATGTACTTTATCTCATTTAGTTTTCCCAACCACCTCGTGAGATTGGAATTACTACCCTGCATCTTATAAGTGGGAAATCTGAATCTTGGAGGTGAAATGACCTGCCCAAGCCTGGGTGGCTCAGTAAGGATCGGGGGCAGGATTCAAACCCAAGGGCAACGTCCATGCCATTAGAATCACTCCACTGAAAAGTGGATATATTTCACTGAAAATATTGTGGAAGACATGTTCTCATAATAATTACTATTCATTAGCTCTTAAAATATACATATCTTGTCGTTTAACCACAGCATATCTTTCCTCACCTGCAAGAATAAAAGGGAGAGTCACATTTTAAAGACATATTAAGTGATCATTACTAAACAGAACAGTCATTTGTTTACGAGTCTGAATGATGATTAAATGCTAATTAGAGATGGGGAATCTATTGTCTAGAAAAGTAACAATTATGAAGTATTTAAAAAATAAATATAAAAGTAACATGTTCATTGTTGAAAATTTGGACAATACAGGATAGTTTCAAGAAGAAAAAATATCTATGATCACATTATCCAGAGTGGAAAAAAACATTTAAAATATTTTGATGATTTTTAAAACTGGAACCATTTTGCATATTGTTTTGTACATGGTGCTTTTCACACACTGTGATGAATATTGTTCTAACTCATCCAAAAAATTTTAAACTATGAATTCACTGATTGTGTAATATAATATTACATATATACTATATTTAGTACTTTTTAATGAAAATTTTCAAGCTTGAAATTACTACAATGTATATTCTGATTATTACATTAGAACAGATTTCTAGAAGTGGGATCAGGTCAAAGAATATATTTTTCAAGTAAAATTTTTAAATTATTTTTTGAACAAGTAATACATGTACATGGTTCAAAAATTAGAATGACCTCAGAAGCCCACACTGACACATCTTGGTCCCCTCCCTGCCTCCCTGGATCTTACTGCTGTTTGTCCTCTCTAGGTAACATTTTTTTTGTTTTAAGTTTCTTGTTTTTCCTTCCAGTGTTTCTTTCACAAATTCCTTCATTCTTGCGAAAAGGGAGGATATTTTTACACACAGTTCTTGCTCTTGTGTAAAATGCCTTGCTCTTTTCACCTCATTATATACCCTGGAGATCTCCCCATGTCACTTTGTAGAAATATTTCTTGTTCCTTTTGTCTCCCAATTGCATTATGTTCCTTGGGGTGGATGAACCACAGTTTACTCCACGAGGCTTCCAGAGTTGTTTTCTTATCTTCTTCTATTACAAACGAAGCTATAATAAATAACCTTGAAGTACATCATTACATCATGTTGGGATAGATTCCAAAACGTTGGACATATAGATTCCAAAAAGTTGGACATAGGGTGCCCCCTAGGGTGGGCAGGCTCCAGGCAAATATTTCTTGCAGGGCCCGTGTCCTCATAAGCAATGTGATTTTAAAATGTTTTCCAAAAAACCTTGGGCCCACGTGAGTTATAGGGATTTATCAGTGAAAATGTAGTATAACGAGTAGAAAAGAGGTACTTATGCATTTGTTGATTGTCCAATGAATGTAAACAAAGATTCTATATAGTGTCCAGGCGTCATCTTTTTGTATTCTTTACTGTCAAATGTGCCTGGCTAATTTCTCCCACTGTTAAGATAAATGTAGCAAAGCTATTGCAACACTCTGTCTCTTCAGAACCTATTTGTATGAAACAGCATAGATTTTCTGCCTTTCCCTAGTAACATTTAGTTAATGCTGCTTATATCCTTCCCCATGTTACTACATCGTCCATCTTGCCCACAGTGAATCCTGGTTTCCAGTGACTTTCTCAAAGGTTGTCACTCTGCTTTGTCATGGGAGCCACAAACGCTAGTCTTACTCGACGTATGTAAGAAAATGTGAGGATAATTGGTTTTCTGATCATGTTAACTTTACCATTTGGAATTTCATGGTTTAAGTGTAGAACAACACACCCTCCAACCACATCTTCTGTTGAACTTTAAGGTGGTGGTTACTGCATTTCTCGATGTGACTTCTTTTAGTGTTGATTGAACCCGGACAAAGATTCAAATGTTAACCAGGCTCCGGACACTTCTAGGTCCATCTGTGCACTTCCCTGTAAAACCCACTTTTAGCAAGAACCCTGCTAAGTCACTTTAACCAGAACCTTCCACCCTTGAGCCTGATCACCCTCAATATCTGATCATCTTCCTCACCCTTCATCTGCCACCCCCCAACGAGGTCTGATCACCCTGGCCTGTCTTTAGTAAAGAATCCTGTTAGGTAAGTTTAGCCAGAATCATCCTTACCCCTGATCTTTCCTCATAATAATTTCCTATCCACTCACCTCCACCCTGATACTTGGCTGTCATCCCCAATGGCCCATGCTATATTCGGAGTTGAGCCCCATGTCTCTCCCCTGCTGCAAAATTCTACTGCAGTGGTCCTTATACCTAGCGTGATGCTCCCAAATAAAGTCCACCTTACCATCTTTAACAGGGATCATTGAATGTTTTTCTTTTTTCTTTTCCAAGTCAAGTCGTTGTCCTTTCAATCTTAGTCATGGAGGGCGCGGCTCAGCTCCAGGTCCAGTTGCCATTTCTAGTTGCAGGGGGCACAGCCCACCATCCCTAGTGGGAGTCGAGGAATCCAACTGTCAACCTTGTTGTTGAGAGGACGAGCCCCAACCAACTGAGCCATCCGGGAGCTCAGCGGCAGCTCAGCTCAAGGTGCCCTGTTCAATCTTAGTTGCAGGGGGCACAGCCCACCATCCCTTGTGGGAGTCGAGGAATCCAACTGGCAACCTTGTGGTTGAGAGCCCACTGGCAGCCTTCGGAGTTAGGAGCCTTCGGAGTTAGGAGCATGGAGCATGGAGCTCTAACCACCTGAGCCACTGGGCTGGCCCCTGAATGTTTTTCTTTAACAACCAGCCGCTGCCTACCACCGCCACGGTGGGGAGTCTAGGCGAGGGCCCAGGAGCAGAGTGAGAAGAATGGTTCCGTCCACACAATGAATGGCTGTTCCTTGTCCAGGGTAATTTAAGACTGACCTGGAAGGCCACAGGATCACCACATCAACTGGAGGCAGGAGAGGACATCAACCAGTAGGAGAGCAGTGGAAAGAAGAGATGAAAGAAGTGGCCACCCCGAGAGTGCTGCTTGTGGTAAGGGGCACACAGGGCACAGGGTCCCTGCCACCACCCTGCCACACTTGGATGCTCTAGCCCAGAGCCAGTGCCACCCTCAGAATGCTGACAAAAGAGATCTGTGACTTGAGTCCAAGGGTCAACTGTGCACTGTCAGTGGCCTAGAGCTCCGAACTGAGGTGAGAATCACCCCAAATCCACATGTCACTACCATTTTGGCAGCCCATTATCTTTCTGGACAGTGAGAATGATCAGCTCACCACTCGTCTTCTTGGAACTGGGGCCCGTCAGAGAGTCCTGGGACTATCCCATAGGCAGGAGTCTTCCTAGGGGCATCTGGTTGACCCCACACAAGGAGCTCTCCCTGAAGGGGATAAACAGGAACTGGGGTCGCCAGCTTGGTTGGTCCCAGGCATTGGACAGTGACTTACAAGAACTGTGAGGTAGTTGCTTCATGCAAATGGGACCCATACAGGACCAGTTTCAGGTTGGGACACCCTGCCTGGATGGCACTGCTGATCTTGGTTAGTCCCAGGTACCTGAGGGAGACTTAGAAATAAAACGTGAGTAATTCACTCTAAAACGGGGGTGGGTGAACTTTTTGGGTATAAGTAGGCCAGATAGTAAATACTTTAGGCTTTGTAGGCTATATGGTCTCTTTCACAGCTACTCAATTCTGCTCTTGTAGAGGGAAAGCAGCCAAAGACAGTATGTAAACAAATGGGAAGAGATGTATTTCTAATAAAACTTTATTTACAAAAACAGGCAGTGAACTGGCATTAGCCCGCTGACCATAGTTTCCCAACCATTGCATGTGACAGAGGGCCCCAGAGCAGACGCCTCACTTGCCTGGGTCTAATGGTGGTGATAGTGGGACTACAGGATCAAATGACAAGGGCCTCTATAATTTTGGTCGACATGGCCTGGTTCCCCTTTACAGACCTCTATCATGGTAAATTTAACACTTGCCACCAGCAATTTTTTCTGTTTCCTTACAGCCTTGCCAAAAAAAATGTTTTATCCGATTTTGAATTTTTTCCAGTTTGATAGGTGAGAAATGGTATCTCAGTGTGATTTTAATTAGCATTTCTTTCAATTTGTGTGAAACCAAGCTTTTTTTTAAATTTTTTTATTTTTATTTTAATGAACCACCTGTCTTTGGCTATTTTACTATTTTGTTGTTGGTCTTTTTTTTCCCTGATTTATAGAAGTTCTTTACATATTAAGATCAGCCCTTAATGTACTCTGACATTGCTGGATATAGTGGTCCATACGTGTTAATTAGGTAACAGTGGTTAATAGTGTTATTCAGATATTTGAGATACCTACCAGTCCCTGGAGTGGAGTTGTCCAGCAGGCATTTGTAACTCAGGTGAGAGGCCTGGACTGGAGAAATGAATTTGGAAAGAATCGGTATAAATGGCATTGAAAACAATGAGACAGGTGAGGTCACCTAGGGAGAAAAAGTAGATAGAGAAGAGATGGTAAAAACTGAGCTGTAGGGCATTTCAAAATTTAGAGATTGAGGAGGAACAATCAGGAAGACAGAGAAGGGGCTTCCAGGGGTGTAGAAAAGAAAGCAAAAGGCAGATTCTGGCCAAGTGAAGAAAGCATTTTCAGGAGGAAGGAGACTCTGTCAAATACTTTTAGAGACTGAGTAAGATGAGAATTCATATTGAGAATTAGTCACTGGATTTGGTGACAGGGAGACTGTTGGTGATATTGACAGAAATTATTTCAGTTGAGTGGTGGGGACAAAAGCCTGATCTCCCAGAGAGAAGTGACTAAAGAAACACAGTCGGCTGCTGGACAGTAGAGGGATAACTTGATGTCTGAGGTTATAAATTTAAAGATCTGTCTGAGCAGTCATAGCACAGGCAGAGAGCTGTATTTAACCAGAGCTGTCAAGGAAGTATGAAATAGGTGGCAGTTCAGGGTGTATGGATTGATGGACCCAGGAATCTAAGCTGAAAAATGAGGAGAGTACTCAACAGTGAAAAAATGATAAAGCAAAGGATTGGAGGTCTAGGAATGGCCAAAGCCCAATTTATTATACTCATAAATACAATGTATATACATAGATCACCCTAGTGTCTTCTAGGTGAATTCCACACAGGCTCAATGTATATTTAGTTTATCAAGAAGTAAGTACAATAAGGCTGGGTAAATATTTGTTAAATTTTATTCTTATTTGAGTTTACAACAATTCAAAGATGAAAGATGCCCATTATAAATGGGTACACTATATTGTTTATTATAAGGCAAGGAAGCCCAATTACCGAAAGACTTAAAAATGTACTTCATTTGGCTACATCACTGATAGACTATGATGTGGAATTTTTGGTGTTTTCCAGAAGCTTCATTACCCTAAGTTTCCATTTTATTGTGTTCTAAGACATTTTATTTTTTAAAGGAAAAAATGATTGGTGGACAAGAATGAAAAATATGTTTTAAAAAATTATCTGTGTATAAATAAAGTGTCTAATAGATTAGTGAAAGGAAGAAGTTTGGAAAGCAGCAATTTTTAGACTGTATAAAAATATTGTGAATTCACATTCTGTAAGACATAATAAACGGGTTTTGTGGGTAAATAAAAGAAGTTATCTTATCCGTTGCATACTTATATGTAAAGGTTTTCAAAAGAACCAGTACAAAATTTTAAAGGAGTCTATATCCCTTTTATAAGTCAATTCAGCTAACCAGTGACTGATTCTTCCATGTCTATTTTTTTTATTCCTATTACATGCCTTTTAGACATTTTGTTGCTGTAACCAAGATTAGGTAGCAAAAGAGAGACAACTCACATCAGTTATCCTAGTTATTTATCAGCATTGATAGAAAATGACTAGTTCTGGGAAGGGTACAAATATTCTATGAAATAAGGCATTGTTCTTTATTCTAACATTTTCATTTATCTGTGTTTTCCTTGGTCTTAGGAACATGAATAATTTAGAGTTGGTTATACTAACCATTAAGATACATTAAACGGACGTTTCCTTGTCTGAAATCGAAAGGATATAGCACTACTCTGTTCGACTTTAGAAAATCCTATTTCTCCAGTTGATTTCCTATCAGATAATTAGGTAGGTGCTTCTGGTACATTTGGTGGTTCACAGAAAGAGTGCTGGCTTAGGTGAGCGGAAACCTGGAATTTAGTCACAATTTGGTCACTTTGAAGCTGTGCAATCTTAAAAATGTAACTTCTCTAGTTTCAGTTTCTAATGTTGTTAAATAAAGATAGAAATATCTACCTGACCTATTTCACAGGTACTGTTGTAGGAACTAAATAATAGGGTATTTGAATATGCATTAGATTATCTAATGCACTAGAATAAAGTTATTGATAAATGCTTTTAAAATGTGGTTTGCTGTGCACTATTTTATGTTAAAAAAAATCAAAAAAACTATTTTATGTTTACAATAAAATCAAATAAATTATTTATGGATTTTTAAAATAAAATATCTTTGCAGATAAATATTCATCAACTTAACTTAATCATTCTTTCTCTCATAAGAATGTTCACTATGTGACATTATAACTCTCCAAAGGAGAAATTCTATAATTAGTTCAGCTCTCTGCCTTAGAAGCTTCATTAAAAGGCAGAAGAATGAGATAATTAAAGTTTTAAAATAAGCAAAAAAATATATAACTCTAAACCACAGTCCCCTTATTTTTAAAGAGTTTAATAGGAACACTTCCCCTAATATATTTATAAACAACCTACTATTTATATAATGTTAACACTAACTCACAACTTAAACCAAGATGATCCAAGTTAATATGCATTTTTCTTCTCCTATCAGTTAAATTATTAAATATCTGGTCTTAAGAGACTTCATTGCATTTTTAAAAAATGGACTATGTGTAATATAAAAACGCTTACCTATTGAATAACTAAGGTGTGGTCAAGTGTCCGGAATATTGATCAGCGTTTTAGAAAAATATTTAAGAGACACAGCAATGTATATGATAGAGTCCCATGTAGAAATAAGCCTATGCAAACAGGTGATATGTACAGGCATGAACAATCATTGAAGTAACCCACCATTTTCTCTTTTTAAATGATAAACCTAATTTGTTTGTTCTTCAGAAGAGCAAATGAATCGCTCATTCTAAATCTTATAATATCTTGGTTATACTAAATGGTACAGTTTTTTAAATAAGAAATTATTAATTATAATGTAGGTAAGAAATACTAAATTCTGGGTAGTAGCAAAATTTTTGGACCAAATGACAAAAGCCTTTCAATAAAATGTTTAAGAATAACTATATAATATTAATATTCTAATAGCACTGTTATTTTTGCTATCAGTTCTCCATCAAAAGCTTCTCTCTCTCTCTCTCTCTCTCTCTCGCACACACACACACAAACATATACTATCTCATACCATATTGTCTCTATAAATGCATCTTCTGTTTTTGACTATCAAGTCTTTTAAAAAGATCAACATTCTTTCAACAAATCAAAGATAAAAAATGACCCATTGCTTTCATTAAAGATCTCTCAAGGTCATTCTGCAGAGTTGAAATTAAATTAGCATTGGCACAGGGAAATTCACAGAAGCAGGTAAAAGTGAATTTATCTTAGGCTCAGCAAAATATATTTAGGTCAGGTTAGGAGCAAGTAATGGGCAAATTTACCCTCAGCTAGCAGAGAGGTAGGTATAATTAAAACTATTAAAAGTTTTGTTGGGCCCCTTTCATTTTCTAGTATGCTTTGCGGTACAACACATTTGTGAGACAAGAAAGGCTAAACTAGAATTGTTTCCTCTAAACTGGCATTATAAGTCAAGCAATAATAAAGTACATTTCTGCAATGTCTGTGGTTTTAAAATTATTCATTGTAAACATCCTATATTCTTTCCTATTTATTTCAGAGCTTGAGCTTGTATCTAGGTCTATGCCAAATTATCATTTATTCTATGAACAGCAGCACAAACACTGTTCACTCTGGTTTCAACACCAAGTCCTTTAAAAAATGTTAAGGCCATTTAATTGAATCAGGGCCAACTGAAGATTACCCTGGCAGAAGTCAAACTACTGATTTAAGATTTCTGAAAAAGAGCCGTAAGTGGCTGTCTTGTGTTTTCCTCCTTGGTAACTTGAGAGTAGTTTGTAGGATTTATTAGTCTCCAACATCTCCATCTCGATCTCCAATGAGCCAAAGAAAATGAAAACTTAAGGCTAACAATGCTGTCCCGAGCAGATCACCCAAAGCCGTCAGGTAGGGGATGGAGAAACTATCCGGGTCCTTTCCTTTCCTCCAGAAGTGATGGACCATCCAGTCGGCGATCCACAGTAAGGTAAATACCTAGAAGAGAACACCAGAGATTACTCCTGTCACCTGGACACTGGACATTCCTGGCCTGGTAAACAGGGCCATAAGCTTAAACCACTATTTGCTGCAAGTTAACAGCAGGCATCTAAGTCAACTCTGTACTACTGGAGTAAGTAGAGATTCAACAAAGACTTGGGCTGATTGAGTGAGTAATGTGTGCAGGATGAAACAACAGTTTCAAAGAGAATGAGGCTTTAAGACTGGAAAAAATACACACAAGTGAATATTATATATGTATTATAATATCACATACTTGTATAAATTTATATAATATATGACATACACTGATACACATAGTTTACTAATTCCTTGTATAACATCTGCATTGAATGGGAGATTCGTCTAGAGCAGGAGTTGGCAAACTAGAGCCTGTGGGTCAAATTCAACTGGCTGCCTATTTTTATAAATAAAACTTTATTGGAACACAATACTACCATTTGTTTACTCATTGTCTATTTAGTCTACTATTTAATCCTCAGAACATTCTCATGAAATAGGTGCTATTACTATCACTCTTGTCCATTTGGAGAAATTGAGTCAGAGAGGCACCTGCTTTGGTGCTACAATGACAAAACTACCGTGTTTCCTGGAAAATAAGACCTAGCCGGACCATCAGCTCTAATGCGTCTTTTGGAGCAAAAATTAATATAAGTCCAGGCATTATATTATATTACATTACATTACATTACATTACATTACATTATATTATATTATATTATACCTGGTCTGATATTATAGTAAAAAAAGACCGGGTCTTAAATTAATTTTTGCTCCAAAAGATGCATTAGAGCTGATGGTCCGGCTAGGTTTTATTTTCAGGGAAACACGGTATGTAGTTGTGACAGAGACCACACGGTCCACAAAACCTGAGATATTTGCTCTCTGAACTTTTACAGAAAAGATATGCTGACCCCTACTCAGGAGAAAATGCTGACTCATATACAAAGAAATAATATGGCATCCTTACCTCATATCCCCATATCAATTCTAGGTAAAGACCCAAGTATAAAAATAAATACTTAAAAAGTTTTATAAGAGAATGTCTTTATGACCTTGATGTAGGGAATGATTTCATAACTAAAAGGCACAATTAAAGGAACAGTTTATAAACTACATTAAAGATTTCTGTGGTTCAAAAAAATACCATAAATTAAGTTAAAAATCATACAACAGACTTGGAAAAAAATCTGCATTGCATATAACTGACAAAAAATTAGTATTCAGAATATTTAGAAAGAATATACAGAGCACTCCTACAGTTCATAAGAAAAAGAAATAATCCAATAGAATAGAAAAGGACTCTAAAGCCCCAATAAACAGATGAAAAGATGCTCAACCTCACTAATAACACAGGAATGCCAATTACAACCACGTTCAACTCCATTTCATACCCATCTGACTGGCAAAAATCAACTTTTAAACAATAATAATAACAAACATTGTTTTTGAAACGGTCTGTTATGGGGCCATGCAGTGTTCAAAGCAGTTCACATATATGAAGTGAGTGAATTCTTCAAATATATCTATTATGTGATATGCTGTGGATTATTACTACCCCTTTGGGACATATGAAAAAGAGCCAAGGCTCTTGAGGACACAAAGGCGCATGCAGAGTATAAGAAACCTGCCCAAGATCACACAGCTCGTAGGTGGAGTCAGGCTCGAACACACACATTCTAACACCAAAGCCCAAGTTTATATCCGTCAGCTCAGTGCGTTGTTTGGTAATAAGAACTCTACGTGGGCAACAAGAGTGTGAACTGGCACAACTACTTTGGAGCACTATTTGACACTATTTATTAAATTTAAAGATGTACATCTCCTTAATTTATCAATTCCACATGAAAACCCAGTATTTTTTCCTTCTGCAACATGAATGAAAGGATGAAACTGTTCATGGCTAAAGGAGACTGGCCTGGAGGTTTTACTGAGCCCAGGCCCCATGGGGCTGCCCAAGGACTGAGAGAACCAACAGCTTGGGGTGCTTATGGAAGCTCTGCATACATGCACACTAGGAGAAATGTGCAAGAATATGTGTTCCATCATTGCTGTAAAAGACAAAAACTGGAAATAACCTGAAATGTCTGCTCACAGAAGAATGGCTAACTTAACTCTTAGTCATGCAAGTGAACACTACATAGAAGCTAAAATGAATGAAAAAGAGCTACATGAATCGACATGAATATGTCTCAAAAGCATAAGTTTGAGTGAAGAAAAGCAGTAGAAGACTATGTAAAGCATCTGATTCTAATAAGGTTTATAAATATGAAAGACCTTGCCTTGTTTATAGAGATACATCTGTAACTAGAGTATAGCATGGCAATGAGACATACCAATTTAGAATGCTGATAACTGATACAGAGGGAATTAAATGAGACCAGGAAGGGACACGCAAGAGCCACCAACCATATATATGATGTATTTTTATTGATCATTTTGAAATAGTTGCTTAAATAATTTGTTAAGGGTTGATAAAGCTGGGTGCTAAGTATGTGGCTATCTTATTTCCTATAACTTCCTGTACATTTGTATTTCATAATAAAAAAATGTAAGCACCTGGGGCAGTGGTAACTCACTGACCAGGACGGCCCGAGCTACAACTTAGAATACCTACACCGAGGGGTACCTGAGAAAGGAAGTCAGTAAGGAGGCCCTGTAGACTTCATGAAAGGTTTGGACTTGTAAGTACCAAGAGGTACTGAGGCTTATTTAAGAATTATTTCAACGTCTGTGTATGGACGGAGCAAATGTCTACACTGTCTCATCATTCTTGCAACTCTCTTCCCCAGGTAGGAAAAGTAAGGGATGTTTTCTGGAGAAACCAAATGGGAGAGATTCAGGACTCAAGGATATTAGGAACGATGAGGTATTGGCAGAGAAGGAGGATGAATTGAAAGTCTGCAGAGTTAATGGGATTCCTTTAGACCCTTATGTTGTCCCAAGGACAGTGGCAGGGAGGAGTAGAACCCCCCAAGAAAAGAGATTAAACATTCACGTTTGGAGGCCACCCCCATCCTCCAGTAGTGACGTGCCCCGCCAACAGCCTTCTCCTACTTCCAAGCTACTGAACCTCTCCCTGCTTCAGTCTCCTCCCTATAAAAGTGAAAATAATCTCTATCTCAGAGAGATGATGATGTGAGGATTAAATAGTGCAGAATAATTAGAACATAATAAGTATTTGCTCTAATTAAAAAAAAAAACCAAACAGGTCATATACGAAGAAACAAGAATCTGACTTTTCCAACAGCAACACTGGGAGACAAGGGAGCAATGCCCTCAAAATCCCGAGAGAAACTATTTCCAGTCTATAATTCTGTGCCCAATTTACCAAGTGTTGAAGGTAAACTAACAGCATTTTAAGACACGCATGCACTTGGAAAGGTTTCTCCACGTTCTATTTCTTTGGAACTTTCTTGAAATGTATTCATGCAAAGCGAGGGAGAGAACCAAGAAAGAGAAAATACTGGGATCTAGAAGATAAAAGAGCCAACCTGAGACAGCAGTGAAGGAAGGCTCCGGAAGGCTCCAGAAGGCTCTGGGGGGGGGGAGAGCTTGCACTGGGCTGGGAGCCAGAGTCAGACAGAGCAGGAGGATGAAGCGCTCTGGTAACGCGGACTCCAGGATAAAGGCCAAATGGCAAATTATCGGATGTAATAGTTTGGGGACAAAAAATAATTATAGCTCTGTGATAGTTATGATGGAATACTTGGAAAAAAATAAGGATAGGTACGTAGAGAATTATGCAAGTGAAAAAAAGAGTGGGCAATTATCTCCAGAAAACATTAAAAACAGATTTCAAAAAAGGAAATATATACTACTTGGCTGTGTGACAAATGATATTTATAGTCATAGAATATAAACACTACTTATTTATTAAATAAAAATTAGGCATTATAACACCAGGAAGATGTAAGTTGGGGAAATAAGGCATGGGGTAAGATAGTTAAATCCTCATCTACCATAACTCCAAGTTTGTAGACAACTTCTTGAATTGAGAAAGCAAAATTAGCAACCCAAGTAAATATGGAGATAAAAAACAAAAAACTAAAGGAGCTCGGGAGGACTGTTAGTATCTAGTGTTTTACACACACACATACACACACACACACACACACACGTACATAAAATCTCTCTCTCTCTCCATATATATCTATATCTATCTATATCTATATCTATATCTATATCTATATCTATATCTATATCTATATCTATATCTATATCTATATCTATATATACTTTTTCAATATATGATCCATGAATGGGTTATGAAGTTATTTGATGTGACTGGTCTTTTTAAAAAAATGCAATAGAAGAAAAAAAGAATAGAATGGAAGAGAATAGAAAGTATAGAACATAGAGCCCACAGTAGGCATATTTCATAAAATGGTTTGGCTGTGAAATGACATATATTTAGCTATAAATAAAATATACAAAAATGTGTGCTTTAGTTTCAATATAAACATATGTCTTCCTGAGGACTGTGGTCAAAACCACTGAAAGCTACTGATCTAACATGTTCCTCTTACATGTTAGCTTCTAGGGATCTAACATGTAAATCAAGGGGAGGAGAAAATCATATCTTCTTTCTATTTGACTCCTTGGTTTCTAACAAAACACTTATATGTGATAAGCTTGCAACAAACATTTGTCATTATTGAAGGGGCTCTACCCCTAAATAACTGTGTTACTGTGAACAAGTGAAAAAAACTCTAAGTCTTAGTTTCCTCATCTTTAAAATGTGATTACCAAATCCTACCTCATGGGCTGGTCGCAGAAATTAAATAATATATGTAGAGGAATAAGCAAGTGTCTGCTATAGAGAAGGACTCAGTAAATTAGTGCCAACATCGTTGTTTGTTGATTATTATGCTAAAAATTTAATACCTTTATTGAAAAGGTTATTGGAATAATGACTTTTCACCATTCTGAGCCTCAGTTTGGGCTTCTTTCAAATGGATGAATTTATGTCTTCACAGTCTGTTCTAGCTCTAACATACAAGAAATTTGTTGTCACAAATTGTGTCGTGGTTGTTCTCCAACCTTTGCATTTCTTTGCCCACCCATCCTACATTTGTATTCCAGCAATGGGATTTGTTTAAGTTCCCTTCCATGCAATCTCTTTTTAAAGGTATTGTGATGACTTAAAGTTCAAGCACGTTTAAATTTATTTATTTTGTTGCACAGTAACAAAGAATATCAGTGTTTCCTTGGGAACTGTTATAATGAATTATTAAAAATCGCAATAAGTATAAGATACTTCTGAATGCAAACTTTTTATTTCAAAACTAAATGATTATTTAAGCAATGCATGCTTTTCACTGGGAAAACAAATCAAAAATCAAATCAAGAGTAAACTGTGTTTTTACATCATCTGTTTGTTCTTTATGAAATATGCATAATGTTTTTAGGTGAATATACCTTCTGAAAAGGCAGTTGTGTAGCCTCAGCTAATTATGCATGTTCAAGATGTATTACTTGGAATTTGAATAAGCATATAAAGTACAAAAATATATATTTGCTGTGAACGATAGTGATTCTCTCGGCCAGCTCCTTCTCTGAGCTAGAATCAACATTCCCAAGGGCTAGCCACCCTGCACTGCTCCAATCACCAGTAAGGGCTTAGTGTATTACATGAAGAAAGGTGACTTCTTTGAGAGAGAAATGCTTGGAAATACGATACAAATAAACACCAGGAAAAGCAAATTAGTCCAGTTCTTCCTAACCCGTATCCTACAAAGACTGAATTCATTTCCCCTATAAAAATATGCTTCCCTAATCCAGTTTCCAGACTGGAAACATTACTCATTAAAATCTAGTATTTAAATGTCTGTTAAGAAGAATTTAGGATTATCAGTCAACAAGAATTAAATCTACTCCTGATGTTCAGAGAAAAGCATCTTTAGTTTGGTCTGAACTATTTTTGTGAGGTGGCAGGTGGGGGAAGGTGGGACATGAATGAACCTTACTCTGAGGAGGAGCCCATAATATTCACCAAAATTCCCAAGAAGTCCACGGCACAAAAAAAAGGTTAAGACCTTCTGTCCAAAAGAAACTCTTAAAAGGTGTTCCAGGAGACATATACAATATTCATAGCCTTGGTTTTTAATAGCAAAATACTACAAACAATCTAAAAGTCCATTAAAAGAAGAATGGATGAATAAATTATGAAATATTTGTACAATCGAATCCTATATTTTAGTAACATAGATGAACAGTTACACACATGAACGAATCTCAAATACAATACTGAGCAAAAGAAGAAAGTCACTTAAACACATGTGCGCTATGATTCCACTTTTATAAATTTCAAAACTATGCAAAATGAGAAAAACATATAATTTGGGTATCCAAATATATGCAGTAAAATCACAAAGCAAAGCAGAGTTGTTAGCCATACAATTCAGAATCAATAAAAATGCCACTTACGTGCTCCTTCCTTTGCTCTGGGAGGAGAAAGCACATAGGTGGCTTTAAAAGGTATGTGTACTGGAAGTACATATTATCTTGCTTAAGCTGACTGGTGAGCGCACTGGTTGGTGTTCGTTGCATTATTCTTTATACCTTGTGCATGTCATTGTTGTTTATTCAATATTTAAAATACGATTAAAATTTCAGGATATTTTTAAAAAATCTTTCTTTTAATAGCTCACCAAAATATTTGAGGTGGTAGTCTTTGAGTTGGGGATGATGGGTAATTTTACAAAGATGAATATATGTTGCTTCATAAGAAACAAAACTCAATAAAGAAAATTCCCATTAAACAATGATCAAAAACCCCTTCCTTATCTAAACTTAGTAGTATATAAAGATCTGTTTCTTCATTTCACTAGATGATATGTGGTCTCAAAAAATAGATTTTAAAGGATAACTTTGAAATCTATAGAAATTGAGTAATGGATACTGCTAGCAACTACCTGAAAAACATTTTAATTACTTACAAAATGAAAAGTCAGAAGTACAGCTCTGAACTTTCTCGACATAAGAAACATAAACCGCCTGAAAAGAAGACAACTCATTTTAATGGGAGAGGATAAGAGGAAAAGGGCAAAGAAATAGCTGAGATTTGAAACCGAGAAAATAGATCTTTTCTTGATATGGAAGGGTGTAATTTCATTGGTTAGAGACAGACTATGGAAAAAAGCAGAGAACAGAGTTGCATATACTAAAGGAACATGTTTAATTAATCTAATTAACGTCTTAGGAACAAAGCGGCTATGAAAAGTGACAAGTGTGAAAGCCCAAACATAATGAACTTAGACTTCCATAAGGTTTGAGACACAGTATCACATAAGCATTCATAAATATAATTACTGCTGCTGTTGAAATGCTAGCACACTAAGAACTCTGTGTTAGGAGTAGAGAATAAAAGGGTGTTGATTTGGCAGGAACACAGAAACACATCTATAGTAGATTTGGTTATTTGGCTTATCTATACCTGTAAAAATATAAATACTCACTTAAGTGATCTCAGACCTACATAAAAAAGAGAGTTTGCAATTAAAAAGCATGGTGAATGATTTCTTTTTGAGACTAAAATTAAAAGAGAAACATGTTAAGGCTCAAACAAAACAGAATAAAATGTAGAAATAGACCCCCATATATACAGCAAACTGTTTTTTGTCAAAAAAAAACTAAGATCATTCAATGGAGGAAAGGATAGTTTTCCCAATAAATGGTAATGGAACAACTGGGTAGTCACATGGAAAAATATGAAGCTCAATCCATATCTCATGCCATATTTAAAAACTGATAAATGAATCAGGGATCCAAATAAAAGCTAAAACAAGACAAATGTTAAAAGAAAATATAGGAAAAACACCCTTTACAACCTAGAGATAGGCAAAGGTTTCTTAGGACGAAAAGCACTAACCATAATGAAAAACACTGATAAACTGATCTTCATTAAAATTGAAACTTCTGCTCTTAAAACATATGGTTAAGAAAATAAAAAGGCAAGGAACAGACTGGAAGAAAATATTTCCAATACATAAATCTGACAAAGGACTTGTATCCAGAATATATAAAGAAATTTTACAACTCCATAAGTCAACTGAAGCTTTAAAAAATGGACATAAAATTTGGACTCCTCAAAAGAAAACACGAATGACAATAAACCCATGAAAAGAATACTCAATACCATTCGTCATCAGATAAATGTAAATTGCGATCACCATGAAACACCACCTTTACACCCACTGGAATAGCTAACCGTAAAAAGACTGACAACTCTAAGTGATGGTGAGGATGTGGAGCAACTGGAACTCTCAGACTCATGGAAACACAGGACGATATAATCACGTTGAAAAACAGCTTGGCAGCTTCTTATAAATTTAAACATTCATTTTTCATAAGATCCAGCAGTACGACTCCTGGTTATTTACCCAAGAGAAATGAAAACATGTCTACACAACGACTTGCATGTAAGTGTTTACAGCCGCTTCACACGTAGCCCCAGACTGGACACCAAATTTTCAAACCAAATTTTCATCAACAGGGGAATGGATAAACCAACTGTAGTATTGGCAAACAATAGAATACTAAGCAGCAAGAAATGGAACGAATCGCTAATATATGTAACAATATGGATAACTTTGAAAAATATGCCAAGTAAAACACGGAGACAACAAAGAGAACATATTTAGACTTACTTATATGAAATTCTAGAGAAAGGAAACAAAATTTACAGTGAAAGAGAACTGACTACTGAGGGACATACGGGAATTTTGGGGGGATAAAGGTAACGTTTTATATGTTGATTGTGGTGGTGGTTATATGGGTGTATACATATGTCAAAACTCATCAAACTCTACGCTTTGCATTTCTAGATGTAAATTTACATTTGCATTCCCTTTCTAGAAAGGAATATATTTAATGATATATATATATAATGATTCCTACTATATATATAATGACTCCTACTATACATATAATGGTAGGGTTTGCTTCCCAGCAACACCTTACAGCAGGAGTCAACCAACGACAGCCTGCAGGCCACATCTGGCCTACCACCTGTATGGCCCATATGCTAAGAATGGCTTTTACATTTTTAAATGGTTGGGAAAAAGTCAAAAGAAGAATAGCATTTTGTGACACATGAACATTATATGAAATTCAATTTTCTATGCCCATAAGTAAAGCTTTGTAGGGACACAGCCATGCTCATTTATTTATATATTGTGGATGGCTGCTTTTGTACTGTCATGGCAGAATTGAATACTTGTGACAGTCACAAAAGGCCTGCAAAGCCTAAAAGGTTGACTGGCCCTTTCCAGAAAACGTGTGTTGATCCCTGCCCTACAGGATAGGGCCTCTTCCTGGCAGCCTCCACTAACCAATAATGAAATTACCAGGTGAAGCTTTCAATCCTTTTACTTGTCCTGTGATGGAAGAGACAGAACAGAGGCTTTGGAGTAATGCAAATCTAAGTTCAAATTTTACCTACCACTTAACAACTATTACCTTGGGCAAATTTTTCAAGCTTTCAGTTTCCCCCCTTTGTCACTTAGAAAGTAGGGAAGACTACACATACTTCAGAGGACTGTTAAAAGGATTAGATAAAATAATGTAAATAAAATATGCATAGACTGGCAGTTAACAGACATAATACATATTAGTTCATTCTCCTTGTATTCAAATTCAGTGGCTTGTCAAAGGGGGTAGGGGGAGGCAAGAATGAGCCTGGTCACCCATCAATTTTTGAATTAAAAGGCACAAGCGATTGTTCCCTACTTTGCCTCAGTTCTATTCTGGCAGAAGTCAGTTATCAAACTTCATTTACTTTTTTTCTTTAGCTGTTAACGCCTACTTCTATACTTATTATAAATGTAAGCATATATTATGGGCTCTTTTTGTGTCTGGCTTCTTTTTTGTTCAACCTTATGCTTGTGAGATTCACAATATTGTGAATATATTGTTACATAAAGTTGTAGATCATTCACTATCCTTGCTGTACTCGTATAGTATTTCATTGTGAAACTTTACTTTCAAAAATAAGTTTAGCATTCTGGCAAAGATGTTAAAATATCTACACTGTTATAACACTTAAATAGTCATTTATAGAATACTTTATTTGTACTTGCTAAGCGTGTAATACTACTTTTTTTTAAAAAAAAGCATCACCTTCAAATTGTTTTATGTGCATGTTTCACCTCTCCAATAGATCTGTTATCTCTTTAGATGTCAAACTTTGTGAAGTATTTGCCCTATTACCCATACAAAGTACACTCTATATATCTTGAATCCAATTTAACAAGTTATTTATTTAGACCGAACATAGAAAACACTGTGATAAACTTTCTGGAACATTCAGAGAAGAAGAATAATTATATAATAACATAATTATTGCTTTCAATGAAATCAGACTCTAAATGAAGAAATATAACCCAAATGCCTAAAATAATCCAAGAATACTCTGAAGCTATGTATTTTATAAATATTTACTGTGCCAGGCTGATGATGGATCTATGACGACGAATACACAGTCCCTGATCTTTTTGCTAAGTACTGGTGTGACCCTGTCTGAAAGGCACATTATTCAATAACAACAAGACCTCATAACCCCTGGATGAGTTTAACTAGCAATAAATGATTCAAAGACAAAAAAAATATGAAATTATGCTGATTGACTCAAACTGAAAATCAAATCTTCACAGGTGAAGCCCCTTTTCAAGAAAAATCAACAAGAGCTGGACAAAAAAATCTGGACAACAGTTACCGACAACCTACATCTTTGTGCACAAAGAACAGAAGTGGGGATTGAGAATGTAGAAAGTTCTCACACTCTTAGGACAAGACTACTCTTTAGCCATGGTTACAAGAAGCCACCAGAACTGGTTTTAAATTCATTCAATCAGTAAACAACTTGTCTTATTGAACATGTAGACGCTAGCCAATGAACGACAGTCCTTGCTCCTGAAGTACCAGTTAGGATCAAATTCAGTCCAACAAATACACCTCCAACCAAAGAACAGTAGTCACATCCAAGTCATCACACTTCCACAGATGATATCAACCGACTCAAGCTTTTGAACATCTGCCAATCCCTGAACTCCACACTTCCCTAAAACTCAATGTAAGATCAGTAGTTTGCGCTGCTCAGAGAGATTTTGCCTGATCCCAGCACAGTTCCCTTATAATAGCAACAAATTCAATGTTGCCTTTTTATTTCTGATACTGAACGATGGTCTCATCATCCTTTGACATCCTTTAAATGACTTTCTAAATAAATGCAAAAATCTTCAGGGATTTTTTTGCTTCAGTACATTTCCCTAGATGGCACAAAAATAATAATTTAGATTAGCTTTGTTACACAGAGCTAACATGGATATTTAGCTTTAAAATAAAAAAGTGGTATGGCATCCAATATTTATTTTTAGAAATAGCTAAAAATTTTAAATTAGAATCATTCAGGTCAGTTATTTTGCCGGTGAATATTCTGGGGTCATAATTAACCAAGATTTTATCCTGGTGAATTTCTTGAGTAACGATTTTTATGCTTTTCAATTAGTGCTTTCACATAGCTATGGTATAAGGTGTTGTGTGTTTTTTATGTGAAAATTCCTCTTAAGTCATAGCTGCAATCTCAGCAGGGTTCAGAGCACAGGCAGTAACGTCCTAGCCAGAATACTAGAAAAAGATGGCTCAGCTTATCTGGTCCTATCTTCATCTTTATCAGACTTGACAAGGCTGAAAAGAGCTCAATTGCTCGATGCCTTGTGACACAGGGATCCAGGCTGCTATGCCTCTAATAACGCAGGCAGTCATTTCATCTTCTGCACATTACTGGTCTGGAGCCTGAGCATACCTATCTCGAGACTTAATCATAAATATGGATTAGGAAAGTGTCTCGATTCGAAGACCCTACAACCTAAGTTATAATAGCATAATCACACTATTGCATCACAAAAACGCAACCACAAAGCTAAAAAAGCTCAAAAAATTCAGCTGTTTCGACTTCCTACCTTAAGGTAACCATATTAATCAACTCCCAAAGTTAAAGTCGATATTTTTACAAATAGGAAAAAAATTATTAGAACTGTAGATATTCCCCTTACTTTTCCTTTATCATTCTCTTCACACTTTTCCCTCAACCCAAGCTAAGAGACAGAAACCAATTAAGAGAAAGAGGCAGAATGAAGAGCTCTTTACTTTCCCAATGGAATGAGTGGATTTAAATCCTGGGGAACAAGAAAAGAATGTGAGTGAGGTCAGGCAACCTGTTGAAATCCCCTAGTTGCTTAGCTCTTTCCTTGAGATGCCATCTGGGAACAGGACTTGAGTAAGTATCGAAACAAAGACATAACCACGCCATTTAATAAGCGCCTACTATGGGCCGAGTATTTAAACATCATAGCTGCTGTGCAAAGAGGAAACATTATCCTCATTTTGTAGGCAAGAGCAAGAAGACCCCAAGGAATTAGGTAACTTGCCCAAGGCGAAGCCAATTAACTTGCTCAGTTATTGGGTGGTTATCCTGAGGTTCCACTTATGACCATGTTACCACCACATGGCTACATTCTCCCTTTTTCAGAAGAATGACTCCAAGGAATGGAGTGGGGTATCAGAATCATGGAGGGATTCTTAATGCTGGATCATAGGTAATGATCCCCTCACTGATACCTAGGAGACTCATTGCCCGAGTAATCCAGTTACTGAAGACGCTGCTATCAAAATGATAGGACAATAATAGCACTTCGCATGCATTATCTCATTTCATCCTTGTAACAACCCACCAAGTCGGTCTATTTTTAGCCTCTTTTTCACCGAGGAGAGGTTATCTTGCCTAAGCCAACACAGGCAGTGAGTGGCGGAAATCAGAGCCAAGCCCTTACACACCATCCCACACTGTACCAGAGGAAAGCATTGGTCTCTCAGGTTTGTTGGCAGTGGGGAAAATGTCGAAATCATCACCATTATAGAATAAACCAAACTTTTATTCTGGTCTTCAGGATCCTTCATGATCTTGCTACAACCTGCAATTTTCAATCTTGTTTCCCACCAGTTCCTTTCATCAGCCCTATGCTCCCAAGAGTCTTAATATTTTCTGTACATACGCTGAGTATATACAGAATCTCATTTACCCCCTTTTGCTGAAATGGCATTTTCTATGGAGTCCACAATACACCATTTTTACACTCTACAACTTCCCTTCCCACACAGAAGAAAACTGTCCCACTATTGAACTTCCACAGCACTTCACCCTCCTCTCAGGACACTCAGCACATATTTACATCCTTGACTGGATGCTGACTTGGCCTCAGTAGGCACAGCCTCTCTGTCAAGTCTGTGGGATGAACGCCTTTCTGAGGCGAAATGCTTAGCTGGAAGAGATGGAAGATCTAATGACACCAGTGAGAAGAGACAGTTTTAAGCCTATAGAAGTTGCCTTCCTAAAAACTGTGACCCTCACCCAGGGCAAAACAAAGTGTCAAACTTCTTCTTGTAAAACATAGGCCTGTAGAATGGAGCCAGACTCCATCTTGCTTTGTGGATTTGGATACGTCACTTAACTTCTTTCCACAACAATTGCCTCATCTGTAGTGGGAACTAAGTACAACTTACCCACTGGGTTGTTGTGAGTACTCAGTGAGTTCATGTATGTAAAGAGCCTAGGATAGTGCATGGTTCATAATAAATGCTGTATATTTGCTACCATCCATCCGTCCATCCATCCATCCATCCATCCATCCATCCATCCGTCCATCTACATCTATGTATCTATCTATACATATATGGAAAGGGACTCAGACCACCAAACCCCAAGAAAGGAACAGTCAGAAATGAAAACCTTTCAGAAGGAACAAGGTAGGTGATAAGGAGATGAACTAGATTATATATAAGAGAACCAGTACTCTTTTCCTCTGAAAAGTCACAGATCAAGAGGAGATATAACTGAACACTCTAAAATGACAAGTTAAATCATGGCAAAACGAAGCGATTATAGACTTTTAGGTAAAATACAGAGATATTAGAACCACAGAAAATACCTAGGAACCTAAAGGAGTCTGTTTTAGGTCCAACAAATTTAAAAACAGGTAGTGTATACACTTAAAAACAGACTGATTCAAAATTAGCTGTTTAGACTTGGAATATAGTTTTTCAGGAAAACAATATCTTATGTATTGTCTGGGTTCTCTGGCTAACCATAAAAACCAACTTAACTTAATATTACTTTAATGGTAATAATAGATTTTAATATTAATATACTTTTTTAATTACCAGATTATTTTAATACTTATATGTTACTAATTATGTACAACAATGCTTTGTAACAAATCGTATTTGTTGTACGAGTGGGAATTCACAAAATCATACATCATGAATGCAGGAGGGGATTTGCATGATAGCTGGGGTCATATACTTCCTGGTTTGTCCAGGATAGTAATGGCTTATCCTTGTCACTCTAATTATTAACAGCTTCCTTTCACTCTCAAAAGTGTCCTGGTTTGGATGAAAATAATACAGTTACCTTAGTGATAGTATCGTCATCCTTATGTTGTGAGGAAACTAAGCCACAGAGCAGCGCTGTGACATAGCCAAAGTCACAGAGTTAGGAATTGACCAGAATTAGAACCCAGAAATACTTGTTCCTAGTCCCGAAGGCTTCCTATTATACTGCATGGACTCAGCAGGAGCAAGACAATCGTGATGATTGCCATGGGCTACCAGCAAGCAGTACATGAAATATACAGTCCATGGCAGTAAAGCTCTCCTTCTCCCAGAGGGAAGATATAGGGTCAGGAGCTGGCCGCTGAGAGGTCTAGGGGATCCTTGCTTGGGTACCTTAAGCCTGGCCTATTTCCGTTTTCACTGTACCCACTGTGGCTTCTTGTCCACTGTCCCTACTGATATGGGACAGATTGGGGGGCAATAAGGAATTTAGTTTTGGACATGTTAAGTTTGAGATGACTTTTCAACATGTAACTGGAGATATCGATTTGGGAGTAAGCAATGAAAGGGTGGTATCACTTATCAAGAAGAGCAAGAAAAGAGTTCTGCAGTAAAGAACAGGGGCCAAAAGGAAAGTGAGTGATGAGGAGATGAAAAAGGCTTCAGGGCATTGCATAACCTGCTCTAATAAGGAGAGGAAGGGAAAAAAACAATACTGACGACAATAGTGATGTTAAACTGCAGTTACTGCCATTATTGGAAACTTAATTATGTTGCAGGAACTCTACCAAGTACTTTACATTCATTAGCTTAGTCCTTTGAGGTAGGGAAGAAAGTAAAGCCAGAGAGGTTACGAAACTTTAAGGACACAAAATAAGTAGCAGAGCAGAAATACAGACTCAGGTCTCACTCTTAAAAGCTCTGGTCTTCCTACAATGTTCTGCATATTGGGATCTTATTTTCCCTCTTCTTTCTTTATTCTTTGTATGTGCTGAGCGATAGTCTGGCTTATAAATATTTTTCGTCTGTGGAAACATTGGCTTTTTTGCTTCTATAGTTAAAATAATTACACTGAATCATGTGAATGTGACTTCAGAACTAAGACGTTGTCAATGCTTTTTTTTTTTTTTAATTTTCCAATTACAGTTTTGTAGATGCTTCTTTCAGTAAGTATGTAGAACACATTACTGCCCCAAGCATGTTCTCCTAGATGAGCAATGGAAGATGTTCGCTCTGAAATTGCACTATTTGTGTTATGACCATGTTCATATTATAAACCATATGTTTCAAACAACCACAAATTATTATTTGTAAAACAAAAACTTCTTAGGAAATTCATTAATTAGCATTAGCCAATACCCTATTTTATTACGCAGGGCATTCATTTGCTCGTTTAAAGTGGGCTGGAGATTTGCTGAGAACAATTTTTCTTGTGAATACAAACCTGTTGGGAAATATAAGATGGTGCAATTTCCACGTAAGTATAAAATCAACAACAAATATTGTCTAGTAATAAAAACTAAGGAGGCTTTCATTTTTAAAATTATGTTAATAAGAAGTATTATAAATTTGTTAAGAGTAGTTTCATATTTATTGGTATTAAGTTTATCATCAGCTATAATATACGAGAATACTTTGATCCTCTCCTCCAAAAAAAAAAAAAATCTATTTAAGTACTTTTAAAGAATGATCCTAAGTGAAATAAGTCAGACAGAAAGAGTCAAAAACCATATTACTTCATCCATATTCAGGATATAAAACTGAAAGCAACAAACAAACAAAACAAACAAACAAAAACTCATAGACACAGACAATAGTTTAATGGTTACGAGAGGGTAAGGGGGGCAAAAAAGAGGGTGGAAGAAGAGGGTAAAGAGATCAAACATATAGTGATGGAAGGAGAACTGACTCTGGGTGGTGAATACGCGATGCAATATATACATGATGTATTGAAACCTATATCATTTTATTAACCAATGTCACTCCAGTAAATTTGATAAAACAAAAAAATAGAAAGCCAGTCACAGGAACCAAGTTTGATTCTGAAGTTACAGAAGAAGAAGACTCTGTTGTCACAAGGAGGTAAGTCTTTAGTTCCTCTCTAGCTGTTTCATGCATTAATCTTCTCCCACAATTAAGAGAAGATCCTAAAAGGCAGGGACAACGTCTCCTATTTCTTTTGTACAGTGACTAGCACAGTACTTGGAAAATTGTACGTATTACGTATTTGATAAAATCCCGATACTTACAATTCTCAACTTTACATATTGAGAATTTGTTGTCATTCCACCACTTAAAGGAAACTCTCCCACATGAAAAAAGAGATGTAGCCAGGAGCAAAGGTTTTCTACAACCAATCTGTCACCTTGAGTTTCTCACAGAACTTGGTGTTGTAGAATTTTGTAGAGTTCTTCATAATCTAATTTTCTATAGGAAACAATCAGTACCTAAAATAGGGAACTAAAAATTTCATATTGAAATGGTTTGCATTGTTTACCAATTCATTAAACACTTTATTGGAATTCAACAGGCATCTAGGGCTAAAAAAGTCTCATTTTTCTTTTCCCATTTAGATATTTTATAGCAGAAAAAATGCAAATATACTCCATATGTACCTATCTTTTTGCCTCTTAGAGGGTATGTAATCCAAACTTTTTATGCTTTTGTCTTTTCATACATGAAGGTAGGATTTTTTTTTTTTTCTCCTAAGGAGGGAGCAGCTCACAGTGGCCCATGCAGGAATCGAACCGGCAACCTTGGTGTTAATACCACGCTCTAACCAACCGAGCTAACCGGCCACCCCGAAGGAAGGATTTCTAACACAAAGCAGAACTAGTACAGCCTTTAAATTAAATAAAGAAATGAACCACAATGTACTGCCATTCGTTCTTTGCTCATGAGATTGCCAGTCTGTGTATCTGACTGATAGTTACCTTTGTACCTTCTCCGTTTTATTATACTGTCAAGGTACTACGTCCTTGAAAAAGACACTAGGGAATAAGGCAAACATGAATTAGAGACAGAGAACCATGAAGAAGATATTCCCTTCTGTACATCTTAGAAGGAAACCCAACAAGGTCCATCACAAACTGGAATTCCATATTATACTTTTGATTTCACAAATTAGCAGGCTTTAACCAATCAAAGGAGCATCTGAATAAGTAAGATGTGTGGGCAAAGGAAATCACTGCTTAGAGAGAAAGAACCCAGTTGTCTCTAAGTTTGCAGAAGAAAGTACACTCTGGTTCTAGCAAACCAAAGTTGTGGGTTCAGTCAGCTAATTTGATATCAATGAAATATTATGTTCTAAGACCAACAATTGTACCCTTACCCACAGCTAGCAGCCTCATAAATGCTGACTGATGGCACAACAGGTATAATGGGTAATATGTGATGGTTAGCTTGGTGCCAAACCATCCTTACTATTGAAAACAAACCCCAAACTCAAAATGTAATGTGACTGATCAGGTACCAAATATGAATGCCTTTCGCACATTACTCTGGCCTGGACATAGTCCAATACTGTGACTGCCCTTGGACTCCTGGCAAGAACATGAGGAAGAGTACAGTCTACCATCTGCTGCCTGTGGGTCAAAGGCCGTAACATCACGTAACAAAAACACATTCGTTAGGTTCCTTCTAATTGCAAGACACATAATAAATACCTCAACAACGTAATTTGCGACATGTGTAGATTTTTAAATTTAAAAAAGTTTCAAAAATTGTGCAAATAAGACACAAACTTGACCATTCCAAGTCCCAAACAACTTCAAACTCAAATTGACCCTGTACTTTTCACGATGCAAGAAATAGTCAGCTACAGGACAAAAATTAGAAAGCCATATGCTCTGAAAAAACTCCTATATTAACAACTGAAATAAAACCTTAATTTTTAAAAGCTCCCTTTATAGAAAAGTTCAACCACTCTCATGTAGGTAGCATCACTCAGCTTTCTCAATGATCAACTCAGGGCCAGTTTTGCTTTATCTATACCCCTATCTTGTGCTTTCCCGAGATATCATTTCATCTCTAAACAGTTCAGTAAATCCTTACAGTTTTGACTGAACATTAATAGAATTTTGAGGTTTTGTGTTTTATCTCTGCCTTTAATTTTAAATACCTATGTCAGCGAAAGAGAGGAAATTGGTGTTTACTAAAAGCCAGGAGAAGGTAATTTAGATTTTCCTTTTTTTATAGGACCTGAATACAGTTGTAAACTTTTCTCCTTCCACTGAAGGAGAAGAGCTGGGAGGATATCGTCATTCACTTTGACAAACATCAGCTAAGCACTAGGGATGGGGCTAGGTAGGTGTTACAAAAATGAGTAAAACAGAGACCCTTTCTCTAGGCTTGTGGGGAATACCACAGGGAAAAAGGCTTGGTCTTTACCTTCAAGGAGGAAGGAATCTAGATGGACAGAAATTAAATATGCATTAGAAAAGCTTACTATATGATAGTCAAAATACAGTTTCCAGTTTTCAACCTTCACTGGTCAGAATTTAGGTCAGAGGTTAAAAAAAGACACACAGGCATACTGTGAATACAGGTTTAAATCCAATATTTTTATGAATTCAGAAAAATTATTTATATCCTTCATTGACTTAAGTGAAATGAAGCATGATAGAAGATTGGCACAGAACCATAAACATAAATGTCAAATCCATCCATGAGGCAAAGTACAGTTGGAAATAGGAACATGTTCAAAAATGGCATGTTTATCAACAGACTAAAGAACAGTCTCTGACTATTTCCCATGGGATCGAGGAATGCCTTTTTCATAATACTTACACAATGCCAACAACATAAATGATAATAAATGACCAAATCATGTACAGCAATAAAGGTAGTCAGTAGTAAAAAAGCAAAGCATGTGAAATAACTTTTGTCCCTGTTGAACAGTAAAAAAATATTAACCCCCAGGTAGAGTTAGTTGCTTTTTCTTCAAGCTCTGACAGCAACTTACATGTAGCTATTCCCAGCGATATTATATTATATTACATTATGTTATATTATAATTATATTAATTTGTTTATGTAGTATAGTCTTCCCTCAAGATTGAGTCCTTAAGTATAGGGTCTGAATTTATTCACCCTGGGATTTAAAACCCATCCCTGCATCTACTAGAATGAAGGTTTATTGAATGAATAAATGATTTATAGATGATTTTCAATAAAATCTCAGCCACTATAAAGCATTATAGAAAAGTTAAAATATTAATTAAGTCATAAGGGTTTTAGTTATTTTTAAGAATAGGTTCTAATTCCCTTGCCTAGCATTTAAAACCTTTCTACATCATCCCTAATATACCTTTTTAACCTTATCTCACAAACTCCCTTCTCTTAGATCTTGTGTATGAATTACTTTATCTTTCTCATAAGGTCTGTGCTTTCTCAGCTCTATGCTTTAATTCAGTAATCTCCAAAGTTTTAGATTATGTAGCCTTTTCAGTATAAAATATTTGAGCATACTTAACACTAACATACTGTTTTTTATAAAGCTATCATAAAAATAGAAGAAAACAGACATTTTAAACAAATGAGGTAAAATACATACATAGAAGTTTTAATCTTTTCTTTCTATACACAGTGCATTTTTTTGCATGTACTTCACTTTGAGAATTACTGATTTACATCAAAAGAACAAATCTCATAGAGTGTCAAAATTAACTAAATCAAAACATGCAAAGCACTTAACAGCACTGGTCATGCAGGAAACACTGTAAATGTCAGTTAATTTCATTAACATTATCATCAATGCAATTTCTTTCATCAATGCAGTTTCTTTTGCCAGGAATAATATTCCCATACCTATCCTCTAGCCTCACTCCTATATGTCAAACCTCTTGAAGGCCAAATTCAAATGTTATCTATTCAAAGAATTGTTTGAATGCATCTCTTAAAGAGTTAGGATTTCTCAGTGTAGGAGGTACCAAATCCTACAGAGCTTAGCAGGAAGTCATGCCTAAGAAGCCAAAATAAAGCTCGAAAGAGAAAATTTAAAGATGGGTTTATGAAAAATGATGCAAATGAAAAAATGTGATTATTAATCCCAAGAAAAATAAAAATACACAAAAAGGAAATACAATCATAATATATTAACTGGCTTTATAGTAAACAATGTTTAGATAGGCCTAGTAGTAGAAACACTGAATTTTTTTTTAAATTTATTGGGGTGACAATTGTTAATTAAATTACATAATTTCAGGTGTACAATTCTGTATTACATCATCTATAAATCCCATTGTGTGTTCACCACCCAGAGTCAGTTCTCCTTCCATCACCATATATTTGATCCCCTTTACCCTCATCTCCCACCCCCCAACCCCCTTACCCTCTGGTAACCACTAAACTATTGTCTGTGTCTATGAGTTTTTGAAACACTGAATATTAATTTAACAAAAACTTATAATATATGGGAAAGATGGGGCCTCCAAAGAACAGCCTCCAAATCCTCAACTTCTATTTGCAAAAATCTAAATGAAGGACAGTAATTATAAACTAGAAATTTAGGCATATTACTTTAAATCTTATAGATAAAAACCTCAGAAGAAACAACTTAAATATTTCAAAGTAATTGTCTGAGAAATGCTTGAAAGGTAGAACCCTTTAGTACTATTTAACTTAAAATTTTTGTACATGTATTATATCAATCACACATTTAAGAAATAAAGGCAATTGTCTTAAATTTCAAAATTAACAGCCTTCCACATAAAGATGGCGAGTTGAGCATATACACTCAACTCTACTCTCCAAAAAACTCACTAACACAACAGAGAAAAAATTTAGAAAGGCACAGAAATCTCCCATAAAGAAATAGAGATTAGAAAGATAAGAAGTTTAATGCAAGAGTTCCAGGAACCAAATGATAAGATTACCAAAAGAAAGAAGAGAAAATCACAGAAGAAATAATTCAAAAAATTTTCCTAGAACTGAAGAACATGAATTTTAAGATAGAAAGGATCAAATAATGTCCAACAAAACAGACAAAATACCCAAACCAGGGCACATCAACATGAAATTTAAGACCAATAGAGGAAAAGACATCTTGCAAGCTTCCAGGGAGTGAAAAGTAGTTTTGTACAATGAAATGGCAGTGAAAATGGCATCTGTTGTTCTTCTCAGTGGTAACAGGAGAAGTTAAAAGGCAAGGAAGCAATGCCTTAAAAATTCTAAAAGAAACAGATTTCTATATCTAGTTGACATATCCATGATTTTTTTTTAAAAGGAGTTTGCATTTTACAACATGCGAAGGCTCAAAATATTTACTTCTATGTACTCTTTCTCAGGAATCCATCAGAAGATGGAGTCTCACAAAACATGAGAATGAAAAACAGGAAGACATGGAATCCAGGAAACAGGAAATCCAAAGGTTCTATTGATTGGAACATATTAAAACTGGTCCTTGTTTCTGGTTTTAAGAAGATCAAATCAATACAAAGCCATTCAGTTGATTTTTTTAAATGTTAAAATATTTCATGTGCCTTTAGATTTACACAGTTATACTTTTACATCAATCTGACCATAAAAGAGATTGCAAAAGGTTTCAACTCTTACCTGTAACACAGCAGCAAATAAGTATACTACTATGAAGATTACAGTTAGAGAAGTGTGACCACTTTTCATCAAATGAATAGTGTAGAGGAAAATCAAATGTCCAGGAATCACTAAAAGCAGTAGAACTTGAGCAGACCTATTATTTACTCCTGTAATATAGAATGTAAAAGTTGTTAAAACAAAATCATACTTTGGTTAATAATAAGTCACAGTTATTAAAATTTGAGGATTACTTTTTAGTTACCATACTGCATAGCATCACATAAAATTCCATTGCTAATAAATTTCAACAATTTACAATTACCATAGTTAAATCTCAACTATTTACAATTCACTTAATTCTTTGAAATTCTCACTATATGTCATATGCCAATTAAATAAAAGGTAGTTGATAAAAATTTACTATGAAGAACATTGGTCCGACTTTAACATCTATCATAAAAGCAGAGGAAAACAAAAGAAAAAATATGCAGTTCTTAAAGTACTGAAATGTTTTATTTTTACTTTTCCTTTAGAGTTCTTTCACTGACATGAGATGGTTGGGCATTTCTGATCCTGATTCAAAAGTCAAAAATTACATTCGGTTTCATCAGGGGGGAAACAAATGACAAGAATTGGGCAGTTTAAAATTGTTGTTTCAGTTTTTTGGTAATCACATGCCTGGTTGACCTAAACAATGCACTGTTCTTTGAAACTGAGTTTTCAAGGTTCTTATCCTGTTTGTTTGGGATCCAACGCCTACATTTAGAAAGGCCAAAAGATTAATATAGGAAAAACAGTGCTTCTGTCTTCCTAAATCACCTAGGGATGTTTTTGTGTCAGGAAAGAGGTTCCTCTTTCTTGACTTGTAAACAAGACATCCTAGAAAAAGGGACCAAAGAGAAAAATTACACGAGGTTCCTCAGCAACTGCAGAACTGATAAAAATGATGTTTAGCTCACCGAGATTTAATGAGCAAAATCTACTTAAAAGCTATTTAGTGCTCAGAAATAGAAAAAGTGTGCAACACCCACAAACAAACGACTATGTATTCAACAAATGTTGTCTGCCTATTTTCACAGAGAGTAACGGTTCCTGAAATAAAATATGCAAAAATCCACAAGCACATACCTGGACCAAAAAATGTTCTGCATGGGTAGTAACAACCTTTGGGTTCATCAGGCAATTCTCCTGGAATGCTGTGTAAATGGAGGTATGTAGAAATCCTGCTAGCCTGGATGGCCACCAAATTACCACCAATACCTGAAAATAGGAAAAACAAAGTAGTCCTCATATTTTAAACAACTTGCATAAATTCAACCAAATACAAGCCTCTTTATGTCACGTCCTGGGCCAATAAAACAAAATAGAATTCTTCTGAAATTCTGATTTATTTAATGTTGAGGTAGATATTCAAAAGGCATAAAATCATTGTTACAAAAGACTTATTCATTATTTTTCCAAATCTGGCTCACTGTCTGGTCCGTAAACAGACCAAAGTAAGTAATTTTTCAAAATTACTATCCCAACCAAGATACAAAACTAGGTAACAAGATGTGTCGTGTTTATTATCTTAAAGAGAGGGAAAATAAGCTAGACTAATTCAAACGGACAAGGCTTGATACTTTTCTTCTAGTTTACTAAAGAAATTGGTATCTGGCACTAAAAAAACACTCAAGAAAGTCACCTTTTAACTTCGCTTATCCTCTCATATACTTAAGAAGAGGAGTTGATGCTAAGAGGAGAAATTAATTCCAAAGGGCAGTAAGCACTCCCAAAGTGAAAAAGGACACCCAAACTCTTTCTCCTTTGATAGAGTATGGGAGGAAGAGGTGGTAGGGAAAAAAAGCAAGTAGGAAAAAAAATACTGAAATTTTTTAAATTCTTAAATGCTGAGTATGGGCTAGCATAGCCATTTAGAATCATACCTGGGAGTCTTAGACACCAGAGGAACCCATATTCACTTGCCTGGTATTTCAGTAAGCCTCCACCATGTGCTTATGGGACAGACCGAGGTAGGGCAAAAGACTTGAGATAGCCAACCTTGGTTGCACACAGCCAAGAATTCACATTTATTTCTGAATCCCTCTCTCATATGAAGCAAAAGCTGCTTGGGGTGGGGCAGGAAACACACTCGCTACCTGATACCAGAGAGAGATCAGTTGCTACTTCAGGAAATGTAGAAGCAAATGCTCTCTGCTGCTGGAGGAGTGGAAGAAAATCTTCCTACTCAAGCCTGGTCTGGCAGTTTGACTGCCAATAGCAGGAGGGGAAGAAACATTGAGAAAGCATCACCTCTGAGGACCAAGTGCATAGGGACTGCCTAAGACTGAGAATAGTGCAAAAGAATCCCAAACTCCATCCCATGCCTCACATCAAGTAACAAACATCAGCAGTCTACTCTGAGAAGAGGAACAAGAGCACAGATATTTAAGCCTTTCATGATGCAGGCTTATAGCACTCCAGACTTCACACTAAGCATAAGGTAGCAGGAGTTCATTGATAAAGAAATTTGAAGTCAGTGGTGCATGGAGGGTAATTATAATAATCACAGAAAACAAACCCAGCTCAACTACAGACTAGATTTATTCAAGCTTTCACATTAATGACCTAACAGAAGAAAATATCTGCTTATTTCTAGGCATCAAGTGTTGCCAAATATTCTACAGTGTACAGGAAGCCCCACAACAGTAAGGAATTATCTGACCCCAAATGTCAGTAATGTCAAGATTGAGAAACCCTGTATTAAAGAAATTGATGTATGCCTCCACTACCTGAAAATGGGGAGAACATGCCTCTAAATAACCTGTGAATTAAAGAAGAAAGCATAGGGGTGAGAGGTTAGCTCAGTTGGTTAGAGCATGGTGCTGGTAGCACCAAGGCTGCCAGTTCAATCCCCACGTGGGCCACTGTGAGCTGTGCCCTCCTTGAAAAAAAAAAAAAGCATAATAGAAAGAAAATATTTGTAACTGAATGGAAATTAAATGTTATATACAAAAGCAGGTGGGATGCAGCTAAAGCAACACTAAGAGGCATACTTATAGTCTTAAATGCATATATTAGAAAAGAAGAAAGGCTTATTCAGCTAAGCATCCATCTCAAGAAGTTGGAAAAGACAGAAAAATAAAGACAAAGTAAGAGAAGAAAAATAATGAAAACAGAAGAAATTAAACAGATCAATAAGAGCTAAACATTGGTTATTTGAAAAGAAAAAAAGAGTAGCACAAACATCAGGAACAAAAAAAAGAGAGTCATAATTTCAATTAATGCTGACATCAAAAAAATAAGAATTATGATCAACTTATTGCCAACAAACTTAAAAATTAAAATAAATATAAAAATATCCTAAAAATATAAAGTAAAATTTACTCACGAAGAAATACAAATTCTAAATCAATGTATAATGATACCAAAATTTAAAATCTTTCCCCCCAAATCACCAGGCCCAATATGTTGTTTACTTTATTGTTGTTTCTTTTAAGTGAGTTCTACCAAATATTTTAGCAACAAATAATTATAACCGTACACATATGACAGTATAAAAGAAGAGTAAGTATATCTGACTCATATAATGAGAGAGGCTAGAATAAGTTGGCTCAAAATCCAAAAATGAAAATATGAAAAAAAATTATAGGCCCATCTTATGAATAAAAATAAAGGTAAAAAAATACTAAACAAATTATTAGCAAACCAAATCCAGCAAAATATCAAATGTATAATACATCACAACCAAACCTGAGATATGACAAAGGAGGTACTGCAGATCAATTAAGAGTGCTATAGACTTGTCAATTAATAATGTTATGATAATTGGTTATTAATATGCCCCCAAAAGCCCCATGAAATTGGACCCTTCTCTCATACTATACATACAAATAAATTCTAGGTGGATTAAAGACATGTTGTGAAAGGCAAAATTATTAAACTTTAGAAGACAATATAGAATGGATGGATGAGAAGGATTGATTTTTAAAAATATAATAGAAAAACAGCAAACCATTAAAAAAAAGGTTGATAAATTTGTCTATAGTAAAATTTAAAACTCCTGTTCATCAACCTACCCTATACAGAGAGTGAAAAGACAAGCCATAGAGTAGAAAAAGATCTTCATAATACAAAGGACCACTGTCCAGAATATATAAAGAACTACAAATCAACAGAAAAAAGGACAAAATAGATAGTTCACAAAAGACGCTAATCCAAATTGCTAGTAAACTTTATGACAAGTTGCTTAACCTCATTGGTAGTCAGGGAAATGCAAATAAAAACACAATAAATATCATTACACACCCACCTGATTGACAAATACTTTAACCTGAACTACGGGTAATGATGTGGAGCAACAAGAAGTCTTACACAGAGCTAGTGAGAGTGTAAGTGGTTACATTCCCTTGTGAAAACCCCTTGGCATTGATGTACATACCCTATAATCCAGCAATTTTATTCCTGGATAAATACTCAAACACAGAGCAACATTGTCCATAATAGCCCAACAAGAGAAAAGTGCAAATATTCCAAATCATTACCAACAGTAGAATTGATAAATAAATCATGGTAAAGTAATCCATTGGAATATTGTACCACAATGAAAATGAATAACAACAGTTAAATATAACAATATAGCTGATGCACTTATATAATCTTGAGCAAAAGAAAGATGTCACATAAGAATATGTACAATATACTTTCATTCATGTAAAGTTCAAAAACTGGCAAAACAAAACAGTTTTAGGAATGCATTTGCCCATAGAGATAATAAAACTAAAAAAAAAAAAAAAGGCAAAAGAATTATCTCTAAAGTCAAGATAGTGATTAACTTTGGGAGGGAAGGAAAAAGTTTCGGTTGAGGAGGGAAGAGAGGACTTCCAGGGTGCTAGCTTAAATGCCAGCTACTCGGTAGTTTGCCTTATAAATATTCTTTTAAACTACATACATTTGTATCTTGTATTTATTCCACATCATTAAAAACTGGGAAAATAGCAAAACCTAGAAAAATATATAAATTAACTATTTGAAATAATACCCACTATTTACTTATGAATCAGGTTAGGTTCATACCTAACAGACAAGAATATTTTCAATGCATTTATAAGCCTCTCCATACCCCTATATAGAAAAATATTTTAAATCTTTTTTTATATCTTCTAAAATGAACAGCAACAACAATAAACAAAATAAAATGTAATCTGAAAAATAGTCAGCAAGAAATAGCATCTAAAGAAAATCTCTAAAAATCAAAACAAACAGCTATATGCCACATTGAAGTAGACGAGGCACTTAAAACCCCTTTTATACAGATCATGCCTCAAGATGAGTTAGTGCACACTGCTCACTCAGGAGGCAGTTACCATATTATCTTTCATATGAGTAAATGACAGTGAACTGGAGTGGAAAGATCACTGGTTTTACAGTCAGAAAATCTAATTTGAGCCTCAGCTCTGCTTTTTAGCTCTGTTACTCTGGTCATGTTAATCCCCTTAAGCCTTTGTTACTTAATCTGCAAAATAGTAATGAAAAATATCTGCTCTAAATATTGTTTTATAATCCTTAAAATGCTATACAAACAAACAAAACCCAAATTATGGGTAAATTTGCTGATTCAAATGAGCTTATCTAAATTGCCCCATTTAAAATTATAGTCCCTACCCTCACATTCCCAATTCCCTTAACTCTGCCCATCTTTTTCATAGCATTTACGATCTTCTAACATACCCTATTTTTTACATATTTATTATGCTCATGATTTGTTGTCTGTTTCCTCCCAACTAGAATGTAAGCTTCACAAGAGCAGAAGTTTTTGTCTAATTTGTCCACTATCTCCCCACAGCCTCAAATAGTGCCTGCACATAACAGCAGCTCACTAACTATTGTGCAATGAATAAATTTGATAAACTTAACTTAGGAAAAAAGCACACTGAAGAATAACAGCATTTTCAAAACAGACCAATTCCCTAGACTTAGCTCTATGCTTTAAAATGTCGAAGAATGGGCTCTGAGAGAAGTATGAAGTCATAAGAACTGGAAATTTTCTATGTCCATGTTGGACTTCATTTGAATCATACTTTACATACTGGAGAGGGAGATTTTTAAACAAGAAGAGTTACACAATTCCAGGATGTCTCAACCAGGTGCTAAGAGTCAAACTCTTGGATGATGTCAGACAGAATCAGAAGCTAGCAATCCTATGGCCAGGACTATCATCCACTGTTGATCCAAGCTGCTTGGACACAAAATAGATTATTAGCCCCCAGTCCCCAAAGCAACGGAGGTGAGACTACTTGATAATAGAATTATCCGGTTGTCGCTAGATGAGTTCTTTGCTTGATAATTTGGGTTGTGGTTTTTAGGACCCAGCAATAGGTAATTTACTATGGAGAAACCCAGCCCTAGCAAGGCTTCACATCTAAGCATTGAACTGGGGTCTTCATAAGTATTAGACTCAGAAATACAGGTTGAATGATTTTCTTCAAAGTCAGTCTATAATGACCTATAAATATATTGCCTGATAGCTATTGAAGTTCTGGCATTCACTGCATGCGAATAATTTGTTATTGTGAAAATAAGAATTTAACATTTTTGTAATCACAGAAAAAAATTAAAAGCATAAATCTCACCTGCCTTTTTTAAGCTGAGAGATCAATTTCTTATGCCAATGCACCAAAAATATAACAATTTAAACATTACTTTTTTTAATTGAGGTATAATTGACATACATTCTATTAGTTTCAGATGTATAACATAATGATTTGATATTTGTATATATTGTAAAACTTTGTATTTTTAAAACAAATTATAAGGACTTGACCTTAAACTAAATGTAGCCTTGTGATTTCCTCACGTCTCATTTAGTAAATAAAAAATTCATGAAAAGCAAATGCTGAAAATAACTTAAAATGCAATTTATCATAAAAATGTTTTAAAAATCCATTTCAAGGAGTTCTGAAAATTTTTCTAAAGGAAAATAAATTTCTTTAAAAATGTGTTTGAAAGGGAAACAAAGTCACATTGACTAGGGTGCATAATTAAGGCACATAAATGCTGAGCTCTGTTCTCTGCAGAGTTGACTCTGGCGCAGCCCACACGGGTTTGAAAACGGCCTCTGCCACTTATGTGACTTCAGTGATGTTTAACCACTTGAAGCTTAGTTTTCCAATTTGAAAAATGAGGATAATTTATATCTAACTCACAAGAAGTAGAATTAAATAAAATAAGGCATACACGAAAGACACTTAACAGTTTTTGGACCTGGTAAAAGCTCAACAAATATGTGATGATGATGATGATGATGATGATGATGATACAATTTGTACAAGTAATGTGATTCTGACTTGGTGTTTCTTAATTTTAAGTCCTGACACAACTTGCTGGAGAATTCATTAGTCAGGGAATGTGCAGGAACTGTGTTGCTTTTCAATTCACACATTTTGTTTAAAAAAAACACAATAAACAGTAAGAAAAAATAAACCACTTGGTGCCCATATTTTAAATAATCATTTAATCTGCCTTCTGTTTACTCAATGAATTTTCCAGTAGAAGTTAGTGATGCCGATTTTTAAAAGTCTGGATTTTCTATATCTGAGCTCACTTTCTGAAGTAAACAACTGAAAGAGAACACTGAATAACTGGCATGTATTGGTAATAAATTATCATCTGATAATAAAACATAAACAAGGTCAGTACCATACCTCTCACTGAAAGTAAATTAACATATCCTAGAAACTGAAAGAGGTCTAGAGTCTTTATACTATACAGGCACTTTCACAAAGAGTTACTGATTAAACCACTAAGAACAGCTTATAATCATCCATGGATTTCTCTTCATAGCCCCCCAAAAGGAGAAGAATCGAATGTTAAGAATTATACTACTTAATGCAAAGCAAAAGATGGCATTCAGATACATTTTTCAATGCCAGGTATTTGCCACAGGCAAGCATAAATGGTAGTTTCCTTTTCATGTTCACTTATTCCAGGGATTCTCTTGGGGGTAATGTTCTATTTGGTATTTTATTAGATATAGAATGCTTCAATGCAAATTCAGAAAGCATGAGCTATTAAACCCAACAATATCTACTCTATCTGTAACTTCCCTTGCTTTGAATTTGAAACAAAAGACTATTAATAGTTAGTTGCAGCTCTCTTCTAAATAACCACAATGATAGAACTTTATAGAACTACTTTTATCATTTCTTTGTTACCATGTCCAGGCTGGCACATGTGATTATCAATATAAATAAACCCTTATAAATAATCAACTTAACACTTTCCTCTTCCCTGCATTTCCTGACTTGCCTCACTCTGCAGTCCAGGAAACACAAACACAACTGGTGTTAAAACTTCACCAAACTAAAAATGCACTAAACTAAAAATACACCAAACTAAAAGTAAAACGAATTGAGACTTTAGAGAGAGATTGGTAATTTTTCCAGATAAGATGGATAAAATTTTAATGTAAACAACATAATTAGTATAGGAACTCATTAAAACCTTACTTAGAATTGTTGTAATTTAATTTCTCACTGAAATGTTGGACAATTCAGTTCTAACAGGCATTATTGGACAACATTTATCCTAGTGAATTCATCAACTAATATTCACTGAAGAGGACCTGAACAGGTGGAAGAAAAGCAGTAATCTGTCCAGGCTGTGAAAATTAGAACTTTGTAGAACCACAATATAAGAATCTGGTTAGAATGATAAAGGAAAAAGTTGCACACATCCAACAGAGATGTACAGATGTACAGTGTACAGAGAGCCTTGAAAGCTAGGCTAAAGAATTCAAACTTGATTCAACAGGGAGGAGAAAGCCACTGATAAGTTTATCATCTTCAGACTGAAGTAATAAAAAAAAAGTTGAAGGATGACCAATCTGTTAGTGATAATTTGCATTAAATAGGGACTAATTCAGGAAAGCTACTTTATTACTTGAATGATGGCTAAAGTGAGACATTAGCAGACTACAATGGTGAGATATGTTGGTTATATAAATAAATAAACAAGTGAATTATGTTAAAGGACAAATAGACAAGGTCTGGTCATTGTCTATTCAAAGAGGATAAAGGACCAGGTTGAATCAGATGATTCCTTGATTTTTAAGAGTGGGTGATGGGGAGAATGGGAGCACCAGCAAAATTGGGAGGGGGGTCTATAGGAAAAATTTGTGCATAGACATCCTAAAGGTACAAAAAAATTTTTAATGTTTAGTAGAAATTTTAGATATAAAATTAGATTTTGGAGAACTTGCCTTTATATAACAGATTTTCTTACACATAACTATACAAAAGTAATTTATGTTCAGTATATCCTGTGACATGTTTTTCCCCAGGTAGAATTACTTTTTAAATTATATTGGCTTAGGCTATACTAAAATCCAATTTAATGACAGCCAGACCCAAAAACAGTAGGACTGGATTAAAATTATCTTATTAAACATAATTCATATAAAACTCCCAGTGAACTTAAGTATAATTCCCACTTTATAGATAAACAAAAATATAAGGCAGATTTTAAAGGAATCAGGAGAGGAGTGAAAGATTTTAATAGACTGAATTGACTCACGCTTAAACATTAAGTCGAATTATCCACGAAAATTGACAGGAGCAGGACCAAAATATCATAAGATAGCAGATAAACCCAAAGTATCCCAAACTGAAATATCTTATTTTGCCACACTAAGCTTAAAAATCAGGTATGCCTGACTCTCAAACTAATATCTAGTAATAACATTATGAATTAGTTCTTTTCTAAGATGTGTTCTGCATACTGAGAACAAGAAATGTCATTTCCACTGTGAACAGTAACCTGGGTTTGGAGAGAGAATGGATGGGATAGGAATATAGAACTCTTAAAATCTGAACCCTAAGATGCCTATTAGCTCCTAATAGTATATGAAGATTTAATATCATTATGAAATAGTATATTTAATTCTTACCATTAATAACTGGTGTGTAAACAACAATTCCAACCAAGTTTGGATCTGATACAGTTGTGTCCAGAATAAGGCCTCCAATGCTGAAACATATAAAATCACATAACTTAGGAAAGAGAAAATAAATGTACTAACTTGAAGCTGTTCTTTACATACAAACACATTACTTTTTGATAGATGATTGGATAAAGAAGACGTGGTACATATACACAATGGAATACTACTTAGCCATAAGAAAAGATGAAATACTGCCATTTGCGACAACATGAATGGATCTTTGAGATTATTATGCTAAGCAAAATAAGTCAGGCAGAAAAAGCCAAGAACTATCTGACTTCACTCATATGTGGGATATAAAACTGAAAGCAACAAAGAAACAAAAACTCATAGACACAGAGAACAGTTTAGTGGTTACCAGAGGATAAGGAGGGAGGGAGAGTGGAAGGAGAGGGAAAAGGGGATCAAATATATGGTGAAAACTGGTGCTGGGTGGTGAATACACAATGTAATATATAGATAATGTATTATAGAAATGTACACTTGAAACCTATATAATTTTACTAACCAATGTCACCCCAATAAATTTAATTTTAAAAAAGTGAAAAAAATATTTAGACATTAATAGAATAAAAAATATTCAAAGTAAAAATCATTGTCAACAGCAAAATGTTGAAAATAAAATACTGCATAAGCTGTAGCCCCACATTTCAGGACGCTCTTTCTCATCTCCAAGATATGTTACTTTTAAAAAGGAAAAGCATATACTTTAAGTTCATTAAAATGTCTGGAAGGACACATAAGAAATTGTTAACAATATCTACCTCGAGGGGGTGAAAGTGGCAGGAGAATAATGGTCATTTTATATCCTTCTGTGCTTAATTTTTTTAAACCATTGCATTTATTGCTCTTATAACTTATAATTTTTAAAAGAGTATTTTTTTATATTTGAAGTAAACAAGGTATTAAAAAGATGATTTTTTATTGTATTAAAACTAGATACAAATAGGGTGTGTCTTATCACTAGTAAATAAAAATGAGTAGTAGTCATAGAAAGAGCTGGTCTTGAGAATAGAGGAATGGAAAAATAACATACAGTTATATAGTGGCCAGCCATACACTTTCCATGTCTCAGTGGAGCTTGGAGATTTTTTTTTTTTTTTTTTTAGTTTCCAAAACCATTACCAATTGGTTAACCTCAATCTCTTGATCCACATATCATAAAACATTGCCAGTCCCTACATTCCATGGGATCCCATTGCCTGAATCTTCCAGGAAAATGCAATCCACATTACAGAAAAATGAATTATATATTATCACAGAATGGAATTTATGGTCAAAATATCAGATTAAGTGTTCTTACCACTACCTGATAGTTAACATTAGGAAATTATTAAATCTTGATGAATTCAATTCTTTAGCAAAATAAAAGCAATATGCCTGAACTTCTAGGTGTTCCCATTAAATGGTATACTATAAAGTCCAAAAATAGTCATCCTTAGAAATACTTTAATATTTTAAGCCTAATCTTAAAAACTAACGTTGCATGAAACAAACTAGTTATATGTCAAAGACTAAAACTCTCTGTCAAAATACAAAGATCATGCTGTGAAATAACATGAATACTTGATATGACACATTTTAAAATATTTTTGTTACCCAGGTAATAAAACTTATAGAAAAATCAGAGAATAAAAATAAAAAGCAGAAAGTAAAACTCAACCATAGTTACATCACTCAGAGTTATACTGTTAGCATGTTGGTATATAGCTTCCTAAACATTTTTAAACATGTATATTTTTAAAATTAAAAACAAATCAAATGTTATCAAACAAACATGCATTATTTAAAAAGTAAAATTACCACAAAGCTTATAAAATACTTGTAATCCCTAGTCGCACCCCAGATTCTGTTTTCCACTAGCAATTCTTTTCAACTTCTTTAGTCTGTTTCTTCTGGCACTTAATTCTGTATTTCTAAACAACATGTTTTTACTACGATTTCTTGATTTTTTAATTTTTACCTAATGACTTCCATGATGTCAGATGGAAGATTTAGTCTTGCTTACCCCTCCCTCCCCACTTTAGTCCCTTCAGAACTCCTTTCCTCCTGCCATCACATTCTGCCAATCTGGTAGTACTTTTTGGTGAAATATTTAGGGTTATTTTATTATAACAATGGAATCATTATTCACAACTGAGCCACAAAGTATGTTACTAGATTTCTTCACTTGTACTTTTGGCTTTGTCTCATGTTTTTCTTCATTGTTTTAGCTACTTATTACTAATTCAGCCTCAAATTTGTAACCAAGTATAATGAAATGCCTCTGAAGACATTTCAGGTGACTGATGAATTCCACTCTTGTTTCTCTTAGAGACATTCCTCCCTAAGCCCAGTGTCCTCCTGCCAACCTGGACAGTTTTTCTCTAGGCCTGGTGCACAGCTGCCATCTGTAATATTCCCATGCTGGGTTTTGGCCTACGGATATGACCAAGTCCCAAAATTTCAGAGGATCTGGTTGCCTAAATCTTCCAGGAAAGAGCAATCTACATTCCAGAATAATGAACCAGATGCTGTCATGAAATGGATTTCCTCACTCCTGTATCTATCATCTTTTACATGAAAGGGTATATGGGAAGTACATTTTCTGAGATCTTGCATGTCTGAAAACTTCTTGAATCTATCCTTACACTTGGTAGATAATAAGACCATTTTTTTATGTCAAAACAATTTTGCCTCGGAATTTTGAAGGAATCACTTCTAGTGTTGCTATTTGACATCATTCTGATTCCCAGTCTTTTATACGTAGCTTGTTTTGTTCTCTCTGGAGGATTCTGGGTTTTATGATAATGTGCTTTGATTTGGGTCTCTCCTATTCTAATTCATTGTGCTGGGTCCTCAGTGGGCCCTTTCAGTCTGGAAGCCCATGTTCTGGGGAATTTTCTTGTATTATTTCTTTGATAATTTCCTCTCCTTATTGTTTGCCTCCAGTTGTCCACCTCTTTGCTCTCTGTTCTACTTTCCAAAATAGTTCCTCAACCCTATCTTCTAACTTTACTACAAATTTTTTTGTTTCTTCTATTTATATATTTTTAAATGCCCAAGAGCTCTTCCTGGTTTTCAAATCCTCCATAGTAAAACATTCTGATCGTACATTGTGGATGCCAGTTTCTCTTATTTCTCTGAGGACACGGTGATAATTTTTTTGACGGTTTTCAACTATCCCTGGACTTTCTTTGAGTATTTTTTTAAAATATTTTTTTGTCTGTCTTCCATGTTAGAAGCCTTAATCAAATGTCTGGCAATCTGTTACAGTCTGCTCCTCCTTAACGGGTACTGCAAAGCACACTTGTAGCTCTTTGTATACCTGGGCAGAGCTTGTCAGCAGATGAGCCTCACTGAACAATGGTCAGGTGGGCATGCAGCTCTTTCACTAAAAGACCCACAAGGGACAGTGTCTGCAGATTTTAATGTTGTGCTGATGACTTTCCTCAGAAAGACTTTATCCAGCAGTCTACAAGCAAAGAAAAGGAAGTGGGATAGGGTTTTCACTGTTCACCATGTAGACTTTCACCTAATCCTCCTATTTTTCATACAGTACTTAATCCATAGCCTCACTTGAGCGGGGGGTTCTGAATCCATACAGAGCCTCTCTGATTTAGCCTCTCCAGAGTTAGACTAATTCTCGTCTTCTGCTAAGGTGGAAGGAGACAGTCACCTGGGTGGGCAAGCTGGAGAAAGGCTTTGAGGATCTAATTGCTTCTTACATAAACTTTCAACCAATCTTCTTCATGTTAGCTTTCAGAAGTACTCAGGGCCGCTAATTCCTCCACCTTTCTTAGTTTCTGAGGCTCAGAGCAGCTTGCTTCTTGTGGGTGCCCCCTCTTTCTGCAAGTGCTTACATTTTAGCTATTTATATTCTGATTGTTCAGTTAACCATCATCCGTCTGATTCCTATCTCACTAATTTTGTTGATTCTCATACCTACTGTGCCCTCTGCTCTCTTTCTGTCTTTGTGGTTTTATCACTTTTTATTATCTTACTGTCATTTTAGTTGTTTCAGGAGGGAATATAAACTTGTGTCAATCTATCATGTTTAACAGGAAATTTATACTCATTTCTAGCTTACTCTTTTCACTAAATGTATAATGAACACCTTTCCATGTAAATTGAAATGTTACAATATAATTTTTAGCACCTGACCAATACTCGGTTTTGTGACTATGCCACACTTTACTCGATCAATACCTAATTCTAAGGTGAATCAATACCTAATTCACACTTTACTCGATCAACACCTAGGCTTCTAAGGTGTTCTCTCTCTTTTTCATTCATTAAAAATTCCACTGTGATGAGGATCCTGGCAACTAAATCTTCTGCAAATATCCTTAACTATATCCTTAAGTCCTGAGAAAGACCTAGAAGTGGAAGTAGTCAAATGGTATATACATTTCTAAGGCTTTTGGATACCCAATCTGAGCAATTTACTACTAAAAATAAGCAATGTCCTTGTCAGTTTAAAACACACATACATACAAACACCACTAGATTTTACTCTGGAATCTCATAAGGATTTGTTTGGAGAAATGTCTGAAACTGGAAGCCCAATGATTCCTGGCACTTGTATCATTCCTGTCACTTATATCCCTTATTACCTGGGATAATATAGAATTGGATATGAAATAACAGATCCAAGAAATAAAAACAGGCAATTGATTTGTTTTAATATACACATAGATCATGCATATGGAACACACACACACACACACACACACACACACACACACACACTTTAATACTAACCTACTTATAACCATAGCTGTGATGACAGGCTCCCAGCCTGAGTGGAGAACTGTCCTTGTGGCTGGATGTTTGGCAGCTATTATAATCCAGATAGGAGTTAGAGCCAAGAAAAAGACACCAACTAATGGAGAAATGTAGTAATAGGTCTCTAAAATTAAAAAAAAAAAAAAAAGACAACATGTCAACCTCTCTTCTAATGATGGAACAAATGTAAATATTAAAGGTAAAAGTTTGCCAGAAGACATGAAGTTATCAAACATATTCACATGTTACATATTTTCTAAAAATTTCAAAGTTAAAGCTATAAACAAGGTAAAAATATTAAGTAATGTAACCGAAAACTAATACATTAATTTAACAAACATTTATTGAAATAGCTATGTGACCTAGATAGAAATAGCAACAATAGTAGTACCAACAATAACAATAAAAAAGCGAATATTTATTTGGATCCTACTATTTACCAAGTACTGTTGTTAAATGCTTTCTATTCATCATCTCATTAATTGTCCTCACAAGTATGAGGCAGATACCGTCATTTCTATTTTATGAAGAAACTGAGGCTGAGGAGATTAAGGTCACAGCTTAGCTATAGCAAGAGTTGGGAGAAAACGACATCTATCTGAATTTAGTGCACTTAACTCTAAACTCTAAAGTCAAACAGGACATTGTTTTTATCCACAAGGATCTTGTAGTACAAGTATTCCGTGGAATACTGGCCAACCTCTGAAGAATAGATACCCCCCAACGCGATGTAGTGTTCCAAGTTCCAAAAAAAATTGTAAAACTAGGTTTAATAAAGTTAAACAGATTTCTTCACTGCAGAACTTCTCAGAACCTTTACTATGCTAAGAGAGAACATAGTACACTATATTCATCACAGTTTGGTCAGACTACCTAGTCTCACATCACAGTGTTACAACTTACCTTGGACAAGAAATTTAATTTCCATGAGATTCAATTTCCTTGTCTATAAAATGGTAATAATACTAGTACCTATTTAATGGGGTTTATTGCGAGTCTTAAGAGAATTAATACATGTTAACTAGAATAGCGCCCAGGCACTTAGCTAACATTTATCGAATACTTACTATCATCACTGTCATTGCCGTCACCACTAACACCTTGCTATTTGGGACACACTGAGGTAACAGATTGCCAGGACTTTGTTATAACTCTCTGTGGCAGATTATGTTGATCAGTTATTCATTCTCTCCCCATTCTTGTTATGCTTTCCTATAGAGAAAGTGTACTTCTCTGCCCCATTGACTTTGGGCTTGGTTATTTGTCTTGCTTTGTAGACATGCTGTATGTCTCCTCTGAACAAAATTTTAAGTGCTTTCAGAAAGACTAGAAGATTTTTCATATATGGATGGATAGATGATAGATAGATAGATAGATAGACAGATAGATAGATAGATAGATAGATAATCAACTGTTTTCAGACACTGGACAGCAGGCTTTGCAAGACAGTATTCCCAGAGAGGAGGGAAATAAATGAGATAAGCCCTAGAATAGTCTCAGCTTTCTGTCTAAAGGAACATTCCAGACCACAGTTCAGGAAGGGAGAACCCCAGCAGAGTGAGTGTAGGGCAGCAAGAATTTGTAGGGTAAAATACTGGAAAAGAGGAAGCTATCAGAGAAAGAGTTTGAGAACTGAATATCAGGCCATAGGGTAAACTCCACATGGCTAGGACAAGAATAATTGGGAATTTTAAGCTGAAAAATTCTCAGAGTTTACAAAGGGCTGGAAGTCATTCAAGATCGAACCGCCTAAAGAGGAGAGGTCTCTTTGAACACTGAGAACATTCAGTAGACCCAGGAAGGGTCACGTCTTAGTAGTAAAGCTAGCCCTAGTATAAGGTCTGCTCTAGATCTGCTCGGAAAGCATAAAGCCAAGCCTTGTAAGGCTCAAACTAATCCACAGATAACCGCCTACAAACACAAAGTCCAATACTTTCTAAAGAAAAACAAAACAATTTAGCATGTAGCAACATTGCATTCACAGTGTCAAGCATTCAACCAGAAATTATTTTTAAGAGTTTGGGATAATATTTGGCATTTACAAATTTAGTTAAATATCCTGATTAATAATCCTAATTTAATCCTAATTCAGTTAAATATCCTAAATATAATAATCCTAATTTAATCCTAATTTAATTATTATCCTAAATATAATAATCCTAATTTAATCCTAATTTAAATATCCTAAATAACATTCTGCTTATGTTAGACATTTCACCTGTCTCACAAAAGTATCCAAGTACTTAAAATAATCTTTATAAATCTAATAAATGAAATGTGTAAATATGGAGGGTCTTAAGTTTTCATAAATAGTCATATAATATATACAAATTTGGCAAGATTTCTGTTTAACAACCACAAGAATAAGTCAATTGCTTAATTATAAATTTAAAAATGGAATTAGAAGAAGGACATGTTACTCTAATGGGCTAACAAGTATATAAACAACATGTACTGCCTCATTAGCATTAAACCATCAATATCATGAGTTGAATTCTCAAATATTTTTATACTTAGTCCTAAATCTCCCTACGGTTAAAAGTTGCCTATTCCTTCTTGAAACAATTACATCATTCCAGTATATTTTTGGTAATATCCTTTTAGCTGATCAAGGCTTTTTTATTATCAGAGATTTCAGCCAACATTCTGAATTCTTCTCGATGACTCTAGTACTTATTTTGTATAGTAGAGACTTCATAACTTAAAGACAGAGTTGATCTTATAGACTTTATAATTTACAGTCTTAGATTTAAGTTAAATGTTACTAAATTTTTCTGACATCTCACAAAATTCTTCAACGCTATTCATACTCTTACCTTTCATTGAACTTTATATTTCTTCATCTTCTTAAGATATTTAAAGATCTTAAGATATTTAAAGATCTTCTTACCTATGACTAAAGATATTTTGAACTAGCTAGAAATCTTTTTCCTATCAGGTTGGAACAATCAGTATATGTATACTAATTAAAATAATATCCAAATTTTGTTATCATGGCTTTATCTGGATTTGCCATCACATCTTCAAAATAATTATACTAACAAAACTCATTTAAATATCTTCTTCCATTCAAAGGAATATGTCTAACGCTACAAATAAATGTCATTTTCTCCATGACTTTTTAAAAATAAAAAAACATTTATTAAATGGGTTCCTAGTTCTCCTTTTTAAACCATAGATAAGGATAGATAACATCTTAATTAGGAAGCATTCTTACCTCCAAAAACAACTAAGGTTGCCAACAATCTCTTTATAGGATTAAATAGAAAACTAAAAGCATTAAAATCCATTAAACACAAATGAAAAGAATATTCTGCTAGGTTAGACCATTTTGTTTCATTTTCAGGTGAAGAGGGGAGCACGATTGCAGGTCTTAAGCTATTCTCAACACTAAATCTCTGGAAGGTCATCTAACGTTAAAAAACAACCCACCATCCCAACTCCAGAATTATTATCCTGGATTTTCAAAGAGAAGGAAAACTTTCTCAGGAAAAAAACCTAAAAATAATGAGTGTGCAGTTCCTCAAAAACTTAAACAGAATTATCATATGACTCAGCAATTCCACTCCCAGGTATATACCAAGAGAACTGAAAACATATGTTCATGAAAAAACTTGTACAGAAATGTTCATAGCAGCATTATTGATAATAGCCAAAAAGTGGAAGAAATCCAAATGCCCATTAAATGGTGAATAATAAACAAAATGTGGTGTATCCATATTCGTATTCAGCCATATTATTAATCTACACAACGGAATGTTATTCAGTACTGATTCTTGTTATAACACTGATGCACCTTAGAAACATACTAATTGAAAGAAGCCAGATATAAAAGGTAGCATAGCCACAAGGTTTGTGATAATCTGTTACTGCATCAAAAAGAAATGAATACAGGAGAATAAGTAAACTTTTGTGGAATTTTAAGCCTAATTAATACCTGTGTATATTGGTACTGATTCTATGATGTAGGTAAACTACAGAGAAGGATTAATATAGCTAAAGAAGTTCAAATTGCTATGTTTCCATTTAACTGCCAAACATAGCTGCCATCTTTTTCATTCACAGCTTTTACCTTTTATTAGATTGTTGGTGGCATTTTGCAACTACCATTATACAATTTCATTAACAGCATTCATTATTCCCACCCTGAATTCTCCTCAAACATGCTGTTATGAGTTATGTCTTTGCATGTTAGCTGCTTGTGTGTAAACAACAAAGCAATGGGCATGGTAAATTGTTAGAAACAACTTTTAAAATGCCCTTTAAAATTACCATCAGAATTTTCTCACTAAATTGACCTAGGATCGCTCTCAACTAAGATGGTACAGTGCTGAAGAACTCTGAAGAAGAATGACAAGCACAATAAATGCAGTTTCTGCTCACTTTGGCACATCAAGGCAGTGACATGCCAGAATGTCCTGTAAATAACCAGGTGGCATCTCTGCTAGTTTCCACAGAACTGAAGTAACAACCTGAGGCTGATTGCTACTGCTCTTACAGCTTCAACTAAACCACGTTTTTAAAGTTAACCATGAAGAATGAGAAATCAATCAACATTTTGCTTCTAGGATCTTGGCTAAAAAGAGAAAAGCTGATAATTTTCAAATCAATAAAGATCACATACAAGGATTATATAGCCATGCAGTTAAAAATAATTGAAAAAGAGTTTTTACAATCCTCTCACAATTATGCAAGAAGAAAGAGAGGGCAACAATTGTTGTGTACAGGTATTTCAGTTACTGGCCCAACTTTGGATCCTTTTAAGAGATTTTAAAGGTTACTATAGGTTTAAAGATTACTGTATGAATGAATAAATGCCTTTATATTTTCTCTACAAGTCATACCAAAGCATGTCATAACCTAGAGCTTAGATTACTCTCTAAACTTTCTATTTCCTCTTCTATTTCTATTCAAAATAGATCTTTTCTAGCCATATGTAGCCATTTTAATTTTTCTATAATGATACTAATCTCTAGATACTTTCTGCTAAGGCAAGATACCTTTCCAATATTTCTGAAATACTAAGTCCTCATTGAAAGGATCATGTTTTGTTATAATTTATTATGGTATTGGACAGACACTATGGCAAAAATCATGGGGATATATATCTTCTATTTTCCATGCATATACTATTTCCCCTATAACTTCTACTCACATTAATTAAATAGCTTTCAAAAGTAATAAAGCACTTGGTGAAGTGCTATTTACTTAGCATCCACTATGGCGTGCTACAAAGATAAATAAATAGAACGAAAACACAACTTTGTCCTCAAGAAGTTTATATCCTCATAAAGGAATGTGCTACATTTATGCAAAAAGCTATTATGACTGTCCAGATGTAAAGAATGTCATAAGTATCAATAAAGTGTTACAGGATTTCAGAGGAGAAAAGGATCACCTCAGATTGGGGAAATCTACAAATTTTGCGTTGAAAAAAAGGATGTTGGGTAGACTTCAAGGAGGGGAAGGGAATGCCGTAAGGAAGAAAAGAGAAAAATCACAAGTTTGTATAAGAATCAGTAAATGGCTGAGTCTGGATGGAGTATAAGGTACAGAAAGTGGGGAGCAGGTGGACAGTGACAAGGTAAGTTTCTGGTGACTGCAGGAGGCCTAAGTACCATGCTAAAACTTTGAGTTCATTAAGTAATAAAGACTTACTCAGGATGACTCCAAAAAATAAAGTCAGTTAGGAGGAAAGAAAGCTCTGAGCTTGTTTACTTTGTCCTTTTGTCTTTTTTTTTTGTTTTTTTTTGAGGGCTGGAGAGGTGAGAAGGGAAAATCCATATTTACTTCAGATATCAGAAATCTGCAAATTTTATCAGGACTAAAAGAAAGGTATGAGTAGCACACTGAATGAATGTTGAGTCTCAGTACATGTGCCAAAGCTGACAGGATATCAGGGGAGCTGTTCAAAGTCATTTCTGAGTATCCAAAATCCTAAGTGAGGAGTTAGGGGAGACTTTCCTCTATGTCCAATTCTTTGTCCATATAATAATACGTGGGCTCTATAACCAAAGCCTATCGCTGCCATGAAATTCTCTTTTTATCTCTGAAGACTGCTAAGTGTTTCCTATAGAGTTCAGGATAGGCATCTCAGCAGGATGAATGCGGTCTTGGGATTTAAACGTGCAGGCTCCTAATCTTTGTATTCAGAATACCACTAAACACTAGGTTTACAACTGCTGATTTTATGTGGCCCCCTAGTGGTCATAATGCAGACACTTTAGAAATCCGAACACTGACACTTCAGAAAAACCTTTATTAAATCAGCTATGGAATCAGTCAGTAGCTATGATTCTAGTACCAATTCTAGTGTGGGGTTGAAAGGGCTGTAGGTTCCCACACCACCAAGCAAGTCTTTAACACTAGCTGGGTGTCCCACCATTCAACTCAATTCTGCCACTAAATACGTGAGCTAGCACTGGATTCCACAGGTTAAGGGCTCAGTCTTGTAAGCCTGTTCCCCCTCGAATGGGATACCAATAACAATTTCGGGTTGTCACTTGGGCTTCTGGTCGAATGGCTACAAATCAGAGGTTCCCACAAACCCCTCTGTGGGTTTAATTTGCTAGAGTGGCTCTCAAAACTCAGAGAAACATGTTACTAGATTAAGAGTTTATTATAAAAAAAGAATATATAACAGGAACAGCCAGATGGAAACAATGCACAGGGCAGGATATGGGGAAAAGGTGCAGGGCTTCCACGCCTTCTCCCAGTACAAAACTCTTCCCAAGTCTCTGTTCACCAACCCCTAAGCTCTCCCAACTCCATCCTTTTGGGGTTTTTTGAAAGCTTCATTACATAGGCATGATTGATTAAATCACTGACCACTGGTAATTGATTCAACCTCCAGCCCTTCTCCCCTCCCCAGACATCACAGGTGGCACTGAAAGATCTAAGCTTCTATTCTTGGTTGGTTCTCCTGGCAACCAGCCCCCAATCCTTAGGTGTTTTCCAAAAGTCACCTCATTAATATAAATCCAGTTGTGTTATTCATATCTTGTTATGAATAACAAGATACCCTGTTTCACCTTTATGGCTCTAAAGCAATTTCAGAAACTGAGGACAAGATATTATGACAAAATAGTATGACAGAATATGCTCCCATTGCTCTTATTGCTCAGAAAATTCCAAGGGTTTTGGGAGCTGTCAGCCAGGAAACTTGGATGAAGACCAAATATGTATGAAAAATATATTCTGACCTGAATGACCAAATATGTATTTCTTATAAATCACAGTATCACAGTAGCCCATTAAAAGTAACATCTTTTTAGGGAGATAAATGATACAAATGAAATGCATAAAATCCTATTTTAATTAATTCATCTTGAATTATTTTGAGCCAACTTTCAGAAGACAAGTAAGGTGTAGAAAAGCCTAAGCAATATTTACTAATAAAATTATTTTTTCAAAATTATGCTCTCTGATGGTATCATTCCATTACACTTTATTTCTTGATCCAGTTAAGCTACTAATATATCATATAAAACACTCAAAAATGGAAAGCTTTAGATGGTAACACATTTATGATTAAGTCTTATAAGGAACATTTGTCAATTGTATAACTTTTAAAAATAAAATTTCAAAAGTTAGCACACATTATTTTCCTCAAAAGTGATTTATCTTTGGGAATCTATAATACTTAGGTCTGTAACATTATAACACTGTCATATTTATTATGATAACATTCTTCAATGGCATTCTCTTTCTTACTTTCTTACCACTATAGCTTTAACAGAGAAGACACTGGTATTTAGCAAGCAGCTAAGAAATATGTTACCAATGACTGCCTGGTAATTTAAGTACTCAAGTCTGCAAATAATATACCTTTTTTTTAAACATATGTAAAAGAACCCATCTCGGAACCACCACCATCCCTTCTTCCCCATCCCCACCTGCACCCTCAATGTTCCTGGCCAAACCCACAGCATTTCTGTCCTCTTAATAATATTAAGAAGAAACCCTTCACCCTCTTCTGGTCCTTCTTTTTTCTCCCTTACCTCCTCCTCATGGTGGAAGGGACTTATCTAATTGGTAAGACTAGACGATGTCTAACTCATCCCTTTTTCTTTTGGGATCCAGACTGACGACAGTCTCCCTTCCCCAATAGTTAGCAGCCTGCAGCTGCGGGGGTAAGGCCTACAAAGTGTCCAGCTGTCTGCCTGTGAGTGGGTGAGCAAGTTTCACAGAGCAGGAGAACAAGATTAAGTCACATTCCCTACAACTACTAGCCACAAACTAATATTTCAATCCCGGACTTCAGCATCAACTTCTAAATTGCATAGTAATTCAGAGGAAAAAAGGATGACCAATTATCACATTATGAATATACATTAGAGCAGATTATCCCTTTAATAACATAACTCTAATTTTCTGTGCTTTTTTTTGATTGAGAGAGAAATTGAAGATTACACCGAATATACTTGAATTTACCTCATTCCTTATACATTTTACAACAACAATAACTCAAGATCTTCAGGAATAACATCTTACATTTAGGCCATTGATTATTATTTTTTACTTTACTTCAAGTGGAAACATTTTATCTTCTAGATGAGAAGAATATTCCTTGAACATATACATTGAGTCTTACTGAATATTGTTTTTATGCTACTCAATAAGGTCATTTTATTTACTAAATGAAGCCTCCCTTGCTACCTCCAAAAGTAGAAAATTCCTGCCTTTGTTAGGTTAAAGCCCTTTCTCTAGTTCAAAAACACATATCTGAGACTCTTCTTAAAACCAAATATACTTTAGATTCAGTCTAAAGTATACCATAAATCTGCCTAGAATCCATGAAAATATATGAGGATATGTGAATAAATTCTTCTGGCTTGGCTTATCAACTATCTTCTTTTTTTTTTTTTTAATTACTGTGGGTTTCTAGTTTTTTTTAATTTTTTTAAAATTTGGCATTTTAAAAAAATGAACCACACCCAACTTTTAACACTAAACCAATTCTCACAAATCATATTCACTTACACTGACAGTAGTCCCAGAGTATAAATATGCATGGAAACAATTCATTAGATTCTATAAATACTCTGTCACGATCATCAGGAATCACATATATAAGATGAGTGCAGTATCACACAGCACTCAGGTTTATTTTCATGGTGAATTCTTTTTTTTCTTTTTGTTAATTGCCATGTTGGTTTCTGATGGGAGGGAAATCACTCAGTTTCAAGCACTATCATAACCTTGTGTTCTGGGGTAGGAGTATAATGCATGTATCAGAACACCCTGGGTTGACTCCTTACTGGCTACACATTTAGAGGAAAGGGCAGAAATCACAGAATAGGACAGACCCGTGTTCAACTTCTTACCAGCAGTGGGTAACAAACAAAATCTGTAACATCCTCAGTTTTCTTATCTGAAATTAGAGATGATAAACCTTATCTTATAGAGTTTTAAACTCTATTAAGAAGAGAAAAAATATGTGAGGAAAAAAATATATGAGAACCAGAGTCAGAATGCATAGTAGGTGTACAACAAATGGCCGTTATTGCTCTAATCAGTCTCAACCACAGTTCTAATAAGGATGAAGGCCACCACAGATTCACAGCATTGCTGTTACAATATTTATTTAAAGAGACTCTGAATAACACATTATGTTTAGTTTCAAGTCAACTTACCAAGACAGGAGTACAAACCCTGACTTATCCAAGCTAATATGGCAAGAGTTATAAGGTCACCAAAACTAGCAGCGATGGGTGTAGCAACATTATCAGGGTTTATACCAGTCTTCTTTGAACCAACGATAACCCCAACCATTATTATTCCTAGAAGAAAGAAACCTCATTACTTTCATGCTATGATTCTAAAGATTATCAATCCCCCTAAGTACTGAAATATATAGGCTAAACAAACAGCGTATCAGCTCCAGTGCGACTGCTTAGACAAACTGACTAAAGCAAACAAAACATTTTATGTTAATGCTTTGGCAAAACACCTTTCAACAAATCGAAAATTCAAGGAATCATAGAAGATTTGAAAAGTTCAATATTGCATTTAGAGATCCGAAAACTTACTGTAAAATAACACCAAAGCTAAAGGTTCAAATTTGGTAACATGTGTGCCATTTAGTAACATCTGTGTGTTATCAAACTCAAAGATTTTATTTTACCCTCAAATAAACAATGCAAATGTCAAAGAAAGGTAAGTCATATTTATATGCATAGCAATTGGGAAGAAAACCAATAAAAACAGATTTGTTTACATAGTGGTAGCCAGAACTGCTTGCTTCATTTTATTGTTTAAGAATGTTGAAATGGTAAGAGGAGAGAAGTAATTAAATTTTGAACAGCAGGACGGAACATAAGAAGCTGTCTTTGTAAAGGATATTCTTTAAACTCAAAGCTTTGTTGTTTTTTACCTTTTATAATAATTTATTTGAGCCAAACTAATGCAATATGGTGGGAACAAGATCTCAAATGTTTCCTAAACCCACAGTTTCTGTCTAGGAACCTCCAACTGAAGAATAGAAGGTGAAAATGTGGCTATGTACTTATACTTTTAAATCCTTATTTTCCTGAATCATAGAAATGGGAGAAAAAGAATACTTATGTCCATATCTAATATAGATTCTCTTTCACGCCAACATACTCATTAAGAGGCTGCGGTAGAGAGACAATTTAAGACGAGTTTACTGATGTGCTAATAAAAATCAGTATGGAAGCCTAAATACTATTAAAGAAACACGATCTCACAGCATTTAGACTGAAAATGACTCTGATGATTTTATTCTAGCAAACTCATTTTATAGATAATAAAACTGAGAGATCCTGAGAGGGGTTTAAATTCCTGCCTAAGGTCACATAGATTGTAAGTAACTCTAGTCCAGTGTTTTTTTCTACTACCTCATTAAAGACAAAATTACTAAAAGTAAAATTTTTGTCTTGCTTCAAACAATGTCTCACAGTTTATATTCTGGAGGCCTTTTCAATCTATGGACTTAACTTTCCCATAATATCATTGAGGAACAACAAAAAAGCAATGGCAGAAAAGTTTTTTGAATGTATTATGTAATAATCAATCAAGATGTGATCATATAGAATTCATTTTTCAAAATCAGAACGTTTGCAGATCAATATGGAAAGTTCTATGATAGAATGCCATCTACATCATTTTAGCTGAAAAAAAAACACATTTTTCCATCATAGACCAATGGAAAGAGCTGGGAGTCAGGAAACAAGTTTTAATTATGATTTTTTAATGAACAAGCTGATGAAATTGGACAAGTCACCTTACCTGAGTCAGTTTTATCACCTACAAAAGGTGGTTAATAGTATCTGCTCTACACATGTTAAAGGTCAAGTTATCATAAAATTAGAACACACATTATTCAAAGTAAGAAATATCAAACAAATATATTTTAAAAATATGAAATTTTATGGTTGCAAAATTCTAGGCAATTTAAATACTTGCTAGACTGAATTGTTTAAAACAGTTCTTAAGAGAAAAAATTAGAAAGAAAGCCAAAACAAATGCACATAACTAGAGTGCTAATGCTTTAACATTTTATTTTTACCAGAAATTTATTTTCTAATAGCTTCACGTCACTCTGTTTTGGCCAGTGTTGACTCCATTCAATTCTAGTAACTTTATATACGGTCATATGCTGCTTAACAACAGAGATACAATCTGAGAAATGCATGGCAATTTAATCAATGTGTGAACATCACAGAGGGCACTTACAAAAACCTCGCTGACATTGCCTAATCCACACTGAGGCCAAATCATGTGGCCTATTGCTCCTAGGCTACAAGCCTGTACATCATGTTACCATGCAACACGACATGAGATTCAATCCATCACAAGACAAAACGATTCAGTTGAGACATTCAGTAAACATGAGATGTGTAAGGCCCACGTAACACATCATACTATTTTACAGCAATTTTTTAAATAAGTAGAATACATCCCAAAATAATGATAAATGGTAAATACATAAACCAGTAATGTAGTTGTTTATTTTCAAGTATTATGTACTGTACATCACTGTATGTGCTATACTTTTCTATGACTGACAGAGCAGTAAGTTTGTTTACACCAGCATCACCACAGACACGTGCTAAGACATTACAATGTGACATCACTAGGCAATAGGCATTTTCATCCCCCTGATATTACGCGACCACCTTCGTATGCGTCGTCTAGCGTTGACCAAAACGTCATTATACAGCATGTGACTGTATAGACAAGGAACTACCCAGAATATAATGTAAGAACTAAAACAAAATGCTTGAAAATATTTAAAAATCAAGTCTTAATGATAATTAAATTCTCTAAATTCTGGGAAAGAACGCAGCCAAAAAGTTAGCTTCATTATAGGATCATCTGACTTCAGAATCTTCTATTTTTATCTTTACTGGTGATGTAAGGGTTAGAAGATAGCAACTGTAAAATAAAAATAACCACGTCTTTATCATTCCACAATAATCAAGTTCTCTAGCGTAAAGTTGATATTAATAAATATAAAACAATGATATCCCAACTGAAAATTTCTAATGTAGTTAATGTTTGAAAACATCTGGTTCTTTCAAATTCTATAGCCAACAATCTGCTGTGTTAAGCATCTGGTTATATTTGTATTGCCACAGAGATAGTGAAGAATTTCTTTTGAAATCTGAAACTTGAAAACATTTTAACAGAGAGACTACTTTCGGAACTCAGAATTCCTGGAAACCGTGTTACTCAACTGACAAGCCAGTAACTCCTCTGGATGATTTCCGGAAAAGAGTTTCTCTCAACTAACTTAACAGAAACAAATGAATAGTTAAGCTATCTTCCTGATCTTGTTTGGGAACTGTACCAGTGTACCTAAGGCCAGAAGTCAACTCAGAAAGTCTGTTCTACCCTAAAGTTCACATATAATAAGTATATCTGAAATAAGATATTTTAAAGGTTTGTACATAACATTTCTGTTTTTTGGTGTTTTGTTTTTTAATGAACAAGGACCATTTAAATAAAAATAGGCATCATTTTGGGAAAGAAACCATTTGAAAGTAAAAAACACAAAAATAACTGTAGAGTAGACCTTTGTAAATGTACTTACCCTGCAGAAGAGACGCGATGAAGGCCGTTGCTACACTGCTCGAGCACAAAAGTATGGAATGATCAAGGTAGTATTTTCCCTCCGGAATCCAGCCCAATATAACTGCTGCCACAGCTGCTAGAAAACCAACTACTGTTGCTTGAACCTAAAAAATTTAAATAAAATCCAATGGAATGATTCATTTTGAAAACACATTTTTAAATCTGATTATGTAAATATGCATGCCAGAAGTCAGAAGAAAATATTATATATGGTAACTGCCTTACCTTTTAAAGAAGCAACCATATTTTGGTTTTAATATTCTATAAGGTGGTGGGTTCTCAAACTGCCCTTATTTGGTGGCAACAGGTACAGAATAGGGTCCACCAGAAATCTGTTTTTACAAGCACCTCAAAGTCAAGTGACTTTGATGATACAATCCACAAATCATCTAAGAAACTACCAACCTTAAGACTGAAAAGTACCCAACCCACAACACTGAAGTCTGCTGCTAGAGCACTGTTGGCAAGAGACTGGATTTTATAATCCAACGATAAGAGTTTGACCCTTGACTCTACCACTTAATCTTGTGGCGAATTATTTAAATTCATTCATTCAACATGTACTAATTTAGAATCCATTATGTACCAGGCGCTATGCTGTTGGGTTATAAGGTGGTCAGAAGCGATTTATTCCCTGCTCTGAGAGAGCTCCTGATTGGTCGGAGAGATAGACATTAAACAATAACCTCACATATAATCACAATTATGATTAATGCTATAAAAACTTTAGCTCCTAATCTGAAAAATGACAACGATAACATTGAACCTGAAAGGATTATTTTGAGATTGAAATGAACTACGTAAATATATAAAGTGCTTCCCACAGTGGTGACACAAAGCAACACTCAAGAAAAAAACAAACAAACAAAAAAACCCAGCAACTAAAAAATAAGCACTGACTGTGAATTCTTAGCATCATTTTAGTAAATGTCAGAACTAAAAGAAAACCCTAAAGGAACAATCTATTTCACCAATTCTTAATTGTGTTTATGTCATGGACTCCTTTGATGATCTGGAGAAAGTTTTAGATTCTTTTCTCTACAGACACATTCGATATTTTTGGTAGTATTTCTGGGTGTCACAGACTCTTTGAAGTTGATCCATGTACTGGAATCCAAGGCTCTGGGTAAAAAACTCCAAATAGTCTAATCCTATCACATAGTAACTTAATGGAAGAGCCAGGGCTAGCGAGTCCACATTGCTTAGATTCTGGCCCCATTATCTTCCATTACAGCTCCTGTTGACGTCACCCACAGGTTCAGAGCTGAGCTGCAAGCTGTCAGCATCACTATGGCTGTACCAGTTGTTAAAATATGTCAGCATTTTCACACTGGTTAGTAAGTAACATGAATACGTAAAAGCAGTACAATTAATTAATAATGTAAATTCTAGCACTGTGATTCCAAGGTTTTTCTTGAAAATAAAACACAGAACTAGGGAGCCCTAGATTTTACACAACTTTTATCTCTTGGAAATAAAATACAGAGCTAGGAAGCCTACGGCAGACATATATACATACATATATATGTATGTATGTATATATGTATATGTATGTATGTATGTATGTATATAGGTGTGTGTGTGTGTATATATATATATACACACATACATACACACACACCTATATAGCTAGGGAGCCTATGGCAGATATATAGATATATATATATATATATGAGAGAGAGAGAGAGAGAAATGGAAGCACACAGCTAAGATGAGGAAGGCCTGTTCTGTAAATCTTCAAAACAAATGCCTAATTGTATTCAAGAAAAGTCTGGGTCAAGGAGAAGGGGGCGGGGCAAGGAGAAGGGGGCGCCAGTAGCCCTAACTAGATGTGAGTGCAGGGCATATCCCTCCTGGTGAGGTAATGGTTCTTCAATGGGATCAGAACTTGGCTTTATCTGACAATTTGCACACTGGACAAGGTGGCCACCCTGAACAATTGTCAAGAAATCCGTAGCAGGTAATCTGCGTTGCATCTCATTTCGTCGTCAGGAAAGCACCCACCCCAGCTAGTGAGAACATGTGCCTCCTCTGTCCTTCCCACCCTCATAGCCATCTACAGTCAGAAGAGCTTTTGCTAGCCCTATGCACATCCCGTCTTCACAAGGTTTAGCAGATAAAGCCCAAGAGTACCCCTCCCCCCCACCTTTCCTTCTCCCTCTGCTTTTGTCCACAGGTAACTGGGCTCCAACCAGTTGCTGTCTCACTGGCTGGAACCACCTGTGTCTTGATGGGCCTGTGTGGGGTGCCCTGTTTCTCAGGCATCCTTGGTGGAGTAAGACAGACACAGACTTTGGGCCACAGCAAGCAGGATCAGTGAGCCCCCAGCGATCTCTGGCTCCCAAACTCACCAACAGTTGCAGGGAGAGAGGATGACAAGGGACGGGCTGAGACTAAGAGTGGAAGGAAAAATTAAAAGCTGAGAAGGAAATTATTAGAATGATTTGATGAAGAATTTATACTACAACTATTTACTTGGTAAGAGTTTAGGATATTTAAAAAATAAAATAGAATAATATATTTAAAAATTTTTATTTATAGATTAATTTATAGTAGTCTACTGGTTGGTATATATTTTGATTATTACCCCTGCTAAGATTCATACAGTTTCAAGCTGAAAAGGATCATAGATATCTCTAATGCAATACTGTGACTTAGAAGAGAAAAATGAAGCCAGAAAGGTCAAGTTAACAAAGGTTATACAGCTGGTTCATGTCAGAGCTAACACTAGATACCAGATTTTCTTATTTCTAACCCTATGATTTTAGAAGTAGTTGTACAGTTTTTTCCCCCAAAAATTCCCTTATTTCTTTGCCTTTGAAATGCAATCTATGAAATTACTTTTCTGCAACCATCTTCTCATGAAAATAAGTGAGCATTTCCTAAACTCATACTTGCTAAAGTTACTAGGGGGCTGCAGTCTTGTCTTGGGGATAGATACAAGAAGGTGGTGGGAGAGGAAGAGATATTCACATGAGACCAGAAAGAACTGCAGGTAATCAATATAATCCATGGTTTCATGTATATGCAACTGACAATTTAATGTGTTTATTTATATTAACACCAGCAACACTGACAAATTAAGGAAAACTTAGCTTAAATAAACATCTGACCATAACATATAAAGAAGAGCTAAGTTTAATTAAACAGAGGATTTACATTAAAAATCAAAGTAGAAAAATAGCACCTAAGCAATGAAATGCTAAATATTTATTTATACAGATATAACTCAAATTCTGGCTCTATTACACACTTATAATAGAAAATATTTTGCATATTATATATTTTTCATGTTTAGAAGATTGATCAGTTTTTAAACAAAGAAAACTTTCATAAATCAGGGCATCTATTTATTTTATCACTTTGTCACAGTACTAAATTGTTTTGGGTCCCCTGAAACAATTAAATGGTAGGCTTAATAACAGTAAAATTTATTTCATTCTTACAGATAACATCCAAGATATGTAAATAAATACGTGTATCACTTACCTGTTTTAAAGCCAAGTTGCCAATTATTAGGTTCCACTTTTCAATGGGTGAATCCATCTTCCCAATATTTACCTGTTACGGTAGATATTTTCATGTATCACTGAATAATCTATAAGCTCTCTATTGTATCTTAAACCCAAAGATAATTCTTTAGTAAATGCGATGAGCTCACATTGCACTTTAAATATAATCCTGAATTCACTACCAGTCTTGTATCTCACAGTGAGCTTGCTTGAGATGTTTAAGAAATTGTTTTTGCTTAATTGCTAGATTACAAGAACTAGTGGGCTAGTTAGCACTGTACATGTTGGTGTCATTCTAACATGCCAAATTTTGTGTATTGAGGCCCAATATAAATATACAATTTTGAGCTGCTAGCATTAGTTCTACATCATGAAACTAATGTCATTTGAAGAATTATTGACTAAAAAACCCAGATATGAACAAATCATTCATATGTACATAATTTGTATTTGACTCATGACTAAAACTGTTAGCAATAAAAAATTCATTCAGTTCACATATGAAGTTTGATCATGTATTTCACTATTAGAGTTACCGTGTTTCCCCGGAAATAAGACCGGGTCTTATATTAATTTTTGCTCCAAAAGACGCAGTAAGGTTTATGTTCAGGGGATGTCCTCCTGAAAAATCGTGCTAGGGCTTATTTTCCAGTTATGTCTTATTTTCGGGGAAACACAGTATACATCTTTCTAAAAAATGGAAGAATACTCTTCAAAAAATACTACTATTATTCATATATTCAATTGTGGTATAAGCTAAATCATACTTCTCAACCACTTAGGATTCAAAAAATGTATATCCAAATCTGGAAAGTTTTTCTAATGCAGTATTTTGGAAAACAATGAGCAATAATTATTTAAAAAAATATACTATATTGAACCAGGTTTCTATTATTCATCATCTACTTGGTCATGGAAAATAGGTGAATGGGTAAAGGGGGAAATATATGAGTTATTATTTATGGTATTTTTAACCATGGACAAGCTAGAGTTTAGCTCATTGGCTTCAAACCATGAGGTTAAGTACTATATCAACATTTCCAGTATCAGTCTAGAAAACAGATTCTATTCTCTAACCTCACTCTTAATTGTAGTCTCAAAGTATCCAGCAAATGCAAATATTAAGATTTCTCAGTGTTTTGGATAATTATTCATGCTGTCTTTATTTGAATATTCTGTCCGAAGCCTGGAAATCTAAATTATTGATGAAATTTGTGTTCGTACCTCTAGTAACTTGTGTCTTTGCTCATATGAATAATAAGTTACAAGCAATGTTTAGAGTGAAACTGTCTTAGGTTTAGTGTCCAAGAAATAGGTATGAGACACTGGAAACTACAAGACGTTGTAAAGAAATTAAAGAAGACACAAAGAAATGGAAATGGAAAGATATTCTGTATTCATGGACTAGGAGAATTAACATTGTTAAAATGTCCATATTACCTAAAGCAATCTACAGATTCAATGCAAACACTATCAAAATACTTCAACAAAGTTAGTTTTTAAAAAGTAAGATAATTTCACACAGCAGTAACTACTTTAAAAACAATAATAAATGTTTATATTCCCACTACCTGGCTTTGTCAAATATTAAAATTTTACCATATTTAGTATATCAATATATCATATATATGTTTGACATTATTATATTGTCCCATGGTATCTGAGGCTCTATTTATAGTTCTGCAATTTTTTTTCCACTGGGTTCTTCATGTTGGATAATTTCTATCGATCTATATTCAAGTTCACAAATTCTTTCTTCTGCTGTCACCAATGTGGTACATTTGATTCTTTTTTTTACAGTTTCCATTACTCTTTTAAGATTCCCCATCTGTTCACGCATTGCCATGTTTGTTTAACTCTTTGAACATTTTTTCCGTTAGTTCTCTGAACATATTTATATTAGTTGCTTTGAAAGATTTTCTTAAATCCAAATCTGGGCCCATTGTGAATCACTTTCCAATGGCTATATATGAATCACACTTTTCCTGAATATAAACCACACTTCGTGTTTCTTTCCACAGTGATTTTTGGTTGAAAACTAGACAGTATAATAATGTGTATAATGTTGTGCTCTTCTGAGGATTATTGGATTTCCTTTGTAATGAGCAATTAATTTGCATAGACTCAAATTATAGTCTCTTTTCTCTCCCACAGTGTTCAACAGCCAATATCTCTGCTTGGTTCTCAGCTACCAACTATTGCTTTTTACCCTAGCCCTTTGGAGATTATCTTTTTTCCCCCGCTCTTCCCCCCGCCCCCATGCCCCGTTCAAGCCGTTGCTTCTCAGTCTAGTTGTGTAGGACACAGTTCCCTGGCTGGTATTATGAGCCTTGCGCTCCCCTCAGCTGAGGCAGTCAGTCACCAGTCAACTGTGGGCCGCTCACAGCAGCTCACTCCAACCTCCAGCAGCTCACGGCAGCCCAGCTCCAGGGAGAGCTGTTGTTCACAATATTAGCTGTAGAGGGTGCAGCTCACTGGCCCATGTGGGAATCCAACCAGCGACCTCGGCGTTAAGGGGAGCAGGGAGCTCCAACCACCTGAGCCACCGGGCCGGCCTGGGGGGATCTCTTTTGTAGTTTAATGGACAGCCAAAGATTTGGGCAGAATTAATACTCAGATTCTGGGGCTCATCATCTCTGCGGTGCTCTTACATCTGGGATGTCCCCATAAATTTCCACCTGCTCTGTCAGGTCCAAACTCTGTTTACCTGATAACTCAAACCAATAAACTAAACTTTCTGCCCTATAGCTATGCACAAAACACAACGTACTTAGTCAAAAAGGCAAAAACTCATAGATTTTAGTTGGTGTTTTGTCTTTAAAGTATAGGCCCGTCTCACAAATCTGCTTTTTTTTTTTTTCTTTTTTGCCAGACTACCTGACCTCTGCCATTTCAAGCTGGTAAGACTATAGGTTTTCTGCCACATGAGAGTCAGGGATTGGGGAACTCCTTCACGCAAAAAGGCCATAGAAGTTGCAATTCTTATCCATTGTAGTTATGGCCTTTAAGGGTAAATTCTAGTTTCTACCTGCATTTGATCACTTTCCATGGCCTTCAAATAGTATTTCTAGATTTCGTAATTTTTCTTTTCTGGGAAGGTTCACTCAACCACTTCATTCTGTCATTAACTAGAACAGGGAACCCTAATATGTATTTTTTATATGCTTGAAATGTTGTACAATAAAACATAGCATACTAAACTAACACACTCACACACCCTAACATCTTCCTGGATGTACAGGGGGGACGTATATGCTCATACTCTTGACTGTGGTGTTTGCATTTAGTACAGGCTCAAATGTATATATTTTTTTAATTAATGAATTAAAAAGGTAGACTGTTACAAAATAATTTCAGAGAATCAAGAATTCTCTGAGAAGAGGTTTGAGGCAACAGAGATCAGTTTTGCCTGGATGGAAAAGTGTTCATCAAACTGTGCGAAGCGATTGGCTTCTGAGAAATAGTTTTACAAACTTTTTTTTTTTTAAATACTGTCTTTAGGATAATGGATACCATTTTTGACTCTTTTACATCTAGTATTCGGAGGCAGAAAATTTTAGACCTCAGGTAATAGAACTTAAAGCCAACAATTTGTAGAACCACTGTACTTGGCTTATTTTCCAATTATGTACTACTGTTATGCATGTATAACAATATCTACTATAATATACATCTATTGTTGTAAAGATAAAATCCAGGAAGAAATTATTCAAGTTAATCATCATACTTTTAGAAATATATTTTGACTCAAGAGGGCAAGATCAAGTTGATTTGGATTCATCATTATTAAATTTCCCTTGTTAATATAGGAAACGTTTTTATTGACATTTTATCTGTGAAATTTAATCTTTAACTTTATAGAATAACAAGTTTTAAAGACAATTGACCTTCAACAAATTGAGTGAGTAGGCTATGTTTGATATCTTGTGTTTTAAGTTCTCTATCATTATAACTTCCGGGGGCCTTCCTTATAATCCTATAAGCTCATTTATCTTGCTTCTCCTGCAGATAATCATAAAAATGAGAAAAGACCCTTTAATGGAGCAAAAAGATAAAAGTGATCATAGACTGGGCCTTCTATAGCTACAATGATTTCTAGTCTTACTTTTAAAGTGAAAATTAATACTACATAGGAAAATTGTAAAATTTTATAAAGAATTACTTTTTGCATGCACATAGATGAAAAAACTGACTTTCAAAATAATGCTTGTTTTAAGTTAAAAAAAAAATAACTTACACTCATTCACCCCTCTCCCTGGAACCAGAGAGTACAGTTAGGAATCAAATACAACAGTCCCAATTAGAGACAATAGGCAGCTACATTAAGATGGCGGCAGGTGGGGCAAAGAGAAAGGAAGGATTTCACTGGTAGAACAGATAGTCTAGACAGTCACTGGATAGAGAGATGGCATGAGGTGATTGGCAATTTTAATAAACTGATAAGAAATATAGATAAAAGAGTATGGTTGGAGGAAGAGAAAATAATGAGCTTAGTTTTGAATGTAGTGAGTGGTGCAGACAACTGAAAATTCAACTCTGGAGGTCAGAAAAGAGACTGGAAACTTGGATCTGAGAATCAGCCATGTGAAGTGGTGGATTACATAAAATAGCTGACGAGCACATGTAGAACAAGGTACTAAAACTTGAACATTTCACTGTGACGTTCGTCTGTAGTCGAATGATAGTTCCATGCCACTGACTGCGGTGTTCGACTTTACCCCACAAGCTCAGTGTCCCAGAAAGGAAGTTCAGGAAAGCAGATGTACATTTTTTTATATTTTTGTGTTTTTCAAGAATGAATAACAATAGGAAATGTTTATACTTTAAAGTAATCATTTATTCTAATAAAATGTAGCATCTTAACTGTATATACGCAAAAATATAAATACTGTAATTATTTTCTGTGGATTTTTGACACATGTTGGAGAACAAACTTGTAATCAATTCACACAGTGAAAAGGTTAAGAAAGACTCAAATCAAGAGGATGAGCAAAAACAAAAACAAAAAAGTAGACTAAGAAGCAGCAATGAAAGAGGTGGGAAAATGAGGAGAGTGTGTAGTCTCAAAGTTGAGGGTAATAAAAATTTCAAGTAGTGAATCGTCAGTGAAAAAAATCTATAGAAGGTGAGACTTTGGGGATTTTGTTATTAAGAAGTCATCAGCACAGAGTTGCTTTAACAGTGGACAGAGTATCAAAACTGGAATACAGCTGACAATGACTCTAGCATTCTGTAAGAATAGCAGTACTCTGCCTAGCAAACTTGCGATCAAACTCGCAAAACAATTAACACCATAAACTAGATAAATGTACCACATTATCAAAGCTTGATACCACAACTGACTTCTTTCCAACTACTAATATGTTTACTTTTACTCGTGTAAAATCCAGAGAAAATTTCGAGTGGCTATTCCCAGTGTTTAATTGTAGCTAATCCATCAGTCAGTTCTGTCATCTCTGTCTGAAAATGAGTTCTGGACTCCAGCTGTGTCTCACTGCATCCCCTGCTATTACCCTGATCCAAGCCCAAAGCGTCTCTGGGCCGTATCACTGCAACTGACTCTCAGCTTGTCTCCCTGCTTCAGCCCTTGGCCCCTGCAGCCTTGTCTCAATACAACAGTCCAAATGATCTGTTTAAATTATCTATCAGATCACATCCTTCCTTCGTTCATAAGCTTCCAGTGGCTTCCCATTTCACACAAGAGCCAAAGGCCTTGCAATGGCCCACAAGGTAATCTCATCCCCTGTGATCTACTCCCTCTCTCACTTGGTTCCAGCCCTATTGGCCTCCGTGCTGTTCATCTAGCACAGTGGGTCTCAGATTTTGATGTGTCTCAGAATGATCTGGAGAGCTTGTTAAGATACAGATCGCTGTACCACACCCCCAGAGTTTCTGATTCCGTAGCTTTGCAGTAGGGCTGATAATTTGCATTTCTAACAAGTTGCTGACTCAGCTGATCAGCACACGACAGTTGAGAACCATTGATCTGACATATCAACAACAGTCTGTCTCTGGCCCTTGGCACTGCCTGAGACATCCCTATGTCAAATAGCGTCGAAAAATAGAAGTATCCAAATTAGTATGTGGAAAAGTAGTAACTCGTGGCAACAAGCTATGATAACATGGTATAGTCATCTAATTTATGAAGTCTTAATTGCTTAGAGAACTAGATAATTCCTTCAGTTTATGGCTCAAATATCTTACAATCAGTGACACAATTCTTGACCTAAGGAAGACACAACTCCACCTCAACCTTCCCACAGAAAGGCCCAGCTAGATCACCTTTGCAGTGAAGACCACGACTGATAAGCTCCTCCCATGTGCTGAGCTTTTAATTAGCTTTGGCGTTTCCCTCTCCTAAATATGAACAGATAACTAAACATAACCAGACGTTTGATGAAAATGTTTAATATAAAATGTAGACGCCACAACAAATAAAGTTCAAGTAAAAAGATTAAGATTAAATTCACTTTAAGCCACGTTATAATCTGTAACTATCATTTATTTTGTGGCTCAAATCATCCCCGATCTGGCTAGTATCTAGTATGTTACCCTGTATCCTTTTGTTATGTCCCATCTTTTTGTTTTGTTTTGTTTTTTAAGCATTTCTTTACTTTTTCGCACCACAAGATATTCCAGGGTCATCTTATACTTTTATGCTCCAGCCCAAGGAGCCTAGTTTCTATTGTTCTCCACTCCCTTTAATATTCAATAATTATAATGATTACATACAAAATTATAGACTAGACTAAAGTGAATTTAGCAAAGTAACTCCACTCAGTGAGGTTTGGTTCCACCTTAATGACTAGTTGATATCCTCAGACATCTTCTCTGTAGCTAACTACAGAGATAAGCAACAGGGTTATATACATAAATAGTAATTTTTTAAAATAATGACTATCAAAGTTTTATCAAATACCAAAAATATTGTGTATTGGTACTCAGACCGAGACCCTAGAAGAGACCATTACAATGTGGAAGAGACTATTAGGTTTTTGTCACTGCTGTTAGTGACTCATTTTATAAACTCTGACATACTATCCTGTGCAGGGTAAATAGAATGTTCTGGAATGTGGCTTTTCCCACTATGCACTAGCTCTGCGTCCTCAGGAAAGTTACTCAATGTTCTAAGCCTTAGTTCCTTCTCTGTAAAACAGGAGTAATAGGTCTTATTTTGCAGGGTCGTTATAAGATATCCCCGTAAAGCAGTTAGCACAGTCCTGAAACATTATGAGAGCTCACTAATACCCAGTATGCCATCATTGTCCTGGGCTATGTGACCTTTCATATATAAGGGCTATGGGCTATGTGACCTTTCATATATAAGAAAGGGACTCAGCAAATTCCAAAGGGCACATGCAGCATTTCCTCTTAATTGAGCAAGCCAATAATGTTAATAAACATTATTTAATGCACTTCCTTTCCAAGTATCTGCTTTACTCAAGAAACCTTAGGGCACTCACAGTTGTCTAGGGGGCAGGGAGAAGAGGGCAGGAGGAGAAGAGAGTGCTCTCATCAACAACACAGTTGTTCAGCTTCCACATCTTGGTTATCTTTAGATACACAATCTTTTCCCCTAGTTCATAGATGAATTCACTTGCTGTAGCTTCTTTAAGGGAAAAAAAAAATACCTCTTACACGAAAGGCACTGCAATCAGTAATACGCTCTGATGGCTTCGTTAATTTTTCGCTAACACTTAATGGCCCAATGGCTCATCCACGTGAACCTGACAAGCCACATGGTTTTAACCATAACGTGGTCCCACAATGGGGAATACCCAAAGAACGTTATAGTGGAAAAAAAAAAACAGTGTCCTCTGCAGCTTCTAACAATAACTCAGAATGCTACTCGTGGCAGTATTTTCAAAAATGTTTAACCTTTCTGGATGACTATTAAGCAATATGTATCTAAAGCCTCAAAAGTATGCGTTTTTTTCCAAAAGGTAGTCACAATCCTAGAATTTGCTGAAAGAAATAAGAATGTGAACCTGTATGTATAACAGTATTCATTACAACATTGTTTATAATAGAAAAAGATTAGAAAGAGCCTATATCCAATAATGGATGGTGGATTAAACTGTGGTAGAACTACTGGGAGTGCCAAAAACATGTATACAAGTGGACACTTTGGTCAGCGTTACTCAAGCAGTAGTTTGCCATAATCAGAAGTGTCTGGACGCTGATGGTAACCACTTTGAGCACCTCTTGTAATTGCAGAAGTGAAACGTGACTTGTATTCATCTTCTGTTATTGGTATATATTGAGTATTACAATTTTAATACAGTTTTCCTTTCTTAAAATGTGCATACATTTTTTGGCACCCTCTGTATATACCAGAAAAGTACATAGCCAATAAAATAATGGTATAGGTCTACATGTACTGATATGGACAGATAATCACGGTATGTCTATATTCAGATGGATAGCCTGGATTATAAAAAAGAATATATATGATTCCAGTTCTTTTTCAGAATATACAGTATGTAGATAAATTATGACGTGCCTAACTATGTATAGTTATCCATCCAAGTATAGAAGGATCTATACCAAAATATTAATAGTGATTATGTGTAGGTGAAGAATTTGGGATAGTTTTAAATTCTCTTCTTTATACTTTTCCCTCTCGTCTTCAGCTTTACAATAAGCATGTATGACTTTTAAAATGACAAAAAGTTGAAGTGCCCATCAACCAACCATTGAATCATAAAGAATCTCAATATCTGAGTGGTCCCATGTGTTAAGCACTGATGATAACTGCCAGAATGTCCTGGAATAAAAGGAGGGAAATATCCTACTACTTCTCAGGATAAAGCAGGTCCTATAATTCTCTGATTAGACAACCCAGAGAACTCACAGGGTATCATATCAGGCTTAACTACTCAGCATAGCCCTGAGGTCCAGAAGTTTATCAGATAGAGGAAAAAAGTTTTTCCTGATACAAGTTCTCCGTAATAGAGGGAAACAGCATTGGTAACATGCATACTCTGAAGCAGGGAAAAAAACTTACTGCGGTCGATAATCTAGATGCCAATGTCATTTCCAAGTTCCCTTTGAGACCAAGCAGCGCAGGAACTAAAATGAAAACTTCTGTTACTTTTTTGAACACCTTCCAGTGCTGTAAGAAAAAAAAAAGGATTTTCTGACCCTCTTTAAAAAACATTTTAGAACAAAGATGTTTCTAAAAAATCTCAGCCTTTTTTCCAATGTTGCATTCGTATTTTGAATAATTACACAAGTCATTTAATCAATGAACATTTAGCTTACCCTCATTCTCCAGGGCTCTGAAGCCTTGAGTTACTTTAGAAGATCTAGTTAGTGTTAGGAGTGATAGTCACTATATCCCAAAGTATATCTAACTTGATACACATCTATGATACACTTAAATTTTACTTTATCCCTTATGATGCCAAAAGTCAGTGTAACTAGCGGTTAAGAGCATAGACTAATCAGGTAACATGGGTCTGCATCTTGGTTCCAACACTAGTTACAACAACCACACAGGACTATTACAGGAATATTATCTAATTTCACAAATGAAGAAATAAAGATTCAGAGAAGTTAAATGATTTCCCCAAGGTGAAAATATGGGACCTAGAATTGACCTCAGGAGTTCTAAGTTATCCATGTTCTGGTCCCATTTTCAGGGCGTGAGGCAAAAGGTTGCAGAGCACAGGGTCATAAAACGAGCACTAAATTGAAAATTAGAAAATTTGCGATTCTAGGCATGGATCTTTCATAAGTTGGCTGTGTAATCTTGGATGAGTCACACATCTTTCTGATCTCAATTTCGTCAGCCATGAAATAAAGATATTATCTGCCTTGTCTAGCCCTTGGGGAAATACCATAATGAAAATAACAAATATTAAAGTCCTTTATGAACTGAAAAGACCATAGAAATGACTTAATATCACAAAGTGCTGTTATTAAGAGACAAAGTTCCCAGTATGAGACTTTATGGTCTAATCATATTAATTTATGCCAAAAAATAATAAAAAACACAGTCATCATTAATACCAAGACAGGTGAGAAAAGCACACTTTAACTCCATCTGATAAATGAAAGAAAAATTAAATTTGCCCCCAAAGTTTCCCTAGAGGTTGTTCCAAATAGGTACAGAAGTAGGGCCTAAAGAAAAATTAGGAAATGTTTATCAGATCAGTCTTTGGTAGAACCCTGGCTCAAAGGATTAGCAAGGGAACCCCTCCAGAGTCAAACCAATTAAAAATGGGCCTAGCAGTTTCTTCTTTAACAAAAAGGCAACCATACAAATGGGAGAAGATATTTGCAAACAATACCTCCAATAAGGGGCTAATATCCAAAATATATTATAAGGAATTCATACAACTCAACAACAAAAAAACAAACAATCCAATTAAAAAATGGGCAGAAGACCTGAACAGACACTTGTCCCAAGAAGACATACAAAGGGCCAACAGATACATAAAAAACACTCAACTTTACTAGCTGTTAGGGAAATGCAAATCAAAACAATGAGATACCACCTCACACATGCTAGAATGGCTATTATAAACAAGACAAGTAATAACACGTGTTGGAGAGGTTGTGGAGAAAAAGGAACCCTCATACACTGTTGGTGGGAATGCAGACTGGTGCAGCCGCTATGGAAGGCAGTGTGGAGGGTCCTCAAAAAATTACAAATAGAATTACCACATGGCCCAGCAATTCCTCTTCTGGGTATCTACCCCCCAAAAATCTGGAAACATTTATCTATAAAGTATATGCACCCCTATGTTCACTACAGTATTATTCACGGTGGCCAAGACATGGAAACAATGAAAGGTCCTTTGATAGACAACTGGATAAAGAAGATGTGATATATATATATATATATATATATATATATATATATATATATATATATATACAGATATAGATATATAGATATACAATGGGATATATAAGAAAAGATGAAATACTGCCATTTGCAACAACATGGATGGATCTTGAGATTATTATGCTAAGCGAAATAAGTCAGGCAGAAAAAGTCGAGAACCAGATGACTTCACTCATATGTGAGATATAAAAGTGAAAGTAACAAATGAACAAAACAAACAAACAAACAAATAAAAACTCACAGATAAAGACGACAGTTTAGTGGTTACCAGAAGGTAAGTGTGGTGGTGGTAAGAAGAGGGTGAAGGGGGTCAAACATATGGACCCCCTTAGTCAGAAGGAAAACTGACTCTGGTGAACACACAATGTAATATATAGAAGATGTATTAGGTTGGTGCAAAAGTAATTGCGGTTTAGGGGCAGTCCGTTGGCTCAGTTGGTTAGATAGAGCGCAGTGCTCATAACACCCAGGTCGCTGGTTTGATTCCCACATGGGCCAGTGAGCTGCGCCCTCCACAACTAGATTGAAAACAACGACTTGACTTGGAGCTGATAGGTCCTGGAAAAACACTCTGTTCCCTAATAAAAATTTAAAAAACATACACGTAATTGTGGTTTAAAGGTTGAAAATAATTGCAAAAACTGCAATTACTTTTGCACCAACCTAATGTTATAGAATTGTACACTTCAAATCTATACAATTTAACTAACCAATGTCACCCCAGTAAATTACATTGATTTTCAAATATTGAACTTGACTTCATCCCTAGAATAAACCTTAATTATTCATGGTGTATGATTCATTTTATATATTGCTGAATTCTATTTGCCAAAACTTTGTTAAGAATTTTTCTGTCTATATTCAGGAGAGATATTGGTCTGTAGCTTTTTTTTTAATTGCATTGTCTTTGGTTGTGGTATCTCAGTAATACTAGCTTAAAATTAAATTGTAAAATTTATGTGTGTAGAGTCTTTATAGTATTCCTTTATTGTCTACAGTTTCAGATATCCCTGCTCCTTTCTGGTATTGGTCATTTACGTTTTCTCTCTTTTTTTCTTCATTATCAGTTTACTATAAATTTTCAATTTTATTGATCTTTTCAAAGAACCAGTTATTTGGTTCATTGACTTTTTTCCTATTGATTTCCTGCTTTCAATTTCACTGACTTTTTTTTTTTTTTGCTTTTATCTTATTATTTCCTTTCTACTGCTTGCTTTGGGTTTATTTTGCTCAAAGTTTTCTAAGTTTAAGATGGGAGCTTAGATTACTGATTTGAGATTTCTCCTCATTCTAATATATGCATTTAGTTCTATAAATTTCTTTATCTGTACTGCTTTACCTGTGACGCACGAATTTCGATGTTATACTTTCATTTTCATTCAGTTCAGTGTTGTTTTTTATTCTTCTGGAGACTTCCTCTTTCAACCACAGATTATCTAAAGGTATGTTTAGTTTCCAAATGTTTGGAAATTTTCCTGTTATCTGTCTGTTACTGATTTCTGGTTAGTTCCATTGTTGTTGTAGAACATAATTTGAATGATTTCAGTACTTTAGATTCGTTGATGTTTATTTGATGGCCCAGGATATGGTCTATTTTGGTATAAGATCAATAAAAGCTTGACAAATGCTATTTCTGTTTCAGTTGCTATGATCGTGTGATTTTTCTCCTTTAGCCTGTTAACATGGTGAATAACACTGATTTTCAATTATGAACCAGACTTGTATCCCTGAGATAAACCTAACTTGTATTTTGCTGTTTTGGGAGTGGTCTATAAATGTCAATTAGATCTTCGGTTAATGGCCTTACTGAGTTTTTCTACATCCTTGCTGATTTTCTATCTAGTTGTTCTATCAATTATTGAGAGAAGAGTTATATTATCCAAGTATAATTGTGGATTTTTTGATTTCTTCTTTCAGTTCTCCTGGGGGCTCTCACTATCAGCTAACAGGATGAAAAATGCTGGCACTCTACCTACCCTTCTCTGATACCATCCTGGATGAAGTGCTGTGGTACCTCGTTATAGCCCTTCCCCACCCCTAGCTTTACTGAGGTATAATTGACAAATCAAATTGTAATATATTTAAAGTGTAAAACATGATTTGATATAACATACATTTTAAAAAGAATTCCCACCATCAAGTTAATTAACATGTTCCATCACCTCACAAAGTTACCATTTTGTATGTGAGAATGCTTAAGATTGACTCTCAACAAATATCAGACATCAAATATACAATACTGTATTATCAACTATAGTCTCCAAGCTACACATTAGAGCCTCAGAAGTCACTGATCTTGTGACTGAAGGTCTGTACCCTGTTACCAACCTCTCCCCATTTCCCTCACCACCTAGACCCTAGCAACTACTATTCTACTCTGTTTCTATGAGTTTGACATTTTTTTTTTAAGATTCCACATATAAGTGGCAGCGTGCAATATTTGTTTTTCCCTATCTGGCATATTTCACTGAGCAAAATGCCCTCCAGTTTCAACCATGTTGTTTATTACAGCCTCCTGAGGTAGAATAATTATTGTCTCAAAGTTTTCTGTCTTGCTCTGTTGCTCCTTTCTTAGTTCTTTAGCTACAGAGCACAGGCTTTTGTTGTTGTTGTTATTATTGTTGCTTTTTTCTTTATGTTTTGTTGGTTTGTTTCGTCTGCACCTATTAATATTTCCAGGTCACTGGCTTCTTTAGCTCCAAGTGAGGGATACATGTAGCAAAAGAAAACCCAGAAAACTCACCACTGTTTTGTTCCTTAGGCCCCAAGAGGCCTAGCCATCCTGCTTTCTTCATTCCACCTTTCAGAGTCTTTTTATGTTTATTTTATATAGAGTTTATTTTATATAAAGGTTTTTTAATACTAAATGGGAGGGATAGGTAAAAGTACATATACTGTAGCTTCCTGGAAGTAGAAGTCCTTACAGTGTTTATTACATAAAAACCAGAACCATTACATCAGAGGGGGTGCTAGTGCCTTCCTGGGGTTACAACTATGTTGAAGGAGATATTTTATCTTTAATACAAACTCTAAAACTGTACCTATACTTTATATGAAGCGAAAAACATGGTGATGCCTTCCTAGCTTTGTGATTTGAGAAACTGGTGATAAAAATTAGTGTAACGTTGATACCGCTCTCTTACCTTCTCTTTGCACTTTTAAAACACCAGTATATTGTTCACAAAACTTCCACAAAGCATCCCTTTCCTCTCTGATCTCTCTAGTCTCCGTATCAGAAAAATAGCCCTACTTGGAGTTCCAGGGTTAGAAATATAACTCAGGTATAGCATCAGTCCATCTGAATTTTGAAACACACACACACACACGCACACACTCTGCATTAACTGTACAGTCTTCAAGGGTCTCTGGGGTTTATAGACATAAGCTTTCAATAATATTCTAATGGTAAGTATAAATTTGCTTAAGAATTACTGGAAGTTCCAAAGATATTAGCTCAGTTTACTTATATTTCTTTTAGATGGATGGGTGGCTAACACTAACGTCATTTTATAAAATCTTACAATAGATTATAGGCAATCTGAGATAACACCTACAGCATGTCTTACAGAGAACCGGACTTATCCACGAGACAGGGCTCTACCATTTACTAGCTGCATACTGTTAAGTGAATCATTTAAAATTGCTCATTTTCAGTGAGGTAAGAAAAACACACAGAGCTTGGACTAGGTGATACTAGACGATTTCTAAAGATATTTCTAATTCTGACAGTCTATGATTTAAAATTAAGTTTGATCATCGAAATTCAGGAATCAGCATAACAGAAGTAGAGTTTATTTTATTGCATTCTTTCATTTAACAAGGCATTATTGAATGTCTGTTCTGTGTGAGGCATTTGGCTGGTGTTTTGGACTGGGCCCTACTTAAGTGGGAGCAAAGATTGTGTGGTCTGCCTACCCCACCCAACCCCACTTTCCAGTAAGAACAGAACTTGGATTCATTTAGATCAGTAGTTCTCAAACTGTAGCCCACATCAAAATCACCAGGAATGCTTGTAAGAACAAACTACCACAAGGGTTTTTGATTCAGTAGAGCTGGGATGGAGCCTGAGAATCTGTGTATCTAATGAGTTCCCGGATGATGCTACCGCTGTTGGTTCAGGGAGCACACTTTGAGAACCACTGATTCAGATGAACAGAAAGACCATGGGGGTAGCCAAGTCCTACATGAGAGGATTTACTCCTCTAAAAGTGTTGTTCTTGCCTCTTGTGCACACTTTTCCATGTCCGCTGTAACAATATCCACTCCTCCTCCTTTGAGAAGAAGTGAAATTCCTATTCTTTGTGGTTCTGGTGAAATTGCTGATCTGAGTGCCCATCTCCCCCAGGGACAGAAATGTAACTCCGACTGGGCCTGTCACATTACTGTTATCTCCCTAGTCACAGGGACTGGTCCTCGGGGTAAGCATGTGACCAAACACAAGCCAACTGCAGAGGTCTGTCCTAGAATTTTCCAAACTGAAGACAGAGGAGAGCTCGTTCTTTCCCTTTGTAAAACACACTATAAGGATATGGCCCTACACCTGTCAGCAGCTATCTGTGATCAGAGAGAATGAAAGCAACAAACAAAATGGGAGTTGCAGGGAGAATCGACAGAGAGAAGGTAGTCATAAAGTTAAGTCCCTGGTCTGGTTACATTTGAGGCAGGCTGTACACCTGTTCTTCCAGGTTACAAAAGACAATGCATTACTTTTTTTATTGCTTAAATGAACTGGTTAGTTGGGTTTCAATTGCTTACAAAGGAAGAGTTCTGACTAGCGGAAGGTGATCCAAAGATACGTTCCCTGTAAACAAGGAGATAGTACATTAGTTAAAAGCATGAATTTTAGAGTCAGCAAACTTGAGTTGATTCAGCCACTTAGCAGGTGTATGATCGTAAGCAAATCATTTCATCTCTAAGCCTCACACATCTAACGGAAATAACATCACCCACTTCAGAGTCCTCATAAGACATTGACTGAAGTAACTCAGGTAACTTACTGACAAAGAACATTCAATGCATAACATTTGTTAACATGACACCATTTATTGAACGTTTATCTCCCAGGTACTGTCATTAGTGCTCTACATGCTCTTTTCACTAAGTTCTTTAATTTGGAGATGTTATAAGGCACAAGCACACCAGGTTCGGTGGGACAAAAAACTTACTCTTTTGTAGAAGCTTGAATATGTGAAAACAGGCATTCTGTATCCCTAGAGGTCTTTTTGGTGCCACGGCAGAGGTCCGATAACACTCATTTTTTTACTTCTAAAAGTACTTAAATGTTCAGTCATACACTGTAGTTATATCTACGTATTTGTATTTCCCACCACTACAAAAAGGCATCGATTTGGGGGTAAAAATTCTAAATTTGAATTCCCACCCTGTGTTTGCTAGCTGGGTGAGCTCTCTGAGCCTCAATCAATTCCCTGGTTTGTAAAGTGAGGAAATATCTTTAAAACTCAATCTTTAGATTACTTCAACTCCAAACAGGTGATCTTGGCAAATTTTCTCAGCAAACATCAACTGACATCTGCAAACTGATTGAAAATTAAAGAATACAAGTAGAAAGCACAGAGGCAGGGCTAGAGTAGCTGTCGTATAAAACAGGAAGTAGATGTCCCATTAAATGGAAGGGGGATAATGACCAAGCAATCGATCCTAATCTGCCATCTGTCACGTATTAGAATACTACCTGGAGACACTAATGACCATTTAAACCCTTCTCCTGAATTTGATGATCCTGAATTTGATGAGGCAGCATGTGGAACAGCACCTGCTACGGAATGAACTATGTCCTTCTCCATGATTCATATGTTGAAGCCCTAACCTTCAGTGTGACTGTATTTGAAGATAAGGCCCGTGTGGAGGTGATAAAAGTTAATTGGGGTCATAAGGTTGGGGCCCTAATCCAATAGGCCAGCGCCCTCACAAGAGTAAAAGGCACCAGAGAGCTTTCTCTCTACCATGTGAGGACACAAGGAAAAGGCAGCCATCTGCAAGCCAGGAAGAGAGCTCTCACTAGGAACTGAAAAGGCTGGCACCTTTATCTGCGACTTCCCAACCTCCAGAACTGTGAAAGTCAATGTCTGTTGTTTAAACCACCCAGTCTCTGATCTTTTGCTACAGCAGTCCAAGCAGACTAAGACAGCACCATAGGCAAACTTTATCTCTTTCAGTTTTAAAACTGGCCTTGAAATCTTATCATTTTAGAAGTAAGTAGCTCTTAAAGGATTACAAATGCTTTCACATGCATTAAAGTTATATCGTGTATAGTGGTGAAAAGGACAGACATTGAAGTTAGACCAAGATCCAAGCCCCAGCTCTATCCGTTAATAACATGAAATTTTCTATCTGATCAAACAAAGATAATAACTCCTCCTCTACAGTCTTCTCACAAGGATTAAAATAAGAAGATGTACGTAAAGAGCTTGGACTGCAGCAAACCTTTAATCAATGACAATTGTTTGACATTTATTCTACAAATATTTATTGAGCACCTAACTCAATACACTGCTAGATACACATCTAGGAATGTAATGGTTAAAAATAAAAGAACACAATACTTTAGTGGTTACCAGAGGGTAAGGGGGGAGGGGAGTGGGAGATGAGGGTAAGGGGGATCCAATATCTGGTGATGGAAGGAGAACTGACTCTGGGTGGTGAACACACAATGGGATTTATAGATGATGTAATACAGAATTGTACACCTGAAATCTATGTAATTTCACTAACAATTGTCACCCCAATAAATTTAATTAAAAAAAATAAATAAAAGAACAAAAGCAATACAAAAAGAAATAGAAAATGTGATTAGCCCTGTGACATTTAAAGAAACTCAAGCTGTAATTAAAAACATTCCCACAAAGAAAACTGCAGGCCCAGATTCCTTCATCAGGGAATTATACCAAATACTTAAGGAACAGGTAATGACAGACTGACATAAAACTTAACAAAGAATAGGAGGAAAAAAGAGAACATTTTAAAATTCATTTATGAGACTAGCACTGTCCTTATATGAAACCTCTAATGACAGTAGGACAATTATATGCTGACCTTATATATGAATACAGATACAAAAATTCTAAACAATATTAACAAGCAATCAGAATTTTATAAAATGAACATTAAATCATGACCAGGTCATATTTATCCCAGAGATATAAGGTTGGTTTAATCAATATGATTCAACACAGCAACAAATAAAGGATAAAAATCATATAATCTTATTGACAGAAACAGAAAAAGCGCTTGATAATTCAACGTCCAGTCATTATTTTTTAAAAAAAAAACACCTTAGCATACTAAAACACGAAACTTCCTGATAAAGAATATTACAAAAATCAACAGCAAACCCCATGCTTCATGATGACCTTTGAAAGGATACTCTGAGATCTGGAACAAGATAAGGTTGCTTGCTTGCCCCACTCCTATTTTATAATGCTTTGGAATCCCTAGCCAGTACAGAATGGCAAGAAAAAAAATTAAAATATGTAAGGTTTAGAAAGAAATAAAACTGTCATTATTCATAGATAATATGGTTATAATGTTCCTTTGTTGCTTTTAGTTTTATATCCTACATAGAACAAAACAAACAAAGAAACAAAAACTCATAAACACAGACAATAGTTTAGTGGTTACCAGAGGGTAAGGGGGGAGGGGGTGGTAGATGAAGGTAAAGGGGATCAAATATATGGTGATGAAAGAGAACTGACTCTGGGTAGTGAACACACAATGTGATTCATAGATGATGTATTACAGAATTGTACATTTGAAACCTATGTAATTTTACTAACTATTGTTGCCCCAATAAACTTTAATTAAAAAAATGGTTATAATGAAGAAATTCCAAAAGAATTTACAGATAAATTATCAATATTAATAAGTGATTTTATTAGCTGGCAGATACAAGGTCAATACACACACACACACACACACACACACACAATACACAAGATATGTATTGACCTTGTATCTACCAGCTAATATATATACCTGCAACAAACAGGAAATGAATTTTTTAAAGGACTATATCACTTACAATAGTATAAACAGTATCAAAAAACTAGAAATGAAGCTAACAAAAAATATAAGAGACCTGTGGTCAGAAACTATAAGACATCAGTGAGAAGAATTAAAGATGACCTAAATCAATGGAGGGCCATTCCATGTACATGTATTGGAAGACTCCACTTTGTAAAGAGTCCATTCTCCCCCTAATTATATCTGGATTCAATGCAATCTGAATCACAATTGCGACAACTTTTTTTTGGTGAAAACTGACAAGATTTTATGCTAAAATATACATGGAAATGCAAAGGAAAAAGAATAAGCTAACCACTTTTGAGGAAGAAGACCAAGGAGAGAATATTTTCTACTAGATATCAAGACCTATAAACTAGGGTAATTAAGATAGTGCGGCATTCACACCAGGATTCATAAATACCCAAAGAAACAGAACAGAGAGCCCAGAAACAGACCTCCACAGAAATGAGCACTTGATTTGTAAACAAAGATTTTGGTTATGTAATAGTGCAGATGAAATTGGACATCCACGTAAAAGAGAAAAACATACCCCCTACCTCACACTCTACACAAAAATTAACATCAGGGAGGGAATAATCTAAATATAAAAGGCAAAAGAAACAAAGCTCAAGAAGGTAATATATATATTTAAAAAATCGTAATTACCATGTGGAAAGATTTCTTAAAAGGAGACAAAAAGCACAAGTCATGGGAAAGTAGGAGAGGGGGGAACTATTATCAAAATTAAGAACTTCTGTTCATCAAAACACCATTGAAACAGTGAAAAGGCAAGCCAGAGGCAGTGAAAGATATTTGTAATATATGTAACTAAAGGGCTTATATCCAGAATATACAAGTAACTTCTACAAATCAATAAGAAAAAGACAATAAAATAGCAAAATGGGCAAAGAAACTTTACCAGAAATGTCCAAACGGCCAGTCAGCATCATTACTTATCAGGGAAATCCCCATTAAAACTATAATGAGATACCACATATGCCAGAATTTATAAAATTAAAAAGACTGCTGATACCTTGTATAAATAAGAATATAGAACAATGGGACCTCTCATACACTGTTAATTAATCTGCAATTTGGTACAACCACTTGGGAAAACCATTTGACATGTACTAAATTTGAATATTTGTATATCCTCAGACCCAGAAATTCCATTTCTACATATATACTGAAAAGAAATGCATGTACATGTGCACAAGAAGTCTGGAAACACCATTCATCCCAATGTCCATCAACAGAATAGATAAATTGCATATATTCATACATTAGATTATACTACTGCAATAAAAATAAATGAACTAGTTTCATAAAACTTACATAAAGTTGAGCAAAAAAAGCCAGACACAAAGGAATACACACTCTATACTTCCCTTGTATAAAGTTTAAAAAGTATTAAATAAAGCCACATGATGGTGTTTAATGACGCACACTTATAAAGACAAACACATCATAGATTCAGATTCTCGATTACCTTCCGTGATGGGAAAAAAGAGTAGAAATAGGAAAGGAGCCCCGGGAAGACTAACGAAGTGCTGGTAAGATTCTATTTCTTGACCTGGTCGATAGTTATATGGTTGTTTGTGTCATGAAAACTCACTGAGCTGTATTTTTTTGTTGTTTATGCTCTGTATGTGTTAAATTTCACAGTTTAAAAAAATTTAAAAGCACATTCAAATTAAACCTTTCAAAACAATTGTTTTTATGATTTTTGACACTAAAGTTTAATAAAGTCTTTAATGCTAGAGGTATTAAATTTCATAAAGTCATAAAAGGAACTTTTTCCAATTATACATGTGCTGTTCTTTCAAATAGTATCAAGAAATAAGTGAACGTTACATCAGAGGAATGTACATAACGAACTATGTAAATATTCCAACAACCTATAAGCTAACAGATTATTCCTATAGATGTTATCATTTTGATAGCTAAATATTGAATGTTGTTTCAGAATAATTGTGTATCACAAAAAAGTCAAGCAAAGCCACTTATTAATTTAGCAACTGTAATATTACTGTAATAACTTGAAAAATTATATTTCAGGTGAACAAATAGGTTTGGTTACTAGTTAGTATTATAGTCTACACAAAAATTTAATAAAGTTCTTAACACAGTTCTTTTCATATCCTTTCTCCATCTCATGGTGGAAAAATTGAGTGTCTATTTTTGTGCATTTTCTATTTAAATAAAAATGTTACCTGTTGAAAAGTATCTTAGAATCACAAATGACTTGAGATCTCTTTTAGGGCACAAACAATGAAAGACAAGAATACATTACAAGATAACCTATCTAGCAGTTTCCCAGAACCAATCTTTCTCTGATTGATGAATAAAAACTGATAGTAACAGAATGCCACCTTTTAACAATTTACTACTTTAGAAAGATAAGTATATATACTAGGTAATTTTGTAACGATACTACATTAAGAACTACAAATCAATAAGTAGCACATACCTTAAAATCGATAAAAGATATGAAAAAGTAATTCATATAAGAAATATTCATAGAAAAAATAAGAATGGTCAATAAACATGAAAATATGCTAAACAATAAGGAATGTTAATAAAAATAAAAGATTTTCCTATTAATTGCCAAAAATGAAAAAGATCAAGACTATCCAATGTTCATAGGGCATGGAAAAATAAAAGTACTTATTTATATATTAATGGTAGAAATATAAATTGGTACAAACTTTTTGAAAGGCAACTTGACAGTATCTGTAAAATTTTAAACACATACACCTACGCTAATACTCAGCAATCCCATTTTTTAAATTTATCCTATGAAAATAATAGTATAAATATATAAAAACCTATTTATAAAAATATTTATTATAGTACTAGCATGGCGGAATAAGTAAATTTTGGTATATACATACAATGGAATATCAAACACTCATTTTAAAGTGCAAAATATCTTTGTTACTAATTTGGAAAACTGTCCAGACGTATTACTAAGCAATGAAAATAAGTTGCATAAAAATATATAAAGGATTCATTTTAAATTTTGAAAAAAAAAGTACACATATGTATATACGTATGCATAGAAAAAAAGTCTGTGAGTATACACCACAAATGGTAACAATGGTAAATTCTGGAGGGGAAGAGAGATTTGGGTTGGAGATGAGGAATAAAGAAAGACTTTTTATCTTTTATTTAATACTCTTGTATTGTTTAAATTTATTTTAACAAGTATATATTAATTTTTATTTTAAAAATAAAGAAGTATTTAGATTATACATTTATTAAGTTTTTCATTTAACTGATCTACCCCTTTTGGGATTACCTTACTATCGTAATACTTTATGAAGAGTTACTTTATGGTCAGAATGAGATTATTTTCTTAGAACTTCTAAAGGAAAACAAATAAAAAACACCTAGAAACAGCAAATTCTCTACCAGAGTCAGTATCAGTTCCTTTTACTAGGGGATAAATAAAATCTAAAATAAACAAGATGACTAACCTACACAAAGCACTTTAAACAACAATGGCAGTGTAGTGAAAGATGAAAACCTACCTGGACTATATCCAAAACCATGCCAGCTGAAACTGTTCCAAAACCAGCGAGCAAAAATGGCACAAGTATTTGCAGTGCCATGACACCACTGGATTCCTTTGGTAATTTTTGGTTTGCTTCTACAAGGGCATCTGCATCACCTTCACTCGCTGTGTCTTCCTCCTGCAACATGGCAGTAGTTTCCGACGTCTCCCTTTCATCACAGTAATTATAGTTGGCATAGTCGTCATACACTGGGCTACAGCCTGAGGGTGTGTGCCCATTGTTGCCATGGAAAGACTGCTCTGAGAAACTGTGGTACTCCTTGTGCTGCTCAGGTCTGGTGCTAAAAGTCTGTGCGGCAGTTGATAATCCATCTTGCCAAATGCCATTAGTTTTTTTGTGCCTGTCTTCCTGGTTTTTCTGGTAAATTACCGGAACCATGCTCAACAATAAGTTTAGAAACTTATCAGATTGAACTGTATGTAAGCGTAATGTCCAGTCTACAAAACCTCCTCCGCTACTTGAACCATCACTTGTTTTATTAACAGATCTTCCTTTACTATTATTAGTCATATTGTCATCGCAAAAGACCCTGTACTCCTTAGATCTCAAGCTTCATGAACCATAGCAGGTGAACAGAACCACACAAACGCTGGTTTAAAGAGGTTGACTTCATTTTGTAGGAAAAGATGTGTAGAAGTTCCACACAGGGATTGGAACTGGAAAACAAAAAAATAAAATAAGTTTTAAAAAAATCAGATTAACTATCTTGATACTTAAGATTTTCATAATTAAAGGTATAAAACACGTATGTTCTTAAACCAATCCTAAGGTCCCAACACTATACTTCAAGGGCTTAACACATAACTTCTTTGTGCCATACAACTGCTTTGTTCACAGAAATATAGTACAAAGCTATTTTTTGTGCTCAATCTTGGTTAAAAGTTTTTTTTATTTTTGCATACTTTATGTAATTAATACCTACTGTGTTTCCCCCAAAATATGACCTAGCTGGACCATTAGCTCGAGTGCATCTTTTGGAGCAAAAATTAATATAAGACCTAGTCTTATATTAAAATAAAATAAAATAAAATAATATAATATAATATAATATAATATAATATAATATAATACTGGGTCTTATATTAATTTTTGCTCCAAAAGACGCATTAGAGCTGATGGTCCAGGTAGGTCTTATTTTCGGGGTAACATGGTACGTAAAGTCTTCAACTGTCCCTGAAGTTAACTTTACAGTGGACAAATTTATTAATTAAAGCAATGGCTTCTATTACTATAGAGAGGTCGCAAAATCAAATTGCTACACCCTTTACATATTTCAGCACACAATAAAAAGGTATATGACATTATATTTTAAGCATATTAAATAATAAACCATGTTATTTTATTTACATCTTAACATACATGTTGTTATTAAATTGTGAAGAGACAATGACAATGTTTGCCATTAAAAACACTTGGTAAATATCGTAAATATTGTACAGCACATTTATTTCACATATTCAATTAGGTTAGAGTCATATTTATAGCCTGACATAAAAAAATCATTATAATTGATTTAGGAATATAATCCTTCCATTATCTAGGAAATAACCAAAATGAAAAGGGATTACAAATATTCACTTAATCCTCTGCTTTGCAAGCCAACCAAAAGAAAGCTTGTAATGCACTTACCACTTAATACCCTTTGCAAAGTCTGCTGCGACCCACAATTCCAGAGTAAGCCCGATTGGCTGGCCAACTTAGAACTCTGAGACACAGACGCATACACACTACAGCTAGTTTGGGAGTGATGGGCACTGATTCAGCAAGGTCAGACCCCACCTGCCCAGGTAGAGAGCCTATTTGGACAACTGTTGCCATAGCTGCTGATGCTTTCAAAGCCACCTGTCACAATGGATCCAAAGGCTCCGGTGTTTCTCAGAAACACTCAGGCTGATCTTATACTTCCAGGAGCACCCCAGATCAAGAAATTGGCACTTATTTGATAAGGGATAGATGGCCCCACTGCCTAAATGGACTGCCCACACACCAAACTAGACTAAGAATTGTTGATGCCAGTACTGCTGCTGTTAATGAAAATTATTACATTCCTCATCATTTGTTTCGCAAAGACTCTTCTCCTTGGATAGGAAGATCAATACCAAGGAGTGGCAAAGAGAAAAAGAGAAGGGGACAAGTGGGTGCTAGGGCGTGACTCATCTATGTCATCATTCGCTCACTTTCCTTCTTTCCCAACTGTGATTATGGAGGGGTCTGGGAATTCCTACTGGGGAACATTCTTAAAATATAGATTCTAGGACCCCTGACCTACTGACTCAGAATATCTATCTCTGAGGCCTATAAATCTTTTTTAAAGCTCCCCAAGTGATTATAATGCAGACTTCCTTTGGACTTGCACTGAGAATCCAATGAGTAGATTACATACTAATTGCCATTTTTTGCCACTGCAGATTGGTCGGTATACAGAAAAAGTCAGTGTTCAAAGAAAATCTGATGAAAGGAACCAATGTCCAAAATGGAGCAGAGAAGGACCTAAGCCTCCTAAAGAGAGAGAAGGTTAGAAAACCTGTCTGAGAACATTCCATGTAATGAGAGGCTCAGCTGTACATCCCAGCAGCCTGAAATGAGTTAGACTGAGTGAGTGTCACTTCCTTCAACCCAGTCACCTCTATTTAAATAGCAAGCTTATCACTGCCTCCAAGATGTCTTTAATCAAACAAAATACAAAACAAACCTCAAAGGGATTGAGCTTTCAGAGAAATCTATTCCACTGAACCTCCAGGGATGAATACAGGCAGTTTCATCTACCTCTTGAAGAAGAATTATCAGGTTGACCAAAATGGAAATGCTGATAAACCAGAAGGAAGGATGACATCTGTATCACCATCCAGTCACTCTCAAGTTCAGAAAGCTCAAAATAAGTCCTCAGAACACTTGACCAACTAACACTAAGTAGAAAAATGGGAGGGAAGGGGGAAAAAAGAGGATTTCCCGCAGTCATCGCCCTCAGACTACGTGCAGGACGTGGCTAAGCACGAAGTGAGCTGGCCGCTGGGAAGCCCAGGCAGCAAGTCCAGCTCCTAGTATTCTTGCTTCAATATAAGCTACTCAGAAGGTTACACGGAGATACAGATACTCAGCCGGGGCCACTGTGCACAGAGACCATACAGAGCCTTTGCGTAAATTTTTAAAAAGGAAGCCGCGTGAGTGGAGCTTTGAGCTGGCTTTCAGCTCCACTCCATCCAAGCACCCTCAAAGCACCCTCAAAGTACTGCAGAATCTTACACACAGACTGGGCAGTTGGGTGAAATATTAAACCATGCTTAAAGAACATAAAACACAAATGGTGGACGTGTATTCTTGTTGTTTGCTCGGCATCTTTCCCCAATTTTTTTTTTAACTAATGGTATTTCCATTTCCTGTGTGAAATTGTCCTTCTCCTATTCCATGAGGTTCTGGTAGGTCTATCAATTATAGTTCCGGACCACTTACGGACAGGTGGCTCAAGCAGGATCTGAGTCTTTCCCTGAAATTTCATATATTTTTTGGCTTACTATTTCCTGACTGCCTGCTAGATTACACGATTAAAAAAATAGGTACCATTCCTGCTTCTGATGGGGAGGAAAAACAATCAGGTAAGCAAATAAATAAATGAGATAATTTGTGACAAAGGCTATAAAGGAAAATGAATAATTTACAGGGCTACTTTAGAGTGGAAGCCCTCTGGGATCGTTTTCTCACTTCCCTTTGGAATGACGTATTTCTGAAGTCGTCACTATGTCTTCCTCCTCAAAAGGTTCCCTCTACCACCATCACCATCACTACCACTTAGAGGAAAGCCCATGTACCTGAGAAGATCCACAGAGAGAGAGAACCAAAGCTAAGCCATGATGAAAGGTCCTGGCAGCATAATTAAAACCTCTATTTCATTTATTTAAAGCCCCTTCCACTCTTGTTCTTTCCAGTTATTGGGTCAATAAAACCCCGTCATTTCTGAAGCTAGTCTGAGTGGTGTTTCTGTTTTAACAGCTATTTTTTCAATAATGCAATTTGGTAGGAGAAATTATCTTTCTATCAGCGCATGCCATGGACCACAAGTCACCATAGTGCACTGAGGAAAATGTGTTTATTTTTATTTTATCCTTCATTTCATCCAGTTCCTGAGTGATCATCAGTTATTCTAATACTTGCTTATTGATGAGGTCTATTCGTGCCCTTAAAAATCCCTTAAACTTTCCTCCTTTCAAGAAATCACTTGGAAACGCTTCTTGTTGCATAATGAGTTACAATCAAAATATTTTGTGGTTGATTTAAAATGGATAATGTACACATATATAAAAATAAATTAAAATTTATATTACATATTATACTAAATATCGGTTATTCTGTATTGTTATTCATCCATGAATACGAGTAGAAACAAGTAAAAATTTAAAAAATAAGTTAATTGAATTGGTCAAAGTTTACCCTAGCTTAGCGATGCTTAAGATAAAAAATATTAGTGGAGATATTTATAGGTCACTCTTTAGCTACTTACTAGGTTAGATTAATCCAGAACCAACATAGCCAAAACAGAGAGTGTCTTTAAAACTTCAGTGGCTCTGGTTTAAATTCTGAATTCTCTTTGTAAGTTATAAAGTAATAAATCCTTAGGAAGAAAAAAAAATCTACTGTTTTGTTCACTAATGGCCAATATTTGCACAAGACAGGAAGTTTTTTTTTTAAAAAACCCATCTGTAGTATGTACGATAAACAGAGTGGTTAAAGTTGTGGCTTGGTGCTTTTTTCCCCTCAAACTGCTACATTAAAAAAATTCTTTATATGCTCATGCAATGTCAATAAAAATATCAGGCATGATTCAAAAACCTTAGATTGAATTGGCTGTATTAAATGTTGTGCAGTTTTGTTCCAAAGACTCCTTAGGCGCTATGTGCAGCCAACACAGGGTAACTCTATTTTTAGTGCCTTAGAGACACTTGCTACTCAAAGTTTGGTCTGCGGTCCATCACCTGCGAATTTGTTAGAGATGCAAGCTCTCAGCTCCCACCCCTCCCCCAACTTACTGAATCAAACCCTGCAGTTTTAATAGCATCCCCAAGTGTGTGAAACTTACACATGAACGTTTGAGACGCATCTCCCTGTACATTCAAAGCAGAATCTGATTTACACCCATCAGACTGAAAATTAGATATATTAAACAATGCTTCCAGAATTTTAGGGAAAAGAAAGAATGCTAATGTGTCAAAGTTTAAAAGAAAAAAAACAATCACCTTTTTAAGAAAAGGGAAAGAAAGAAAGGAAGCTAACGTGCCAAAGTTTAAAAGAAAAACAAAATTTTCTTTTGAAGAAAAGTGAGTGAAAAAAAATGATTTGCCACATGGAAGCTTATCACATTACTTCTACATTTTAAGACTAAGAGTGTCTCATAATTTTCAGCTACCCCACTTCAAATATTTACTCAGGGTGTAGTCGCACGACAGCCTAGCCCACTGTCCCTCCATGTCTTTCCTTAAGGAAAGAAGAGTTTGTGAGATTGTGCCTTTCTGGGACTCTGTTCCATCCTTGTGTTTACACCTTATGTCTCTCTGTCTGATCCCCAAAAGATGGTTTGTAGCCAAAGACGGGTAAGATATCTCACGGGAGATACAACCTAAGCCAGGTGGAACCCAGTGGGGACCCCTAATGAGCTACCTTAGAAAAATAAGGGAAGGGGCTTTGCCTCCCCTTCCCCCTGCCTGGGAAAGTCTGTTGCCAGCCCTGGCTTTTCCCTTGCACCTGTTTGTGAGAGAAGTCATGAGGACAACAAAGATCAGTCCTCTCCACTTATCTCTACGGAGGTGTTACAATATGAGAGACTTGACCCTGAGAAGGTACAGACCTTAGGTAAGACATCATGGGAACTCGTGCTTCGGCTGTTTGAAGGTTAAAATAATTGGCTTGGGATGTTTCTATAACGTGATAAGTGAGTCTCACAAACCGTGCCAAAAACACTGCTACTCCCTTGTATACTTATCAATAAAAGCCTCCAGTCGGCTTTATTCAGGACTCCAGTCCTCTGAGACTGAGAGACCCCTGGCCTTCTGAGAGATTTAACAGCATTAAGTCTCTGTTTGTTTCTTTCTTAAAAACTTACCCAAACTGCCCCTTCTCGCCTCCTCACTGCCCTTGTTGCGCAGGACGCGACATCAGGGCACTTCTATTAATCCAGAGCCCTTCTCTTTCCCCTGTCCTGGAGGTGAAGCGGCAAGCTACCCGGATGAGCAGGTCGCACTAAATTACATTACCTTCTTCCATTGGGTGATGAAATGGGACAGCTCCTACTCTGAGGTCTTCCTCAGGTGGTGGCTTAACACCTTCCCTTGCTGGGACATCTTCACCCAGGGAGATGAAGCCAGATCTCCCTTCCCCAAACTGTACTCTCTCTCAAGAGAGCTCCGTGGTACACAGGACTGCGAAGTCGGTTCCACCGCACAAACCCACTCCAACAGACTATATGCAGATTAGATAAACCACAGGTACACAGTGTTGTTACTGAATTATCTTGGCATCAAACTGAAACAATGACCTAACTCACTATATTTACTCCGTGCAATCAAGTCTCCTCTACCCTTTGGTCAGGGCTGTGCACTTTTTGGAAAACAATTTTGTGTTATCTACTAAAATCGAAGAGGCTTATGCCCCACATTCCAAAAGTCCACCCCTTAGCATAGAGCCTGGAGAGACTCTTGTACTGTACATCAGAAGACATAAAAGAATGTCCTTAGCAAAAACTAGAAAAAGAAGAACAAGCGAAACCCAAGGTCAGCAGAAGAAAGGAAATAACAAAAATCAGAGCAGAACTAAATGAAATAGAGAACAAAAAGACAGTAGAAAAAATTAATGTGACAAAAAGCTGGTTCTTTGAAAAGATTAACAAAATCGACAAACCCTTGGCTAGACTCACTAAGATAAAAAGAGAGAAGACACTAATTAACAAAATCAGAAATGAAAAAGGGGAAGTTATCACGGACACCACAGAAATACAAAGGATTATCCAAGAATACCATGAAGGACTATATGCCACCAAATTTAATAACTTAGAAGAAATGGACAAGTTCTTAGAAACATATAGCCTTCCAAGGCTGAACCATGAAGAACTGGAAAATCTTAACAGGCCGATCACCAGTAAGGAAATTGAATCAGTCATCAAAAACCTTCCCAAAATCAAAAGTCCTGGACCAGATGGCTTCACCAGTGAATTCTACCAAACCTTCAAAGAGGATCTAATACCAATCCTGCTCAAACTCTTCCAAAAAATTGAAGAAGAGTCAGTACTCCCTAACTCATTTTATGAGGCCAACATTACCCTGATACCAAAACCTGGTAAGGACAACACAAAAAAAGAAAACTACAGACCTATATCTCTGATGAATACAGATGCTAAAATCCTAAACAAAATTCTAGCAAATCGAATACAACAATGCATTAAAAAGATTATTCATCACGACCAAGTGGGGTTCATCCCCGGGGCACAAGGATGGTTCAACATTCGCAAATCCATCAATGTGATACATCACATAAACAAAATAAAGGACAAAAATCATATGATTCTATCAATTGATGCAGAAAAAGCATTTGATAAGATACAACATCCATTTATGATTAAAACACTTACTAAAATTGGTATAGAAGGAAAATACCTCAACATAATAAAGGCCATATACGACAAGCCCTCAGCTAACCTCATAATTAATGGTGAAAAGCTGAAGCCCTTTGCTCTACGTTCAGGAACACGACAAGGTTGTCCCCTATCACCTCTGCTTTTCAACATAGTGTTGGAAGTCCTCGCCAGAGCTATCAGGCAAGAGAAAGAAATAAAAGGCATCCAAATTGGGAATGAAGAAGTTAAATTGTCACTCTTTGCAGATGACATGATGCTATACATAGAAAACCCTAAAGACTCCACCAAAAAGCTATTAGAAACAATCAATGAATATAGTAAAGTTGCTGGCTACAAAATCAACGTACAAAAGTCCATTGCTTTCCTATATACCAACAATGAAATCTCAGAAAAAGAGATAGAAAAAACAATTCCTTTTGCAATTGCAGCAAAAAGAATAAAATACCTAGGAATAAACTTAACCAAGGATGTGAAGGATTTATATGCTGAAAACTATAAGACATTTTTGAAAGAAATTGAAGAAGACACAAAGAAATGGAAAGACATTCCGTGCTCATGGATTGGAAGAATCAACATAGTTAAAATGGCCATATTACCCAAAGCCATATACAGATTTAATGCAATCCCCATTAAAATCCCAATGGCATTTTTTAAAGAAATAGAACAAAAAATCATCAGATTTGTTTGGAACCACAAAAGACCCCGAATAGCCAAAGCAATATTGAAAAAAAAGAACAATACTGGAGGTATCACACTCCCTGATTTTTCCTTGTACTACAGGGCTGCAATAATCAAAACAGCTTGGTATTGGCGGAAAAACAGACACATAGACCAATGGAATAGAATTGAGAACCCAGAAATAAAACCATATAAATATGGACAGATAATTTTTGACAAAGAAGCTAAAAACATACAATGGACGAAAGACAGCCTCTTCAATAAATGGTGCTGGCAGAATTGGATAGCTACGTGCAAAAGAATGAAACTGGACTGCTATCTGTCACCATGTACCAAAATTAATTCAAAATGGATCAAAGACTTAAGCATAAGACCTGACACAATAAACTGCATTGAAGAAAACATAGGTACTAAACTTATGGACCTTGGGTTCAAAGAGCATTTTATGAATTTGACTCCAAAGGCAATGGAAGTAAAAACTAAAATAAACAAATGGGATTATATGAAACTGAAAAGCTTCTGCACAGCAAAAGAAACTATTGACAAAATAATGAGGCAACCAACTGAATGGGAGAAGATTTTCGCAAACAGTTCCTCTGATAAGGGGCTAATATCCAAAATATACAAGGAACTCATGAAACTCAACAACAAAAAAACAAACAACCCAATTGAAAAATGGACAGAGGACCTGAAGAGACATTTCTCCAAAGAGGATATACAAATGGCAAATAGACATATGAAAAAATGCTCAACATCGCTAATCATCAGAGAAATGCAAATGAAAACCACAATGAGATATCACCTCACCCCAGTCAGAATGGCTTTCATCAACAAAACAAATAGTAACAAGTGTTGGAGAGGCTGTGGAGAAAAAGGAACCCTCATACACTGTTGGTGGGAATGCAGACTGGTGCAGCCGCTATGGAAGGCAGTGTGGAGGTTCCTCAAGAAATTACGAATAGAATTACCATATGACCCAGCAATCGCTCTCCTGGGTATCTACCCCAAAAATATAAAAGCATTTCTCTATAGAGACACGTGTACGCCAATGTTCATTGCAGCTTTGTTTACGGTGGCCAAGACATGGAAACAACCAAAATGTCCTTCGATAGATGAATGGATAAAGAAGTTGTGGTATATATACACAATGGAATACTATTCGGCGTTAAGGAAAGATGATATAGGAACATTTGTGACAACATGGATGGATCTCGAGAGAATAATGCTAAGTGAAACAAGTCAGACAGAAAAAGCAGAGAACCCTATGATTTCACTGATATGTGGTATATAAACCAAAAAGAACAAGACAAACAAATGAGAAACAAAAACTCATAGACACAGACAATAATTTAGTGGTTACCAGAGGGTAAGGGGGTGGGGGGTGGGTGATGAGGGTAAAGGGGATCAAATATATGGTGATGGAAGAAGAACTGACTCTGGGTGGTGAACACACAATGGGATTTATAGACGATGTAATACAGAATTGTACACCTGAAATCTATGTAAATTTAGTAACAATTGTCACCCCAATAAAATTAATTAAAAAAAAAAAAAAAAAAAAAAAAGAATGTCCTTAGCAACATTTTCATACTAGCAAAAAGCTGGATTCTCTCAAGAGAAAAGAAATTATGGGACATTCATACAACAGAATATATGAAGAAGGGTATGATAAACAAAATCCAAGAGAATGGTTACATTTGGGTAAGTCATATAAAAGCACACAGGGGGCTTCAAAGGTACTGGTTATATTTATTTTTTCAGCTAGGTAGTGGATACCTAAGTATTTATTCTTGTTTTTGAAACTATTCATATCCATTGTATGAGTGCTTAGTATGAGTGATATTGTGACCGATTTCGTTATAGCTCCCCTCCTATAAAAGGTTTACCTCTACCCGTTACCATGTTACTACGGGAGGATTCTACTTCCTCATCTCCACTGACATCAAGTTTGGCCAATAGAAGGAGGGCAGCAATGGCACCTACAGGCAAAAACAGTTCAGCTATTTCCCCTTTTCCTTCTGTCATGAGAACGGCATGTCCTAGGTAGTAGGTGCTGCTCCTTTAGACTCTGTCCCTGAACAAAGATACATGCAGAGCCATTTCACAGCAACACACAGGCAACACACACCATGAGAGAGAAATAAAGCTGTTGCTGAAAGCCACTGAGAGTTTGGAATTGTTCATTCAACTGTTCACCGCAGCATGACTTAAGGAAAGCTAAGCAAAAAAGTATGTATTTTAAAAAGGAATCTAACCCACAGAGTCCTATTTATTTTAGTTTAGGAAAGTGTCTCTGATATACTGAGCACTTAAGGGTTCCGTCGATGGTTAAAGAGTTTTAAAACAGTGGCTGCCAAACATTTAGATCTCATTAACCAGTCAAATTTCCCCCCAAATATTACCAAGTTAAAAACGACGTTCCCCACCTTGTGCCTGTTAGAATGGCCATTCTCAAAAAGAGATTACAAATGCTGGTGAGGATGGAGAGAAAAAGATGCCCTAATGCTTTGTCGGTGGGATTGTGCCGCCATTATGGAAAACAATATGGAGGATCCTCAAAAAATAAAAAATAGAACTACCTTATGATCCAGCAATCCCACTTCTAGGTATGTATCCAAAGGGAACAAAAACACTAACTCGTAAAGATATGTGTACTCCCCATGTTCACAGCAGCATTATTTACAAGAGCCAGGACATGGAAACAACCTAAGTGTCCATCAATGATTAATGGGTAAAGAAGTTGTGAGATAGATAGATAGATAGATAGATAGATAGATAGATAGATAGATAGATAGATGATAGATAGATATAATTCATCCATAACAAAATGAGGAAATCTTGCCATTAGCAACAACATGGATGGACTTTGAGGACATTATGCTAAGTGAAATGTCAGACAGACAGACAAATACTGTATGACCTCATTTATATGTGGAATCTTAAAAAAAAAAAACTCATAGAAAAAGAGATTAGATTTGTGGTTACCAGAGGTGGGGGGCAAGAGGGGAAATTGGAAGAAGGTGGGGAAAAAACACAAACTTCCCTTTATAAGACACGTAAGTACCAGGATGTAATGCACAGCATGGTGAATTAGTTACCACCGTTGTATGAGATAATATGAAAGTTGTTAAGAGACTAAATCCTAAGAGTTCTCATAGAAGGAAAACATTCTTTTCTTTTTTCTGTATCTTTTTATTGTATCTATAGGCAATGATGGATGTTAACTAAATTTATTGTGGTAATCATTTCACAATATATGTAAGTCAAACCTGTATGCTGTATACCTGAAACTCATACAATGATGTATGTTAATTATATCCCAATAAAACAAGAAAAAAAGTTAAAAGTATATACATATAATCTAAAAATTTTTTTAAATCTTTCTCTAAAAATTAAGTTTACATTTTAACATCAAAAATGTAGAAAGGACAAAACTCTCAGACTAAAAGACCACATTTCCACTGAACGTATTTAGGTTTATAAAAAAACTCACTCCATGTTCCCTGTGAAAGCTGTTTCATGGGCTAGCACTGGTCTACAGAGTTGTCAGGGAACAACTGAGTTAAAGGAAAATAAATTAATACTACACTGTTTATACATTCGATTTAGTTAGCCAAACAAAAAACATTACTGCTGAAATTCCTTATGTTTACAAGTTAAGAAAAATAAGTGTATGGTACATGTGTTGATTCACTAAACCAGTTAGCTCAGAGAAAATCTGTCCATTGTGCTGGAGTAGGCAATCGGTTACACTGCAAAGGTTAAATAATAACACTTGAAAAACTCAGCAGAGCTGTGAGTTAAACCCAGTGGAGCTGTGAGTTAGCAGGCCTAAATCATGTGGGATTACTAAGAAAGTCACTATATGGTAGTTTAATACTCTGTCATCTTCCCATAACACTAAAAAGGTTTTGGTGTAATCTATTACCAGTTAATTACCACATTTAGTAAAAAAAATCTCAACCATTGTCGATGAAGTGGGTATGTTACATTTGTATAAATAAATATAAAAGCACTGGTACTATCATACACAAAACCTAGAAGTCAAGTCGTATTGTGGTTATTGCGTACATATTTTTATTTTTCCCACTCTGCAAGTGTGCATTCTGTTCCTTTCACTTACTCTTTGAATATATGTCTTCTTTGTTTGTGTTTGCTACTAAAATGTAGACAGTTACAAAAACAGGATGTATTATGTGGTCAATTAAATTAGCTTTCTCCTAAGAACACGCCAAACAAAACTAAACCTTAGCTGATTTTGTACAAATTATTTCCTTGTTTTATAAAAAAATTGGTACATTCTTTTGAATAATACCCAGTAAGTACAATTAATTATTTAATTGTAAAGAAGGATCATGTCTACTGAGTTTGCTTTTTGCAGCACCAAAACAGCAGGGTGACTTGATAGCTCCCCATATTGCATACTTTTGGTTACTCAGTGTTCTTCAACGATTTCCATTTAAAGATCCAAACCTATGTAAACTTAAATCCTCACCAATCTCTCAGTGATTAACTCCTTCCACTCAAGCAAAAACTACTTTTAAAAGCATTTTAGACATCAATTTCATCATCTGAACTCCCCAGCTTCTCCATTTCTTATCCAAAATTCCCTTTTCCTAAAGAAGTTACCATCAAATAATCTCTCAGCACATATCCCAAACAGCTTATAAATAATCATCCTTTGCTTTTCTCAGGTTCACTCTGACGTCACTTCCTCCTGTCAGCCATGACCTCATTGCCAAGCCCTTCACCCTTGAGAAGTCATCCTCGACCACTGGATTAAAGAATTCTCTTCTCCAGGTGAGCTAGCTCTACAGCTATTACTAAAACTGCTGCTCATTTTTAGCCCTTTGATTTCATTATTCTCATCCACTGAGCTCCCGACATTGCTTATTTTTGGTTAACAACTGTTTCACACTGACTCAACGCCTTCTACTAGATTACCTAAACCAGATCAATTATTCTCTCTTACTCTTCTCTCAACCTCCTTTAGTCAACCAAATTTCCTTTATTCAGCTTCCTACTTCTACACCTTCTACCAAATTGCTCCTAACACCCAAGAACTGTCACCTCATTCAAAAGGTCACAATAAAAGTACACCACCTCAAAGGAATCTACCCAAATTAATGTACGATTAAGGGAACAGAGAGGAAAGAACAGTCAAAATGAAATGCCCGAAACAGTTAGCAAATTTGCTATCAGTTTAAAAACAGAATTTTTTACACCTGAAACTAATATAAAATAATACTGAATGTCAATTATAATTGATATATATATATATATATATATATATATAAAGAATTATAAAGAATTTTTTGTTTTAAAGTGGAAAGTATCCACTTGGTTTTCCCAGTGCCAATTTCCACATGACAGAATTGACATCATGTGTTTCCTGTATTATTAAACATATCATTTGACCCTCTCAAATGTTAAAAATCAATATAATGATGTAAAAGAAATCTCTTAAATTTGAAATGTACTATTGCTGCTGGGCAGAAATATAATTCACGGTATCCAGTTAAGAATGTATGACTAGGAAAAAAACTATATGGATCTCTTCTGCTCACTTCCTATAGTTAACCAAGAAAAAGGAACTATGTATCCCATGGTAACAATTCTAAAGAACGAAGGTAAGACCAGTCAATAACTGTCCCACATACATTACAAGGTGTAAGTCTCAAATTGGAACAGCTGAGTTATAGTAATGTGCATACCTTGTCCTATAATTTTTATCATTGTTCAGCTCATTTAAAAGTACTTGGAAACAGAAATATAAGAAATGCTACTTCACAAATAACTGTCTTCCCTGATTAAAAGGCTTGCCATCTGTAAAGTGGAATGAAATGAAAGTATCTCTCTTCCTCTTTTTTTTTTCTTGGCTGAAATACATATCTTCTTTTTAAAATCTTCACTTCTTTGGCTTAAACTGGAAACTATGTTCTTAAACTGAATTCAAGCACTCACATAGGTTTCATTTAGGTAATAGGTAGTGATTTCAAACATTCTTGAGAAGTGGGAGAAAAGTACTGGATTGCTATAAAATTTGGTATTCATGATATTCTCTAACAAACACAAAAGCTTGAGAAGTCATAGACATGATTCAGCCACTCATATCCAAAAGCTAGCTGATTCCATAAAACAATCACTCATTTCTAAGATTGCCCATTAACAGAAAAAACTAATGTCATGAAATTTAGCAATCCTAAAGTTTCTATATGCCTAAAAGACAACCAAACATTTGTAAAGAATTTGTTTAAACTCAGAGAAATAATCAGTGGGTATAATAAACCTCTGTATAATAAATCCTCAATACCTCTCAAATAATTTTTCAAAGGAAACCAGACCCAGAGCAACTGATTGTTTTCAGAATCACAACCCCCAACTCCACTAAAAAAACAAAACAAAAACAAATTAAAAGAATTTGTTTAAAGAATGTTTTATTTGGAAGAAAGCTACAACAAAAACAAGCCAATGTATCAACTAAAACACAATCCACAGTTAAGCCAATTCTACTTATTGAGAAAATGTTGACAGAATAAATACGGTGTGTGTCCAAGAACTACATAAGGGTATTCCATAAACAACGTAGAATTCATTCTACCAAGTGCCATTAATTAGATTATATCTCGTCCCTATCAAACCAACCAACTGAAAAGTGTGCAGAAAACAAAATCAATCATTTAACTAGGTATTCGGATTAAACTGATAGTAATACATAAATAATTTTTATAATACAGAAAACAAACAATTACCAGAAATACCAGTTAGTGCTACTGTTTGAAACAACTCAACGAATGGTTGGATAGCAAATGAGCTGTATCAGAGAAATCGGTTGAAATCTGTTAAAAGTTGAGAAACTACTTTTAAACAGTAACCAAAAAAAGTACATTTCCCCTACTCTAACTTAAACATTGCTTACATGTATTTTATTCCAAAATAACTATCAAACAATAACTGTCTTCTGTAATTGACATACATTTGATATTCATTAATTTCCTGCAAACTACTATTGAAAATACATCACTTCCTCATGAATCACTGCACAAACTTGCTACAAGAGACTACATGCAGATTAGATAAACCACAGGTACACAGTGTTGTTACTCAATTATCTTGGCCTATATAGAGTCACATGAAATTTTATTTAGAAATTATAGCTACTGAAAGGCTTGCTACAGAAAACTGGTAGTTTTCTTTTTCTTTAATAAAGACTGAGCCACCTTTTTTAAACTTTAGCAGCAAGGAAATTTACAGCTTTATCTGCATCTCAAATCTATGCTCAATTTATTCATCTTAACATGATACTCTTAGTTTTATTTTCTTTGGTACTGGTTTTGGAATTCTTTTTTTTTTTTTAACCAATATTTCTTTTAGGTGTTGCTTTTATAAACTGACTCAACATTTTTGTGTAAAAGATAGTGTACATAATAAAACAAATATTTCCTTACTGGTCATTTTCTTTGGCACTTATAAATCTAAAATACCTAAATTTAGAAACTAGGTAAGTTGAGTTCATCAGGCATTTCAAATGAGTAGAAATCATTATTCAGAACTTATACAAAAGTATACTTTCATACTTTTACTCTTATCACATCCTTTATACTCTTAGAAAGAATTCAGTTTTAAAAATACAAACCCACTTCTGGGACCTATTATAATATACACTTGACTCTTTGTATAATTAAACTGAAAATTGAAAATAAAAGCTTCCAGAATTTTAAGGTTCAGAAAGAATGCTAATGTGTCAAAGTTTAAAAGAAAAAAACAATCACCTTTTTAAGAAAAGGGAAAGAAAGAAAGGAAGCTAATGTGCCAAAGTTTAAAAGAAAAACAAAACTTTCTTTTGAAGAAAAGTGAGAGAAAAAAAATGATTTGCCACATGGAAGCTTATCACTTTACTTCTACCTTTTAAGACTAAGAGTGTCTCATAATTTTCAGCTACCCCACTTCAAATATTTACTCAGGGCACTTCTATTAATCCAGAGCCCTTTTCTTTCCCCTGTCCTGGAGGTGAAGCGGCAAGCTACCCGGATGAACAGGTCGCACTAAATTACATTACCTTCTTCCATTGGGTGATGAAATGGGACAGCTCCTACTCTGAGGTCTTCCTCAGGTGGTGGCTTAACACCTTCCCTTGCTGGGACATCTTCACCCAGGGAGATGAAGCCAGATCTCCCTTCCCCAAACTGTACTCTCTCTCAGGAGAGCTCCCTGGTACACAGGACTGCGAAGTCGGTTCCACCGCATAAACTCACTCCAACAGACTATATGCAGATTAGATAAACCACAGGTACACAGTGTTGTTACTGAATTATCTTGGCATCAAACTGAAACAATGACCTAACTCACTATATTTACTCCGTGCAATCAAGTCTCCTCTACCCTTTGGTCAGGGCTGTGCACTCTTTTATTCAAATGCCAGTTTAAAAAAAAAAAAAGCCATTTTCTGAAAGGCTCTAAGTCCAAGGAGAAGTTTAAGCTAAAACTACTCCCATAGCCACCCCCAAACGAACTTAGTTGCCATATAATGGTCTTTGCTCATAAAAATATCCTGATTACCCTTGTTTCCCACCTCATTTGAAGCACAGTGCTTCTAATGTCCACTGCCATAGAGTTCTCTTTTGTTATTTTTTTTCACAGTATGTGCTCAATGCAAAAAAAAGAAAAAGAAAAAAGAAAAAAAGCCAAGGATAAACAAAAATCGTTTATTCTGGAAAGCCATCATCCAGAGGTAATCATTGATCACATGTTGGTGTATGTGATGACATGACTATACAAGGTGTGATTAAAAAAAAATACAGTGAATGTTTAAGTTTAAAAAACCGTATTCCAGTAAAATGCACATTGCCATTAACCCCCCTCAAACACTCCCCCTTACTTCAAATACACTTATCCCATCATTCTTGCCACTTTCTGAAGCAGTTCTGGAAGCCATCTTTCATGTCTTTAGTTGTGCTGTTGTGGCTGCCTCAGTGTCCTGAATCACTTCAAAATGTTTGCTTTCCGGGTCATTTTGACTTTGGGGAAGAGCCAGAAGTTGCCCGGTGCCAGATCCAGTGAATAAGATGGATGAGGACACACCGTGATGTTTTTATTTGACAGAGATTGCGGAGCCAGAAGCGATGTGTGACACGGAGCACTGTCATGATGGAGGATGAAGTAAAGACACTCACGAAAGAGGACTTCCAGAACTGCTTCAGAGAGTAGCAAGAACATTGGGCTAAGCGTGTTCAAAGAGAGGGGGAGTATTTTGAGGGGGATTAATGGCAATGTATCTTTTACTGCAATAATTTTTTTTAAAATTTAAACATTCACCCTATCTTTTGATCACACCTCGTATTTTTTTCTATACATTATATTCTTGTTTTAAACATATACACTCTATATGTTTAAAATAAGAATAGGCTCATATTGTACATATTGTTTTGCATCCTGCTTTTTGCATTTCATAAAACATCAAAAAAATTTCCTTATCAATATTATCTTACAAAGTCATTTTTAACAGCTACTTCCAATTTCCTCTCTCTAAAACTCCCAGGAGCTCTAAAATTTCTTCTTTCTTTCTGACTTCTCCTTCTCCACACATTCCCCAGTAAGAACAATACAATTAAAAGACAATGGCTTTCATTCAGTCAGCACATCCTAAACATTTTCAGACAACCACCACGCTGCTGTATTCTTTTTTCTGTAGCCGTAATTTCATTTATATCATATGGATTTGTTAGATGATGGTGAATCAATAACTACCTCTGCCCCACCAAACTCATCAGCAGGGCGTGATTACCATCTCCTCTATGGTGTGCCCCCATAATCCACCACATAATCCAAACAATAGTACCTCCAAACAAACGAAGAGTCCGGGAAGGTGTTTTCCAGAAAGATGACCTCATTGTTTCTTTGAAAATTACAAAACATTAAATGATTAAAAATTTTTTCTCCCTTGCTAATGCTCAAACACATACTTAGATTGCCTATTAACCACTGCCGCCAGGAATCGAGAAAGGAATAGATTTTGTTCTAAGGAGTAATCTGAGGCTAAATTTAGATTACCAACTCTAGGCACAATCAAAATCCCATACCTGAGTGAGTAGACAGATTTCAGTGAAATATATTTTGAAAGGAGACTATTAACTGCCTGTTCAAAGTTGTTTTACTCATGTGGAATCACTGGCAAATGCTTTATGCTATGTTTGAAACTGTACAAAGCTTACTGAGATATCTGTTATGCTTGCGTTAAATTAATGAATCAATAACATGACTTGCATTGAGTGATTTTATGAGGGAATTTTAGGTGACTTAGTAAATCTTCACACTTCAATTAAGAGAGGTGATTTTCTTCCAAAAAATTAAATGTCAAGAAATGTCAACACACTAATGATACTAATAGTTAAGAGCTTGGGCATCAAGTCAAACTTCTGTGGCTTATATTCTGACTTTTACTAGTGGTGGGACCGATGCCTCTGTACCTCAGTTTCCTCATGAAGAAAATATCTCCTTCATTGGGTTCTTGTGAGGATTAAGTGACCTAATACGTGTCAGGTGCTCAGAACAGTGTATTGAGCCTTCAATAAATGTTAGCTAATTATTATCATTATTCACCATCATGATTACACTTTTTTATAAATGGTTCAAAACCTAACTTTCCAACTCGTCCTCCCCTTACTAAGGAATAGACTATACCATACAATCACAAACCTGTTATACATTGCTATTCGTAATTTTCAGATCAACTATTTTGCTTTAATCTTCTCTAAAAAAATCAACTGGTTTAATATTTACATTTTATACAATTTAGCCATGCTATTTACAAAGTATTTTACACACACACACACACACACACACACACAGATCAGTATATATACACACTAAATAGTAGCTATATATACTGAACAATACAAGTCTTCAAGAAACCACAATGTTTTTAAAAGAAAGGAAAGCTGGCAGAGGAAGTAGCTCTGATACTGTTGTTAAATTTAAATAACATATCTGCTGTATCTTTTAATTTAAGGAAGATATCTAAATAGCATTTTTACAATCAGCAAATAAAACAGACTACCTTTATCCATACCGTAAGATTTATTCTGGATTAGAGAACTAAGTCTGCCCCACCAGAACGTGAAGCATTAGAAAGGTAGAATCCATCATGAGTTTTCCTGGAGTTATTTTGAAACCTTACAATTTAGAAATACTAGAGTACAAGAATTTTCTATTTTCTTCTTAAAGAGAATGAGAATACTACTGTAAAAAATCTTTATTGTTTGTTATCTAAAAGAGGAAAGTGGCAGATGTAATGAAAAAAATTGCAGGTCAGGCTCTAGACTCTGGGGCTACCTACTAATTTTGCTTTTTTCAACATACGTAGATATAACAGTCTGCTTTAGGTCCCAGGAGAATATACTGGATACTGATGAAAAAGACTTATTTCCCCACTATATGTTCCTTTGGCTCTATGACTTTCCTACATTGTTTATACTTACCCTACTAGAAATAGAACTGGCTTATCAAAACACCACTCTCAGACTAAAAACAACAAAAAAAAAACCACTTCTTCAAAGAACTAGAAGACTCCATAAATCCTCCAAATCCACAAATTCTCTAAAATATGTAAAAAACTTAAACCCAAAGGAGAACAATCACCCATTTTAGAGAACATCAATATCACTTAAAGCAAAAAGAATAGGCTTCATTTATATGTACTTATCTCATATAATCTTTTTGAAAACCCTTGGAGCTAGACCTGTTCATACATTCCAGTTTAGAAAACTTGAGTCTCAGAGAAGTAATATGCCCAAGTTATAAAATTAGTAAGATAGACACAGGACTTGAATTCACGACTTTCTGACTAATCAGATAATGAAAAGGAAGACATTATAGGCATTCTCTTGTGTTCTGATCCGTGTACATCAGTGTAACTGCCCATGGGGGACAAAGATGACAGCACCCAGGTCCTTCCAGTGCTTCCTCCCAACTCTGCTCATGCGCCAGTAAACTAGATTCAAGTTATTTTTTAACACAGTTGATTGCTCAAGAGTGAAAACAACTCCTTCCCCGTCTCATCCCTGATTCACAGGTAAACTTTCTGTATTATCTTCTATTAATCAATCAATAAATGAACAAATAATTACCAAAGACCCAGAAATGTAACTATATTATAAAATGCTCTTTGTATAAGATAGTGTAGAAGGAAGAGACCATTTATATCTTTGGTACCTGCACCCCAAATGCTTTTACTTTATAATACATTGCTACACTTATTTACATGGTCACCCTTTACTAATCTATGAGCTTTGATACAAAATTATGCATAGTCCCCACTTAACATTATTCAAAGTATAACTGCTCACTAAACACATAATAAAAGAAGGAATGAACAAAATGATGGGCTGAACTTTAAAGAGCAAGTGAGATTTAGAGAGATGGGGCAGGGGAGAAAAGGATGTGTATTCTAACAAGGTGTATGGTGACCAGGCAGAAAAACTGCTGGAAAAATGAAGAGACAGGTCTGAGCAGGTTCTCGTGACCAAGCAGCAAAACGGTAAACTGGGGAAGATCTGGAATTCCTGACTAGGGGCCTTAGGACGTCATTTTCTAAATCAAGTCAATTGTTTTTAAACATTTAACTTTAATGCAGAAGAATTCTTTGTTTAAATTAAATCTTATGTGAAATCCCAACATATAAAGCAGGGAAAAGCAAAGTGGTGCAGGTTCCCACCCACTCAGTTCCCACAATACCTCTTGAGAAGACTCTGAAACCACTCCTCAGTGCACAGTACGAAAACCACTGGGTTAGAAAAGTCTGGAAGGACAGATACCAAAGTAAGTGCTCAGAGCATTGACCTCTAGAGAACTCAGTTGGCCTAGGTTGGTGGGGCAAAAAGGAATGTGAAACACCATTTTCACTTTTTCAAACTCTGCATATTTTCTATTATTTGAACTTTTGTTTATATTGAGCAATTTTACTTTTTAATTGAAAAAGTAATAAATAAGAAACCATTGCTCTAAAAAAGCATTTTTCATGGTTAAATTTATTCAAGTGGATTGCCACATTTTAATGAATCATTTCCCAATAGCAGGGCATTTTCTTGACTAAATTATATTGCAGTGAAAATGAACATCTTTTTGCATAATACTTTCCCGTATCTAAAATTATTTCCTTAGGATAAATTCATATAAGTTAGTTTCCATTTAAGTTCTGCGATGCACGGCTTAAAATAGGGCTCTGCAGAACATAAAAATATAAAATTCAATGAGTTTTTGAAAGCCATCCTACATTAGCAAATTTTGATTCTAGCATTCATGTTTGAGATACATAAAATCTAATTTACAAACTAATTAGCAAAGCTTCCACATATCAAAAATATATTAAAAAGAAATTTGATTCGGAACTTGAAATCGCTCTACCTTTCATGAATTTTTCATAACTTCTCTTGCCACTTATCAAAACCATACCCTGAAAGAATTTTTTCCTTCACAGTTGGGTTTCACAATCTAATTCTGTGAAGTCACAGTATTGTGACAGTACAATCACTCTCTGGCAACAAACTGACATCATTAAATTCTTATTTGTAAGTTCTTGGGGTATACGGATGTTCTACTTTTACTTCTTATAAGATGAAAATCTATTTTTCTGTTGCCTCTCCATTAATCTCATATGAGTGATACATTTTAATTTATTTCCTTTGTCCCCAGCCATCTTTATAAAAATACCTTTTAATGAGCACTCAGAGAATGCTTCTCTGTTCAAACAAAACATAAATGACTGCTGGATTGCCTCCTCCCATGACGAATTTGTTATTGCTCTGCATTCCTTGGGAAGAGAAACCCTGAAATCAGAAAGTATGATGTTCTTTTCCTTACCTCTACTACTATTTTAATACAACATAAGAGTACTATTTGTTAAATTATCTTTTAAACAATTGAATGTGGTTCTATCACATGATTCCAACTAGGAAAAAATTTTTTCTGAAAAAAACAAAACAAAACAAAAAAAACCTTTTTCTTTTTCCAAGAGCAAGTATTACTAGAAAGAAAAATCAAGATCACTTCTACTACTATGTAAGAGTTCTCATATTAAGGGTATTTACACTCCATCAGCAAAGATTTGCTTAGTCCCTGCTGGGTACCAGGCACTATGCTAAATGCCATAGATTCAGCATGAACAAGGCAAGAGGCAAGGTCTGCTCTTACAGATCTTTCGGTCTTAGTACAAAGGCATTTAGGCAAACAAGGCCTCTATGAAACGGACGGATCCAGTACAAACATAATGTAATGATTCTTTAGAAAAAGAGATTGGAACCAATTTTGCAATACTTGTAATACTGCACCAAAGAATTTGAAGTTTATATTCCAAAGACTAGGCATACCAAGGGATCTTAGAAAATGTAAATCTAATCAGCACCGATTAAAACTTTTCAGTACCTTCTCATCTCCTCTAAGATAAATCCAAAGTCTTTAATAAGGTTAACAAAATCCTGCATAATCTTCCCCACCTACTCAAGACCTTCATTTGTTCTCACACTGGACTTCTCCGGTTTCCTCTGATGTAGGGATGTTCTAACTTTATACATCACACTCTAATAAGTATCTATGTGTAACACACTCTTATTTTCTATTTTATTTCTTTTTTAAAACATAGAAGTCACAACCCACTAAATTAATATTACAATCTACTGGTAGTTTCCTAGGTGCTGCAGCTTGAAAAATACTACTTTAGTATACTACCCTTGCATACTTTTTGGCCTTTCCACGTGTCTTTTGCCGGAAACATTCTGGCTCATCCTCACTCTTCCCTTTTACCTGGCTACTTTGTATTCTACCTTATGATTTTAACTCTTACACATCACTTCCCCTACCCTCTTAGATTATTCCCCTTCCTCTGTGGTCTCAAAGTACTCCATGCTTTCTAACATTTACTATGCTTTATTATAATTGTACTTGTACCGGTTGTCTTTCTAGGCTGTTAACTCCACAAGAGAAAGGACCCATTCTTGTTCACTGATGAATTCCGAGGGTCTAGCCTAGTGCCTATTACATATTAGACACTCGACAACAATTTCAGGAGTAAAATAAGGAAATGGACTTGAATAATCTATATATTTAACCACACAATGAAATGATCACCCACTTAAAAACTGTTAAGCAATTTCCAAGAAAAACATGTCCTCAGTTCCAATTATATAAAAGGTGATTAAGCTCCTAAACTAGCTTATAAAGCACTATTTATTACACACCAACACGCTTAACTTTTGACAAGATGGCTGCTTATTTCCCTCTCTGCAATGACAACAGAACTCAGGACTGAAGGGACACTTCTCTTTCTCTCCATCCCATCAGTGGTTCTGCCTACAGGAAAGTGACTTATCCAAGTGGCTGAAATGGGGATAAAGGTCCATATTCCACATAAGCCCCACCCCTGAGCTTTCACTGACTCTCTTGGATTTGCATGCCTTCAAGGTGAGAAAGTTTTCCTTTCTATTCCAATTCCCGTGAGATAACTCCCTGAGGAAGGGCTTTCTTCTCCCTGCAAGAGGAGGAGAGACCTGCAGTTTTTCAGGTGCAAAAGTTTTGTCTGGACAGGTGGATTAAGAAGGAATAGGGTAAGCACGTGTCTGTGCTAAATTCTCCAATCCTGCTGTATCAGAAATAACAACTATTTTAACCCTCAGCTGGCTTCTTGAATCTGACCCCAATTTGACCAGAATCTGGAGAGAGAAGGGGTGAAATTTGCACACTGAAAAGCTTCAACATGAACAGTAATTCCAGTCTAATTCTGGGTCTTAGGAGAAGAGTGGGCAGGGCGGAGCAAGGTGGGGCGAAAGGGAAGAGAAGTGAAATGAAGGAGGTTTCTTCCACTTTTTCTATGTAGAATTTTTCTTGGGCAAAAATGTCTAAACAAGTTGAACCTGTCTTTATAATCTACAACGTTCCCTTTCAAATTGTTTCTGATTCGTGCTTTTCTTTTCTCACCTTCCAGATCCCTGATGCTCTCCAAAGATCTCCATTTTCAACATCCACTGCTAGAAATAGAGCAAGTTTTGCCCAAACTTCCTAAATGTTCCATGATCCCATAGCTATCCCTTCTAGCCCCCCTCTAGTCAAAACTCTCATTTCCTCAATGCAGCTGATTAGGGGGAATGCAATCTGATTAAGTCCATTCACATTAAGATAGAATATCTGACTGACAGTCCTAACCTTTGAACCCTGCTATTTTTTTAAATTTATTTTTAAAGCTATAGAAATCTAACTTCAGAGAAAAGATGAGGAGTGCCTAGAAGTCCATCATAAAGGAGGCAGGTCGATTCTGACCAGCGTGTTCCAGAGAGTATGTCCCCCAAGGTGTTCGCACTTTTCATTGCCATCAGCTTTCAGTCCTTCTCCATAAGTGACACTAAAAACTCCAGGGGGCAGAGAAAGCAGACTGGTGAAGACATTTGTAGCTACAAGATATTTATACATCCATTGGGTAAGTCAGTAGCAATCAGAATTAGGTTAGATAGGTTATATCTTCGGTGTGTGTGTTTGCTAACCATTCCCTTAGCTATAACAAAAACATACTCAGGTTATATTTTCAAATGATTAGCCTTATTCTACTAAGGAAGTCAATGATACATAAAAGGGTAAAATAATATTTCCATTGTGTTATAATGTGGTAGCAGCATTGAACTGCTCTTCACACTCTTAATGAGTTACTTGTCCATTATTTCCACTTGGAACTCTTCAATTTTATTTTCTAGAACTCAGAAAACTTTATTTTCTGTTATTTGGTAGTATACTTTTTTTTTTTTTAAAGGAGGACGTAGCTCACAGTGGCCCATGTGGGGACTGAACCTGGCAACCTTGGTGTTATTAGCACCACGCTCTAACCAACGGAGCTAACCAGCGACCCAGTAGTGTACTTTTGAATAGTCATGTTAGAGTGATAGAAAAATGGGCTTGCATTCCTGGGAGGCAAGTGTCATGTCTTTTTCAGTAGTTTTTGCTATGAAACATTTGAAGCTAATGGTGGATTTGTGTGTGCTCAGAAATTAACCACGAAAGCAGCAAAGAAGCATTCAGCTGAAAGTGGCTCTTCACTTCAGCACCATCAAAAATATTTATTTGCCACCCACCTATAAATACAATTGTAAAAACGACTACACGACTTAGGAAAAGGCGATCTTCCCCTTTGCCCGAGAAGTAAGCATATGAAATTTTAATTAATTGGTGTTTGCTAATTTGTATTAGTTTGTTTAGCTAGCCACCAAAACAAATGACTTGTAATTAAAATGATAACTGGGACGTTTTTCAAACCAAGTATAGAATACATAAAAATACCAACTGTGTGTGGTCTCTTTTGACTCTAATCATCAACACACATTTTGTGGCTTTTCTCAAAATACCAGAAAAGGGAAAGGGACAGTAAGATGCCCAAGAATTGACAGGGTATTCTGAAAGACTTAATGGTCTTAACTTTCCCCAGTAGAAGCATTATGTGGCTTGATATCAGGTTGATTGTCTTTTTTAGTCAGTGCTTGCCCCCAAACCTAGATTTTTTTTCTACACATGAATATTATAATTCAACAATAAAAAGATAAATAACCCAATTAAAATATGGGCAAAAGATCTGAACAGACATTGCTCCATAAAAGATATATGAGTGGCCAATAAGCACATAAAAAGGTGCTCAACATGGTTAGTCATCAGGGAAACGCACACCAATGCCACCTCAGACCCGCTAGGATGGCTATAACAAAAATTAGCCAACAGATAATAACAAGGGTTGCTGAGGATGTGGAGACACTGGAACCCTCGCACAGTTCGGTGAGAATGTAAAATGGTGCAGCTACCTTGGAAAAGTTTGGCAGCTCCTCAAAAGTTAAACATTGGTATATACCCAAGAGAAATGAAAGCATATGCCCACATAAAAACTTACACAAATGTTCATAGTAGCACTACTCACAATGGCCAAAAAATGGAAACATCCTTAATATCCATCCACTGGTGAATGGATAAGCAAAGCGTGCTGCCGTGGTACACTAATACACTTTACCCAGCCAGTGAAAAGAACAAAGTACTGATACATGATACAGCACAGATGAACCTTGAAAATATTATGCTATGTTTAAGAAGCCAGTCCCCAAAAAACTACATTATACAATTTCATTTCTATGAAATTTCCAGAATTGGGAAATCCACAGACAGAAAGTAAATTAGTGGTTGCCAAGGGGACAGGCAAAGGAGGACGAATTAGGAGTAACTACGAAGGGGAACAGGATTTCATTTTGGGGTGATGAAAATGTTTTACACAGTGGTGATACTGCAAAACTTTGTGAATATACTACAAGCCATACTTTAAAAGGAAGAATTTTATAGTATGTACAATGTATCAATTTTTAATTGTCCAATTACAGAAAGATTACATATACATGTAATATACATATAAGTGTCATCTATCTAATACACATGTATACGTAATCTCTTTCATGAACACGTGGGGGTTTTTACTGAGGTATACTTCACATATATGTAGAGAAAAGAATGAACGAACACGGTGACTCAAGGGCGACTGCCAAGCCCTGAAGCCGTGGGTTTGGGGTGTGCCCGAGCCTGCCTCGCGTCCTGCTCCGTCCGCGCTCTCCTTCCACCCATCACTCCGCCACCTCCCGCTATGTGGCGCAGGTCCAGGGCCCACAGCAATCGCCCGGCTCTTCCGCAGGCGCCCAGAGCCAAGCTGCCCTCCCGCCCGCGCTGGGGCAGGCGCTGCAGGCCCGGCTCCCGCGTCGCCCGCGCCAGGACGGGGCACGGCCGCTCCCCGCTCCCCGGTCTCCCCGCGCCCCGGCCGCAGGGGCCCGATCCGGGGCCCGCCCCACCTCCCTCCGGTACCTGGGATGCGCCCGAACCCGGGGCCGCGGCCAAAGCCGAGACTTCCCCTCCATTACCACCTGCCTCGGAGGGCGGCGGCTGGGTTGAGAGGGGACCCCGCCTCCTTAGACCCGACAGAGACACCTGGCGTGGGGGACGGATGGAGCATTCACCTAGTGCCACCGCCGCGGTGCTGGCGGCTGCCCCAGGCCAGCGGGTCCTCCCTGCCCGCGCGCCTCGTCGCGCCCTCGCAGCCCCGCGCTGACAGCCGGGGAGCCGGCGCCCGCGGCCCGCTGGCTCTTGTCGCCCCGCCCCGCCCCCGCGCGGACACCCAGCGCAGGCGCACGCGCGCCGCCGGGGGGGGGGGGGGACGGGGAGGAGGGGGAGGGGGAGGAGGAGAGGGGAGGGGGGAGGGGGAGAGGGAAGAGGGAAAGGGGGGAGGGGAAGAGGGAAAGGAGGGAGGGGGGAGGGGAGAGGAGGGGGGAGGGGTGCCCCGGAGGGAGCCACCGCCTGGTGATGTGGCCGCGGGGGCGGCGACCTGGAGCGCGAGCACCGCCCTCTCCCGGACCCTCGGCCACACCCTGAAAGACGCGGGCTGGGGACCCGACTGAGGAGAAGACGGGGGGCTTTCCAGGAGAGAGGGGTGTGGCCTGCTTTCGGGAGCCCACTCCATCCCCACTGCCCCGCGCCCAGCCACATCACGAGTACTCCTCGGTCCGAACCCCCAAATCTATGACTCATGATTTATGTTCTTCGGCCAAGGGTTAGCTGGGTTCCTTTTTCCTTCTCGCAGACTGGGATTAAAACCAAGGCACTTGTGACTCCCTGCGTGCCTTTCCGCAGGGCAGCGCGGAAGGAGCCGTGCTTCAGCCAAGGTCGGAGAGAAGGGGACGGACCACGAAGGGGATGAGATTTAGGGCAGCTGCTTAGCACCTTCTCAGTGGGAGAGAGGTGTAGAAGCAGAGTGCGTGGCCGCTGTGGGAATGGGTAGGATACGAGATTTTTCAAGTTTGCCCAAGTGTGTTTTTAAATTTCGGTAAAAGTGAGTGGAAGTTTGCAATGTAAAACCAAGAACTCACTTGTTTTGTTTAACAACTATCTATTGAACACCTTTTGTATACGATTTGAGTAATGGGCTACGCCTGGGCGTTATTTCAGCGAAAGAAAACAAAGATGTCAGTCCTCAGGCACTTATTCTAAGGGAGAGGCTGTAATTTTAAAGATTACACAGCTAGTGACATTCTTTTCCTTAAATCAAAGCTTCCACTAACTATACACACCAGTGATTCAGTAGGAGCTTTTCAAGTGCTAAAGGACACCAGAGCGTACATTTATCCAGATTTTTTTATCTTGCTTTGCAATCAAACTAAGTTTTGACCTTCACCTTCAGGGTGAAGGGTGCCTCTATAGTATCAGATATGACCATCTGCAGTCGTGCTTTTTTTATAGCCCAGGCGAGTGATCTTCACCCCCTTCACACCATAAGGAATGAAAGTATAATTGCAAGGAATATGAAAAAAGTGTTTTGACTGTATTTACAGTTGTTTTTGTTCTTACTGTTTTTAATTACGTATCACTCAGAAATAATTAGCTGCTCTCGAAAGTTCGCTCCCAGTCAAGTTCCCACCAGATGAGTGTTCCTCCACTGTGTCATGTAATTTTTCAGGATTTCGGCACATAATTTATATAGAAGAGGCCACCCTCTCCGGGTTTTGAAAATTCTACCACCGTTTTCTCTGAGAGAACTGATGGTTTCAACTGCCCTAAATTTAATTTGTTAGCCTGTGGCAGGCAACCTTCTGTTTACGCAAGTGCTCTTCATTCTGTATGCTACAACATAGTGTATAGTTTTTACATATCTTAAGCTTCAAGTTAAAATCCAAACTTAAATTATATTTTAACCCTGAAAATAGCTCAAGGTGGAAGTGGATGAAAAGATACCCCCTTCTGAAAAATTAGGTCCTACTGTGTGCAAGCAACAGCCACATTACTATATCATCTGCCTGACTGCTGGCAACTTAAAATGCGAAGCAAGTGGCTTAGAATTGAGGATATGCATTTAGTCACTGTTGTGATGATTGCTAGAAAAAGCTTGGGAGTTAGGGACCTGTCTGCTCTACGGGATAAGAAAGATCTCTTTGAGGAAGTGACATTTAATCTGAGCCTTGAAAAACAAAAAGGAGTAGGCCAGGTCACAAAGGGAAGGGAGCAGGGGTGGGGAGGGTGCATTTGGAACAGTGGAAGCTGCAGGTTTGAAGGCCCTTTGCTAGGAAGGGGTTCCACCTGTTAAAACCTTGGGAAAACAGAGAGCGACTAGAGTGAGAAGGCTAGTTCTGCAGGTGAGGTGAACAGGAGCCTTGAGGGCTGTGGATTTTGGACTTAATCCTAAAGCCAAAAGGAAACCACTGAAGAGTTGGAGAGGTTCCATCTGGACATGATCAGATTTGTATTTGTAAAAGATGTTTCTGGCTGCAGTGTGGAGAATGAATAAGCAGGAAGCAACAGAAGATGTGTGAAGACCAGTTTGGGGGCCATGGAGATCAGGGGAAGATGGTGGCTCAAAGAAACAGATCAGGGCAAAACTGTAAGAATTTGATCTTTGACTACACGTGGAAAGTGAGGGAGAGAAAAGTGACAAAAAAAAGAATGCAAAGTTTCTAGCTTGAGCTTGTAAAAATAATGTAAAAGGAGTCATCTTAAAATGGAGTGAGAGCTACCATACCACAGGAACTGCTTTGCAGGTTTTCCTCCTCAAACCTTTGGAATGTTAAAGCTGGGCAAATAACCTCTGGACTGGACCTAAAGCAGTGTTGTACTCCAAATGGCTGTGTATCAAGACTAGGACTGAAAATTAAAGACAGTCTATAGAATTCGCATCACTATATTAGCTTATCCGTACCTATAGAAATTCCTTCCTTCTGTTCAGGTAATTATTCCCCTTTCCTTTCTCATAAATACCCCTTACCTTCACTTCGTAATCAGAGCACTATTTGGGTTTATGCCTGAATAGGTACTTCTGGATCTCAAATAAATGCTGTTGCCTCTCACTTTGTTTTTTTTAAGCATGAATATATAGATAGATGTAAATACCATATGGTGATAGCTACTTGTGAAAACAAATAAAGCAGGATAAGGAGTTGGAAAGTTTGGGGAAGGGGAGTGGTATAGAGAAGAGGGGAGACTGTTTTATATAGAATAATCCAGGAGGTCTTGCTGGTTTGAGCAGAAAGGAGTGAGGGAACAGCTGTGTTATCTGGGGAAGTACAGCAAGCACAAAGCTCCTGAGACAGATGTGTGTATATTGTGTTCAAGAGACAGCAAGAAGTTCTATGTGGCTAGAGTGAAATGATCAAGGAGAGAGTGGTAGCAGATGCAGTCAGAGAAGTAGCAAGAGGCAAGTTATGAGGCTTGTAGGCTACTGTACGGGCTTTGGCTTTCACTCTGAGTGAGACAGGAGCCACTGAAAGAATCTGAGCGAGGAATGGCCCGCTCTGACTGAGGTTTCAGTGGGATCCCCAGGGAGAACTGACTGAGGGGAGGAAGACCAGTGGAGGCTTCACAATGATCCCAGTGAGAGGAGGGTGGTCACAGAGGAAGTGGTGAGAAGAGGCTGGACTCTGAATATTTTTGTTTGAGAGTAGAGCTGACAGGCAGGATTTGCTAATGGATTGAATGAGGGATGTGAGAGAGGAGTTAAGGAAAGCACCAAAGTTTTGGCTCAAGCAATCAGAAGAATGGCATTATCGTTTGCTGAAATGGGAAACACTATGAAAAGTCAGGAGACAGGTATGAGATCACCTAGTGAGGGTTCACTGTTCTAAGCGCCTCTGCTCTATATGAACTCATTCGGTCCTCACAACAATTCTCTAAGATGAATACTGCCGTCACTCCTATTTGATAGATGAGGAAATGAGGCATTACTTTACAATGTGCCTCAAATCCCACAGCTGTAATATGGGGATAATAATCCTCCTGAGTTTACTACTGCATTGTCTATCAGGGAAGAAAGACAACTAAATAAACAATTATAGCAATATCTAGAATTAAGAAAGGGAAAGTCTGAGCAGAAGCATCTCCCAAAGTTTGGGGGTAGGGAAGATAGGCAGGAGTCAGGAAAGACTTCTAAGAAGAAATGATGTTAGGCTGAAATATAAAGGATCAGTAGCCAACCTAAAAGAAATTTTAGGAAAGGAAGGCAAGAACATTCCAGGTAGAGGGAACTACTTGTAGAAAAATGAGAGGGGGGGGGCGTAGATGAGGGATTTTGAGGAACTGAAAGAATTTCAGTATGTTTATATCTATTTTAGAGCACCTGTTGATTGGTCCCTATTGAGAGTTTTCTTCCACAAACACATGGTAATGTTTCAAGGGTTCCCTATTCTTGGTGTCTTTAGATTGTATCTTTGAGAAAGCAGAGGTCTGCTGTCCTTGAATACTCACCAAGTCTTTGTCATTCCGCCACCATGCCCATGAGTTCCTGCATCTCGACTTCGGACTTGCTGTTCTCATTAACGGGGACACTCCATTCTCCCATAAATCTTCCCAGGTCTGCACCCACCAGATGGACTCAAGGGTTTTTACAACAGCCAGTGAAGGGCGTGATCGCAGCATTTAAAAAGACTATAAGAGGGGTGTGAGGGGTGAAAAAGATTAAGGGGAATAAGAGGTCCAAGCTTCCAGTTATAAAATAAATAAGCCACGGAGTTATAGTGTACAGCTCAGAGAATATAGCCAATAATATTGTAGTAACTTTGCACAGTGACAGATGGTTACTAGACTTAGCGTGGAGATCACATTGTAAAGCATATAACCGTGGAATCACTAGGTTGTGCACCTGAAACTAATATAATACATGTCAGCTATACTTTAATTAACATTTTTTTTAAAAAATATACATCATAAAGGTTTACTTATCAGCCCATCTACCTACCAGGTTGTCAGCAAGGGTCTTTACAACTCAGGCTAGCTGAATATTGTTAGCCCTGAGTGGATGCTCAATAACTTTCTCCCCTGAAATGAACAAACGGATAGATACATTTTAATCGACTTTCCTTTACCTTTAGTGGTACTGCTACTAGCATCTTGATTTTCCTGTTCCAGCTCCACTCCCAACAGAATCATTAATTTATTTTAGAATTTAATTGTGTATGGCATAGTTCTGGCTTCTTGAACTGACTTTGTTGGATTTGGGCTGGGAAATAGGCTTTCTGCAGCAGTGGCATGTTATTGGCTGAGATATTTTTCAGGGACATCTGGGCATTGACTACTTGTCTGGGGATGCTGTTTGGTCTAAGGACCAGACATGCCCAATACCTGTAACTATTCTCTTCAATGGATGCTCATATATCCAAAAAAAAAAAAAGACTGTATGAAGCTGTTCATAGCAGCTTTACCATGGTAGTCCAAAACTGGAAATAATCAAAAGTTCAATAGGAGAGTGGAAAAGCTAATTTTGGTATGTTCATACAATAGAATACTACTCTGTAATAAAATGAAACGAATTATGGATATACTCAACAAAACGAAGGAACCTCACTGATGTTATGCTGAGAGAGAAAGAGAGGTCTGACAGAAACAATATACATATTATGTATGTCCATTTTCCATTGCTGCTCTAACAAATTACCACTTAGTGGCTTAGAACAAATATTTGTTATATTACAGTTCTGTAGGTTAGAAGTCCAATGTAAGTCTCATTGAACTAAAATTAAGGTGTCACCAGGGCTGAATTTCTTCTGAAGACGCTCAGGGAGAATCCTTTTCCAGATTCCAGAGCCCAACCATATCCCTTGGCTTGTGGCCTCCTTCCACTATCTTCTAAGACCGCAGTGTCTGACCCTACTTCCATCTTCACCTCTCTGATTTTTTTACCTTGCTCTTCCACTTTTAAGAGCCCTTGTGGTTACATTGGACCCACCCAAATGATACATCATCTCCGTATTTTAAAATCATCTGATTAACAACCTGAATTCTCTTTTGCCATGTAACCTAGGTATTCTGAATAAATATATTGAGGATAAGGGAAATCAGATTTTCAGTGGTGTGCTGCTAAACTGACTCTCTGGGGAGGGGAGGAAATAAAACACTTTGATTTGTAGCATTTGCCAACTGATTAGAGAAGACTGAGTGCAATTCATGATCTTGTTTTGAATCCTGGACTGGTGAAAAGCATAAAAGTAATAAAGGACATTATTGAGACAATTAAAATTTGAATACAAACAGTAGATTACATAATGATACTACATTCATGTTAAATTTTCTGATTTTGTTCATTGTACTCATTGTATGTAAGAAAATATCCTTGTACTTTGGATTTATACACTGATAGTACTTAAGGGTAAACAGACGTGAAGACTACAATTTACTCTTGAATTATAAAAAAACAGATTGTGTGTGTGTGTGTGTGTGTGTGTGTGTGTATGGTGCAGGCAGAGAGATAGAAAATGATGGTAAAGGAAATAACTAATGGAGCAACATGTATCCATTTTTGGAGCTGGGTAAAAGGTAGACAAGAATTATACTACTGTTGCAATTTTTCTATAAATCCAAAATTATATCAAAATAAAGAGTGACAAAAAAGTTGAGCTGGGGGAACAGAGACGTGGAAAGTTACGTTGGCAGCATCCCACCAGTGCAGAGGGAAAAGCCATACAAAGATGTGCTCGTTCCGCTTCTGTTCTGTGTGGCCTCTTCTAATACCTTTCTGGATTCTTGGCTGAATAAATCAGGAACTTAAAGCCAGTTTATAGATGGTTTGTTTTGGCAGCTTCAAAGGAAGACAGCTTTTGTGAAAATGAAAGCGTTCATTTAGAAATAATAGAGACCTCTCTGTCCTGGACAGCAATTTGGGGGCCCTGTAACGATTTGTAATCAGGATGTGTAAACTTGCAAAATGTTCTTAACATGAGATAGATAAAAGAGGTAGTGTAGCGTGAGAAAAAAGGAACAGTACGAACTGTACACAATTTACCAATATAAAACAAACAAAAAGTGTTTTCTTCCAGTCTTCTTCCATGATTTAACTCCTGTATGTAGTCCCTCTTCTGATTGTTTCTATCAGATTGTATGCCTATCATTGTATGAAACAGTATCCTTAGAATGCTTAGTTATTGACCTAATTATATATAGATCTTCTAAATATTTTTGAGGAGATGCTGGTAACCTCGTCCTAGACATTTTGTTTTATTAGAACAAGATCCTGCTCTTGTTAGAACAAGACCTGTATTTCCAAGATGCTGGAGACATGACCCAGGTAAAGAATTAAAAGGGTGTGAAAATCACTAAAATTGATTAAAAATGAAAAGAATACTTTTTATTAAAAGCCAATGAATTATATGAAATAAAATGGCTCTCATCCCCCTCTTCATGTACATTTTCGCCCTTTATTGAAATACGATGGTGTTACTTCTGATTCATTGATATTTAGCAGAATTTAACACAGATCTTATTTGTGCCATGTTAAGGATGGAACTTTGAGGAAGAAATGCTGCCTTGCATGCTCTGAAAATTCAACCCTTAAAAAAATTTTTTTTCACATTCCAGCAGATAAAGCAGTGAGATCAAGGTAACTCCGGTTTAAGCCTTAAAATGTTACCTTGGAACTAATATTCCTCTTTAGAATACTAGTCTACTAGAAATAGAATCTGTTTCTCACACCCCTGAATGAAAATTTTACATCGCCAGACAAATGAAGTAATTCTTTGACACAAACTTTTGACTTTATCCATAGGGTTAAAATAGATTAATTAATAGGTGAACCAAAATAAGTTATTTGCAATATAATTACACCATAATTTTCAGCATTAAGTATACATTTATACATATCTCTAGAGATAACATAGTTTTGATTTGCAAAATTAGGTAATTAAATTAAATAGGTAATTGTTTCTAAGGTCCTGGGAGCCAGGTAATAGCAATTTGAAAAGTTACCAGCATAAATAATCAGTTTGGTTACTCTGCTGAAGATTGAAAAAAAAAAAAAAAGAGGCAGGAGGAATAAAAATTACCTTTTAGAAAAACCTCAACATAATAAATCTCAAATACTATTGACTGTGGTAGAAATTGTGGATGCTTCCTTAATTTTCTTTACACCCTTCCCCAACCACTGCCCCTCTGTTTTCTGGATGGTACTGACCCACCCCCAGCTAGAGAGGTGGGCCCTGATTGGTCTAAACCAATCAGAATAATTTTACTCTCCTTGTCTCAGCTAGACCAAAAGTAGGCCCATGATCCAAGTTGGTTAGTTTAACATTTTACCTTTTGGTTGGCAATCGTGTTTCCAATTTCTTAGGGAAGTTTCATCGTAATATCTGTTAAAGAACAAAATTCAACCCAGTAAATTTGAAGATCTAATTGGCTTTATTAGGTGATTCATGAATCAGGCAGCATTCCATCTAGCAACTGGCACTGTGATGAGTGGTACAAAATGGAAGGTTTCCATAGGCAGAAAGAGAATGGGACTAAGAAATTGAAAGAGAGGATTATTTCAGGCAAGGATACCTTCCCTTAGGGGAAGGCAGAGGATCTTAAGCAGCAGATTACCTTACAGTGCTGACCAGGAAATTCCAGACTGATTGGTTTAAAATTTCACTCCTGGGAGAGGCTGAAACTGCAGTTACCTTAGGTATTAAGTCTTGCTGGGGCTTAGCAAAAACATCTCTATTTTAGGGCAGCTGGATGGCTCAGTTGGTTAGAGTGTGAGCTCTCAACAACAAGGTTGCCGGTTCAATTCCTGCATGGGATGGTGTGTTGCACCCCCTACAACTAAAAATTGAAAACAGCAACTGGACTTAGAGCTGAGCTGTGCCCTCCATAACTAGACTGAAGGACAACGACTTGGAGCTGATGGGCCCTGGAGAAACACACTGTCCCCCAATATTCCACAATAAAATTTAAAAAAAGAAAGTGCCATTTAAAACTTAAGAAAAGTGTCTCCATTTTGGATCTGTTGTTTCTTTTTAACACAATCAGCAATCAGGTGCTACTTCAGTTCTCTTATGATTAGAGCATGTCTATATATTATAATAATAACTATGTAATCATAACTATAACATATATGCAAGTCCACAAGTTTCTTACATTTACATGCCTTTTAAATACCTTTAAATTTAAAACTGTTCATCTTTTCATATCATTTTCCAGTTGAACAAAATAGATATTTATCCTGTAGGATTTCCCCTATTCTAGATTTAGCAGATTGCTTCCTTGAGTAGTTTCGCTTATCTCTCTCTTCCTCATATTTCCTGTAAAGGGTAGAACTAAGGGCTTGATTTAGGAAAGGTTTTCCCTTCTTTCTTTTTAAAACAGGAAAACACATTAAGTGGTGCTGTGCGTGCCTTAATGCATTGGGAATACAAAATCTGGTTGGCCACACTTTTCGTGATGTCAGATGATTGGCAGAACCAGGCTTTGTCAGCTTTGACTAGTGGGAATCTCTTGGAATTGGTTCCAGATTCCTTTTGACATGACCCCAATAGTTTTTGAGGGCTCCCTTGCTTTCTGGCACCACAGATGTCCCAGGTTTTATTTCCTGACCCAGACTTGAAATCAGCCGGTTGTATCAGAATCTCCGTTCCGTTTATTGAGGAAAGGTATTTGGCAGGCATGATCTAGATGCTTGTTATGATAAGTTGTTATCGCTTCTAGACTTTCCAATGAACCAAGCTAGGGACTAAGTAGTTTTTCACAAACAGAAAAGGAAATCATGAACTTATGCAGATACTAGCAATTCAAATTTAAGATTCCAGGAGGGTTTTATTTGTATATTTTTTCTCTTAAACAAAAAAAAAAAAATCTGAGCTGCAAATGATATTAACATATTACTTATTGGCTTTATCCAATAATATTCATACAGCAGTTTCAAAATAACCATACCAATAGTACTACTGAAAATTCAGATGATTGCAAATACATTTTAAGATTTCTCTTTGATTGTGTGGTTATGGTCGTTGTCCTTGAGATACATCTTGCTAAGAATATGCCATCCAAATATTGTGTTTTAAAGTTACCTAAAATAATTCTTTTCTGTGTTGTTATGCCACAAACTCGATATATAGTTAAATTCACTTATTTCAGTCCCTTTTCAGGTTTTTGGGAGAATTTTCTATCCTTTTGTTTTTAGGTATGTAAGGTATCAGGTAGGTGCAAAAGTAATTGCAGTTTAAAGGGTTAAAAATAATTGCAAAAACTGCAATTACTTTTGCATCAACCTAATATTTATCTGATTCCAAAGTCAAACTATAAAACAAAGTACATTCCGAGAAGTCTAATATCCTTCCCTGCCATGTTCCTTCTTTTCCCTTCTAGGTAGCCATTTTATTCACTTTGGCTTATACTCCACTGTTTCTTTTTGAAAATGTAAACACGTTCGTGTATGGAGGAGTATGTATATATAAATATACAGGTATTTTCCTCACTTTATGACACAAAAGGCAGCAGACTATAAACACTGTTTTGCAATCTGCTTATTCACTTATCAGTGTATCCAGAAGATCACTCCAAAGCAGGATATGGAGATTTTCCTCATTCCTTTTGACATGGCATAGTACTCCATTGTGTGTTTAATCAACTAGTTCCCTACTGATGGAAGTCTGGATTATTTCAGTTTTTTAGTATTATGAATAGTCCCACAGTGCATATGTTATTTTGTATTTTTTCCCAAACCACTGTTAGGACTTTTTGGATAAAAAGGTAAATGCATATGTAATTTTTCTAGATAATGCCGAATCCTTTCCACAGCAACTCTACCATTTTGCATTCTCAATTTTAATGTATGGCAGTGCCTGGTTCCCCACAACTTTGGCAGTAGGGATGTTGTAATTTTTTATTATTGCCAATCTGATAGATGACAAATGGTTCCTCAGTATCATTTCCTTTTGCGATTTTTTTAAATAGAAGAGAGCTCAGGCATCTCTTGTATTTCTATTTCTGTGAATTGTCTGTGCATTTCTCTAGCCCATTTTTCCACGGAGTTACTGGTCTATATCTTCTCAGTTTTTAGAAGTTTTTTAATATTATGGGTATTAACTCTTTTCAGTAACATAAGTCAAACGTCTTGTTTTCAAGATTGCCATTAATTTTTTACATTTCTTACATTGATTTTTCTTATGTATAAGTTGTTTTTGAATTTTTATGTATCAAATTCACCACTATTTTCCCTTACTGCTTCTTGATTTTGAATTATAGTTTAGAAAGGTTTTCCCATTCCCAAGCTATAAAAAAAACTTTCCTTCTATCAGTAGGTAAATAATATTTAAAGTCATGGTACTAGATAAGGTTACTAAGAGTGTTAGTGTTGAAGGGAAGCAGAGTTTGTCACCCTCAAATACGCCTTTTTGGGGTTACAGATTATTATTATTTTTTATTACAAAGGTTCGGTTTTATGTTAGATTATAGGTCACATCCAATCTCACTGATAATGTGACCACATCTACAATCAAAATGTTCAAAAATAGAAAATTCTATATGTATACAATGCATAATATAATACAAATGTTTTTTTCTATCCTTTAATTTCCAAAGCATACTCATTCACATTTCACTGACTGATAGTACACGAACATTCTTTTAACAGTAGGACAGGACATCTATGTTACTCCGATTATATAAAAACACATACAAAATTGTGTTAAGAGACTTCTTTGCCTAAAATTACAAGACTAAGTGTGTATGCATATATATTTTAAATCCCTTTATTCCATTCCATCCTTTTGACTGAAATTTATTTATATATCTGCCCTGTTTTTTTATTCCCCTCTCTTGTGAAAGGCATTGCTACCTAGTCACGCAGGCCAAATCTCCACCTTCACCATGCTCCACCTCTAGTCATCAAGGGCTAACAAGACATCTTCCTAAATCTCTCTGGAAATGATCTCTTCTCTATTAGAGTTCCCTTTTGCAAATCCGTTTCTTCTTAGGTCTGACATGTGAGATTTTAATTGCTGTGCAGCAGTTTTCTCTTCTTTAGTTAGTGGTGACAGCTGCAGGTCTGTTTGCTTTTGTAGTTCTTGTATCATGGTCGTAATCTTATTGAAAGTAGCAAAGTAGCACAAATGAGGCTCTCGGTGTCTTTCTGCTTGACAGCAATTGGTTTAAAGCATGCATGCAAAGTTTGATATTGAACTTTATTGCTGACAATTCCTTTAAGAGTGTAACTGGATTTTTCTCGCTTGCAGAATCAGGATGATTAGTCTTGAATTCATATTCCACTCTGTATTGAATGTAATCCAGATCAGAGTAAGCTTTCTGGAACATCGATTCCAGCTTATCAAATATCATCTCACACCCACTAGGATGGTATATATATATATATATATATATATATATATATATATATATCCCCAGAAAATAGTAAGTGTTGGTGAGGATGTGGAGTAATTATAACACTTATGCACTGCTAGTGGGCATATAAGATAGTACAGCCATTGAGGAAACCAGTATGGAGGTTCTTCAAAAATAATAATTACCATATATTCAGTAATCACACTTCTGGGTATAAATCAAAAAGAACTGAAAGCAGGATCTTGAAGGTATATTTGCACACCGATGTTATTGCAGCGTTATTCACGATAGCAGAGAGGTAAAAGCAACCCAATGTCCATCACGGATGAATGGATAAAGAAAATGTGGTATATGCATAGAATGGAATATTATTTAGTCTTAAAAAAGAAGGGAATCCTATCATATGCTACAATAGGGATACATTTTGACAACATTATACTAAGTGAAATACATCAGTCATGAAAAGGGAAATACTATATGATTCTACTTACATGAAGTATCGGAGACAGACACATAGAAACCGGAAGAAATTGAATGGTGGTTACGAAGTGCTGGAGGCAGGGGGCGACGGGGGCAAGGGCGTTGCTCAATAAAGTTTCAGTTTTGCAAATTGAAAAAATTCTGTCACATAACACTGTGACTATAACTGACACTTCTAGACTGCACACTTAAAAATGGTTAAGATGCAAAATTAGCTTTTTTACCACAATTGAAAAAAAATGTTTAAAGAATGAAGAGGAGGGCAGCCCGTGGTGCGCTCTTAACGTCCTGATTTGTTTAGCTAAATAAAAACCGAGCCTTGCCATCTGTCATCCAATGGCAGGGCCTTAAGAGTCGCAACCTTCCTTTTCCCGCGCTAGGTATGACCTCGAGGTTCCGCCAGGTGTCCCCAAGCGGCGGACGGCCGTCGCCCCGCCCCCGGCCCTGCCCACCACCATTTCCTCCAATCGTGGCCCTGGTCCCACCCCTGCATGAGCCTCTTTCCTGCATCCGGGCCTGGGTGGGCCGGCTCTGAAGCGTGGGGAGGCATGGAGGTCCCCGGTGGACCCCCGTCCAGCCCGAGCTCTTCCTCGTGCCCCCCGGATGTCTCTGGGGTCTCAGTGTCCAAGGAGCTGCTGACGGCGGGGAGCGGCGGCCGCGGAGGTGACGGGAGGGTGGCGGCGGCGTGGGGCGCACGTGCGGCCCGAGCAGCCGGGGAGGAGGTGGGGGCCGCTCCGTGCCTAGGCCGGTACCCCAAGGGGAGTCCGGGGGGTGACCGCAGGGCTCCGGCGTGCCCGCTGCCGTGGGGTGGGGGATGGGAGGTAGCGGGTGGAGGGCGTGCGTCGGGCTGCGGGGCCGGGGATGGGTCTTACACTCCGCACAGTGCCGAGCGCCCACTCTGCGGGGCACGCAGACACCTCCCATAGGGGAGGGCCTTAGGGTCTGCTGTCAGTCCCAGCCCTTGGCTGGTGGGGAGCAGATGACTGTTCTGGATTACCCTCCTCCCCGCCTCTCCATGCTCACACAGCCAACCCTCAGTGCCGCTCTTGTAGAGGGAGACGTGGGCCCAGGGAATCCACACGAGACGTCACGCACCATAGTAGAGAATGTAAAAGCCGTGAGTTCCAATCCCAGCTCCCAAGTAATTAGCAGTGGCTGACTTTAGGAGTTACCTTCTCAACGCCGCAGTTTTGACATTTGGAAAGTGGAGGTAGCAGCACCTATAGAATTTTTGTGAGGAGCGTGCGCTTAAGGGCTTGCGTATATTTTCAATAAATACTAGCTTGAAGAAATGGTTCTGTGAGAACGCAGAGCACCCGAAGGAGTTGTAGTAATAGCCAAAGTAATAGCCAAACCCTGCCCCAGGAATGAACTAATCTACATCCTCACAACAACCCTGGGCAGAAGGTTCTGTTACCTCTATTTTATAGATGGGGACACGCAGTCATGGTGTCTCGTACGGAGAAGCAACTCGCCAGAGATTATGTGGCTGGAAAGGAACAAAACTGGGATCTGAATCCAGTCTGTCTGACTCCACAGAGTCCAAGCTCTTTACACTAATCCAATTGCTAGGCCTGCAGTAGTAAGCAACGAATGTTTGTTGAGCTCTGCTTTGTGAGCAAATAGGATTTTTGTACCAGAGTGAGATTTTGCAGGTGTTGGAAACAGGGTGTCCAAAACCTTGGGTTTTGAAAGACAAGTCCTGTTCCCCAGCTCAGATGGGCTGGAGAGTTGGGTTGATCTGAGGAATAGTGAATGATGAGGCTGAATAGATGGAGTGGGGGGACAAAATTTCTCCAAAGAGCTGTTTTGTCTAGGTTGGCCATCTGTACTGAAGGGGAACTAACCGGGCAGGCACATTTTACAAATGAAGAAACTAATGCTTGAAGAGGTTAGGTAATTTGCCCAATATAGTGCAGCTAGAAACCATTTCTGGCTTCACTTAACCATTATTGTATTCTGTACTGCTTCCTCCATTCTGTCATTGCAGACCCACATTTGTCACTGATGGATTTCTGATCCGGAAGGGTACAGTTTAGCATGCACTTATCCAGTATTGATGACACAGAGATGTATGTGACAGGGTTAAGAAAGGGGAGATAGATGTGCATACAGAAGTAAAATGTTGTACTGGAACTTGGGGGGCTTCTTTTGTAAAACAAGAAAAAAAAAGTCCTGGAAAATGTGGAGGGTCATGGAATGTAGTCACTTAAGTGTGTGTGTGTTTTCAGGTATATGGGACAGGTTGCTTATCAACTCCAAGCCTAATTCCAGAAAGAATTCCACTCTTCAAACAGTTCGGATAAAGAGGAGTCCCTGTAAGTACTCTTCCCTCTCTCTCTCTCTTTCTCTCTCTCTCTCTTCCTCTCTTCCTCTCTCCAGAACCCTTTCTGACATTAAATTCTGCCCAATTAAGCAGTTATTTGATGTGACGATCTCTGCCTCCTTGGTCAGATATTAAACCACAGAGCCAAATCTTACTTGGGATTTACGTTGTGAAGCCTGTGCACAAGGGTAGAATTTCCCACGTTATTCACCTGCTTTAAGACAGTAACTTTTCCCAGAAAAACTCCCTGTGGGGTGAATTTTTGGAAAATGAAAACAATTATTGTTAATCTCCGCAGAAAAATTTTTTAGAGGTTACTGAGCCCAAATTTAATACACATGTATGAGAGAACATCACCACGTCTGATTAAAGTGGACACAATTATTTAAATGGTAAATGTTACTCATGACATGACATAACAGAGCCAATTCTGTTCATTAATTGCTCAATAATATTGCTGTACTGCACATTTATAAATCTGTACCACACTCAGACTTTGTTCATACACAGTTCGTGTAATACTCAACATCTGTGTAATTCACACTTAATGTTAAAAAAAAAGAAGACAAAAATCCAGTGAAAACACTGTAAATGATGCATGAGGTTATCATGTCTCTCAACAAAGATGTCATGAGTCTTCTGAGAGGGGAACTGAACCATAGTATGCACTAAATCGACTACAGCTAAAATGACTGCATGGTGGCTCTCCATTGAAATACAAGCTTTTGTGTGGACATAGGTTTTCATTTGGGGCAGGCAGGTGCATAGCTGAAGTGGAATTGTTCGGTCATATGGAAAGTGTATTGTTTCATAAAGAGGAAATGGCCATATCATTTTGCATTCCCACCAGCCCAGGACAAGTGTTACGCTGCCTTAGTTGTTACGCTGCCTTAGTTGTTACGCATCCTCAGGAATACATGGTGTGGTCTGTCTTTTAGCTCTTCTTTTGTATATGTAGGGTATCGCATTGTGATCTTTGTTTTTCCCTAATGACTGGTGATGTTGAACATCGTTTCCTGTGCTGAGTAACCATTTATATGTCTTTGGTGAAAAGTCTGTTCAGATCTTTAGCTCACTTTAACAATCAGGTTATCTTATTGGTAAATACCATTTCTTACAGTGCAGGCCTGCTGGTAATGAATTCACCAGCCTTTGTACTTCTGAGAAAGTATTTATTTTGTTTTCGGTTTTGAAAGATGTTTTCAATGCATATAGGATTCTAGGTTGACAGGTTTTTAAATTTTTCAATCTTTCAGTACTTTAATGATGTTGCTCTGCTGTCTTCTGATTTACATTGTTTCTGATGAGAAGTCTGCTGTCATTCTTACCTTTATCATATATGAAATATTTCCTTTATTCTCTGGCTGTTTTTAAGATTTCTTTATCACTGGTTTTTACCAGTTTGTTGATGATGTGTCTTGTTACAGTTTTCTTTGTGATTCTTGAGCTTGGGGTTTGTTGAGTGTCTTGGATCTATGGGTTTATAGTTTTCATCAAATTTGGGAAATTTTTGGTTATTTTTCTTCTTCAGATATTTTTCCTGTCTCTGGGCTCTCACCTTACCCGCAGGGACTCCAATTACACATAATTTTGCTTCTTAAAATTGCCCCACAGCACTGTGGTACTTGGTTTTGTTTTGTTTTTCAGTCTTTTTTTTTTTTTTTATGTGTTTCATTTTGGGTATTTTCTATTGCTGTATCCTCAAGTTCATTAATCTTTTCTTCTTTATTATCTAGTCTGCTGTTTAATCCCATCCAGTTTATTTTTCAAGTTCCATATTGTAGTTTCCGTCTCTAGAAGTTCAACTGGAGTCTTTTATTTATATCTTTCATTTCTTTTCTCATGGTGTTTGTGTCTTTCTCTGCTTTCTCGAATGTGTGGAGCATATTTATAATAGCTGTTTTAACATTCTTATTGCTGAGTCTATCATCTGTGCCATTTCTGGATATATTTTTATTGATTTTTTTCCTACTCTGTATGTATTATATTTTCCTGCTTATTTGCATACTTAGTAATTTTTATTGAATGCTGAGCATTTTGTATTTTATGTTGTTGTATGCTAGATTTTGTTTGATTCTGTTTAGAAGCACTATAGCTGGCCTGGCTTCAAGGGTTTAGCATGTACTCTTTCCAGAGTACCACAGAAATACTTGGATTCTCAGAATCATGGTTTATGCCACACACATAAGTCCTTGTTTTGCTCCACGTGATCCATTAGTTAAAAACCAAAGCAGAACAACAATCTGGCCTCATCCTCCCTTTGAGGTAATAGATTTAAATCTGCAGACACAGAATTTACTTCTCTTAGTGATTTCTCTCTCTATCTGAAGGGGCATGATAGCTCACGTGTATTCCCTATTTAGTCTGCCAGACATCGTGTGGAGCTTTAATGTTTAATTAAATGTGTGCAACCTCATTTAATCCTTCTAGCAGCCCTATTTTGCAATTAAAGGACACTTCTTGACCTTTACCACCATTTTCTTTTTTTCTTCTATACTCTGGATATTTCAGTTAACCTGTTTAGCTGCTATCAATGACTTAAGTTTTGAGCTAGTTACATGCCAGGCCTTTTGGGAGAGAAAAAATTATCCTTGTTTGTTGAGTCCCCTGTGGTTAACGCAGTACCTGGCAAGTAACCACCCATTTCACAGGTGAGTGAACTGAGGTTTCAAGTGATCAAGTTAGATGTTTTAGTTAGGACTCCTGTGGTTGTAAATGACTGAAATCAAGTTCAGACTGCCTTAATTAAAATAATAATAATAATTAATTATATTGGGTCATGTTATTAGGGGAGAAAACCCTGGTGATTTCAGGTACATTTGCATCCAGGTGCTCAGTGTCATGAGGAGTCTGCTGCTCTGCATCTCTTAGCTCTGTTTTCCTGGGTGTTGGTTTAATCTAGAACAGGCTCCTTCCCCACATGTGGCAAGTTGGCCAGATTTTCAGAAGCTCCAGCCTTACGTACAGCAGCTTGCTCAGTCACCCACTCACTGAGAAGGTTCTTTCTCAACAGTTCAAACTGTGTCCCAGGCTGATCTCTTATTGGCCCGACTAGATCACAATGTCACTGTATATGTCAGCTGAACCCAATCACGGTGGCCAAGGTTGTGGAACATGTAGACATAGTTGGGGGGAGGGACAGGAGTGACTCAGAGTGACAGAGCTTAAAAGAAAGGGTCATTTTATCAGAAGAAAGGGGAACAGATGTTGGACAGGTAAAAACAACCACTACTTAATTCATGTGCTCAAGGTAATTCAGATAGTAAGAGGTGGAACTGGGATTCTAGTAATAACCTGTAGTCTGCCCCACCGCCTGCTGCACTTAACTGTAAAATCAAACTGCCTCCTTATTAAGTTGCTGTTTGTTGAATGCCAGCGTTCGAGGAGGTTACAGTTCTGGGGATATATGAAAAACACAAACAAAGAGAAATAATTGCCTAACAGTGTGACCCTATGGCTCTAAGAATTCAGAAGAGGATGGAGGTTTTTAAATGGAAAGAACATGAAAGATTTTTTAAATATGATGATTATTATTACTGTTAAATTCAGAAGTGTTTATAGGAAAGTCTGGATTTAAACCTTTGAAGTTTGGCCAAATACTAACTATCGATACACGATGTTTTCTCTCCTTAGTATTGGACCAAGTACAGACCTTTCTCCCACAGATGGCTCAGGCAAATGAAAAGCTAAGAAAAGAAATGGCAGCTGCACCACCTGATCGTTTCAATATTGAAAATATTGATGAAACTCTTGGAAAAGTTATACAAATGGTAACTGCGCTTTTTTTGATTTCATAAAGTAAAATTACCAGTGTGCCTTGTCATCTAAAAAAAGAGAGAACTTTTCTATTTTAATTCCAATTATTTTCCTTCCTGGAAAGTCAGCTCATGTTTCCAGTACTGCATGGGTACTTTGGTCGTTGTATGATTAAGGATCTTATGGGTTGATAAGCTTTCCTGGGTGAAGTGTAGGGATTTAGTAATAATGGAATCATAGGAAGGCTTTTTTAAGTCAAATATTACATTCGTTATCATTTTTGGGGTTTTTAAAAATTGTTTTATTAGTTTCAGGTGTACAAAACAACAAAATGATTAGACATCTACACAACTCACCAACTCACAACCCAACAAGTCTACCACTTGACACCATACATAGCTATTATATTACTGTTGACTATACTCCCTGTACTGCGCTCTACATCCTGTGACTATATATGTATATATTTTAATTATAGTTGACATTCAATATTATTTTATATTAGTTTGAGGTGTACAGTGCAATGGTTAGGCATTTATATAATCTATGAAGTGATCCCTCCAGTAAGTCCAGTACCCATTTGACACCCTACATAGCCTTTATAACATTATTGATTATATTCCCCATATTGTATTTCACATCCCTGTGACTATTTTGTGACTACCAATTTGTGCTTTTTAATCCCTTCACTTTCTCTCTCATCCTCCAACCTCCTTTCCATCTAGTAACCGTCAGTTTGTTCGTCTGTCTCTATGAGTCTATTTCTGTTTTGTTTCTTTGTTTATTCTGTTCTTTAGATTCCACATAAATGAGATCATATGGTATTTGTTTTTCTCAGTCTAACTTATTTCACTTAGCATGTACATTTGTTATCTGTGGCATTAATTTACTAAATGTTCTAACTGGATTTTTTTTCCCCATCTAAGACCCAACGAGGTAATCACAGTCTGATTCATTGCACGTGCAAAAATTAACGGCGTGTTTAACAGAATACATTATCTAACAAAACAGATTTACATAAGCTACATGGGAAAATTGTCTCTCAATTTAGACTCATATCTTATTTCTACACTGGAATTCCCTTTATTTCTGGCTAGAGCTGACACATTATTAATATGTAATTCATCAGCAAGTCTGCTTAGCTCTACCTCTAGAACATATCCCAAATCCAACCACTTTGCATGACCTCAACTACCTTTGGTCCAAGTAATTCTGGTCTCCCCTTTGGACTGTTACAGTAATTTCCCAACAGGGCTCCCTGCTTCCACCCTTTCTTCCCTAGAGTCTGTTCTTCACTCTTTACCCACAGTTTGGGAGTCGGGGACGTCCTATCACATTTTTAATAAATCCAAAGTCCTTCCAGGGCCTGTGTGATTCTGCCTCCAGCTTTCTCTCTGACCCATTCTGCCCGATCCCCTCACTGACCGCATTCCCATTTAGTCCCCTGACTCCAGGCCCTTCCCTCTTTGTAGGATACTTTTCCCCAGATTTCTGCATCTTGACTCCCTCCATCTCTTATCAATTGTCACCTCATCAAGTGGCCTTTCCCAGTGGCCCTTTTATTATCTTATCCTCCTTTATATTTCTTTATTTTAACTACCCTGTACTATGCTTTATAGGTAATTGCGTATTGTCTTTCTTTCCCAACTTGAACAGAGGTCAGCAAACAGTTTTGGTAAGGGGCCAGATAGTGAATACTTTAGGCTTTGGGGAACCGTACTGTGTCATGACTGCTCATTTCTGCCATTGTCACATGAAAGAAGCAGTAGACGATACTGAATGAACAGACAAGTTTTATAACCCTTATTTGTAGACGCTGAAATCTGAATTTAGTATAATTTTCATGTCTGAGGAAACATTCTTCTTTTGATTTTTTTCCTACCACTTAAAATATGAAAACCCTGCTTAGCTCATGAGCTAACGCAAAACAAGCCGCAGGCTGAGTTTGGCCTGTAGGCTGTAATTTGCACACCCCTGCTCAAAAATATAAGTTCCACAAAAGGCAAGGATTTTGTTGTTGTTGACTGTCGAGTACCTACTGTGTTGCCTGGCTCATGTTAACGTTTGTTAATATTTGTTGAATAAATGTTATGAGTGTGTTCGAGATGTATGGATTTGGGTTGTGGGGGACTTGTAGTAAGTGGAAATCCCTCCGGCGGACTCTGGCACCTGAAAGGATAAAAGTGTCATATATATTATACACATCACTTGTCCTTTGTGCTTCAATACTGTGCTAAATGTTGGTTGTTCCCAATGTTGTTTTATTACAACTTTTTAGGGAACTGCTGCCTTGAAATAAATTTCCCACGTGGTGATTTTGCAGGATGTGGCCTTGTTTGAGATGAATCAGTCTGATTCAAAAGAAGAGGACAGTTCAGAAGAGTATTCAGAGGACAGTTCAGAATCTGAGGAAGAAGATGACAGCACCTCTTCTGAAGTCACCATAGATAACATTAAGCTTCCTCGTTCAGAAGATCGAAAAGGCAAGATAGAAGTTTTGGACAGTCCTACCAGTAAAAAAAAGAAATAGGGAAATAAATCAACTAGGAAACAAGTGATATATGCCGACTAATTCTGTGGAAGAGACTGTCGTTCGCTGGTTATTTTGCATTTCAGATATCCTTGGTGTTTTTGTGTCATATTGAATGTATTTTGTTCCTCAGAGAAACAGAAGCTGGCTTTCAAAGAGTTGGTATAGGTAATATTTGGGGATCTTCTAAGAGCAGGCTGTCTTTGATCTCATGCTAAAGAGATTTAGCTTAGAAAGCTTACCTTTATGTACAGGATGAGTGAATTTGTTGGCATCTTCTTTCTTCAGCATAGATTTCAGACATCAAACTTAAAGTAAAAATACAAATCACTAGTTTGTTTTTGTTTTAAATTATCCTCTGGGATAAAACAACATAGGTGTTTTGTTTTTTAAGTTATTACAACATCAAATTTATTTGTTAGCATTAAAATGGGCTTAATGAGGGAGAAACTTTTTTAAGACTTTTTTTTTTAACAATAAAAAGAATTACTTTGATTTAGCTGCTCTCAAGCATATCTCCTTTCATTAGAAAAAAAAACAACACAAAAAACTCCTTTCCTGTTTGAGCTGGAAAACTGGTACTCTGTGGGTTTAATCGTTGTCGGTAACTCTGCAGCCACTCAATGGATGTAGATAGAGTTCACTGGTTGGAAACAAATCATGGTATTTTTTTTCATAAAGCAATTTTTTTTTTTTGCAGCTATTAGAACTATTCTACACAGTTGTCCACAGTTTGAAACCTATCAAATGTGGAAAATAGGGACACCACAGGAAAAATAGGGCACAGAACACAAAAGGTAACAGCTGGCTTTCCCTTTCAGACCAAAATGGCCCTGCACTGGAGTCGAATTTCTGTTTTATTCTTGACCTTATTAAACTTGTTTCAGATCTCATCTGCTATGGGACTGGCTTTGCTCAGTATGTGGACCTGAGAATTTAAAGGACAGTCTCCACGTGGGTTGAGCTGAAGACATTTTGTCCCCTAATGTTTTAGGGCTCTCCTTGAAGTATTTTTTCCTACTCTTCACATTAGCCTGAGACATCTTTTAAAGATAATTCTCAAGGTTCTTTCTGGTTATTTCCCATTGGAAATTGGAGCCAGATCTCCCAGGCTGTTCCTCACTAAGTGTAGGAAGAAATGAACAGATGTGGAAATAACACTTTTCAGCTGGAAAGGGTATCAATGCTGTACTGTATAGCACCAAACACAACTGTGATAAATTATTGGTATAGATATTGAAAGATTGTCTTCTACCAGGTAATTCATTATGCTACATTGTGGAAAGAGTTGCATTTGTCTGGTTCTCTACTTAGCATGCTGCACGGTACACAGTATGCACTGAACACTGTTAATAGTGAATTAGCAGGTGTGTGAGGATGTACAGGACATTTTAAGCCATGGTAGGCTGCTCCATGCAGGGGAATAGGAACGTGTCACTTTATAGGAGATATAGATCCAAGTAGAAATAGACTGAATGATGAGTGAAGTGGATAATGGAATAATTATTTAACATACAATGTCAGGACTGGCTTACTATTTTTAAATAAGGTTAGATTCTAGCCTCATGTACTGTAAGTTATACGTGGATTAAAAATTTAAATATAAAGAAATAAAATTAAAGAGTTCCATACTAAAATGGTGAATATTTAATAAGGTAGTTGGGCAAAAGCTTTTTTAAAAAGTGGAACATTAAAGCCTGAAATCAAAGGAAAGAGCGGAAAATTCATCCACATAAATATTAAAAATCAGTGGGTAGCAAAGACATTTAAAGGGCAAGGGACAAATTGGAGAACATATTTGCAATATAATACAAAGAGTGAGTGCTATTAGTATAAAAAGGGCTCTTACAAATTAGTGAAAACTAATATCTCAGTAGTGAAAAGGCCATAGGACATAAACAAATAACAGAAAAAGGTTCAACCCCATTTGTCAAAGAACTGCAAATGCAACCAAGATTATATTTTTTACCTATCAAATTGAGAGATGAGACAATAGCTAGTAGTTACCGAGCCCTTTCTTTGTGTGACATTTCATATTTGTGCACTTTGTATGTATGTTATACCTTAATTAAAAAGCCGTTATGTTTGTAAGCGGTTTGCCCTACAGTCTTTTGGAAACTAAATCACTATTGTGCTTCGGTTGGTCTGACCCTGTGCTGTCTCTGCCTGATGCTTAGGTGTGAGACGATAGCCACCATTTGGACAACAGTTTAATTCCTAAGGCTGATGAAATGTTCTCTTCAAACTTAGGGGGTATTATATCTTCTGATTGTGACGGTTATAAATCAGAAAATTAGATGTTACGGTCTTCGAAGCAAAAATTTCATTCTGAATGAATCTGCCATCAGTTCTCATAATACTTTAATTGTACATCAAATATGGTACTTATAAAAAAAACAACAACAATGATTTGCAGAGTAGTTTCTATTCTTGTGCCTGTATCCACGACCATGGCAGGAAAGACAAGACAAATGATGGCGTCTTGCTTCCATTTGTATTTCCCTCGGTGCCTAGTATAGTGCCTTTCACTTGGAATGTACAATAAATGTTCATTAAACTACTTTCTTTATGTCAGTAAAGTAATTCATCTTGTTGGAATCTTTGTGGTTGACTCCGCACCATCTGTTGATGGAAAACCCTTGGCAATGATTGGTTTGGAAATGGGCACATGGGACACGAACCTTCCCACTGAGGACTGAGCAAAGTCCGACTAGTAGACTTTTGGAAGGGAAAGACTTATTCCTGAAAAGGAGGCACATGAAGACATGTGTCCTTTCTTCCAAAAGGACATCTTATGACTGGATATGATTCCTGAAGTCCTAGCTAGTGGCCATCAGTAGAGCCAGCTCTTGAGGGTGCAGTCAGCACTCCAAGGATAGCAGAGAGAAGCAAGAACATCGCTGAGTCACTGCATCAGATCACTATAGAGTGAACTATTGAACTTGTTTTGTGACATGATAAATTTCCTTATTAAAAAAGACCACCACCTTATGAGATATGCTGCTTATACCCACTTCACAGATGAGAAAGTGGCATGGAGATACTAAGCAATTTCCTAAGGCCTCAAAATAGCTAAGTGGTAGAGCCAAGTATGAAGTTTGTCAGCCACGCCTTGTCATCGTGGGCCTACTCGTCACAGTGCTGTGAGCACAGGCTTTGACGCTGACTGGATCAGATCCCAGCCCAGCCACTCTTCTCAGTTTCTCCATCTGTAAAATAGGCATAACTATTTCCCTCAAGGTGTTTTGGTAAGAAATTAATGAGTTAATACACATCACGTGCTTAGAACAGTGTTCAGTAAATATGAGGTATGGCATAAAAATAATAGATGGTTGCAAAAATGGAAATTTAGTAAGATGATAAATTACTATATCCTTTGATTCATACTGTAATTCTAGGAATGTATCCAATTAAATAAGTATGGCTTCGTTCACAAATTTCTATATAAGATTTATTGCAACATTTAAAACAGCAAAAAACAAATCTAAATGTCCAACAATAGAGAGCAAGTAGAATTAAAGCCACTGAACATAGGCAGAGGTATGATTATTGACATAGACACTTACAGATTGTTAATTGAAAAAAGCAGGTAACAAAGTCAGGTACAGTAAATTAATCCTGTAAAAATATATGCATAGGAAAGTCTAGAACAATCTCAAATATCTGGTTATTTTCGTGTGGATAGTTTATGGCTGAATCTTCTCATTTTATGTATATTTACATAATTGAGTATTACTTAATCATTTAAAAATCCACTTGGGTATTACTTGCAAAGTAGTAATAATAATCCACCCTATCCATCATTTCTCATATCTGATAATCTCCTCCTAGCCCAGGTTCCCCTCAACAGCCATTTTCTTGGAAGGCTGCTATGGGGGAACCAAATTTGGTTCCTCACCCTATCTCTAGCCACTTCCACAAAAGCTCTTGCAGATAATGTCTATTCTGCTTAGTTTTTTAGCTTGACATATATTTGGTGTGTGCCTACTATTCACCATCCAGGCCCTGATTTAGGCATTGGCAATAAAAGCTATCTCAGTTTGGTTAAGACCACCAGTTCATTGCTTGAGGGCCTGCTCTGCCACTTAATACGAGGTATGATAAAAAATAAACGGTGAATGTTTGAATTTAAACTTATTACAGTAAGACACATTGCCATTAATCCCTCTCAAAATACTCCCCCTCGCTTTGAACACTTATCCCATCCTTCTTGCCACTTTCTGAAGCGGTTCTGGAAGTCCTCTTTTATGAAGTGTCTTTACTTCATTCTCCAATTAACAATGCTCCGTGTCACACATTATTTCTGATACATCAATTTCTGTCAAAAACATTACGGTGTATCCTCATCCACATTCTTCGTCAGATCTGGCACTGTGTGACTTCTGGCTCTTCCCCAAAGTCAAAATGACCATGAAAGGTACACGTTTTGAATCGATTCAGGAAATCGAGGCCGCCACAACAGCACTCCTGAAAGAGGACTTCCAGAACTGCTTCAGAAAGCGGCAAGAACAATGGGATAAGTGTGTTCGAAGTGAGGGACAGTATTTTGAGCAGATGAATGGCAGTGTGTCTTTGACTGCAATAAATTTTTTTTGTTTGTTTAAACATTCACCGTATTTTGTGATCACACCTTGTAGCTGTGTGATTTGCGCAGGTTACTTAACCTTTTTCATTTGAAAGCAAATATTTATTGAGCACCTCCTATGTACTAGGCACTGGAGATACAGCATTGAACAAAAGAAGCACCTGTTCATGAAGCTTACATTCCAATAGGGAGAGATCGATGATTAAATAGCTATATGCCAGGTTGTGGTAAGTCCTATAAAAATAATGCAGGACAAGAAGACTACGTAAAGAATGACAGGGCAGATGTACGAATGTGGGGATGTGTGCTATTTTTGAAAGAGTAGTTAGGGAATGTATCCAAGATGATATTTGAAGAGAGACCTGAAGAAAGTGAGGCCGGCAGGCGGCAAGGAGGTGGTGTGTGGGAGTTTCAGGAAAAGGCAGTGATGTTGGTCCTTCCAGTTGTGCATATCTCTTCCCAACTGTGTGTTCACGGAAGTCAAATTGATAAGTTGAAATCAGCCTTGATGAGAGCATTCATACACTGAAATCAGCAAATACTATAAATTTTCCCCCTCTGAGAGCCATTTGTTAAATACCAGTATACCACTGGGAAGAGGGAACAGCAAGTGCAAAGGGCCTGAGGAATGCGTGGTGTGTCCAAGGAACATCAAGGCAGCCAGAGTGGCTAGGAGCAAGCTCAATGGGACTTTGCAGGCCACGATAAGTGCTACACTAAACTTTAAACAAAATGGGGGCCATTCGAAGGTTTGGGGCAGAGGAGTGACACCCTCTCGCTTCAGCTTTGAACAGAACCACACGGAGGCATCAGGAAGACTGATGGGATCGTTCAGTAATAACTTATCTAGATAAAGAGATGATGATGGCTTGGTAGGGGTGGAGGTAGTAAGAAGAGCACCTCAATTTATTCACTTTTTTCAGGGGTTGTGAAGATTAACTAAGATAGCACTGAAAAAGAGCTTAGCATAATGCCTAGCACACAGGAGGCCATCAATAAATGATAGCTGTTGTTACTGTTGGGGACGGGTGCTCCTATCTAGTTAAAAAGGTGAATAATTTCAGCACCAAGTGGTAAGTACTATGTTCAGACAAGTGGGAGCCTGGAGGAGAGACACTTGAAGCAAGTTGGGGGTGGGAAAAGGCAGGGTGTTTGAGCAAAAGGGGACTGTGCCAGCAAAGGCGGGGGAAATGGAATTAGCAGGAATGCAGACTGCATAAACTGTCTACACCTCCTCAATTTGGTGACAAGTAGACCACAGTTTTATCCTTGAGCAAAATAATCAGTGATCTGAAGAAACAGTGAACATTTAATTACTCTGTGTTAATTAAATCACCCAGTAGGCTGTGGATCATTATGTTCCAACTCAGATTGAATTCCGTGGAGACTTTGATTCTGATCAACAGTCAGACACAACAAATGAGGCCGGTAAAGTAAGGACCTTAGAACTCAATATGGAGAAGGGAATTTTTAACCAGAGACCCAAATATGGCCTTCAGGAAGTCTGTGAAGATATTTGCAGAATGATGTGTGTGCAGTGAGTTTGGGGAGTGGAAGTGGGACAGAGAGGTTCCATTAGCTTTGTTGTTGTTGTTGTTACCAGATTCTCAAAAGAGGTTTAGGGCCCAAAGGTTATAAACACCGCTACTGAAATTAATATTAGAGGGTAAAATCAGTCCAGAACAAGTGTGCTTTTGTTTGCCATTTCATCTGTCGTTAAAATAGTTGGTAAGTGATATTTTAAATCACATGAAATCACTTAAATTGTTGCATTTAAAAGTGGTTCCTTTATAATAAGGCTTTTGTCATTTTGTTCAGGTATGAACTGTCAATTTGGACCCAGAAAATATTCATTCCAACTGAGAACCCCAGCTGTGCCAAGCTCTCGTGGTAAGTGAGCTACAGTAGAATAAAACATGCCTACAGGTAAAATTTGCCCTATTGACCACAGCGGGACCACCTGGTACTCTTCCTTTTGAATGTTTTCTGCCTCTGATTTTTGTTGCTGTTGATTATTGATTATTGATTTCCTACATTCTCTTGATGTTAAGCTGCTGAGTCTTCAAAGTAACAACTACACCCTAAGGGCACCCTCAACACCCATGAGGTAGGATGTTTGCAGAAATTTTACTTTAAAAAGAGGAATGAGAGAAGTGAGTTGCTCTGAGCATCTTCTGCGGTCCAGGAACTCACCTTCTAGTCTCATGTGGATGGTGATCATTTACCCACCTAATTATTTTTGTCTGACAACGGGCCATTATGTGAGTCTGTGTGGGTTGTAATAATCCCCATTTCTCGAGTACAGACTATGGTCCAAACATGTTGCTAAGTATGTTATGTATATTATCCCATTGAATTTATAACACCTAATGAGACAGGGAGTGTATCTCCATTTTATAGATTCCAAAGCTAGGCTGTGAAACATTAGGTAACTAACTTGTCCAAGATCACACAGCCAATGAACAGTAAAACCAGTAGGTAGAAAATGGAAAATAAGATGTCCTAGGAAGGATGAGTGAGCCACAGAAAGGAAAGCAACCGTTTTCCTTGCGCCACCATCATTTCGTTGCATGGCATTTCCCAGTGTTGCTGTATCGGGCACTGTGTCAGGACAACGGATGAGAAAAGGAGTCTAGGAATCAATGACTACTGAAAACGGTCTCAGGGAAATGAATTAATTCATCTAGTTAATATATCTCAACATATTGTTTAAATAGTGATGGGAAAACAAAGTTAATTTTTATTGCATATTCACCACGAACGAAACAGTGCGAGGTGCTTTTCTTATATTATTGCATTGAATGTTCATTACAGGGCTCCTGAGGGAGGCATCACTACCCCCATTTCACAGATAAGGAAGCTGAGCCTTGGAGAATTTGCATAAGTTTCCCAAAGTCACATATATAGTAAGTAAAATTCTATGATATGAATCAAGATCAGTCTCCAAAAGCTCTTTATACTATATCGTACTACAAAATTTACTATAAAGCTATTGCCTAGAATTTACACTATTTGGGGCCAGAGATCAGATCATGTCATTAAATTCTGTGTACTCCTCAGGACATAATACAGTACCTTGTACCTAGTACTGTGTTTCCCCCAAAATAAGGCCTACCCCCCAAATAAGCCCCAGTTAAGATTGTCAGCCAGATGGCCGCATTTAGTACGCTATGACGATGTTCCAGAAAAAGATGACATGACTGTATTTGAATAAATGTAGATTGTTGTACATGAAAAAATAAGACATCTCCTGAAAAGACGCCCTAATGTGTCTTTTGGAGCAAATACTAATATAAGACTCGGTGTTATTTTCAGGGAAACACGGTAGGTCCTCAAGAACTGTTTGTAGGTTGCTCACCCATCACAGTGGGTTGAAAACTAGAACATCAAAGGCACAAAGAGGTATCGTATTTCCAAATATGAAAAAAAGGAACTCCTTTCACAGTCCTACAGGATATACTGTTTCTTGAGAACAAATTATAGAAAATCTTTTTTAGTAACCCAAATGTGTGAGTCAGAGGTTAAAACCTGTACGTATTATACAAAGCTTCCCAAAATGCACCTTGTGTATTATGACTGCATGATATTGACATTTTCAAGATGAACAGCCATGAATGGATCAGCTTTGGCGGGGAGAAAAGCAGACTGGCAGGTTAGCAACATGTGTGATTCGAGCCAACATAGTCAAAAACCCACACGTGGAAGTCATTTTAAGGTGTGAGAGGCGTGTAGCTCAGGCACATAAGAAAATGCTTAGGCATGTGGCCTGTCTTCATGGTCCGTGTGTGTTTTTGGCTCATGGCTGATACCTCCTTCCTCTGCACACCCAGGCTTCTTCAGGGTGTCGGGAGTCGAGGAGTAGGGCTGCCTGCCAAGGGTTTCCTGATGATGGCATTGCTCTAATATTCCAGCGTCACCGTCTTGGTTTTGAGGTATTCGTTTAGCGCTTCCTCACCTAAGGAAGAGAAAAGCAGTGGATGGACCATGTGACACTGCAGATTGTGATTCAATGAAGTCCAGCCTAAGCCTCGTGATTGTGCGTCTCCTGTTTACCATGTCTCGATTGCATCCTTTTCACTTGTACTTGATTTAATCTCATGTTGTTTCATAAACGTAGTGTAGCCTAAGTGCACAGTATTTATAAAGTCTACAGTGTACACTACGGCCTCGCCTTCCCGTGCACTCACTGACTCACCCAGAGCAACTGCCGGGCCTATAAGGACCATTTATGGTAAGCGCCTATACAGGGCTACCATTTGTATCTTTTATGCAGTGTTTTTACTGTACCTTTTTATGTTTAGATACACAAATTCTTATCATTGTGATACGATTGCCTATGGTACTCAGTACTAATCATATTTTGAAGATAAGGAAAATGCAGTTCCCTGATTTACATAGTATCTTATAAACACAGAAGGGTGTATCCAGGCAGAACAATAACTAGGTCTGCTTTCTGTTTCTATTTTGAGTCAGTATAATCACCGATTTCCATAGCAGTGAAAGGACATGAGTGCCACAGGTGAAGCTAATGAGTAGATGATTCTGGAAGTTGAGCTAAAACAAAGGTTATAACCTTAAAATAGAATCAGTCACTTCGGGGAGCTTTTAAAATTCCTGATCCCAGATCACACCCCAGACCAATTAAGTTAGCACCTATGTATTATATTTTTTAAAAGTTCCCAAGTGATTCTAATCCAGTGTATATCTTGGAACCACTCGGCTAAGAAGAGTTTAAAATTGGGAGAAGAAGAAACTATTAGGCAAATACTACTGCTTTATAATGAAACAGACACCTGAAGCTAGTCGATTATGCTCAATCAAAAGATGAGTGGAACACGGTTACCTTGCTTTATGATAGCAATTTCCTTAAGAAAATCTTTTCCACTGTATTTTGGATGCAGAGATGAAAGCCAGAATGGAGGCATGGAAAAAAAATGACTGTACCTTCAACTCAATGGAATTCAAAAGGAGAGCTACTTTTATTGCTGCAAATACATTGCCAGAAGTCATCAAGAAAGAGAAAATGTAAAAATACCCCAAATTAACCAAACTTATATTAACAGACTATTTCAGTAAATCACAAATATTTCCATTTTTGAAACAACATGCCAGCCTGACTGTGGGGAGTAAGAACACGGGCTCCACAATCAAATTGCCTGGCTTTGAATTCTCTTTGCCAGTGGCTGACTGTGTGACTTTGAAGAAGTTACCCAACCTCTCTGAGACCCTATTTTCTCCATCTATAAAATATGGATAACAAATAGTGCTTCTTTCCCAGGGCTATTGTGAGGATTCCCTGTGCTCATACAGGTAAATTGGTTAGAATAGGGCCTGGTTTAGTGTTCAGAGTAAACTACTTGAAATGTGACAGTGTCACTCACTGCTCATGATGAATTACATCTTGGGCTTTCTACAAATTTGAAATCTGGGTTCCCAGATTCCCAGAAAATCCTACCAACTGCAGCGTTGACTCTGGAATATTGCCAAACAGCTCAGAGACAGGATTTATTCTTGGAGCAGCTGGTTATGGCCCTGTACCCATTTCCTTTTCTTGGTTCCATTTAGTCCCATGAATGCTAAACCAAGTTCATGCTGAATGTCATGTAAAAAAGCAAACCTCTTTTAGCTGAAAGGTATTGTCGGAGTTTCTTTTTCCTTTCAACATTAATCTTCTTTTAAAAAGAAACCCTTTTCCACACAATTTGTGTAAGTTCAAAAAAATATTTAACATTTAAAAACATTGTATTACCCTTGTAAACCCAGATCCAACTGCCGCGTAGGAAATGCCCTTCAGAACAGTACACAAGTGTTGCACGAAACACAGAGCAGACGTTTCTGTGATGTGGCAACAAAGGGAACATGCAGTAGAAAAGTAAAGCATACCTAAATCTTTTCCAAAGCCAGATTGTTTAACTCCACCAAAAGGGGCTGCCACATCTGTCTTGTTGTATGTGTTAATGAAAACAGTTCCCGCGTCTAGTTTTTCACTCACGTACATCGCTTTATTTATGTCTCTTGTAAAAACCCCTGAGGCCAAACCGTACTCTGTGTTATTGGCTCGCTGCAACACTCCATCGATGTCCCTACAAGATGTTTTTAGGAAGACATAAAACTCCATTAAATGGAAAGCACAACACTCCCATTTTATGTTCTAATATTTTCCCCCCTCTGTGTTAGAAACAGGAAAACATTACTGCTGACCTCCTTACATTTTTATAAATGAAATAGTTCAGGCTTATACCACAAAACCTCCCGATGAACTATTACAATTCTACTATTGTATTTCTCATATATATCATGCAACACCTTTTAAAATCTGATCTTAAGTCATCTTTTCAAGCTTCTTCATGACTCTCATTTCCCCTCCTCTCCCAAGTCCCATTTCTAGATATATTCTCAGAGCAGCTCCCTATTTCCCTCTGTCTCTTCAGATTTTACACACACATGTCAAGGCTCTTTTGATGCCTCACTCTGAAGCCTTCCCAGCTCCCACACTGCAGTGCCACAGTTGATGGGTCAAGGGTGGTGACTCAGTGAGAGGGCTCTGCAGCCAGTCTGCCTTGGTGACCTTGGACAAATGACTTCATCTCCCCATGCTTTCATTTATTCTTGTCAAAATGGAAATAATAATAATAGCACCTGTCTCATTGCTGGTGAGGATTAAATGAGCTGGCAGTGTCTGGAACACAGTAAATACTCGAGAAAAGTCAGCTATAATCAGGAAGCACAAATTCCTCCAACTCAGTGTTTTGGTTTAAATCTTCACGTACTTAGGGTTCACCCTCTAACTAGACCGGAAGCTCCCCGAGGACAGAGATAACATCTTATTCTTCTTCATAGAGTGGTGTTGCATCAGCAAATGAGAGTGAATTCAATTAACATGCTAATTCAATACAAGGCAAGTAAAATGATCCCCTTAAATCGGTCTGGTGATTTCCCTGCCTTTTGACACAGTATGTGTACACGGCCAAGTAAGTGGAGATGGGAACCTGCCCATCTCTCAGCTGGGTCCCCTTCCAATGAGCTTGTCAGAGAGTGAGTATCTCACCTTTATTTATGAGTGTCATCTTAATGTTTAGAAATGCCCACATTTTGTACAACACGGCCAGTAGATACAAGTCAAGTATTTCACTGTGTGCTCGGCAAAGAAACAGCATCTATTCCAAAACTAGAGGGAAAATCAGTTGTGCTGAATTTTTTTCAGCGACAGCACAAGCTTTTTGTTTGTTTGTTAACATTTTTTTAAATTAGTTTCAGGTGTACAAAACAATGTAACAGTTAAACATTTATCATTTATATCCCTCACACAGTGATAATGCCCCTTGCCCCAGCACAAACTTTAATGTAGAGCCTTCCAGAGGCATTTTCAAAGATAATCTTGACTACGCACAATTTTAAACTTGCACGAGAAACTTGGAACCTAACTTGGAGTGAACTGAGGCGCTGCTAAAACTTGCTCACTTCTTGATGCATTGCATATGGTAGGGATCAAATATTTACAGACTGGACTGAGGCAGAGACATGGCTTTATGCCACTGCTCGTTGAGCACCACTGAGATGACATAGCATCAGAGTAGACTTTGAGCACTTCTAGGATAACAGCAGACATAGTGATAGGAGCAGCACCAATAGCAAACATGCTACTTAATCCTGAGAATTACCCAAAAAGGTAGATACTATTCATAACCCAATTTTACAAACAAACCAAGGCACAGAGTGATTAAAGAACTGGCGCAAGCCCACAGAGGTAGTCAGGTGCGGGGTCAGAGCACAGATGCTACCACTGTTCCATCCTGCCTTTGGCCTTCTGTGGTTAATAGCCTATATCCTTGTCTTTCTCTACCAGTAGAGGGGAAGCTCCTTGAGGACAGGAACTGTGACTTACCTAGCTTTATATCCCCCAAGTCTGGCTTCTAATACCTGCATGTTTAACACAAAAGCTATCCTATGGGGAAATTTATAGTGAGGAAATCGGGGTAACAGTCCTCGCTTGAAACAGTGTGTCAAAAGGTTACTCACTACAGCTTTTGTGTCCCCTAAAGTCTCCTACAATAGTCTATCAAGGGCCAAGAAGTCCTTCTGAACTCTGTATTCTGGGTTGGTTTTTTTTGTTTGTTTTTGGGTTTTTTTGCACCTTACCATTGGTTGAAGAAAAACTACAGCCAGAATTCAGAAGAATTCTTGGTATTATACCATGAGAGTCTATTGTATTAAATATTCTTATATGAGCTCAGTTCCCATATGGCCTTCTTTGATATGCTAAATACTTTGGAAAGTTTCACGTACTATAGCAAACCAGTATATCGTTTACAGTTGATTATATGGTGATTGAAGACATTTCTATAAAAAGTTGAGTAGGCTTTTGAAGGCAGCCCTCTTTCTTTGAGAAAATCAGATTTCTAAGATGCTGCCTTCCCTAGGCATGAAAATGTGAAACCTCATTCTGTCACTCTCATTTATTTACCTTATTCCAGAGACATTTCAAATGTCAACTGGACTAAAACCTAAAATTCAGGCAGCTGAAATCCCATAATGTTAGCCATTAATTTAAGCTAAGAAGCAAAAATATGTTACAATCTACATTGGTTGTCACTCTTCTAATTATTTAAGTCAGTTATTCTCATAGTAGAGAATTACATGTTCATTGAGTCTATGCTCTGTATGTAGCACAGTGTCAGAAGAAAAAAAAAACTTATTAGTCAAAACTTATTAAATTGTGCCTGAAGAACATACCCATTTTGGAATTTAGAAATGACCATAATGGGCCCAAAGGATTCCTCTTTGGCAAGGTACATGTGATCTTCCACATCTGTGAAGACAGTTGGTTCCATGAAAAAGCCTATTTGAAAAACAGAAGCAAAGACCATCAATTCTAGGGTAATTTTCAATTAACAGTTCTCTCATTTAATTACATTATACTTTTTTTCTTTCATCTGGGTTAGTAAATCCAAAAAAACTTTCATTTTCTTATTTGGCATTTCTTATTTTTTAAGTGTCTTTATTACAAAGATTTCTAACATATATAAAAGTAGAGAACATAGTATTATAAATAGTAAAATAAATATTTATTCATATTTTACTATATTCGATTCATTTTTTTCCTTGCTGAGATATTTTAAAGAAAATTCCAGAGATTACATCTTTGACCTCCAAGTATTTCAGTACAAATCTATAAAAAACAAGGACCTTTTCTTACATAGCACAATACATTATCATGCCTAACAAATTTAACGCTAATTCCTTATCCATAATTTGTATTAAATTTCTGATTGTCTAGAAAATGTCTACAGTTGATTTGTTTGTTAAGATTCAAATATGTTCTACACATTGCATTTGGTTGTCAGATATCTTAAATGTGTTCCTCCCTTATCCCTGCCCCTTATTTTTCATGCCATTGACACATTAAACAGACTGTGTCAGTTATCCTGCAGAATATCTTGCATTTTAGATTTGTCATTGCTTTCTTGGGATGATATTTAAATTTATTCTTCTATCCCCTATATTTCTTATTAATAGAAAATTTGACCTAAACAGCATGTTACACAATTTTGGCAAGAATATAGGTGATACTGTGTGGTATACATCCCATCCCATAGGAGACACATTCCTATCCAGTTCTGCTTTCACTGATGCTAAGATTGATCAGAGGTTCCAAGTAATAACAAATTTGACCTCTCCATTATAAAATTGTGTTTTTTTCCTTATGACTGGCAAGCAATCTTTGGGATGACACTTTGGTATCTTACAAATACTCAGGTTTCCATCAACCTTTCACCTAATAACTTTCACCTCCCTTGATTCATGGATTGAATTAATTATTTCATTCAGTTGGGGAGTGAAAAATAGCAACTTTTGTATTCTGTCATTTTTTCCACATTTTGCAGAGATTCTTCTGCAAAAAAATGTCTCCTTTTTCAACTACTTAGTTATCCAGAAATTCAATTCACATAGGAAGCACAGGATAAATGTTGAATTTTTTCCGTCTAATTACCAATTTTCAGAGTAGGGTGTTGGTGCACAATCTACCTCCAACAGTAACAACAACAAAAAAGTTTTTGCAGTTGTTTGTCTGTTTCTCCTTTTGGGTATCATGAAAGTGAGCCATTCACACATTTCAGTAACAGGTACTTCTTTACTCGTATACAAGAGGAATGAACCTTTCCCCAGATATGCTGGCTAAGATTAAATCTCACAGTACCAGGAATCAAGGTCACCAGTGCCTACACAATTATCTACTACACGTGTTTACTGTACAGCTAAGGGCCTGTCATCTCTATTTTGTTATTTGATTTTCACAGCCTGGTAAAGCAGGGTGTGCACATTTCAAATCATTTTACAAAGGAGGTTCAGAAAAACTGTGTTATCCAAGGTGCCACAGCTTGTAAGTGGCCAAGTAGGCTCCAGAGATTAATTCTTCTGACTTTTGAAGCAAGCTGGTACTGCCATGAAAACTGTTACCATCCATTCCAACGTAAGCAGGCGCCTCTTATACCTCCTACGAAGCTGACCTTACCTGGCCTTCGGACTTGTCTTCCTCCATACACCAACGTGGCCCCCTCTTTTACTCCAGCTTCACAGTATTGCAGAAGCTTTTCCAGATGGGCTTTATGATTTTGGGGCCCATGATCAGTAGCTCTGTCAAGTGGATCACCAATTTTCATCTTTTTAATTTCTTCTACCTGTATGTCACCCAGTTCACAAAACATAATTGACTGTTAATAATAACGTACCCGTGACTGAACTTCTACCATGGGGTGGGTGTTGTACTCAGCTGTTAAAAGATGTGCTGTCAGTAGTTAGACTTCAAAGCAGCACTGGAGGTGGGTATTTATTATTTCCATCTTACAGATGAAGAAACAGGCTTGGAGAGGTTAAGTGACTTGCCCAACGACACATAGCCACCAAATACTTTAGTTTTCCTGACTTGAAAACCTAAGCTCTTAACCACGGAGTTATAACAGAACATAAGCTACATACGCTATTTAAAAATTATCCTGAATGTTAATCCATTAAAATAGTCAACCTGATGTTCTGGAATTTTCGGTAATGCAGCATACTTACACTCTTCATGGCAAAAGAACTTCCGAAATGGCCACATTGTTATCTTTTTTTTCTGTCCCCAAATGTGGCAGACTGCTCTTGTGAAATTTTCATGGTATGGCCATGCCAGAAGAATTGCTAAAATGTTCCGATGAAAAACGGTCTTTACTGAACAGTGTTCATCACTGACATGTCTTTCTAATAGCTTTTTATGCACCTCAGTTATCTTAACGTATTTCTGCATTTTCTAATATTAAGTCCAATTCTAGTAAGGAGAAAGAATGGGAGTTACCGTGACCCTGCAAACCCATGGATTTTAATTTAGGCAATAAGCCCTCAGTTAAGTGCTCAAGAAAAAGCTGTCGAATGAATGAATGAATGAACGTAAATTACATGCGTACAAAATATGTTTGTTGATGGACTGATACAGTAAATCCTTTACATTTCCGGTTTCAGGATTTGAAATTTCAACAAATTATAGTTGTGAAAATCCATGACATGTAGTAATGCAGCTGTATTTTACTGACGCAGAAAATTGAATTACAGTGTATTTAGGAGGCAACCACTGCCCACCATCTGCCTCTCCACATGACTTCCTTGTTTTCCACTCTCTTGAGCAAAGAATGTTTGCTTCTTGGGTGTGGGGTGGGGGAATTGGCTCTGAAAAAATAAGCTGGGTGCTGGTTTTTCAAACATAAACAAATTTATGATTACTATTACCATCATTATAATATAATGTAGTATAACTTAGAGTTTATTTTTGTCACAGAGTTCATCTTAATAGTTCTATAAAAGGTTTTTAGTCCCATATTTATAGAATCATGACTAATCTACAGTGGGTGTCTATCTATCTATCTATCTATCTGTCTGTCTGTCTGTCTGTCTGTCTGTCTGTCATCTATCTTAAGGAGGAAATGATATGCTGTCCTATTAACTGTGAATTAAGGATTTGTAAGGCTCTAGCAGTGTATCTCTCATAGTCAATTTAGGGGTTTATAAAGACATAAAGTGTCAAAGATCTAATAAATTATAAATGTAGCACAAGGCATAGGTAACAACAGCTCTTAAGGTTTTTTCATGTAGACCTATAACTTTTTACTATGAAAAACTATAAACACACATAAAAGTAGACAATATAATAAAACTCTATGTCCCCATCACCCAACTTCAACAATTACAAACTCAAGGGCAGTTTATTTCACCACTCACTTTCTCCCCTCCTGGGGAGCAAGAGGGAAGCAAAATCTAAACATCATATAATTGAACCTGTAAATATGTCAGAAAGTAGCTCTAAAACAGGGGTGTCCAAACTGCGGCCCCCGGGCCAACTGCATTCCGCAATCCATTGTTAATTGGCCCGCAGCAAATTCCAAAAATATATTTAGTTTACTTAAATAAACCAGGTGAGGCAATATGTACTTCTCCTCGAGTGAGTGTATTTGTGTATTTTACCGCATATGGCCCTTGGTGAAAAACGTTGAAAATAGTTTGAACACCCCTGCTCTAAAAGATAAGGACTGTGTTGTTTTCTTAAAAATATATAACCACAGGAGTATTATCACACTTAAAAATTCATTAAATCTGAGAAGTGCTTTTCAAGTAAAAGCAATTTCTCTTCAACTCATGGAGCCAATTTGAAGGTGACTTACCACTCTTGTCACGAATTCATCATGGATGGATTCTTCCACAAACAATCGCCCAGCTGCAATGCAGTTTTCTCCTTTGTTGAAAAATACTGCTCCCATGCCCTTTGGCAGCAGAGGAGAAAAGATTGGTAACATTACTTGGGAAGTCAAGATTGCCATATAATTGTATGAGAATTAGATGTTATTGGAAGACAGCAGATAACACAGAGAGATCATAGAAAAGCACAATTTCTTGGCCTAGTTAGTGATGAGAGCTGCTTGGAAACATTCTATTTTGATCTAGCATGTTTTTAGGGATTTTGTTTCTTCTTTTCCCCTTTTGGTCCATGAGCCCTTAAAAAAATGTGTATAATAATAAGGAAATACCACTAAGGTCAAATATTGTGTTGCAAAAAAAAAAAAAATCTAGATTATTTTACACATTTAAATGTAATACTTGTATGTCAAATTTTGTTTTTAAGATCTCTACATTAGTTTGTATAAATCATGAATGTTTAGAAAGATTCCCTTGCCCCTCAAGTTTTAAAAACACCTTAATGTGATGAATTATAAAGACATTATTTTAAAAGTTAAGTGCTCTGAGTATTCCGAAATCTGAACCATAAAGAGGACAGTTTCTATTTATGACTGGACGAAACCAAATCTCACTTTAAGATTTCTGATGAACAAGGAGATGAAATGTGTTTCACAAGTAGGCACCTATTTAGTTAGATTTGACTCACTCTTACCATTCTCACGGCTTTGTCAAGTTCACAGTCATTGAATATTATAAGTGGGGATTTGCCACCAAGTTCAAGGGAAACTTTCTTCAAGTTGCTCACAGCACAGCTAGACAAAAATAAATGGTAAATGAACATTGGCCAGTTTCTGTTTCTCTGTCTGTCTCTCTCTTAACCAAAAATTGACACAGAAAACATAATTGAGCCTCAGAAATATTAAGAAACTTATGCAAAGACAAAACATGCATGGTAGAATGGTGATAATTGTTGAAGCTGGGTGGTGAGCGTATGGGAGTTCATTATGCTATTCTGTGTGCTTTGTATATGTTAGAAATTTTCCATAATAAAAAGTTTGGTTTTAAATTCTGTGATAAATCAGAGATTCTTATAGGTAAATTCAGATTCTTTAGGAACAAGAATTTTGGTTACATAAAGGAAATCCTTTTGCAAGGAATTTAGCTTCAAACCAGATTACTAGAGCATTGGAAAAAATATAAAGATTTTTAGAAGTATATCGTTTATTTACCCCTTCTTACAAAAGTATTATTTAAAACATCTTTAAAAATTTTTTTTAAATGCACAAAGAAGAAAGAAAATCACAGTTCCATAGCTCAATGACCATAGTCTTCACCATTTTGGAAAGCTTATTTCTGGTCTGGGTCCAACGATAGTCTTTGCCTTATTTAACACAGTTAGGATCACCCAATAGATAAAATTTGATACCTTACTTTTCTTTCCATTTACCGTTTAACAACACTTTTCAATGTTATTAAAAATGCTCCACAGACATAACTGCACAGCATTCTATTCTGTTGACACACTTTAATCACTGCCTTATTTTGGATATTTAGATTATTTGCAATTAAAAAAAACTAACATTACTGCTTTTAAGAAACTCATTTTATTGCTAATCCAGATTTGTTATTTATATGTCTTTTTGGTTTCAGAAACAATTTGAGCTACAACTTAAGCACATAAAATATTTTGTGCTGGATCATGAAAGCTACCCGTAGGGCATAGCATTTCAATGTGGGTCTATTTTTATTGACTGTGGCTCTCCATGTTGGAAGCATTTTATTCTGTTCAAACATGTCAATACCCAGCAGTGGTAAGTAGATTTCTCTTCTAAATCCGACGTGTTTTTCACTCCCTCCAAAGCACCCTACTTAAAAAAGCAAAAACAAAACCCAAGACTGGGTTTAATAGGATCAACAGCAAGTCGACATACTAAAACGAATACCTTTTCATGATCTGTTTGCCAATAGGAGTGGAACCAGTGAAACCAAGTTTGCGGATATCAGGATGTTCAGAAAGCCTTTGTCCTGCTACACCCCCTGTAGTGTTGGGGAATCAAACACGAATTAAAACATTACTCAAGTTCTGATAGTCAAGGTGGCTTTGAATTCATGGGAGGAGATTTCTAAGCTCTTATTTAAATCTTAGTTTTACCTTTTCTGTATTAATTATACACTGAAAATATCGAAATAATGTCCTCCACGCAATTTTCAGCCCCCACCTACACCCCCCCAAAACTGGGTAAGCCTTGGCTTTTGTCTTCCAAAGTACTTTTTAAAAATTGAAATGGACCACCTTAGGGTAGTTTTATAATGTGTACCGCTCCCACCAGACTCACGCATTGTTATATTTCCACTTTAAGGTTTCAGGGTATATAAATTTTAATTAAAAAGAAAGATTTTAGGGTACGGTGAGTATATTTATCCTCAACTGTTTAGTAAACTGTACTTAGTTTTAATACAGTTATAATTCAGGACAAGACTCCAATGGGAAAACAGCCACTCAGCTACCCCTGTCCCATTCACTAATTATAGCGAAGTAGGTGCTTTGGTGGCTTACCTGAGCCTGGAATAATGTTGATTACCCCCTTTGGGAAGCCTGCTTCAACAGAGAGCTCTGCAAACTTCAAAGCAGTCAAGGGCGTGACCTGAGCAGAAGCAGACAGCAATTATCTCCTTCAGACTCTTGTCTCATCCTTTAGATCAGTACTCAGCTTTTCCTCTGTGAACTAGAACTAGAGTTTTTTTTTCTTTTATTTTGACATAATTCTAGACTTATAGCAAAGTTGCAAAAATAGTACAAAGAACTCCTATATATCTATCACCCAGATTCCTCAAGTGTTCACATTTTAGTACTTTTGCTTTATTCTCTTTCCATATACATACGTACATTTTTGAACTGTTTAAGAGTAAGATGTAGACATACCCTTTTACCCCTAAATACTTCTGTATGCATTTCTTAAAAACAAAGGATTCTTTTACATAACCACAGCACAATGATCAAAATCAGGAAATTAACAACCAAGAATTCCTAATTTATAACTTTTATTCAGTTTCACCAGTGGTCCCGATAATGTGCTTTATAGAAATAGGAAATCCAAGACCATGTATTGTATTTAGTTAGTATGTCTGTAGTCTCCTTCACTCTGGAAGTTTCTGAGTTTCCTTTAATATTTCACGACACTGACAAAATGACTGACATGAGCATGGGCCAGTTATTTTATACAATGTCCTTTCGTCTGGATTTGTCTAATGTTTCCCCATGATTAGAGTCAGGTTATGAACTTTTGGCAAGAACACCACAGGAGTGATGCTGAGTTATCCTCATGCATCATATCAGGAGGAATAATAATCCCAATATTAGAAATGTTAATTTTGATCATTTGGTAAAGTGATCTGCCAGGTTTCATCACTATAAGTTACTGTTTTACATTTTTTAATTAATAAACATTTTAGGGAGATATTTTGAGACTATTTAAATATCTAGTTAATCCTCAAACTTCCATCCACTAGCTTTAGTACCCATTGATAAGTCCTGCCTGAATCAATTATTAATATGGTGGTTGCTAAATGGTGATTTTCTAATTCCATCATTCCTTCTACATGTATTAGTTGGCTTTCCACTATAAGAGCTTTTCTTTCTCTTTAATTTGCTAATATCGGTGTGAACCCATGGAGTCTTACTTTATTTAGCAGGTTATAATCTTTTACCATTGTTATCTCTTTTGTTGTTCAAGTTATTCCAGATTTGATTGATGGGAGCCCCTTTAGTATGGCTCCTGTGTCTTTCTGACATATCTCAATAATTCCTGGAGCATTTCCTTACTTTTTGACACAACAAGATGTTCCAGGCACATCTTGTACTTTCCCTGTTCCAGCCATTTCTTCAAGGAGCCTAGGTTTCTTTTAGTGAAGAATGGTATTTAAAAACTATGATATAATGGGAAATATATATTTGGTCTTTCTCTCCAGTTCCTGGAACACAGTTCCTAAAATGCTTGGAATCTCAAGTGAAAACTATATTTTGTATACGAATGAGATGACTGATGGCTGGGAGCTGGGAGCCCCCATGTAGCTTCAGGCTGGGGTCTGCTCACCAGAAAGATCAAGCCATGATTAGAGGGTTGAAATTTTCAGCCCAACTTGGAGGAGGGAAGAAGGTCTGGCGTTCAATCACCAGTAGACAATGATTTAATCAACCATGCCTACATAATGAAATTTCCATAAAACCCCCTAAACAATGGCGTTTGGAGCGCTTCTGGGTAGGTGAATACAGCCATGTGTGGTAAGATGGCTCACATGAACTCCATGGGGACAGCAGTTACTGTGCTTATGATCCTTCCAAACCTTGCCATATGTACCTCTTAAAAATGACTGTTCATTGGTATCCTTTATAATATCCTTTATAATAAACTGGTCATGGTAAGTAAAGTGATTTCCTGAGTTCGTGAGTCATTGTAGTAAATTATCCCACCGAGAAGGGGGTCGTCGGAACCTCTGATTTATAAACGTTGTTCAGAATTACAGGCTATCCAGGGTTTGCAGTTGACATCAGAAGTGGGGGCAGTCTTGTGAGACTGAGCCCTTCACCTGGGGTCAGTGCTAAAACTCCAGGTAGTTAGTGTCAGAACTGAGTTGAGCAGATGATATACTACATATAGAAAACCCTAAAGGTTCTACCAAAAAAACTATTAGAACTAATATATAAATTCAGTAAAGTAGTAGGATACAAAATTAATATCCAGAAGTCGATTGCATTTTAATACACCAGTAATGAACTAGCAGAAAGAGACATTAAGAAAATAATCCCATCAACAATTGCATCCAAAAAAATACAATACCTCGGAATAAGTTTAATCAAGGAGACATAAGACCTTTACTCAGAAAACAGTAAGGTACTGAAGAATGAAATTGAAGAAGATACAAATAAATGGAAGGCTATACTATGCTCATAAATAGGAAGAATTAGTATCATTAAAATGTCCATACTGCCCAAAGCAATCTACAGATTCAATACAATCTCTATCAAAATACCAAAGCCATTTTTTACAGAACTATAACAAATAATCCTAAGATTTATATAGCACCACTAAAGACCCCAAATGGCCAAAGCAATCTTGAGAAAGAAAAACAAAATTGGAGATATCATGTTACCTGATATCAAACTATACTTACAAGGCTATAGTAATGAAAACAGCATGGTACTGGCATGAAAATGGACACATAGATCAATGCAACAGAATAGAGAGCTCAGAAATAAACCCATGCCTATATAGTCAATTAATCTATGACAAAGGAAGCAAGAATATACAATGGAGTAGAGACAGTCTGTTCAATAAATGGGATTGGGAAAACTGAACAGATACATGCAAAATATGCAACTAGACCACTTTCTTGCACCATATACAAGAATAAACTCAAAATGGATTAAAGACTTAAATGTAAGATCTGAAACCATAGAACTCCTAAAAGAAAACATAGCCAGTAAACCCTGTGACATTGCTCTTAATAATATTTTTTTTATGTATCTCTTTAGGCAAAGGAAACAAAAGAAAAAAATAAACAAATGAGGCTATATTAAACTAAAAAGTTTCTGCACAGCAAAGGAAACAAACCATTAACAAAATGAAAAGATAACTACTAAATGGAAGAAGATATTCTCCAGTGATATACCATAGGCAAAATGGTGTAACGCCGATACCCAGAGCTTACGAGTATTCATCTTGCACAATTGAAACTTTATGCCTTCTGATTAGCATTTTCTCATTTCCCCTTTTCCCCCTTTGTGTTTTTCAATGGACTAATAGATATATTTTTAAATTATTTATTTAATTAATTAAATATATATATACATATATACATATATATATGTTTGTATATGCAGAGTATCTCTGAAATACCTAAGAAACTAATAAGTAACAATGAATAACATTGGTTGCCTCTGGGGAGGTAAATTGGTTGGCTGGGGGAATGAAGACAGGAGAGAGACTTTTCACTATCTACTTCTTTGTATCTTCTGAATTTTGAAATTTTGGAATGTATACCTACCGTGTTTCCCCAAAAATAAGACCTAAGCAGAAAACAAGCCCTAGCATGATTTTTCAGGAGGACGTCACCTGAACATAAGCCCTAGAGCGTCTTTTGGAGCAAAACTTAATATAAGACCCGGTCTTATTTTCAGGGAAACATGGCATTTTTTTTTAAATGAAATTGTTTCTAATGAGTAAACCAAGATGGCTGTGGTCACATGACTATACAGGTATGCCAAATGAAATGTATTTTTTTAAGTTCTAAAAGAAGACGTGAAAGGAGAGCTGATAGGGAACAAACCGTGAACTCTTCTGGAACAGAGCCCGTGTTTTCTCCATGACCTGTGCACCTCGGAATGTCTACTATTGTGCAGTGTACATACCAAATGTTCAGCCAGGTGTTACGTTAAGTTGGCTACCAAATTGGTTTTCTTGGAAAGCTGTTATAGGATTAAAAGACATTTTTGAGAACTCTATCATCTGAATTATTATTTTTTATTATTTTCTTGTTATTCACATGAATATATTTTCACACAGTTGCCACAATTATGTATATTCTTTTACATGCTTTTCCCTTATCTTCCATAGCTTTACAACATTTTTGATGATTAAAATTTGAATGCCTGCACGACACTTTTTGTTTCACTGTCCCGAATTTTCCGTAGTTATTGAGCATTTGGCATTTTGCAATTATTGAATTGGTTTGTAGAAATTCAGTGGATTTCACTGATGGACACTATGCTTGCTTCCATTGTCATGGAAGTTTTAAATTATGGACTCTCCATAGAGTACATTGGGAACTATCCAAAAGGAATGTTTACTAATGTGAAATGATGCTCGTGATAGATGAAGCGATGTCATAATATGCGATCCCATTTTTGTTTAAAGACATAATATCTGTAAATGTATGTCTCTGATTCTAAGTAAATAGGAGTGGAGGAGACGTTGCACCTGGCCCCTTCGTGTTACCTGGGCTGGCTTCAGCACTAAGGTATTGCCTGCTGCCAAGCAGGCGGCACTCTTCCATGCCAGCATCATCAGCGGGTAGTTCCAGGGGATGATGATAGCACAGACACTGCAGAGGAAGAAAGACAACATCCTCAGTTGTCTCAAACGAACACAAGTCACTCAGGGGCTCTCTCCTTGTCTTACCCAAGTGGCTCCTTCTTGGTGAAGGTCAGATTGCGATTTGGACGGGCCTGGTTGATGGGAATTGTAGAACCCTGAAGCACAAAAAAGGTGATGCTTATTTTACTCCAAAGAGTAAAGTTAATCTCAGTTTCAAAATAGGTTAGAGATTTGGGAGTATTATCGGTACTGTGAAAAATTTTTTTCTTTAACTTCAAAGACTTTAATCTCCAGGAATCTATTTTCTGTCTGCCTCTCTTGTTTTTCTTTTTTTTCTCTCTTGTTTTTTCTAAGCTGATATGAAAAGGCAATATTTGAGTTTTAAGAAATACAGAGGGTGCCAAAAAAAATGTATGTACATTTTAAGAAAGGAAAAAAAGCTATTAAAATTACGCTGATGGCAACCACTTTGAGCACTTCTTGTAACTGCAGAAGTCAAACGTGACTTGTATTCATCTTTTGTTATCGGTATATATTAAGTAGTAAAATTTGAATATAGTTTTGTCCTTTCTTAAAATGTGTACACATTTTTTTGGCAGCCTCTGTGTATCCACACCAAAAAAGGAACTGCTATTTCTTTCTCGAAAGAACCAAGACACAGGAGAATAAACATAATTGTCATTTACTCACCTCCATTCCGATTTCTTGGCATGGCAGAGAATGTTAACTGCCTGCCCAATAGCCATTCTCCCCTCTGCACTCAGTACCAGAAACCCTATATTAATAATGGGGTGGTAATGTACCCAGATAGGATACTGTGTTTTCCAGTTGCCATAGCAGCTAGGGACGGTCAAGGAAGATGTAAGCACAAGGCATGGGAGGGGAATGCTCTTTAAAGGAGGCCGACTCAGCTCAGACAAGTGTTCTTATACCCATCCCCCGACTCCCATTTCTTCCTGCTTAGAATGTTGATGAAATGGCTGGCACTGCAGAAGTTATCATGAGACCATGAGGCAGCCTGGAGAGTGGAGATATGTGGCACTAAGGATGGCCTGGTAGAGAGAAGGAACCTTTATCTCACATACTAGACCTGACTGTCGGCCTTTGTACTCCTTGAACGTGAGAAAAAAACAAACTTCTTTATTGGTTTTCTATTACACAAAGCCAAACTTAATGCCAACTGCTTCATGATCATAGTCTTTAACTGAAGCTATATATTTGTTTTGCCACATAAAATATTGCTGTTACAAATACAACTAGTATACAATCCGTTACCTGAAATCCTTAGGGCCAAGTGTGTTTGGGATTAGAAAAATAATATAATGCATATACCTTATATTATGTTATGTTGCCTGTAACTTCCAGTACGGTCTGGGGCAGCCTCCCATAATCAAACACATTAATATTTATTCAGTGAAACATATGAATATTCACTCTAAGTGATATAAATAAAGATTATAGACTCATGTTAGTTTAGGTCAGGTTTTGGCACCAAATGAGTTTGAACCAAACAAATCAATTTTCATGTTTCAGAGCAATTTGGATTTCATAATTGTGGGTAAAGAACGAACTTGAACCACCATTACTAAATACTTATATATGTATGACTTTGTGGCTGAACAGTAATAAAAACTACATCTATGTGCAACACCCACTATGTTACAGACTTCTCTAATTCTATAGTACACAAACACTTATTTCTAATCCTCATTATGTAACTTTTAGGGAGGTATGTATTATTGTGACCATTTTACAGATGAGGAAAGTCAGGATCCGAGAGGCAAAATAACTTGAACAGCATCGGCTGGTACGTGGTAAAACTGAGACTTAGACCCAAGTCTCTCTGACTCCATATTAATATGGCTGCTGCAACGTGCCCAGATAAAACATCATGTTTCCCAGTCTCCTTCACAGGTAGAGATGGCCAATAGCAGATATAAGCACAGGCATGGGGTGGGGGGAATGCTTTTGAAAGTCCTTTTACCTTCCCCCCTTCCTCACTTCCTTTTTCTTGATGCTGGGAATGTGGCTGTGATGGCCGGTACTGTAGTGGTTATCGTGACTCCATGACTGGCACACATTCTCTTTGATATGAGCCCTACATCTCCCTTTTGTAGCCCCAATGCCAAGGCCAAGTATAGTTGCCTTTTGTCATCATACAGGTGCTATTTATTTTCTTATAATAAAAAGAAAATGCAATATTTATTGTACCCATGTCTTAATTCTTTTTCTTATACCCGGTCTGCATAGCCCATCTATCATAGCTCTCTGGCCTCTGTAGGCATCTGAGTTTGCAATCCTCGCATGACACCAGGCTTCTCCCTATATGTCCAGAAGATTAGGTGCCCTCAGGAGAAATTATAGTCAAGTACAAAGAATGTCGTTAGACGTTAGAAAAATCTTGAGTTCAAATCCTAGCTCTATGGGTTTACTTCCTAATTATGTGACTATAGGCAAGTCATCCACATCCTTTCAAGGCTCTGTTTCTGATCCTATAGGAAGGGATAAAAGCTACCCACCGACCTCAGATGACTATTACAAGGAGTAGATGAGAAAACGCACATAAGAAGTGACTCTGATACAGTGTCTTTACAAACTAATAAATATTCATCCCTTTCAAACAACATTTGCGCTTACCTGAATTTTGTCACACCAGCCTGCAAAATATCTGAATGTTTGCACAGACATTCCAATGTGAGTCTTCAGAGCCAAAGTGTAGACAGCGCCTGAATCGAGAGCTTCAATAGTTGCCAGCTCTTCTTGGTTCTCTTCCAGTAGGTCTGCAAGTCTGTAGGGTCAGTGAAAGAAATCCATCCAACAAATATTGGTTGAGCCCCTATTACCTATAAGGCACCGTCTTAAGGGCTGAGAATTCAGAGGTGAACACAAATGGACCGGGTCTCTGGACTCATGGAGAATATGGTCCAGTAGAAAAGTCAGACATTAAACAAATAATTTCATAACTAATTTGTTTCAAGAGTTACAAAAGAGAAGCAGAGGGTGTGGAAGCCTATACAGTTTGCCTTATAAATGGACTCGTATAACAAGTCAAACAGTGATAGATCCATGGTAATGTAAGAAAATCAATGATAGACAACAGTGGGCATGTGGTTAGCTCATGACTACACAGGGAGATGTTAGAGCGCAACCCACACCCCTGGAGAATACGTGAACACTTGAGGATTTCTGGTTGGCACAGAAATAGTTCCTACTCTAACTGAAGAGGACGACATAGGAACACATGGAATGAAGTCCAGACATCACAACAGATTTCCTTCCATTTGGCATCTAGTTTCCATTGGAAAATAAGCCTAGGACTGTCTAATGACTATGAAGTAATCAAAATTCATCTTTTATGTTCATATCCACCATTTATTTTCCTTCCTTCCTTTAGTGGTTCTCTGAGATGTTCCCTTTGGATCCTCCTCCCCCGAATGTTTCTTCCAGATCTTGCTCTAAGAGATCTTTTGACCAAGGTCAGTTACTTGGCTTTCAGGAAAGAAAAAAACTGGATTTATGATTGAATTGAATTGCTCTTGGCAGACTCACTTATCCGCTTACAACACCCTTCCAGCCGGCAGTAGTCTGCCTCCTTGCCCCTATTCCCTACACACCAAGTAGATTTAAAATCTGTCTTTGGAAACAGGGTGCTGGATATTTTCCATTTGCTGCTATTATTCATTCTTTTCCCTCCTCTGTGACCTGGGAGGATGACTCTTATAGCTTATGTCACTTGGCTTTCTTGCTCTCTCACTGGGCTCGGCCAATGAGAGTTCAATGGGCAATACTTCTAGAAGACTGGAGAACTGGAGGTAAAAGTCATCGGGGATTCGAATGCCCTGGCTGCCTCAGTGATGGGCTGTGGTTCAGCAGCTGCCGTGTTCCTCTACCCCAAACCACTGGAGTGTGGTCTTCTCCTATAGCTTCACATCTTGTCAGATTCTAGTCACAGCACCTTCCTCTGTCCCTGCAGACCTTGGAGTGGCGGTAGTAGCTATCCCTTGTTGCCACCCCTGCCCGCATACTTCATTATCCCTTGACCTTGCCTATATCGTTGTAATAGTCCTTCATTAAACTTTGTTTCCTGGTGGGACCCTGAATAATAGAAGCAATAGTACAAAAGTCAGGAACTCACATATATTAAATTTTATATGATGTAAGTAACAGAAGATATATGACAGGTGCATACTAGAATGTTTCCAGAACTATTTTAAATCTTGTTAGTCAATATCAGAGTTGGCAGACTTTCATTGTTAAAAACCATACCTGTACATCAACCTTCCTCTCTCTCTTGCATTCATTCTTCCCCATTCACCGTTTTCAAAGGCATCTTTCGCTGCTGCTACTGCCTTGTCAACATCCACCAAAGAAGCATAGGACACTTTGCATATTGTCTATTTCAAGATGAGTAAAAATAGCTATAGGTTATTAATTTAATATAAAGAGGTACATAACTATGCTCCTTGGAATTAATATTGTATTATAAAATCCAGAGAATTTTATGATGGATAACCAATATATCCAATAATGTAGTAATGAAAAAGAAACAATTTTAACATGAAAATTGTAAGCCTGAAATGTGGTACATCCCATGTCACACTACATTATGGAAAGACACATTTAGAAAAACTATGACTATTTCTTCTAGTGCCTTAGGGAAGCTGAGTTTCTTGCCATGAGCTTGTAAAGTACGAAATTTTCCCCCACATATAGCTTTATGTAGAGGTGTGCCTCTGATATGTCTGTGTACAGCTATCTGTCTAAACTCACCATAAATATTCATTCTATAAAATAGGTTGCTGTAGTTAACAGCAGCCAGTACCAGAACTGAATAGTTGAAAGAAATGCATGAAGTACGTTTATATTAAGTGCTTGGAGGCAGAGTGATAGAATAAAGTAACTTCTCAAGACTGTCTGTTTTACAGCTGTGTGCTATAAACTAAAACTCCATGACCAATTGTCACTATGCACACCGACTAATTACTCACAGAGCCGTCTGTTGGGTTGATAGTGTCGTAAGTCTTTCCATCGTCAGCATCTGTGAACTGTCCATTTATGAAACACTGATATGGCATTTTTACTGTCATTTCATTGACCTCCTTTGAAACCTAGGAGAGAGAATTATATTAATAGATTCAGTGGATTGCTGTGCTTACATATTTGATATCAACTAGCAACAAAGAAACTTACTAATGCTGAGGGAGAAGTTAAGTCAATGAGATTCTAGTTCCTACTGTCCCGAAGAGACAAGCGTATGTAAGATTTGGGACTTGTGATGCTCGGATTGGCCACTAAGGCAGGTGCTTTAGCGCCTGCGGTGACCAAAAAGCTCTAGGCTGGGCTTTAGGAAGAGCTGCCTTTCTTCCTTATACAGATCAAAGATTACCCCCAAAGACAGACAGATAATGGAAATACCACCACCTAGTGGCAACATCTGTATAGTGCAGCCATTGCTTTCATTTAAAGTCTGGAAATTGCTTTTGTCAGTAGGTTTCTTTTTACACTGGTGCCATTTTAAGTTTTCTTTCCTTATGTTCCTCCCCATTTTCACACTCTCTCTCTTACATATGTGTTGCCTAAATTGTACTCTCTACTCTCAGCTAGTAAGTGAATTGAGGTTAGTCCATTATTAACCTCCATGAACGTTGGTTTTTTAAACAATAAAATGGGAAAGCAGATACCTGCTTCATACAGCTATTATGAGGAATAATTGAGATAACACATGTGAAAGAACATTATTGGCATAAATTGCCATATCAATACAAGGTATTTAAAAGGAAATTAATGATTTAAAAAACCATTTCATATAGAGAAATTGATGATGCTTAAAAAGAAACAAAAAATAGCAATAGGGTATCTTGTCTTTCCCAAACGAAGTACTCATGTTCCATGAAATATTTCCATGTGTTTATGCAGGATATAATAAAGGAAGCTTCATCTGAATTGATGTGTTCAGTCACTGTATATAGTCTAGTTTTCTAAACTCATCATCCCTGGAATATGCTAAGTGTTTTACATATATTATCTAATTTGATTCTCTCAACAATCCTATGAGGTGGATATTATTATTGCCCCACTTAACATATGAGGACACTGAGGCTTAGAGAAGCTAAGTAACTTGCCAAATGTCACATAGCTAGTAATCAATGTTACTTAGATTTTAACCTAGATTGGTCCGACTCCAAAATTAACGTTCTTAACCAGATGGCACTAAACTGCTTTCTAAGTTTACCTAACTTATTAAATACAAATGTATGGGAAGCACTTCTGGAATAGTGGGTTAAGGACCTCCAAAAATCCACTCCTTCATAAAAGCAATGAGAACACTATAAATACTGTCAAAATCATTTTTCTCAGAATTCTAAAATTAAATCAAAGGCATACAAGAATCAATCTATTCAAGAAAAACAGCAGAATTTCTGTAAGAACAGTGAGTTTGTGCCATACTAATTTGCCCTATTCCCATCTCTCTCTTGAAAGCACTACAGTAACTTGAAAATCAGTATCCTTGCAAGTATGGTAGCTGTGAAAACCAGCAGCCTACTAGCCTCTGGAGGGGGAAAAATGGGTCTGGAGCTTTCCAAAAGTCTCATCCCTAGAGAGTTATTACTATTTGGCTCAGAAGCTCCCTGAAAAACTTCAACCTCAGGGCTTGTCTGTATTTAACTCAGAGCTTGCTGTGCACAAACAGCCTTATCCCTGTTTATCCAAAATAGTCAGTGGCAATAGTTTACTGTGGCACCTGCCCAAGGCAGTAATACCAATTGGAGCTAACAAATGGGTGACCAAAAAACTTAAAATGAAAACAGGCATGAAATATCCACAGGAAGCTTCAAGAAGCTCTGAGATATTCCTGAGAATCTAGAAGGCCAACATATGTACAGAACTTTCCCAGGAAAGACCTGAGAAAGCTGGCTGACCTGAAGCTTTGTGCAAGTAGGAAGTGTGTGAAGACTAAGGCAGAGTTGCAAACTGGCTGGTGGAGCTTCAAAGGTATACCGCAACACACACAGAATCCCTCAGTAAGGGCTGGGAGACTTACTGGTTCAAAGAAATTTAAGGAAATCTATGTCCAATCATTAGCTGACCACAAAGTTAACTGAAGAGAGACTTCAATGGTGGCAAACAACAAAGAATGCAGGCTTTACAGAATTAGTCCAAGAAACTCACTAAATAAGGAAGAAGCAACAATAATCAGCAACAACAACAATCCCTGTGAAGGTGGATGGGGTATCTGATTTCCAGAGTTGACACATCTATTATTAAAAATGGTTGATTTTCAACTAAAGATTATAAGATGTGCAAAGCACAGGAAAGAAATGCTCATACACAGAAGGAATAAAAGCAGTCAATAGAAACCATTCCTGAAGAAGATGAGACATTAAATTTACTAGACAAAGACTTTACATAAGCTTTTATAAATATGTTCAAAGTACTAAAGGAAACTATGTTTAAACAATTAAGAGAAATTAAGAGAACAATGTCTTACCAAATAGAGAATATCAATGAAGAGCTAAGAATTATTTTTTAAAAAGAATCAAATAGAAATTCTGGATTGAAAATTGCAGTAACTGAAATTTAAAAATACACTAGAGGGGCTCAATAGTAGATTCAAGCAGGCAGAAGAAAGAATTAGAAAACTAGACAATTCAACTGAGCTATCTAGTCTGAGAAACAGGTAGGAAAAAGAATAAAGAAAAATGAACAGAGCCTCAGAGACCTATGGGAGACCATCAAATATACTGACACATGCATCATGGGAGTCCCAGAAAGAGCGGAGGCAGGAGGGAAAGGGGAAGAAAGAATACTTGAAGAAATAATGGCTTACAATGTCCCAAATCTGATGAAAAACGTTAATCTGCACATCCAAGAAGCTCAATAAACTCCAAGTAGGACAAACTCAAAAATGTCCATCCCAGACACATCATAATAAAATAGTCAAATCCAAAGACAATGAGGGAATCTTTTTTTTCAATTCATTTCAGGTGTACAAAGCATTGTAATAGTTAGACATTTACATCCCTCACAAAGCGATAACCCCCCCCAATCCACTACCCCTCTATCATCTTATATAGCTGTTACTAGACCATTGATTATATTCCCTACACTGTACTCCACACCCTGGGACCATATATATATATATACACACACGAACATATATATATATATATATATATATATATATATATATATATATATATATATATATATAATTATAGTTGACATTCAATATTATTCAGCTTCAGCTTCAGGTGTACAGCACAGTGGTCAGGTATCTACACTGTCCATGAAGTGGTCTCCCTGATAAGTCCATCTGGCACCCCACATCATCTTTACAACATTATTGATTATATTCCCCATACTGTATTTCATATCCGCATGACTACTAATTTGTACTTTCAAAAACCTTCACCTGCTCCTCCATCCCCAACTGCCTTCCCATCTAGCAACTATCAATTGTTGTTTTTTTCCTATATCTCTGAGTCTATTTCTGTTTTGTTTGTTCATTTATTCTGTTCTTTAGATTCCACATATAAGTGAGATCATGTGGTATTTGTCTGTCTCACGACAAAGAGGGAATCGTGAAAGCCGCAAAAGAGAAGCAACTCATCGTATAAAAGGGATCCTAAATAAAATTAATAAATGACTTAACCTCAGAAACTGTGGAGGTAAAAAAGCTATAGGATGACGTATTCAAAGTGCTGGGGGAAAAAAAGACTGTCAATGAAAAATTCCATATACAGCAAAAATATCCTCCAAGAACAAAAGAGAAATTAAGTCATTCCCAAACGAACAAAAACTGAGAGAATTCATTGCTAGCACGTTGCCCTTAAAAAAGTACTAAACAGTGTCCTTCTGGCTGAAATGTAAGGACACTGGACAGTAACTTAAGTCTATGGGAAGAAATAAAAAACACTGACAAAGGTAAATATAAAAATCAGCAGATGCATTTTTTGTTTTTAATTCTTTTCTTCTATCTGATTTAAAAGACAACTACATAAAGCAATAATTATAAAACTATGTTGGTGAACTTATAACATATAAAGATGCAACTTGTATGAAATGAGCAGAAATGAGGGGGTAGGGAACAGAGCTATATTGCAGCAAAGTTTTTCTATGCTATTGGTATTAAGTTGGTATTAACTGAACTGGAATGTTTTAAGCAAAAAAATGTCTATTGTAATCCTCAAGCTAACCACTAAGAAAACAACAAAAAATATATAGTACAAGAAACAACAAGGGATTAAACTGGCGTAGTAGACAATATCCATTTTACACCAAAGAAAACAGTAAAGGCAGAACAGAACAGCACAAAAGGTATAAAACAAGACATACAGAAGCACAAGTGGCAAAAGAACAAATAGATACATTACAGTTACTCAAGTTGTAAAACTTTTGTGTGTCACAGGACCCTACAAAAAAGTAAAAAGAAAGACTACAGAATGGAAGAAAATATTTACAAATCATAGACCTGATTAGGGTCTAGTATTCAAAATGTACAAAGGCTCCCTACAACTCAAAAATTAAAAAGATAAACATACTTATTAAAAATGGGCAAAAGACTTGAATAGACATTTCTCCAAAGAAGATACACAAATGGCCAATAAGCACATGAAAAGATGTTTGTCATTAGTCATCAGGGAAATGTAAATCAAAACCACAATAAGATATCACTTCACACCTGTAAGGACAGCTAAAACAGAAAAGACAGACAATAGCAAATGTTGGTGAGGACATGGAGAATTGTTAGTGGGATTATTAGTGGGATTGCAAAGTGGTGTAACCATTTTGGAAAAGAGTGCGGTAGTTCCTCAAAGTTAAACACAGAGTTACCATATAACTCATCAATTCCACTCCTAAATATATACCCAAGAGAACTGAGAACATACGTTCATACAAAAACATGAATTTTCTTAGCAATATTGTTTACAATAGCGAGAAAGTAGAAACAACCCAAATGTATATCACCCGAGGAATGGATAAACAAAATGTGGTATATCCTCCCAATGAGGATATATCCCAAAATGAGGTATATCCTGTCCAATGTTATTTGGACGGCAAAAGGAACAAGGATGAACTGTGAACACCACATTATGCTAAGTGAAAGAATCCAGATGCAAAAGGCCACAAATTATATATTTCCATTTATATGAAATGTCCATAATAAGCAAATCCATAGAGACAGAAAGTAAATTAGTGGTTTGTAGGGGCCAGAGGCTGGGGGAGGAGAGCAAAGAACGACTGCCAGTGGATACAGAGTTTCTTTTTGGGGAGATAAAAGTGTTCCATAATCAAATAGTGGTATTGGTTGCACAACTCGGTGAATATACTAAAAACCACTGAATTCTACATTTTAAAAGGGTAAATTTTATGGTATCTGAATTATATCTCAAAAAATTGTTATTTTTAAAAGGTTATAAATGTAAAAACAAATAGATAAAAGACAAAGCATTCTTTCATAGTCTAAGGATCTTAATGATTTAGATTTTAAACACCATGTAAATACTTACATAATCTACTACTAGTTCCACTTCCTGATCTTCTCCTCTCAGTTTCCTCACGACTTTTTGGATGAAGTCTTCAAACTTGGTGGCCATATAGACATCTTCACTTTGTAACTGAAGCCCACCACATTTCTGTCTGATCTCTTCAACCAGCCTTAAAGTAAGCCCAGCACATGTTACTTACATGTTTTTAAAGGGTTTAGGGGCACTGTATGATTACACATGTCAAGTTGCTTTGAAGTAAGACTTATGAGACCTGACAATTAACTTCACGAACTCATCCTAGAAAAAGTACTACAGACCTTATTGCCGAATATCACTACAATACCTTTGAAGTGCTCCTCCTGGGAAGTTATGCACTGATGCCAGCACCTAGTCCACCCTTCAAAGCAATTTTGGAATTCTTTTTCTGGAATGGCCATCAGTGCTGTCATTGTATTACACTTGATGTCCTGAATGTCATCAAAATGCCTTCCTTTCAATATTTCCTTTATCTTTGGGTAAATCAAGAAGTCATTGGGGGCCAGATCAGGTGAGTAGAGAGGGTGTTCCAATACAGTTATTGGTTTACTGGCTATAAACTCCCTCACAGACAGTGTAGTGTGAGCTGGTGCATTGTCGTGATGCAAGAGCCATGAATTGTTGGCAAAAAGTTCAAGTTGTTTTCATCTAACTTTTTCACGAAGCCTTTTTCAGCACTTCCAAATAGTAAACTTGGTTAACTGCTTGTCCAGTTGGTACAAATTCATAATGAATAATCCCTCTGATATCAAAAAAAGATTAGCAACATTGTTTTAACTCTTGATTTGGACTGACTGAATTTTTTGGTTGTGGAGAATTGGCTGACTTCCATTGTGCACTTTGACACTTTGTTTCAGGGTCATACTGATACACCCATGTTTCACCACCAGTGATAACACTGCCCAAAACATCTTCTTGCCTCTCCAAAAGTTCTTGGAAAACTTTGACTCTCCTTTGCTTTTGTTCATCAGTGAGCTCCTTCGGGACCATTTTTGCACACATCTTTCTCATGCCAAAATTTTCAGTTAAGAATTTCCTAACTATTTCTCTATCAATGTTTACTTGGTCTGCTATGCTTCTCACAGATAGCCGATGATTTTGAAGCACAATTCAATGAATTTTTGCAATGTTTTTGTCAGTTCTCCTCATTACTTGCTGCCCTGACCTCTGTTCACCAGTGATGCATTCTCTCCCCTCAGAAAAACATTTAATCCATTTGTACACTGCTGTTTTCTTCATGGCATTATCCACATAAACTTGGACTAACATGTCCCTGATTTCACTTCCACTCTTGCCAAGTTTAACAAGAAATTTAATGCTGTCCAAGCTCAGACATTCTTGTCGGCACACAACAACACACAACAGTAACGAATGCCACTCAGCAAGACACCGCCACATGTTGACACGAACACAGCTATGAGATACTGATGTACCAAGGTTATGAAACCTTACCCAGCTCTTTGTACAGTGCTGCCAATGTAAGTGCTTGGTGGCAAGTTCGTGAACTTCATTGCCAGACCTCGTATGTCATATACCGATTTATATCATACAACATCTTCTATGATAATAATCAGAGAAATTTATAAGACTGGGAGGAAAAATTAAAAAGCTGTCTTGAAGGACAGTGGCAATTTTTTTGTTTGTTTTTAACATTATACATGACTAAGAATAAAACAAATAAAGGCAAAAATATTTTAATTACTTACAATGCAAGGTAGCTAATAAGGGGCTCATAAAATCAGTTCCTTTCCTTTCAAATGTACTCAAGGAATTAAAAAATAAAGGAAATTTCTTAACTGTAAAGATTCTGAGAAACAAGTCATATTGTAGAATATTTTCTCTAGACTATGCATAAAAATAAAAACAAACATTTGTTTTTATTACATGGTTAATATAGGCACTACCTAGAACCATAGGTCATATGATTTTTGAAGTATTTTCCAATCCTTTGATTTTCCATTGTTAATTTTTCAAATGACAGCGGTTATTTGGCATTTTTTGAATAGAAATGGTGTATTAGACGCAGTATAGAAAGCCTGCCACAGTTGTTGTTCAGTCATTTATTCTCTAAAAGAGATGAGGCACCTTGCTAGTTCAAAATAATAATAATAATAATTACAGTAAGTCAGACACTCAAACAGGAAATGAGTAATTCCTGCAGGAATCTCTTGCTAGCAATAAGAAAAAGTACTAAAAGGACAATATTGACATCTTTAGTTGATCAAGTTAGAAGTTTCTGGTAAGTCATGAATCATAGCTGAGAAATCTGTAATTTGAGGAACCAAAACTCTTAACTTTTAATCATGATTATTTGTTCTTGAGATGATTGTTTTTGATCACTAGAATAAAAAAGCTTCATGAATGAAGGGACCTTGTCTTGTTCATGACTGTATACCCAGTGCAAAAATGTATACCCAGTGCAAAAAAATCAGTTCCTGATATGTAGTCAGTGTTCAATAAATTTCATTATGTAAATGAGTGAATAAATGAATAAACAGAACATTCATCAAGAATGCTCACTGTGTCAAAATAATGTATTACGCCAAGAGGAGTAACATTCTTTATTGTGTTTAATTAGTGAGTGGCCATAGTGTAGCCCTCAAAGCAAAAAACACCTCTGCAATACTCTTCATTATTAGGACCCTGGTATACTCTTCGTGCCATGGAGAGGGGCTTTTCTGGGACTCAACTCACTGTAAACCTCTGTGGAGAAACTCTTTTTTTCTTTTCTTTTTTAGAAACTCTTTCTATACAATGATGATCCTTACTCTTGCAAATTGCCTGATAGTCCTCATGCTCGATATATTTTACTGGGTAATTTGGGGGAACAGGAAAAGAAGATTTTGGTGGGAAGTGTAATTAATGTCAGGTATCCTTCTGGATCAGACTATATAGGAAATTCCTGTTTAATGTTCTCACCCAGAACATCTGATTCCAATGTCATATTGGAGGAAAATCAGGTAAGAAATTTGAAGACAAAATTTTAAAAGAAACAAGCAATTAGAAGGGTTGCTTTTGTACATATATAGGAAATATGAAAACAAGAAGGAACAAATATACGTGTCTCTGACCATGGGAACAAGCAAACTAACAAGGATGAAAGAAAGAGAGAGATAGTAGACAGGTAGGATTGAGTAATTACGTACGTCCAGAGCAAAGGATTTAAATTTGATTTTCAAAGTCAAAGTCAGAATCCCTGGTGGAGGGGTGTGAATCAATAAGGTGGTGGTTTTACCTGACAACATCCATTGAGCTTGCTCCAGATTTAAAGAAGTCTGTTGAGTCTTCAATAACAGGGACATTGCTTAAAATTCCAGCCCAGATGACCTACACAACAAGAGTAAGTTTTATGATGGATGTGTCACGTAGAACACTGGCAGAGACTGGCTAGCTCCTCACCAAACCTATTTCTTCTTCTTGGGTACATGGCTTGACTACATTTCTCAGTGTCCCTTCAAGTTAGATGAGCCATATGACTGAGTCCTAGGCAATGAATACGATATGAGTGGAAGTGACCGGCACTCCAAGTCTTGGCCATGAAAAACCTCCCTCACACAATTCTCTGTGCTCTTTTGCCCTTCTTGGTTGTCTGCAACAGAGATGACCCCCAGGGTGACCTTGAAGATAGCACAGCCTGAGTCCAAGAGTGAATCCACCCCTAATCCTTCTGTTCCAGCTTCACAGCTAATCCTCATGACAACCTAAAACTGCTTTGGGTTACTTATGTGAATGAAAAAGAAATTTGAATATAAATTTGGGGGTTTATTTCCTATTGTAGCTAATGCAAAAAAGAGGAAATAAAATTCCGTCTCCGCTACTTCGAGCACTGATGCTACCAGGTACAAAAATGCTTCAGTTTTGGGGCCAACCCGGTGGCTCAGGCGGTTAGAGCTCCTAACTCCGAAGGCTGCCGGTTTGATTCCCACATGGGCCAGTGGGCTCTCAATCACAAGGTTGCTAGTTCAATCCTCGAGTCCCACAGGGATCGTGGGCTCCACCCCCTGCAACTAAGATTGAACACGGCACCGGATGGCTCATTTTGTTGGAGCGCATCCTCTCAACCACAAGGTTGCTAGTTCGATTCCACGACTCCTGCAAGTGATGGTGGGCTGTGCCCCCTGCAACTAGCAACAGTAACTGGACCTGGAGCTGAGCTGCGCCCTCCACAACTAAGACTGAAAGGACAACAACTTGACTTGGAAAAAAGTCCTGGAAGTACACACTGTTCCCCAATAAAGTCCTGCTTCCCTTCCCCAATAAAAAAAATCTTAAAAAAAAAAAGGCAATGAAAAGGAATTTAAAAAAAATAGTTCAGGTTCCCAATGTAAGAGGAATATTGAGGACATGACGTGTTCACCTTGATGGTCTCCGCCACCTTCACCTCCTCGGCTGTAAGTTCTAACGCTGAGGTCTCGCCCGCTGAAAAGTACTGAGAGGCAGGAATCATTTTTCCATCTTCAAACTGCAGGTTTCTCACCATCAGCTACAAAACAGCAACAAAACAAGCAGAAAATTGGAGGATTTGGACAATTCAAAAGTGAGGTTATTGGGAGAAGGAGTCATCTAGGCTACATGAGTCTAAGGACCAGCTTATTTGGAAAGTACAAAAATATGGATTAAGAGCACTCACCATTAGGTGTAAAAGGACTGAAATGGTATTTTAATAATGGCAGCAGACAGGAGAAAGTTAAGTCTAGAGGGAGATACTCGTACATCTCAAAATGGATAAGCCAGTAAACAATTGACATTTGGATGTAGGTGTTTGGACTACTAAAATCTACTGTAGTTACTATGACTCCCACTATTACCGCCATCATCTGAACACTTATTCTGTAGCATGCAGTGTGCTAAGTCTGTATGTGCTGAAGTATCTTATTTAATCTCATAAATCCTGAGGGAGGCAGGTGCCGTTATTATTCCCCTTTTACTGAGGAGGAAACGGAGGCTCAGCGAGGTTTTGCCCAACACCACACAGCTGGTAAGTAACAGAGCTGGCATTACAACCCAGAACTAGCTGAACCCTGAAATCTACAATCTTAATAACTTATCTGTTCTGCAAACTACAAGAAAGTATCTGAAAGCAGTAAATTCCCTTTTGCTTTATTTTGGGGGAAGCTGCCCGAGAGCCCACTGAAGCCAGAGCCCGCACTCCCAAGCACAGGCAGTGTGGTGGGCGCCTGCCTGCTGAGGCAAAGGCAAGAAACAACTGAAGCGGGCCAGGTCCGTATCATTTGTTCCTCCCAGACTCTGGCAATGGGAAGGCAGACAGATGGGATTATTCTGTTTTTAATGGAGAAACAGACTCAGGGGCAAGAAGCATCCTGCCCAAGACCAGTTAAGTGGCATAGCAGGGATTCACATCCTGTTTCCCGACTAAATTCCAAGCTCTTTCCAGTGTATCATGAAACAGACTGTGCAGGTTCTTGGGACCCTGGGGAGCCTTGTTCTCATCCAGGCGCACAGAACCAGCTCATCCCCAGAGTGAAATGGGGCGGGTATCTTGAGCTTCCTGCATCCCACCGCAAAGCCAGATTACCGTGTGAAAGATATTCCCTTAATAATTTGGGTTATAGAAGGAAACCCAAAACGTTATTTTATAGGTGACTGGATTGAACACTCACTGCTTTTCCATCGTTACCAAAAAGAACAAGTCCATTTTTGGTAACAAGACCAGGCTTCTTGGCACCTTTAATTTCCAGTGGTTCTCCAGGAGGCACGGAGCTATTCAGTAACGATGAACCGTAGAATGTGACCATCTAATAAAGAGATCAAACCCAGAGTGTGAAATGAGGAAGTTACACATAGGAAGAGCGCTGTACGCAAGCAGTACTCAGTCCCTGCAAAAAACTGGAATTGTCATTTATGGTAAAATGGGGACGCTCCAATGTGAGAGACTGTATCAAACATCTGTAGAAATGACACAAGCAAGAGATAGTCTGTGAATGTGTGACTGAAGAGTTTCAAAACCGCCCGACATCCAGACAACATGAGTATACATTTATCATTCGTTCACATTGATACAAAGGAGAAGGAGCTAAATAGCTCTCACAGACTTTGCAGCTTGAGGTAGGGTTTTTGAGGGGAGTGGAGGTGCTGGTGGGGGGGTCAGTGAGGGTAGATGCAGACTAAAACCATGCAGTGGGATTATTGATGGGAAATACAGGGTGCTTTGTGGTCAGGTCATGGAAACAGGGCTGCACCCAGACTGTAACCAAGAGAACTTGACACTGATCTGTTATAATTCTATGACTAGCAGCTATAATTTATTGAGCACTGTAATAGTTGACATTTACTGAATACTTATTTTATGGCAGGGACCAAGTGTGTACTTTCACGAATTAACATGTATTTAACTCATTTAGTCTTCACACTAACACATAACATAAGGGAAAGGCTATTATTAGTCCCATTTTACAATAAAGAAACCAAGGCACCCAATGGTTAAGCTGTCCAAGGTTATACAGCAAATAATGGCAGAGCCAGAATTTTAACTGTAATATTCTGGCTTCAGATTCCACACTCTTAACTACTGCACTGAATTTTCTCCCTTGGTCCCTCATTGATCCTGCCTATTTTTATTGGCACCTAATATGCGCTAAGGACCTGCTTAAATGTTGAGATTAACAAGACAATAACAGGAAGCTCTTGCTCCCAAGGGGTTCATAGTCTAGTGGGAGAAGAGGGATAGATAAAAAGACACTTACAGTACAGACTATGCTATGTCAGAGGGTAGGCAGGGCATTGTTGGAACAGAGAGGACAGACACGCAACCCCACCACGCTGGGCCTGTGAGATTAGTAAACCTCTCAGAAGCGGTGAAACCTGAGAACCTGAGTTGAATTGAGGTTCCCCAGGGATCAGAAGTCTCCTGTCCCTGCTCCCCCTGCCTCATCTCTCCTGTGACTTCCACACACCTGCTCCCCACACCTGAGGCTCTGGCATCATTGTGAGTATTTGACTGGGTAATACATTTTCTGTCCCTGGGTCTTCACCTCTTTTTCTCATTCTCCACCGCTTGACCTCTTCTAAAAGTACAAGCAAATAGGTCAGCTTTTCTAGGAGGCGATTCCTAACACACCCAAGTCTGGGCCTCAAGTCTGTATAGCTGTCTTGCTGCATTTTGAGTGTTTATTCACTTCTCTGCTTTTCCCGTAAAACCGCAGGCTCCTGGAGAGCAGAAGCCGTGCCAAGTGCCTGCTTCACACCAAGGGCTCAACACATGCTTAGTAAAGAGAGGGTGCTTTCTTTTAGCAGGTCACATATTCCTAGAATCACAGACCCTCCTCATGACCAAAGGAAGACAGAGAGTCTCCTTCTGGTCACAGAGAGTGCCTAGACTTATGAGTACGTGTAATACCTCTTAAAAGAAAAACAATTGGTCCCTAGAACATACCTGTCCATTTATCTCTGTCCAAGCTCCAGGGACTTTATCATGACCTCGGATCCAGTTATGTAAAACTTCAGCAGACTGATCCCAAGAAATCTAGGAAAGCACAAAGCACAGGCTGAAGCTCCTAATGTTGACAGTGTCAAAGGTCATAGAGATATTTCTCTCCATCAGTAGCAGTGAAGAGGGGAGGGGCCTGCTGGCCTGGAGATCAACATTTTGGCCAGGAAATGGTACATTGGGAACTACTGAAAGGTAAAGGGCCACTTTGAGATGAGTTATTGACTTGACATAAGTACCTCAGCATTTTCCTTTTTCTGGATACCTTCATATGTCGCCCCTTCTTCTGTCTGGGGAATCCGAGGCGCTTTTCCATCAGCTATGAGTTGGACAGCTTCCACCTAAAGCCAGAAACATTACCTGTGTTACAGCCCAATGGGCAACAATGGCAGGTCTGCTTAACTGATGTTTCTACTTAGAATTACTACATATAAATCTGTCTAGAGAGTCAGACTATGATCATAACCACCATTTTTTCAGATCCATCTATGTGCCAGGCAGTGTGGTAGCTACTTTATGTAAAATAGCCCTTGACGTATCACACCAATTCTGCAAAGTGGATATTATTATTCTTGTCTCACAGAGGAGGAAACTAAGGCTTAGAAAAATTAAACAGCTAGCTCACGATCACAGAGATAGCTTGTATGTATGTATCAGAAGCAAGATCTGCTTCCAAGGCTATCTACTGCCAATATCAAGCCTATACTCTTCAAACGACTCCATTGTTTAAACAAATTTCAACCTCCGCTTGGTGATTCAATGAAACACATTCAGGAATATAATTGGAAAATAAGTCATTATGGGTTATTTCTGCTCATCATGATGATTCTAGAAAGTGATACGTTGTTACCTTTAAGTAATTCACCTTGCTTTCTAGCTTAATACACCTGGAATTTTAAAAAGTTAACATCTACCCATGAGTTTGATTCCCTTTGGGATGCGTCCTGCGTTTTCTTCCGTGTCATATTTAAGTTTGCCTTGAGTTCAGAGCCTCTGTCGCTCATTGAGAAGACTATGTGAGTTCAAGTTCTTAGATTTCTAAATACAGCTGATGACCAGCCTCCCCAAGAGCACATGGAGGGAGCCACCTAATAGGAACAAGGCCAAGTTTACAGCTCATTCATTCTTCCCACTTCTAGCTATAAGGTCATCTGGACTTAGGTATAGGATCTGGGTTTGAGCAAATGCCACTGAACACACCTAATACTATTTTGATTTTAATTATCATTGTTGAGCACCTACTGAGTGCCAGATGCCTCACATAAATGCCATTTAATTTTCATAGCAACTCTATAAGTCAGGCAGGATTATCCACATTTTACAGATAAGGAAACCGGGATGCTAAGTGACTTGCCTCTTGTCATACAACAAGTAAGTGGTAGAATGATAACTTTGGTGTCATTAAATTATTAAATGATACAAATGAAGCACCGCTCTCCTCCCTCCTAAATCAAAGGCTGCTGCTTTATATCATCTAACTGTGAATCTCTGTGTTGCTACTCCTCATATCAGTCTCTGGAAAACATTAAATAACACTGAAATTATCTTTCCATATTTTTACAGGCTAATATATTTTTACTTTGTGCTGTACTTGCTTTGAGCTTTTTACCCAGAACACATCTGAATAAATAAATCAATGCCAAATTTCACCCTGTTTACATAGACTGAGTTCAAATCCTTTTGGAGGAAGTCCAAATTACACAGCAAAATTTCTTAAGATTCTGTACACTTCTTCACAATTAGTTATTACAAACAGGGTTGGGGATTCAAGTATTTGGTAAAATAATTGAAGCAGTTTGATTGCTAGCTCATCCATTTGATCACTGTTCTCAGAAGATCAAGTGTTTCATAGACTAAGAAATTTTCAAGTTCAGATTTCCACCCTAAATATACCATCCTATTGGTACACATAAATCTAATTTTGTTTTTCAGATTTGCATTTACAGTAAAAATTCGTATAAGCAAAATTTCAATAAAAGAAAAGCAAATTCAAAACTTTAAAGGTCTACTCAATTCTTCTGGATGGCGTAAATATACTGACCATGGCCTTGATCCCTTCAGGAAAAAGAAATCGATTATAAAGTGCATCCACTGTGTCACTGGGTTCAACATCACATGACTTCTGAAGAAGGATGGGTCCTGTGTCTAAACCATCATCAGCCCAGAACACAGAAAACCCAGCTTTCTTATCTCCCATAATTAGAGTCCTGTGAAAAGAAGAATTTCAACTTAAAATGTTGGTTAACTATATCATAAAGTGATGAATTAGAGATATTGAAGTACAAGGTAGTTACAATGGAAAGTAAATGGTGAATGAAGCTACCGTGAGAAATTAACAGTAGAGCCGGGAGATGTCAGAACTCATAACAAACAGTTCTTAATGGGACTGCTATTTTATGCATCTTTATATCTATAGTCTTGTTAACACATACTAATGACGTATAGTCTACTCAAAAAGGCATTAGAGTCCATCACGACTACCACTCACCAACTCCTTAGTGTCAGCTTTCTACTGCAGCATCAAGTAATTTTGCCCACCTGTGTCCAATTCTTACATTATACTTAACCCTGTCTTAGGTAGAATAAGGCAATGGAAGATAAAACAGAGGATACTCAGTGCAATGTGAAGAGAACTGATTATTAACGTAAGTTGTGTAATTCAGGAATCAGCATCACTTAGAGCTAGAAGTAGCTCTAGATTGTCTGCATAAATTGTAGTAAAAGATGGTTGAAATTCAACTATTTGTATTTTGTGCTCTTATAAAGCTTAGCCTAAGAGAAAATGCCAGCCCTACAGGAGTTTATAATACATACAATAAGCTGGATATGTGAACTGATACATATAAAAGCATATCAGAGAGCAGGCTAATGCAGACAGGGTATGAAGTACTAGATCAGCCATGTTCATGATCTAAATCATTTTTACTTCTCTGAGCATTTAATCAAGTCTTACCAAAATCAATCAATCAACCACTTATTTCAGAAATATTGAGGAATTAATGGGCCTTATGATATCAAGAGCTTTGAAAATATTGATACACTTGGAACCAATGATTTTGCACGTAGAAGCAATGTGAAATGAGAAAAAAAGAACAAAGATATTAACTACAGTACTATTTAAAGAGCAAAAAAAATCCTTTATGTAATCAGACTTTACACTGAAAAGCTTTTCATCACAATTAAACTAAGTGTAGATATTCCACCTTTTCAACAACTTGACACTGAGAGATATCTGGGAAAGGTGCAGGTAAAGGAGAGAAGGTGAAAAAGGCCCACCTCAACCCACAGCATCGTGTGCCTATGGAATTGGGTACCTACAGTGTACAAGGCATTGTTCTGATACTGGGAAATACAGCAAGGCAATTGTTAGACCTTAGTCATCTTGTGTTCCCTCGAGAACCTTAAAATTCAGTGGAGGAAGACAGACAATGAAGAACGTAATTTCAGGTAATTCAGCATTTCCTGAAATGTACTTGAGATGTTCTGTGCAAAAGAAGTTCTATGTGAAATAGGCTTGGGAACACTGTGTACTCAAACTCTGTCTTGGAGATTATGCTCCTCACGTTAAAGCACGTATTAAAAGCTCTAAGGGGCGGCCAGATGGCTCAGTTGGTTAGAGCACGAGCTCTGAACAACAGGGTTGCCGGTTCGATTCCCACATGGGCCAGTGAGCTGCGCCCTCCACAACTAGATTGAAAACAACGACTTGGAGCTGAGGGGCCCTAGAAAAACACACTGTTACCCAACATTCCCCAATTAAAAAGAAACAAACAAATAAAAAACCTCTAAGAAGTCCTGTGATAAAGAAATCCAGCATAAACCAAGCTTGTCTGACCATAGAACCTTTGTTTGCTCAATACCTAGTTGCAGCCAATAGAACCAGTACTCCATAGACTATGCTTGGAAAATGCTGCTCTGGCTTATGCAGCATTTCTCGCTCTCAGGGGAGTTTCTGCAATAGTAGCATTCACACAGGACCTCACAATTACTCGAGCATACCTAGCTCCTTGATCACCTAGGTAACAAACAGAAAGATTACGGGCAATAGAAATAGGCCTATCCTTTCTGTTATTAAAAAAAAAAAAAAATCTTACCAGTTGATAGCAGAGGCTCCTCTGTGCCTGGGAAGGATGGATGGGTGATAAATGATGGAACCGTGCTTTGGGCTGTCAATTACATCCATGGGGATGAACTGTGTGCAGAAAGGCAGCACGTTTAGCTCGGCACCCACGGATCTGTAGGCCTCTGCAACCTCCTTTATGGTCTTGCCCTTGACTCTCCATCTAGGGAACTTGAACACAGGGGTCCCGTCTTTCTCTGCAGCCAAAGCTGAGCATGAAAGAGAAGATTATTGTCATCAAAAATAATGTAAGCCATGATTTTGTATTGCTATGGATTTACACATTGTAATTTTACAGCTTCAAAAAACATTCCCAAATAAAACCTGGTGAAGAACACTGTAGATTCTGACCAGGATTTGTCCTGTTATAATTGTACCATAACCCATTCACTTTGCTAATGTGATTCTTATCTATGCATTTAAGGTGTCATATATTTGAACACAAAAGTTTGTGGCTAGATAACATTTTGAGATTTTAACTGAAGCCTTTTCTTTTATAGATCAAACTTTGTACTTTTATTACTGATACAGCCGTTTAAGGAACATTTGCCTGTTTGTGTGTTTTAGATTCGGAGCCAAGTACCAATACAGCACCACCCAAATCAGACATACTCGGCCTCTAGCTCAAATGGAAAAACCTCGAGTCCCTTCCCACGCCTGTTTCCTTGTGGGGGGAAGTCCCTTTTATCACAAGGAAAACCATAAATCAGAACACATTCTCCCCACCAAACAGGCAGATCCCAAAAGGAGAAAATAGTTGATCTGGGCCTGTCTAGTCTCTTCTCCCAAATTCACCAGTCAGATAAGTTCATGGAGGAGAGAGGTCAATGATGGAGAATGTATGCTCCCCACAAGAGTTCTGCCATACTAGAGCAGATCTGAGGCTCTTTGCTGAGGAAACTGTTCTTTCCCAAAGCAATGACTCCATCCTCCTTCTGTGTGAAATAGAATGGCCCTCCAAAGTGCAGATTTTAGTTTTTCCATAATAAAGTATCATTTTTTTCCATCAACACAAAGTAAGTACATTTTAGGCAACACCCAGAAGCCTAAACCAAGGCTTTTCACCCGCAATTTTTTGTTCTCTTAACCTTTCTCCCCACCTGATCAACATTCATTGATTCCAGGTGGGATGATGCCTCCGCAGCAAAGCCTGAATTCTGAAGCTTAATGAGTCCTGAAGGACTCCAGTCATCAAGGTAATAATCACCTTGATAATCCATTTGGAAGAATTTGAGAGACCCATATGACAATGTTCACAGAACGTAAATGTTCATAACACATTCCAAAAACTGTAAACAACTCAAATGTCAAATGATAGGAAAATGGATAATAAATGGTGGTTTAAAAAAAAAGTGGTGAAATGGGAGAAAATTGTGAAAGGTTAGACTGGGAAAGAAAAATGGGTTGAAAGAGACTTAGAAGGCTTCATTTTAAAAATCTACTCCACTGAAACAGACTGTGGGGACAGAGTCCCAGAGAGCAGTTTCCAGTCTCTCCGCCTCACATGGAAAGGTACTGGCTCGGGTAGTAGATGGCCGTCAGCTGTGGCTAATTGACCGTCAGCTGTAACCAGTGAGCCAATTAACTACTGATATAACTGCCGCAGCTGCGTTGGTTGGTCGGTCGGTTGGTTGGCAGGCAGAGAAGTGGACGGCAGGTTGCAGGTCATGTGAATCCAGCCTCCAGTGAGACCATAGTGGTAGGACTCTCCTATCTATGGCTCCGTGGGTGTTCCTTTTTGGCCTCACCATATCCTGCGTTCTCATGTGGGGAGCGGGACCAGAGACCCAGCAGGTCGCCTCACATGACAAATGGCGCAGCGAGCAGGGTCTCCCGCACGACACAGGCTTAAGGCATCCAAGTGTTGTTCTCCCATATTGATTTTTGGCTAGGTCTATTTTTGGCTGCTCTAGTTGACTATTCTGACAAGAATAGTTACTGTCATTATTGATTTTTTTTTTAACGACCAGGCACAGCGCCGAGCACTTAACATACAGTATGTCATTTAATCCATGTGCGATGGGTACCATGAAAGCGTAGTGAGTTTAGGTAACTTGCCCAAGGTCATACAGCTAGTAAGCGGTAGTCAGAATTAATTTCATGATTACAGAATATATGCTGTTTACCATACTCTGTTCTACCTCTCAGTTTACATTATAAGTTGATACTTTTTCTTTTCTACATTCTACCTGGAGCCCAAATAGCCACGACCAATGGAAAAGGGGTCCTGACCCTGGGACCAGGGATGAGGGAAAAGTTCATTTCCCAGAACACACTCCGAAAGGAGGTGTAAGAGTCACATGCTTATAATTCTTCTGAAGTTTATATACATGTTAGAAACTGCTAGTGGTCTGCCTTCATCCTTTATCAGTGGATTCCTCTAATTTAGCTGAATATATAGCCATGCTGAATAAAAATCTATATTTCTCAGCCTTTGCTACAAATAGATCTGGTCTGTAACTAAATTCTAGCCAGTGCTATCCAAGTAGCCGTAATATGTGCAATTTCTGGATTACGCCTTTAATGAAACACTTGCCCTCTCCTTCTCCTCTTGGTCTTCCTGCTTGTTGGAATGCAAACTTTGTAGTTGGGGCTGAAGAAGCTCCCTGGGACCACAAGAAGGAAGCCCCGTGTTGATGATGATAAAACAACAAATAGAAAGAGCCTACACTGTGATAAACATATAAATGCGACAACTGCTCTGGCGGCCAACCCAGACTTGAGAAACAGATTTCTATCTTAATTTAAGGTAATATTATTTGAAGTCCCCCTGGTTAAACAGCCAATCTGATATTCCAAATATAAGTCTTAAAAAACACCCTTCCCACAAAACTGGTGGAAATAGATAATGAGGAGACAGGTAGTCCTAGCAACAGAAATCTATTCCCTTCTACCTTTGGAGCGAGGTATAAGAACTCCTGAGGCAGATTCCCTCAGAATTCCCCAGGTTGAGATAACCTTTTTCTGAAACAAAGATAGTTTCTAAATCAAGTGATTACATTCACGTGCATATGTGCTCTTGGCCCAACTTTTTTTTAGCTTGATTCTTGAAAAATATTAAAACATAATATTTTTTTAAGCATTAGCAAGAATTAGGATAAACCCCAGAGCTGTTTCTTCCAAGAAAAAAAGTAAAATTTTAGTGTCATTGTTATATTGTTTTCCAACCAATGTGCTACATCATACCAGTGATTCATAAAGATCCAGGTTATAAGCCAATAGACACTAGTCCTATTCCTGACCTGTACTATTTCTAACTGTTTCTATCTCTGTGTCATGCACCCTTTCTCGATATAACTGTCGTGTGCAAATCTGAATCACACTGCAGGTTTGCTCAGAGGATGGCTATCTCCTTTACCTGCCTTAATCGCCAAGCAGTCACAGCTATAATTTGTTCTGAGACAATTGTGTCCTTTATGACCCCATATCCATTTCTATTATTGGCTGTGGTCTCCCCTCCAGGCCTATTGGCATCTCTGCATCAGACATTATTCTGGATGTCCCATAGCACCTTTAGAAAGTCAAAAGCGTAATTCAGGAAAAACACATGCCTGGAAATCCCTCTGGTGATTACATGGAAGTAAGTAAAAAAACACGTAACAAAACAAGGGCCCGCACCTTTGGCTTTGGGGCCCTCATAGAGGAGAGAATTGTTTAGTCTATCCATCATGGAAATAGACTTGGCCTACGAAGAAGCTTTTCAATAGGTAGAGTGGACATGGCAGATCCCAGAGGGGAGGCATGCAGTCTGGGTCTTCAGGACTGTGGCAAAGAAGTGGAAGTACAGAAATGCTAATGAAGGATGAGGGTTCTGAGCTGGGCATGAGACTGAATAGCTGGAAGTCCAGTGCAGGGTCCTTGACCCAGTGATTCCAAGATACACTCACCCAGTGGGTCAGCTTTTCCATCCTTGTCTGGAACTGTGAACACCCCTACGACTCGATGGCCCTCTTTGCAGAGGTGGCTGTAGACTTCCTGTCCAAAGAGGCTCTGACCAATAAGGGCCAACTTCAGCTTGTTTTTGAAATAAACCTGTGAAACAATTCAATGATGACAGATGTTAGCATAGATAGAAGACATATGGATAATAAACATTCTTGTTTTCAATCATACAAGGTGACGTGAGGACTACAAAAGACTCAAAACTAAAATTTTTATTGAGATACACTGAAACCACACTATATTATATATAGATAGCAGTGAAAAGATTTCACTCCTAAGTATTCCTCCTTTTCCTTTTGCTCTAATTCCCTTGATTATTTGTTATAATCATTGGGATTGCATATATTTTTACAAACCATTTCAACTCCTTGATGAAATGAGGTCAGATGTTAACAAATCAATCAGTGCAAGTTTCACAGTTAAAATCAGTTTAACTCTGAGCAAGAGCTACTTTTATATAACAATGCTTTTATGCCCCTGCAATATAGAAATAAGAACTGGACTCATCTCTTACCTCCAAAAGAGGCTAAAAGCTAACATCTAGTATAACATACGGGTCAAAAGCAGACCCCTAGTTGTGTGGCCTTAAGCAAGTAAGTAACTTCTGTTTGCCTTTTTTCTCATCTGTAAAATGGGTATAATAATGTCACCAAACACACAATTTTGATTGAAGTAGCTGATTTAATATGCAATAGGCTTCATGCAGTGTCTGACACCAAGTACAAAGCTTTTACTGCTTAAGTAAAAGCTTTAATAACAATTTAAAGATTTTGCTACATACTCGACACTGTTCTATGTTTTTTCATATAGCCCAAAATTCCAAAATCCTTGGTAAGCAGCCCAAAGTCATTCAGCCTCCAAACCTGGATTGATCTAATGGAATTTTCCTCATAGTCCTTATAGGTTTCTTATAAGTTTGCACAAACTCATTTGGCTTTAATCCTGGCCTGAACTGACATAATGCTATTTGTAGTCTTTATATAATATTTATATAATATATGAATGTTCATATGTTTTACTGCTGAAAAATCAATGTGTTTGGTTATAGATACTGTCCTAGACCCTACTGTGAATTGTATGTAATGAACTATCTATGTACCATATTAACTTTATAAATGTGAATAATTCTGAACCCCAAAACACACTTGGTCTCACACATTTCAGATAAGGAATTGAGGCCTGCACGTCATTTCACTTAATTTGATCGACACAAATATCCTGTTATTATCCCCCATTCTGTACCATTTTATGAATGAAGAAACCAAGGCTTAGAAATGTCAAGTATATCCCCAAAGTTATACTGGCAGAAAGGGGGAGAATTGAGATTTGAATCCAGGTGTGACTCCAAAGCCCACATATGCACTTAAAAATAAAGTAATTAAAATGTGCTACCACCACACCTCTTTCATTTTCTTTTTACAAGATTAACACTCATTAACACAAAAATACAGTGATTATCAAGAAATATAAACACTGTGTAGGTAAGAGTGGCACTAAATGGGTTCAAGTTTTTAAGGACTTGTCTTTATGCAATTAGGCCTTTTGCAAATTCTCCCCAAATGGAGCCTTTTTACAGAGCTTAAGGTAATACGACAGGATGATTGGTAAGGCAGTGATGAAAAGGCATCAGCGGAAGCAGGCTAAAAGCAGGATTGTGGGTGCAGAGACAGTAATCAGAGAGTCATATCTTCCTAAGCGCTTCCTGTTTTAGCCACAGACCAACCCCACCCAGCTTCCCCAGAACTCTTTCCACCTTTCATTCCTCCATGTTTGAATATGGCTCCACAGGGTTCTGATATAGAATTTTGCCCCCTCAAACTAAATGGGATTCTAAGTTAGTAAAGCTTCACTATGAAAATCTGATTATGAAGAAACCTAATTTTCCCTTATCTCCCACTTTATTAAGGACATAGATGGCATCCTTTTTTAGGCATGGGATGACACCTCTAATTGAGCTCATGGTTAAATAGTTAAGGTTTATTTTAAAAATCCTTTTCCAGGGCTAGCAGAAGTTTCTATTCCAAGAGGGTCTAGAGTTTCAATGTCTAACAGATACTCGCAAGCAAACAAATTAACTGTAACAACAGCACAATTTGCCTATACAAAACATGATTACTTCATTTCCTCTTATCAAAAAATCAAAACGATCTTTAAACAGTCTATCTTCAAATCCTATAATTAATGCTGTGGTTTGAAGCAGAACTGACCTGTTGGCTATCTTACACAATTTGGCTTTACTTCATACCATTACCAATGCCATATATTTTAAGACATCTAAAGTACTACTTTTAAAACACACAAGGGTCAAGAGGCTGAACTGACTCAAACGCAAGGTGCTGCTCAGCTGTCATCTGGTCATTGGGAGGTCAATTCCAGATTCAACAATTCTCGAAGAGCGACAGCATTTAAAGAAACTGTGTCAGTATGTTTGGAAATACTACATTCATTGAAATACTTTCTGAGCTCAGCGCTAAAGCTGAAGCTACAAAGGTGAGTTTTTATCACTGAGAAATTTTTAGATTTTATGATTTTAAGTGTGTTTATAATGAGTTAGCATAATTCCAAAAATCTGGACGTGGATATTTTACATCAGCATTGTTTCTCCAAGCATAATCTGAGGACTGACTGCCTATGTCGGTAGAATCAGTTGGTAAAAATGTGGATTCATGAGGAAGGTCCAAGATGGTGGAACAGGTAAATGCTATGTCTGCCGCCTCCCAGGATCACGTGAAAATTCCAACTAAATTATGGAATAGTCAACCTCAAGAATCATCTGAAGACTAGCTGAATAGAAACCCTATAAGAGAGGAGATAAGGGGAGGCCACATTGAGACTGATAGGAAGGGCAGAGATGCAAAACGAGCTGACCTCAAACCCACAGATAGTGGTGGAGCACCAGAAGGGACACCTCGGTGGTGGAGGGCCCCCCTGAAGAGTGAGGGTTTCAGCCCTATGCATGGCTTCGCAGCCCAAGGGTCCTGTGCCAGGAAGAGAAGTCCCCATAACATCTGATAGTGAAAATCACTGAGGATTCCATCCATCTCTTCCAATGAGGCAAAACGTGGCTAGAAACCCAGATGTTCTCTTAAAGGGCCTGTGCACTTGTTTGCAAGCACTCACCCTGAGCTGCGGTGGAAGGCCTGCAACTCCAGAGGCTCCAGAGACATAGAGGGAAAGACTAAGTTGTGTGACTTCAAGACTAGGGATAGAGGGACAGGCCCACCATTATCCCTATGTGGAGCCCACTTCATGTGTAGCCTACAGGAGGGTGCCACCTTTTCTACGTTGAACCCTCCCCCAAAGGGCCAAATCTGAGACCTCAGTTGTCTGGTAAAATACACGCATGCACCACTTTGGTGATGCCCTAGGTCCCCACCCTACCAAACTACTGTGGCATCACCAGGGGCACTCTCAGCTCCTGGACAGCCAGCCCCACCCTGCAAGCTGCAGGAGGCCTCTACAGCAGCAATGCCCCGCAATGGCCTGGGAAACTTTTGGTGGGGAGTGGTCAGCCCAGCTCACGTTGCAGCTTTTCTTGGGGGCTCTCAGGAATCTGCAGGCGCGAGGCAAGCGGTGGCAGGCCCTGGTGTGCTCAAGGCTTTATAGGGAGTGGTCAGAGGCTCAGCACTGGTGCAAGAACTAAAACTGCATTAACTTTGTGAAAACCACCAGCCACACCCAATGGCTCCCTGGGACCCCTGCCCCACCCAAATGGGGCATTATCACCGGGGGCACTGTCAAAACTGGGTCAACCAGCCCAGCCCGCACACTGAAGGACATTCTTTTAGTGGCGGAGCCTTATGGGCAGCTGGCAGGTTGCAACAGGTCTGGGGGGTCCTGGGCCTTTTGCTAAACTGCCAGTCCTGATACTGGCGGCAGCTGGCTTTGATCCACAACAAGGCCACCCCCACATGCCTCCAGGTCCAACACAGGCAGCAAGCAACTGCATATACCTTTGTAGCTCCAACCAGGTAGCTACAGGCTGGTCATAGGAAAGCTGAAATTGGCCTGCATGGGAGCCCCTCCCAAGAGGTACCAGAAACTACACTCCCAGAGGCTGGGCTTAGGCTACACCAAAGCACTACTCGATTAGCCCCACAAGTGGCATACCCAAAGGGTGATCTCAACAAGCATAAAACCTGCTGGGACAAATCCCCCTCTGAAGGGTCAGCCCCCACATAGCAGCTAATAGATTGTGGGCATGGCCAATCCTCACAGCCAGTCAACCTGAAGGTCAGTCCTACCCACTGACATGCCAACAGCAATCAAGGCTCAACTACAACAGGAGGGAACACACAACCTACACAAGGGACATTCTGGAGCATCCAGCTCCGGTGATCAGGGAGACTGTGCCACTGGGCCCTACAGGACACCTATCACATAAGGCCACCCTGCCAACACTGGGAGACGTAGTAGATCTGCTTAATACATATTAATAAAAACAAACACAGAGAGGTAGTTAAAATGAAGAGACAAAGAAACATGCCCCAATTAAAGAACCGGCTAAAATTCCAGAAAAAGAACCAAACAAAATGGAGGCAAGCAATCTACCAGATACAGAATCCACAACACTGGTTATAAGGATGCTCAAGGAACTTAGTGAGAACTTCAACAAAGAGATAGTAAACATAAAGAAAGATATAGAAACCATAAAAAGATCCAGTCGGAAATGAAGAATACAGTAACTGAAATGAAGACTACATTAGAAGGAATCAACAGTTGATTAGATGAACCAGAGTAGCAGAAAACACTTAATTGGAAGATAAGGTAGCAGAAAACACCTGATTGGAACAGAAAAAATAAAAAATGAGGATAGTTTAAGGGACCTCTGGGACAACATCAAGTGTAAACATTTGCATCATAGGGGTACCCTAAAGAGAAACAGGAGAGCAAGGGGTTGAGAATCTATTTGAAGAAATAATGACTGAAAACTTCCTTAACCTGCAAAGAAAGCAGACATACAAGTCCAGGGAGTTCAGAGTCCCAAAAAAGATGAACTGAAACAGGCCCACACCAAGACACATCATAATTAAAATGCCAAAGGTTAAAGACAAAGGGACAATCTTAAAAGCAGCAAGAGAAGGCAGTTATGCTAGTTACAAGGAAGTTTTCATAAGACTGTCAGCTGATTTTCTCAACAGAAACTTTGCAGGCCAGAAGGGATTGGCATGAAATATTTAAAGTGATGAACAGTTAAGATCCTACAACCAAGACTACTCAGCAAGGCTATCATTTAGAGCTGAAGAAGAGATAAAGAGCTTCCCAGGCAAGAAAAGCCTAAAGTAGTTCCTCACCACCAAACCAGTATTACAAGAAATGCTGAAGGGATTTCTTTAAGAAGAAGGGGGGGGGGGGGTAGGGAAGAACATAAATATGAATAATAAAATGGCAATAACAAAAAAATAACATGGCAATAACTATGTACCTATCAATGATCACTTTAAATACAAATGGATCAAATGTTCCAATCAAAAGACTGAGTGGATAAGAAAACAAGACCCACACATATGCTGTGTATAAGAGATCCACTTCAAATCTAAAGACACACATGGACTAAAAGTAAAAAGGGTGGGGAAAAATAATTTCATTCAAATGGAAACAAAAAGAAACGTTGGGGTAGCAACACTTACATCAGACAAAACAGACTTTAAAACAAAGGCTATAATAGAGGTAAAGAAGGACATCATAACGATAAAGAGATCAATTCAATGAGAGGCTTTAACCCTTGTGAACATTTATGCACCCACCATAAGAACACCTAAATAGGGGGGTTCACAGGGTGAGGGATATAAATGATGAATGTCTAAGTATTACCTTGTCGTGTACACCGGAAACTAATAAATTAAAAAAAAACATAAAAAAACAAAAAAAAGAACACCTAAATATATAAAGCAAATATTGACCAAAATAAAGGGAGAGATCAACAGTAATACAGTTATAGTAGGAGAATTTAACACCTTATTGACATCAGTGGATAGATTTTCCAGACAGAAAATCAACAAGGAAATAATGCCTTTAAATGAAACATTAGACTAGACGAATTTAATTTATATTTTTAAAGCATTTCACCCCAAAGCAGCAGCATATACATTCCAAGTGCACATGGAACATTTTCCAAGATAGACCACATGTTAGCTCACAAAACAAGTCTCAACAAATTTAAGATTGAAATCATATCATGCATCTTGTCTGACCACGGTGCTATGAAACTAGACAAAAAAAAAAAAAACCCTGAAAAAAACACATGGAGACTAAATAACATGCTACTAAACAATGGCTAGGTTAATAACGAGATCAAGGAAGAAATCAAAGGATACCTTGAGACAACTGGAAATGAAAACACAAAAAACACAATGACGCAAAATCTATGGGACCCAGAGAAAGCAGTCCTAAGAGGGAAACACATAACAATGCAGGCTTACCTCAAGAAACAAGAAAAATCTCTAACAAATAATCTAACTTTATACCTAAGGGAACTGGGGGTGGGGGACAGAGAACAAAGCCCAAAGCCCAAAGAAGGAAGGAAATAATAAAGATCAGAGTAGAAATAAACAAAATAGAGACTAAAAAATATGCAAAAGATTAATGAAACCAAGAGCTGGTTCTTTGAAATAATAAACAAAATTGATAAACTTTTAACCAGACTCATCAAGAGAGAGGACCCAAATAAATAAAATCAGAAATGAAAGAGAAGAAGTGACAACAGACACCACAGAAATACAAAAAAATATATACTAAGAAAATACTACATGCAATTATATGTCAACAAATTGGATAACCTGGAACAAATGAATAAATTCCTGGAAGCATACAATCTTCCAAGCCTGAATCAAGAAGAAACAGAAAATCTGAACTGACTGGTCACTATTTATGAAATCAAATCAGTAATCAATAAGATTCTAACAAACAAAAATCCTGGTCCAGATGTCTTTACATGTGAATTTTACCAAACATTCAGAAAAGAATTAACACCTATTCTTCTCAAACTATTCCAAAAAACTCAAGGACAAGGGAGGCTCCCAACCTCATTCTATAAGGCCACAATTACCCTAATTCCAAAAACAGACAAAAATATTACAAAAAAAGAAAACTACAGGCCAATATCCCTGACGACACAGATGCAAAAATCCTCAACAAAATTTTAGCAAACTGAATTCAGCAATACATTAAAAAGCTATACCATGATCAAGTGGGATTTATTCCTGGTATGCAAGGGTGGTTCAACATCCACAAATCAAATAATGTGATAAACCACATAAACAAAATGAAAAATAAAAATCATATCAATAGATGCAGAAAGAGCGTTTGGCAAAATTCAGCATCTGTTTGTGATAAAAACTCTCAGCAAAAAGGGAATAGAGGTAACATATCTCAACATAATAAAGGCCATATATGACAAACCCACAGCTAATATCATACTCAATGGGGAGAAGGTAAAAGCATTCTCCTTAAGATCAGGAACAAGACAAGGATGCCTGATTTTACCACTTTTATTCAATATAGCACTGGAATCAGACAAGAAAAAGAAATAAAAAGCATCTAAATTGGAAAGAAAGAAGTAAAACTGTCATTATTTGCAGACGACATGATACTGTATAGAGAGAACCCTGAAGATTTCACCAAAAAATGATTAGAACTGATAAATGAATTTAGTAAAGTAGCAGGCTACAAAATTAATATTCAAAAATTGGTTGTATTTTATACACCAATAAATAACGATCATAAAGAGAAATTAAGAAAGCAATCCCATCAACAATTACATTTAAAAAATACCTAGGAATATATTTAACCAAGAAAGTAAGAGGCAGGAACTCAGAAAATTACAAGGCATTGAAGAGAAAAATTAAGAAAGATACAAATAAATGGAAGCATATACCATGCTCATGGATAGGAAGAACTAATATAGTTAAAATGTCCATACTACCCAAAGCAATCTATAGATTCAGTGCAATCCCTATCAAAATACCAAAGGCATTTTTCACAGAACTAGACCAAATAATCCTAAAATTTATATGGAACTATAAAAGACCCCCAAATAGCCACAGCAATCTTGAGAAAGAAGAATAAAGCTGGAGATACCATGCTACCTGATATCAAACAACAATACAAGGCTATAGTAATCAAAACAGCATGGTAGTGGCATAAAAACAGACACACAGATCAATGGAACAGAATAGAGAGCCCAGAAATGAATTCATGCCTATATGGTCATTTAATCTATAACAAAGGAAGCAAGAATATACATTGGGGTAAAGACAGTCTATTCAACAAATGGTGTTGGGAAAACTGAACAGATACATGCAAAAAATGAAACTGGACCCCTTCTTACTCCATATACAAAAATAAACTCAAAATGGATTAAAGACTTAAATGTAAGACCCGAAACCATAAAACTCCTAGAAGAAAACATAGGCAGTAAACTCTTAGACATTACTCTTAGTAATATTTTCACTGACATATCTCCTAGGATAAGGGAAACAAAGGAAAAAACACACACAGATGGGACTATATGAAATTAAAAAGGTTTTACACAGCAAAAGAAACCATCAACAAAACGAAAAGACATTCTACTGAATGGGAGAAGATACTTGTCAATGATACACCTGATGAGGGGTTAATATCCAAACTTTATTTTTAAAAACTCATACACCTCAACACCAAAAAAAACCCCCAAACAACTCAATTAACAGTTGGGCTGAGAACCAGAATAAACATTTCTCCAAAGAGGACATACAAATGGCCAATAGACATATGAAAAGATGCTCAATGTCACTAATCATCAGAGAAATGCAAATAAAAACCACATTGAGATATCACCTTACACCTGTCAGAATGTCCGTTGTTAATAAATCAATAAACAACAAGTGTTGGCGAGGATGTGGAGAAAAGGGAACCCTTGTGCGCTGTTGGTAGGTTTGTAAATTGGTGCAGCCACTATGGAAAACAGTGCTATGGAGTTTCCTCAAAAAATTGAAAATACAACTACCTTATGACCCAGCAATTCCACTCTTGGGTATTTATCCAACAAAATCCAAAACACTAATTCGAAAAGAGTTATGTACCCGTATGTTCACTACAGTGCTATTTACAATAGCCAAGACATAGAAGCAACCACAGTGCCCATCAATAGATGACTGGATGAAGAAATTGTGCTACATATATACAATGAGATATTAGTCTGCCACAAAATAGAAAGAAATCTTACCGTTTGCGACAACATAGATGCACCTACAGGGTATTATGCTAATTGAAATAAGTCAGACTGAGAGAAATAAGACAAATACCATATGATGTCACTTATATGTGGAATCAAAAGAACAAAATGAAGAAACAAAACAGAAACAGACTCATAATACAGAGAACAAACTGATGGCTACTATATGGGAGGTGGGTTGAGGAGAAGGGTGGGAAAGGTGAAGGGATTAAGAAGTACAAATTGGTAGTTACAAAATAGTCATGGGGATGTAAAATATAGTATGTCAATGTTGTAAAAACTATGTATAGTGTCAGATGGGTAACAGACTTATTGGGGTTATCACTTGGTGAGGTACATAAATGTCCAATCACTATGTTGTTTTGTACACCTGAAACTAATTTAAAAAGAAAAAAGAAAAAAAATGTGGATTCCGTATCTACCAGGCCCAGGAAGCTGCATTTTTAAGCACCTCATTGACTCACAGGCACACAAAGTCCGAGAATCTCTGCTGTGTGGAGAGTGTGTGTCCACTGACTGCAAAAAAGATTCTGCCCTGGGGAGTATGGATCAGAAAGAGGGGGTGGAAATAACAGCGAACAGTTTAACAAGACCTTAGTATGTGCCAGATATTTCATATATGTCACCTGATTTTGATTGCTCAATGACTCCTGTAGACTAGCATTATTAAGCCATTTTACAGAAGAAGAAATTAAAACACACAGAAGTTAAGATACAGCTCAGAGTTAAATAGCTACTGTATGGCAGCCCTAAGGTTCTAACTCTAGTTTATTACCCCAGTGTCTATTGTTTGTCCGTAACAAACACCAGCTGTCTGATCTTAAGCTGGGCCTCATCAATTAAAATCTGAATTATATTCGTACCTATTTCATAAGGTTGTTGGAAGGATTTAGTGAAATGCATGTAATGCATTAGTACAATGAGTAGCAATAGTAAATTCTCAGTAAATGTTAACTACTACTATTATTATTATACCACAGGTAATACTTAGGTAAATAAAGATGATGATAATGGATCTCTCCTACAGGGAATATACCATGAGCCTGGCACTTTCTTGAGCCCTTTTCATTAATTCAAAAAATTGTATCAGAAACTTATCCTATGTCCTTACTTTACTCCTCGGTGTAAAGTGACCCATTTTACAAATGAGGAAACATAGTTGCTCAGGGAAGTTAAGTAACCTGCCCAAGGACAGGGCTAATAAGAGGCAGAGGCAGGATTCAAACTCAGACCCATCTCACTTCAGCAGATGTGCTTCTATAGATTTCCTATATTGAAGACTCCTCTCCTTTCATTAAAAAAAGAAAACCATGGCAACAGTTCTTCAGGTCAATTGTAGGAAACAGTTCCATCAGACTTTCTAAGGATACCGTGGTGGTCCTGACATGAGCACAACACCATTCTTTAGACCTCTAAAGAATGGGTGCCTATTATACTGGTGAGAGAGAACAGGCAGCACACAAGACCCACAGTGTTTCTAAGTCTAGGTGATAAATACTAGTATCTTGGGGTTTTCTAGCAATAACATTCTGCATTAGAAGAGCCTTTTACAGGGAAAAGAGCTTTTGCTTTTAAACTAGCAAATATTGCATTTCCAGGCTATCCACACCTTGGTGGAATTCATCAGGCAACAAGCTAATAATAGACTCCAATTATACTCTAAGGATTAAAAAATAAAACAGAAGACTGCAAAACATCATAGTCATCTGTAGAGAACTTAAAGGCATCGTGCTAAGAATCTGCCCTGATCTGAAGCCCCTTTGTGAAGTAGATGCTCCCCTAATAGAACCTGTTGAGCAAGGTGTAAAATAAGGCCACAGGTATCCACATGAGGAAGTGTGAAAGTAAGCAGTTTTACATGAAGGATCTTTCTACAAAAGAATAAAACAAAGTAACTTTTTCTGGGAGAGCAAGATGCCTAACACTTAATGGAGCATTCAGCACATGGGATCCCAAACGACACCTGACACTGTGCAACATTTGTTCAACAAGCATGTCTTGCTTATTAGAGTTTGCAAATCAGGCAAGTCCTTTTCTGTTTTGTGTTTGTTTTCGGCCCACAGATCATTTGTAAAATAATTAGGAGGATTCACATTAGCAGGCTGAATTTCTTACTTCTCTTTAAAAATCAGGAGGTTTGTCAACCCTGGTCCACGTTCCCATATAGCAACAGTCAGCTAGCGCTGAGCAGTGGGTGCCCCCTTTATTCTGGACACGGTCTTTCACTCCAAATCCAGTCCAAACCCCCCCCCCATTTGTTTTACCTGTTTAGCCTTTTTAAGACATTTTTTAAGGCATTTTTATTTGGAACCCCTACACTCAGGGTACAAAGAAGACATGATCCCTGTTCTCAGAAGTTCACCTGCCTTCTTCCCAGCCACATATCATTGCTCTTCCACATGCATTCCTGGGTATAGTCAGACTCAGGGCCCTGACCCCTCACCATGCCTAGAGCCTCCCCACATATGAGTTTTGGTTTATGCCATTAGCCACCTGGGATATCCACCTTTTACTATTGAAATCTTATGTAAACCCCACTCTTGTAATCTTTTCATTCTTCAAGACTCTTCCTCTGCTCTCCAAAAAAGACAATTCAACAACAGGTGTTGACAGAAGAGGCCAATAAAAGAGGATGGCACAGGCCTCTTGCTCTCTATGCCATACAACCCAAATTCCCCTGTGCCACGTGGTGGGAGAAAGCTAAGGCGTAGTCCACTGCACTGCTTAGGAGAGCAAGCAAAAGCTTTTCTAGATCAGGCCTCTTTTCCCTCATTTTTAAAAAGGTGAATAATCTCAAAATAACCAGAGCTGACTGCACATAGTAAAGTGGATTCTAATTGTTTGGGGTTGTCTGGGGGGATAAAAGTTTTTCTATTTAGGTTAGTTTGGCCAGTTCTTGGTGCTACTCAAGACATCTCCCTGCCTCCAAGATTTTTTCACATGCCTTTATGGCTCTGTCAGAGAAAACGAATCAAAAGAAAATTCTTTTATAACATAGCAAACATGCACTTCCTAGAAAGAAATAATGTACATGGGACGGATTTTTTTCTTATTCCCTAAACTGCTTGAAGTCTGTTTAGATACAGGGAGGCTTCTCTCCTGAGGCCCCTGAAGTGCTGAAGGCAGCGTCACATGCAACGTGTCCACTCTCATTCCATTTCTGGACGAGCTGATGCAATTCCAAGGCACAGGGCTGGGCCAAGACTCATTCTTGCCCAACGGTTTCCAAATTCTTCCAGAGTGGCTGCTTCTGCAGCGCCTGGCAAATCCTAGAAATCTTGCCGCGTGCGGTTCAGGAATAATGAGTTTGCAGCTACCAGCTCTGAGTGCCACTCTGTGAATGGGCCCTGCATGCCAGTCGGAAGCGCTCACACCGCCCAGGCCGCTGAGGGCGACCCGACTGACTTGATACTGCTCTCCTCCAAGAGAGGGTCTTGGTCCTGTACCTTGGCTCCAGCTGGTACCCAGGGATCTCACGATTGAAACGAACGAGGAAAGGAAGCCCACTTCTGTCCCCCTTGCCAAGTGACCGTTCCCACCCCGTCAGTCCCAGCCAGACCTTAGATGTTCAAAAGCCGCATCCTTGGCCGGTTTCCCCGAAGAAGACAATGGCTCTCTTAACTAACCCCATCCAGGACCCTCCCCGGACCCTTCTGGGCAGTCTCCCAATTTTTAAAATGTTGTCTTGGCTTTTGGCTATGTAAACCTCGCTGCCCATCCCCAGCCCCGCCGCCCTGTCCTCCAGCCCCGGGGTCTGGAAACCAGACCCGGGGGAGAGCCGGGATGCTGGCCATTGCGGGACTCACCCGGCCGGTGGAGAAGCGCCGGAGCGCCTGGCAGCCTCGCCGCAGCATTGTGGATGGGAGCGCTCGCGCGGGCGGCGCGGCAGCACCGGAGCTAAGCGGGCAGCTCGGCCGGGGCGCGGCCTGCAATCTCCAAGCCCGGGGCGGCCGCGCTCGCGGCCGTCTGATAAGACAAGACCAGGCCCACCACCTCGTCCGCTCAGCTGGCACGGCGCCGCCCCCTCCAGCAGGCACGGCTCCGCCCCCTCCAGCAGGCACGGCGCCGCCCCCTCCAGCAGGCACGGCTCCGCCCCCTCCAGCAGGCACGGCGCCGCCCCCTCCAGCTGGCAGGGCTCGCGGCCAATCCCGTGCGACTGGGCGGGGCGTGCGCGCGCCGCCCGGAGCCGCGCGCCTCGGACCCGTGGCTGCGCTGGTGCCCAGCGGGAAGGGTCTCTCCCGGCGGCTGTCTCGGTTCCAGTCCTGGTTCAGGTATTTACTGGCTGTGAAACCTTCTGTCAGTTACTCAGACTCTGAGGCACTTAAGAGTCAATCCGCCTTAACAGTCAATGTGACACTCCGAGTCGTGTCCCTAACACCGTGGTGAGAAGGCAAGTGTGCATCGAGTTACGAAATTTAAGGGGTGGGGGCACCTTCGCTATGCGAGGATCCTGATACCTATCTCGTCGGCTGGTAAGAGGATTTCATGAGAGACTGTGTATAAAGCACTTGGCAAAGGGCCTGGCACAGAGTTGGTCCCCAACAAATGGTAGATAGATAGATAATACCTAGCTAGACGATAGGTAGATGGATTCCTTTTTCTTCACCTCTCTAGAAAAACACGCTCCAGCCTGCTTTAGCTGAGCACTTGTCTCAAACAGAACTCCTTAGCTTGGCATTCAAGGCCATCTTCCATTTGGTATTACTCTTAGATCTTGCTGCTCTTTTGCACATATAATTTCAGCCCAACTGCAGTAATTGCGGATTCTTTCCTAGACAACGCTTCCCTGAAAAGTTTGTCACCTGTCACTTGTCACCATCTCAGCATGACCAAATTCCTTCTCTTCTTAAAAGTATGGCTCAAATGATGCCTCCGGGTGGCATTTTTCCTGATTCTTTCCTCCCTAACCTCCTCATTCCCCCAAAGTAATCTTTTACTCCCCAGAACTGGAAGGATTTTTGTTTTGTCTATGCATCTCTTATGATATTTTAATCTGTTACTGGTATTTATGTACCTGTCATCTTCTCTAATGGGAGCTCTTTGCAGGCTGAGTCTATGTCTGATTTTTTAGGATTTGCAGTATCAATCACTAAGCAGAGCTTAAAAAAAATACATGTTGAAATAGCGAATGAATGAATATGTTTAAGAAGGTAAGAGGGAGAGAAAAAGAACTATCCTTAAAGCTTGGAGAATTGCAGCCAACATCCAGGGTTTTGCTTTGGATTTTTTTTTTTTTTTTTTGCTGACCCCTCGCCGATTCAACCCATATCCCTGTCTTCACTTTGTGACTTCTTTTAAACTTCCAAATATTGAAATTCATTTTACTTGTTCTGATTTGTATAAACTGGGAAGGGTGGGCAAGGAGTGTGGTTTTCCTTAGTGGGGGTTTCATAATTATATAGTCTAACTCCTAATATTATAAAATGAGTTTATGTTCACCCAAATATAATGAAATATTCACGGTGTCTAGGATTTTCTTCTTTAAGAACCAAAAGTGTAGTTCTCTTGATAATTGGATATTAGACCAGATGTAATTAGAGAGTCAGACAAAAAAAGGCTCTGCCAATCTAGATTTATATACCCAGCAAAAATGGAGATAAAATACAGTTATTTTTAGAAACAAAAACTTGAAGGAATTTGTCATCAGCAGACACACAATAAAGGGAATATTGCAGAGCATCTTTCAAGTAGGAGGAAAATTACCCACATGAAAGCCTGGAAATGCAGGAAGGAATGAAGACCAAAAGCAAAAAGGCAAATAGATGAGTGAATGTAAGTGAACATTGGCTGTATGAATTGAAATAACAATAATAATGTCTTGTATGTGTGTGTGTGTGTGTGTGTGTATACATATATATATACAGGTGGATAGCGATGCATGCATGATATATACATGTATGAAAATATATGAATAACAATAAAAATTGAAGTTCTCTTCAAGGAAAAATAGACAAACTGCAAGTATACTTGAAGATTTTAACATACTTTTCTTAATAACTGATCGAAGCAGACAAAATACTAGCAATGACACAGAATATTTAAATAAGATGATTAATGCACTTGACCTAATTAACAAATACAGAAGCACACAACTACCAAATACACATTATTTTTAAATGCGTACAAGATATTTTCAAAAATTCACCTTATGCTAGCCTCTAAACACTTTAAATCATAGAGTATGGCTCTGGCTACAGTGGAATTAAACTAGATATCAACAACAAAAAGATAATTGGTGGCATCACCACTTCTTTGGAAATTATAAAATGCACTTCTAAATAACAGTAGGGAAAGTTGCTGGAGGAGATGGTATGTTATTTGCCTTTCCCAGTGTCTGGTGTTTGAGGGAGCACCGTGTCTGTAGACATTCCCAAGACATCTTTGCTGAGATGACGGAAATGAGAGAAAAGTGCCTAGTCTGGAGAAAGCTGAAGAAGCAAAGTTGAAAGCAAGTTACCCTTATCTGAGATAAAAGTTTGGGGCCTGAAATAAACTTTTTTTCAGTTTTTCCTATTTATTTTTTCACTTGCAGAGAGCCTTCCAGCTTTTGGAGCAGGCATTCCTTTTGGATCTTGTTTCCATTAGTACAACTGCTTTCCTGTGACCCAAAATTATAGCAGATGACAACCTTGAGAATATCCACTGACAGATCTTCAACTGCAGGAAGCATGACTGACTGATGGGTTCAGCTGTTGTACTCCAAAATTGATCTCCACATTCACACTGAGTCCATGCCTCCCATGGGTTATTCCCAGCCAATGACCAAGAGGACAAGGTATACTAAGGCAGGTCATTCCTGGGAGATGTAGATCATGGTCATGAGGTGACTCTCTATTGGCCTACCAGATTTTCTTTGAATTTCAGAGCATTTTAATACTCTTCCCTAGCCTACTTTCCTTCCTTCTCTCCATCTCTCCTGAATTGCAGCCTAATGGCTGTCTTAGTCTTCCCTGGCTCCTCTCTCCCTTTCCTCTCACAGCTGTTTTCCCTAATAAATCCCTCCCATGTCTAATCTCATCTTGGCATCTCCTTCTTTGAGGACCAAATACATACAATAAAAAGGATCAACAAAACCAAAAGTTGGTTTTTTGAAAATAAAATGGATAAACTTTTGAAGAGATTGATGAAGAAAAAATAGAGAAAGCAGAAATAACAAATATCAAGAACAGAGAAGTGAACATTAGACCAGATCATACAGACATTAAAAACATAAAATGAGACTTCCTTTTAAGCTATAATAATCCTTTTCAGCAGAACAACACTCATCAAGAATAGTTAGTATATTTAGATAAAAACATTTTAGCACATATCTGAAGGCATCAGAAAACTTATGCAGCAGTCAAGACTTTATGTATCAAGGTCTTGGAAAAAAAAGAAGCTCACTTGAATTGAATCCAACAATTCAAATGTCGAATTGAATCCAACATTTTGCATTCTGCTTTCCAACTTGGCATTTATCAATGCTTGGTTTGGGGAAAGAAGCTGAAAAGCCAGGTAGGGAATACATGCCCAAAGGCAAAGAAACCAGCAGTTTTTCAGCCATCTCATGGGGGTAGAAAGAACAACAATTGGAGTTTGAATGGCTAGGACTTGAGGAGCCAAGATTTTAAAGATAAGGGAGATGTACCTAGTTCATGACACCTGTTTTCAGTTGGAGTTATTTGCTGATTCTTAAGGAATATGGGATTAAGGCTATAAACTAAGAAGAAAATGTTGAAAAGCAAAGCAGTTTTCAGTATCAGGAAACTGAATAGTATCAAGAAACACCTGCCAAGAAGAAGGGAGTCCAGTGAATACCTCAGGCTCTCAACTGCTACTCTAAGAAGACATCACCCTAGGAGAGAGAGTGATCTACAGGTAGAGCACTACTCTTAGACCAGCCCACTACTTGGGATAACCTATCCTGGTTTTCCTCTGAGGATATGCTTCTCCCCCTCTCTTAGGACATGCGGTTCCTATGAAGTTACTTCTCCCTCAACCCCTCCCTGCAGGATCCAGTGGTGGAGCACATGACCTAGACTAAGCCAATCCGTACATCCCTCCCATCCCCTGAATTACAATGATTGGTTCAGCAGTATACACAATGTCTTAGTAATGAGGCTAATCAAGGCCAGCCACTTAATTCTGGGACTTCTGTTTAAGCTATCAGTAGCATGCTCCTTTTTTCTCTTATGCTAGATCAGGTATGGTGATGAGCCTGAAACTGCCATGGGCTACCACTGGACTGCCATGGGCTACCATGGGCTGCCATGGAACCTAAAGAATGTAGCAAAAGCTGTGAAGAGACAAAAAGAAAAAGTGAAAATCCAAGAGCTGACATCATTTAAATCCTGAAGTCAGGTACATGTGAAGGCCAATCCCACAAATAGATGTATTAAAATTAACATACAGCAAAATGGCCTTTATTTTTGGTATAGAGTTCTGAGTTTTAACAACTGTATGATCTGTGTAAGGAACCATTCAGAATACAGAACAGTTCTACTCCCCATAGCCCCCTCCCCCAAATTCCTTCCCCTATCCCTTTTAGTCATGTTTACGAACCACCCCTTAACCCTGATAACCACTAAAATGTTCTCTATCACTGTAGTTTTATCTCCTCAAGAAAGTCAAATGAATGTAATCACAGACTGTGTAACTTTTAGACTGGTTTTCTTCATTAAACATAATGCACTTGAGATTTGTGCTAATATTTAGGGAATTTCAGGGATTTTGAGATTCTTCTGTTATTGATTTCTAATATAATTCCATTGTGGTCAGAGAATATAACTATAACATTTCAATCCATTTAAATGTAGTGAGACTTGTTTCGTGGCCTAGTATATGGCCTGTCTTATTGAATATTTCTTGTACGCTTGAAAGAATGTCTCTTTTACTGTTGTTGGGTAGAATGTCTTATAAATATCAATTCGGACAAGTTGGTTGAGATATCATTCAATCCTATATTCTGTCTACTTGTTATATCAAATACCAAGAGAGAAGTGTTAAAATTTTCAACTGTACTTGTAATTTTATTTATTTCTTCTTTCTATTCTCTCAGATTTTGGTTAATAAAACTTTATCACTCATTATCAAAAAATGCCAAGTCAGTGACTCTGTGATATTCTTAAAATTATTGTGGTTTTAATTTAGAAAGAAGTAAATTTGCTTGGACTCAAACCTTGTAGAGTACAGCAGCTTATCTTTCTGCTTAGTTCTTCATTTAGACAAAGATTTGGCCAGTGGTTTTGCTCAGATTTGGGGGTTCACTTCCTTTGTAGTTCCCTTGATTATCAGTTTTTCCTTCTAAATTTCAAGCTGCTCTGTCAGCCCAAGCTCTGTTCACTGCTATCTTAAACCCACAGGGTGTTAGCTTTTGCTACCTGATGTGCACATCTGTTGGAGAATATCTGCATCAAAGGGCAGCAAACACACTTCTCAACAGGCACAGTTGTTTTTCAGGGACTACTGACTGCTATTTCAGCAGACCCTCTTTCACGTAGTTTAGTGGTCAGCCAGGAATTAGGTCAGAGTTTATATTTGGAATTTAGATCTCATCCCTTCTGTGTGTCCCTTGCTTCAGGATTCCCCCCTACCCCCCAAATTTCCAGCATCTCTTCCAACAACCCTGAACTTAGTTTTGCTACCACCTCGAGCCAGTAAAACTGCAGTGTTGCACTCCTGTATTTGAAGCGATGAAAGACACTGTCAGGCAAAAAGCCCTAAACATAATTATTACCAGTCACTGAATAAATTTTCCTGTGGTTTCTGCCTGCTTTTATTCTCTTTCAGATCTTTAAAAAGTTATTTTTATCTACTTTATTAACTGCAAACAAGTCTATTTGGGTACTTTAGGCTGCCTCCTTGCCTCCAGGACCTAGAAGTGTCCTGTCAATTACTTTGATGTATTAATTATAAGACTTTTCTAAGATCATTATGCTTTTAAAATTAGATTATTTCAACCCACTCTGTAGACTACAGCTTATATAGAAAGACTTTTTATTTTTCTTATTTTGCTCTTTTGAAGTTAAAGTAGGGGCTGGCAAACTTTCTCTTCAGGGCCTGATAGTAAATATTTTAGGCTCCTGGCCAATATGGTCACTGTAGGGACTACTCCACTCTGCCATTGTATTGTGAAGCAGCCATAGACAATATGCAAATAAATGGGCACGATTGTGTTCCATTAAATCTTTATTTACAAAAGCAGTGGCAGATCTGTCAACTGTACTTTGTTGATCCCTAGGTTAAAATATCTTACTGATTTCCCTTACCAGACAACCGAACTCTTTGAAGGGTTTTAGTCACTGTGATAACATTAACCAGAGGCGGTCTTGATTAAATACTGGTTGAAGACATTAACAGTTTTCGCATGCCTCTATACATCTATTTCATTTCATTTAACAGATATCTAGTATTTCATAGTGTGGATTATTAAACTTTACATAATTATTCCCTGTTGATGGACATTTGGATCTTGTCCTATTAGTATCTATTAAAAACCATGCAGCAACGAACATTACTGTAAGTAGAGTCACTGGGTAACACAGATTCTTATTTTCGGAAAAACCAGGTAGCAGGTAGACATTTAAAAACACACTTAAATAGCGCTTCTCGCCTTCCCCCCACCTTTGAGAGGAGGGGGTGGAGAGCATGCCAGTATCACAGAACTAGAGTAGTAAAATTCCTCGCTATGGTTTGGTGTTTGTAAAGTAACTATTCCTCGCAGTTTCTTTTTTTGTTTTTTTTTTCCCAAGAACGATCCGCACACGTCCTGCAGGAAGAAAGCAGCTCTCCGATGGTGGTGACAGGTAGAGCGTTGAAAATGCTGGCTTCTCGGGAGAATCGCCTGGACAGCGACTTCCTCGAGGACAGGACCACACCTTCTTGTTAAGCCCCCACCTCATCCATTTTGCCCTTTGTAGGCCCGACTGAGGGAGCAACTCCCAGGTATTAAAAGTAGCCTGGAGACAGCAGGGCGAACTTGAGGATATAGGTGTGGCATCAGAAGAGAGCAGTGGCGAAGCCCCAGTGGAAACCGGAGGACACGGTGAGGACCGCCGCCTCCACTGCAGCTGCCTTCGGCCACCGAGTAGGACTCGCTTTCCCAGCGGCCCCCGCGCCCCTAGCGCACGGGGGTGGTGCCAGAGCCGGAAATCACGTGTCTTGACAGCCGCTGGGGTGAGGCCGCCGTAGTCCACCCGGCTGGTTGGAGCTGTGACTGAGGGAGGCGTCGTGGTGATGGCGGTGGAGACTCTGTCCCCGGACTGGGAGTTCGACCGCGTCGACGACGGCTCACAGAGTAAGGGAGCAGCGGGGATAGGGCTGCGGGTGGGAGCTTCCGCTCGGGCCTCAGCCCTGGCGGCGTTTCTGCGCGAGGGCTGGCGTCGCGGTCGCTGCGCAGCCGTCGGGTTCGGGGCACTTTCTGCCCGTGGAGAGGGACGCGTTCCCAAGCGTTACTTTTGGGGATGAGGGTCCCAGCAATGGCGGGTCAGGCTGGCGCGGTGCGGGCTCGGCCTTCGGGGCGGTGACCCTCCAGGGGAGCCCGCGGCGCCCCCGGGGGAGCGGCGTCCACTTGCTGCTGCAGCCGGGGGCCTCGGGCGGGGCGGGTCCTGTCTCGGGACGCGCGGGGGTTTCGCCACAGCGTCCGAGCGTTCGGTCTCGCCGAGGCGGAGGGTTCCTGTTTCGGTTTCCTGTTTTTCTTTTTTTCCCCTCCCCAATCAACTTGTGGAAGTTGGAGTGTTGTTCCCGTCGCGTTCTTACCACCATTGAAGCTCCGAAAAGGAGCTCTTCTCACGTGATGGTTAATTCATCTCCTCCTTTGCCTCTTATGTACGTTACGTGGAAGTGATGCCCTGTAGTTTCCATCGTCGCTGGAAAGGTCTCACACATTACGGCACGTCTGCCTGGCGTGTTGCTTCGTAAAATCGAGCTGTCCGACTTTGACTTAGAATCCAATGACAGAAAACCAACAAATGCAGTTCCACGTAGCAAAACGTAGAGGCCAAACTAATTATGGTAGCGAAACTCTTTTAAGATTAACACGAGTTGGCAGTCTTTTTTTTTTTTTTTTGGTGATATTCATCTGTTTAAGTGATATTGGAGATACTGGGACCATACTGCTTGTGAATTTGTTTTTAATGCAATTTTTCTAAAAGGTGAATGTAATTTTAAAAAAATTACCTACGAGTTTTGCTTAATTTTGCAAAGAAGGACTCGTGTACACACTTGCGTGTAATTAGGTTTTAGTGTTTCAAAGAAGCGTGAGTAAATTAAGGGATGGTTTGCAGTTTTTTTCACTCTACAAGCTCTTAGCTCCTAGGCCGCCTTAAAACACAATCTTGGTGGGAATAACAAAATTCTCCAATTTTTTTGTGGGGAGAGGATTCTGTATTGACTGTTACAAAGTGGACAGCACCTTACGTGTGACGGTCTATGGACAGAGGTCCCCAACTCTGCCTTTGGAGTAAACAATGAATTCTCATGTGTAAAATAGAATATGGACCTTCATCTTCCGAAAATTGTGATAAAAGCATGTGACTGGGTTTGAAAACGGTTCACCTTAGAGTACAGTGATCTGATTGACTCAGCAGACGTTGTCTGTGTGCCGGGCGCTGTGCTCGGTACTAGGGATACCCAGATAAAACAAAGAATGTGGTCTGTCGGAAGAGATAAGCGTGTAAGTTGGGTTTGGGAATTTCACGCTTGGATAATCACCACATCGTTTTTTACGTTAAATCTTTTTATTTTAACTTTTAATAATTTTACAGCTATTTCTTATCAGCAAGGAACTTGAATGTTCTTACAGGTTTTCTGTTGCCTGATACCTTGTGAATCCCCAGACTAAATAAGGAATTTATTGGCATGTGTTTCTAGTATGGTCATTAAGAACTTATTTCTTGATTAAAATACAACTAAGGTCATTTTCCATGTAACTGAGAATTAGATGTGTACTTGGGATTTTGAGACTCTGACAGAATCTATTTTGAGAATCTTTTTATTTTAAGCTGTAGGGCAGAGACTTCTAATCTCTGTGCCTGATTTTCATTAATTTTTGGACTATGAATCCTATCTAGACTAATTGTTTTTCAGAATTGCCTAGATTAATGCTATAATGAGATAGGAACCTTAATGGACTAAATGGATCCACCTGATTCAGTGCATTAGTTGCAAAATAAGGGAAAATGGGGAGTCAGATCTTTATCCTTAATGTATCAGAAAATGCTTTATCTTAGAGTTGCTTCACATTGCTAATTTGAGGAGAGAAAATTGTACCTTTTTTAGAAGACAGGGATTGGATAAAGTTAATAAAAGAAACCGAGTTGGAGTTGAATTTGCTGCTTTTGTAATAAGAAATGAATTCTTATGTATGATGAGGTGGAATACGTATTTACTTTCATTAATATTGACCAATAGGCATAGCTTTATTGTTGTTTATTCCAATGCCTCTTTAGAATCATCTATTAGCGTGTAAATTCTGTAATATCACCACAGTATTCTGTACTTAGTGTTCTTTACTGGCTTTTCCAACTCTATTATGATAGTTAAATAATTAAAGCAAATCTTGGTAAATTTGGGGGCATTGCAGTAATAATCATTATGATGAAGCAGGTCTAAATGCATTTTAAAAACAATATATAGGTGTATTTTTAACAAGTGTATAGAATTAAGAATTATGTTTTTAAATTTTGCTTTTATGACAACAGATTTTTACACTTAATTCAGGTCATGAATTTATTTTATTTTTTGCAAAAATGTTGTTTATGACTAAAACATAAAATTAGAACATTGCATAGTCTAAGGAATTATTCAGATTGTTTAAAAGCCCTGGATTATAGGGCAAATGGTAATGACTTTTTCATACTACTTTAAAATTAGTTTTAAGGTGATATATATCTCTCTGTATATGGCAACATCTGCTTTGAATATTATTTTATCTGGAAAATATTGAAAGCTGAATTATTGTTTAACTTTGAAACTTTATTTTTAAGAAGTCCAGACATTCCAGAGTAATACATTTAGTAATGCTTAGTATCTACTTCGCTGTGACTTTTGAGATTATATGAAGTAAATGTCATGTAATTTTTGTACTTCTCACATACTGTTTTAAAATTTAAATTTAGAAATTCATGCTGAAGTTCAACTTAAGAATTATGGGAAATTTCTTGAGGAGTATACATCTCAATTGAGAAGAATTGAGGATGCACTAGATGATTCGATTGGAGATGTTTGGGATTTCAATCTTGATCCTATTGCATTAAAGGTTTGATTTTTTTTTAATGTATACATTTTCAGGACATACTATAGCTTGAAAACATAAGTGTTAAAAATGGAACCTGTATTATCTGGAATCTAGAAAATTAAAGAAATTTGGAGAAAAATTGTTAATTTCCTTTTCTAAGTTATGCAGATATTTTTGTATGTTTTTGTTTTTTTAAAGAAGGACACAAACTCAAAGCCTTTAGTGTCAAGAATGTCACATAGTCCATCCAACTCTTTGAGCTAGCCTTTGTTTTTCATTTTCAAGAAAATGAAGAAGATTGGAATAGAATATTCAGGCTGTATTTGTTTCTTATAGAGGTTATTTTACATACAATGAAATGCATAAATTTAAAATATACTGTTCAGTGATTTTGCCAAACACATATACTCATGCAACTCATATCTCAATATAGATAACAGAATATTTTCATCATTTACCATAAGTTCCTTTATGTTATTCAGGGGATCTTAATGTAGGAATAATTTTGCAATGTGTAAAACAGGTTACTCTTGCTTTGTTCCAATTTGAGGTCGTTCTATCTTGTTTTATCTCTAAAACTGTAGCCTGTTACCACTTAAATAATAACATTTATTGAGCACTTATTTTGTACTAGTCCTAAATCACATATTGACTTTTTAAATAACAGCTTTCTTGAGATAGTATTCAATTCTTTGCTTTTTAATGTATTCACAGAATTGTGCAACCATCCTTAGAGCCATTTTAGAACATTTTTACCACCCCAAATAGACATCCTGTACCCATTAGTAGTCACTCCCCATCTGGTTGAATATAGGGTCTAATGCAAGTTAAATAGAACAGAACTAGTCTCAATTTGTGCATTTAAGATTTCAGTGATTCTTTTCAAATTAAAAAGATGTTCTTTTCCTTGTTTCTATAGCTTTTACCTTATGAGCAGTCTTCCCTTTTGGAACTCATAAAGACTGAAAATAAGGTACGGATTCCTAAACCTAAAAATCTATGTCTAAAATGCTTTAGTGATCTGCTATAATTTTCTTTTTAATCTTTTTATTCATGAAACTAGGTCTTAAACAAAGTCATCACGGTTTATGCTGCACTTTGTTGTGAAATCAAGAAATTAAAATATGAGGTAATTATTTGTATTCTTAAGATGTTAAAAACATTTAAAAGCAAATATGTGCTTAAATGTATACAGTATGCATGAATATTTATTTATTTAAAGAAGTAATAGTAATAATAATGACAGAGTACTTACTATGTACCAAGCACCATGCTAACTCTGTTAATGCTTACAACAACGCAGGACGGTATGTGAGGAATAGATGAGGAAACTGAGGCTTAAAGAGAGTGTCACTTGTCTAACATTTTACTGGTAGTAATTGTTTGAGTCTGGGTCTGCCTACTTTCAAAGTCTGTGTTACCTGCCCTATATACGTGACTTTCTAGATGTAACTGAGTTTTTAAGAAAGCTTTGAATTTTTCATATGTTTTGTATTTCCTTGCCCATGAACAATTAAAACTCTGGGAGAAGTCGGTAAACTTTTTTTCTCAGCCTTTTTGATACTATGTGTTTGCTTTCTATCTCCCATGGACAAATGGGAGGACGTGGGACAATTAGAGTGGTCAGATAAGACAAAGTAAAGGCTTAAGAAATCAAGAAATGACTTTGACTGTCTATCAGTAATATTTTTGGTACTCTAAAGACAAATTGAATTTACCTGTATTGTAAGCAGTTTTTGAATTTTAAATGAATTTGTTGTGAATAAGTGATGTAATCCTTTGCTTATTATGAAATATGGATAGCAGCCTTGGAATTTAAAAACAAAATAGCACTTTTTACAATTATTTTAATTTTTTTTTTTTTTAAAACAGGCTGAAACTAAATTTTATAATGGTCTCTTGTTTTATGGAGAAGGAGGTAAGTTTTAAAATTTCACATTGTAATGTTGTGATGCCTTTCTTGAGATTCAAATGAGCTTTAAAAATTTAACACAATTCTAGGACTATCATAATGTATTAGTGTGAGAAAATAAGCATTCAGATTTTTTGTTGGTTTATTTGTTCGGTAACCAGGTAAAAAAACCTGAGTGATGAAGCAGCAACAGATTCTCTAAGTCTATTTGTGATATTTTTGTTAATTATAAAACACTGCAGCTAGATGAGAATTTTACTTGAATTCATTAAATAGTGAAACAGATGGTTACTTTTCAATGTGTGATTAATGATTGTCTTATTTTTCTCTTCAGTGTAAAAATTGTTTTCAATGTTGTGCAGTTTAGAAGATGTACTAATGTATAAAAATCATATTTTATTTTTTGGTGTTGATTGAGTATATAAAACAATTGAAATACAATTTTTCATGTTGCCTTTTAAAGCCACAGATTCCAGCATGGTGGAAGGTGATTGCCAAATTCAAATGGGCAGGTTTATTTCGTTCTTACAGGTAACTAATTTTTACTTTTTTATTGAGGTTTTTCTTTTTAAAAGTTTGAATAAATTACACATAATTAAAAAAGATTTATGAAACCTTTAAATGCTTAGAATGTGTACTGTGGAGGTAAGACACTTAGTTGTCATCAGCTTATAATTGATATGGTAATTCCTGAGAGATTTTCATAATAATTTTAGGAAAATAAGGATCAAAATAAAGTTTCTTTGTATAATTTAATTTACAGGCAATTTGTTACTGTGCCTTTGAAATAATTTAAACTTTGTATCAGGTAGGAAAAGATAATTTGTATCAGGAAAAAGTTGTTAATGGAGATGGTTCAGTTGTTACATAAGCATTAATGAGGTTGTTAAAGGTAACTGCACTTGATGCTTCTAATCAAATGTTTCAATTTAGATTTGCTTTTCATCACTGCAAAGTTTTAGCTGTTCTAGTTCTTTTGGTTTAATTTTATCAGAAGAAGTAAATAACCCCTCTCCATTATAAAAGCAATGCTTGTACAATATGACAAAAGCAGAAATTGGAGATAAGGGAAAAATACCCATAATCCCACCTACTTTCTGATTGTTGGGTACAAGATATGATTATTTCATTGAATCAAGCATATTAATATATTGTTCAGATCTTTTATATCTCTACTACTTTTTTGGGTCATTTGACTTAACTGAGAGCGTTTCGTTGAAATTATCCTCTCTTACGGTATGTGCCAGTCAGGGTCCAGTCCAGAAAACAGGTCACACAAGGTATTTCAAAATAAGAGAGTTGGTTACACAAGATTTGGAGGCCTGAAAGAAAAAGAACAGTGAAATAATCCAGAGGAAGCAGATACCACCTCTTACTTACATCTAGAGGAAAAACAGTAAAAGATGGGGTTGCCAGAACCTGAGAGCTTGGAGGAGGAGCCCCCTGGACTTAGTACTTGTACTGCTGAGGACGCAGTGCTGCCTGGCTGCTGCTACCTTTGTGCGGGCGATATTAGGTTGGTTCTGTAGTGGTGGAAGAAGCTGGAGGCTGGAGCAATTGGCCATTGCTGGGGTCAACCACTTCTGCTTGGATTGTGTTGATAAAAGTAGGAAGAAATAGAAAGATGTCCTTTTCCTGCCTTCTAGTCTCCTTTTAGTGCCACCTGTTGTTAGACGTTGACAGGAATCCTGCTGTGCAGGAGTCTAAGAAATGTGTAAATTTCTTCCCCTAGTTTTATCAAATTTTGCATTTCTTACTTTGAGGATCTTTGGTGCATACAAGTTCATCATTCCTAATGAATTGAATCTTTTAATGTTATGTGGTGACCCTCTTAAGCTGTGATAATTATGTGGTTAATATATAAATGTATATAGTAATTAGCTATACTAATGCTAAAAAGCCTATTTTTGTCTTATATTAATGTCATTGCCCCAGCTTTGAGTTAACATTTTCTTGATTTATCTTTCTGCATTCTTTCAAGCTTTCATTGTCATAGTGTTTTAGTTGTGTTTCTTTAAAACTGCATATATCTGAATTTTGACTTTTTTTTTGTACAATCTGAAAATATTTGTCTTTTAATTTGTTAATTCTATTTCTAGTTTATATAAATAGTCTGTTATGTATCTGGACTTGTTTCTGCCTTTTTATTTTGTGCTATTCTGCATTTTCTGTTCTTTTCTCTGCTTTTATTAAACTTTTAGAAATTTAATAAGAAATGTAAAACTAGAGCTGTTTAAATAAAATTGAAATGCCTTGTTTTCATTTTCTTTATTTTTTCTTTATATTTTTAATTAAAGTTTATTGGGGTGACAATTGTTAGTAAAGTTACATAGATTTCAGGTGTACAATTCTGTATTACATCATCTATAAATCCCATTGTGTGTTCACCACCCAGAGTCAGTTCTCCTTCCATCACCATATATTTGATCCCCTTGACCCTCATCTACCTTCCCCCTTACCATCTGGTAACCACCAAACTATTGTCTGTGTCTATAAGTTTTTGTTTCTCATTTGTTTGTCTTGTTCTTTTTGGTTTATATACCACATGTCAGTGAAATCATAGGGTTCTCTGCTTTTTCTGTCTGACTTATTTCGCTTAGCATTATAATCTCAAGATCCATCCATGTTGTCACAAATGTTCCTATTTCATCTTTTCTTACCGCCCAATAGTATTCCATTGTGTATATATACCACAACTTCTTTATCTATTCATCTATCGAAGGACATTTTGGTTGTTTCCATGTCTTGGCCACCGTAAACAAAGCTGCAATGAACATTGGAGCACACGTGTCTTTAGGGATAAATGTTTTCAGATTTTTTGGGTAGATACCCAGGAGAGGGATTGCTGGGTCATATGGTAATTCAGTTCCTAATTTTTTGAGGAACCTCCACACTGCCTTCCATAGAGGCTGCACCAGTCTGCACTCCCACCAACAGTGTATGAGGGCTCCTTTCTCTCCACTGCCTCTCCAACACTTGTTACTATTTGTCTTGTTGATGACAGCCATTCTGACTGGGGTGAGGTGATACCTCATTGTGGTTTTTATTTGCATTTCTCTGATGATTAGTGATGTTGAACATTTTTTCATATGTCTATTTGCCATTTGTATGTCCCTTGTTTTCATTTTCAGAAACACTCAATTGTTTTTGGGTCTCACTGACAGCTGTATAAAATTCTATTTTTAAGCCTGGCATATATGTTACAAACCATTTTTAGTGGTGGGGATACAACAGTGCACAAAGCCAACAGAAATTCCTGCCCATGTAGAGCTTAAAATTTTCAAACAGCCATAAATTTAATCTGGTTTTAAATACTTTGGGATACAAACTATAGGTTTAAAGTTGCAAGCTTCTGAAAAGAAATTTTGAGGAGGTGTGGGATATGGTAGGTGCAAGCTCTTTTAATGATGAACATATGAAGTTATTTCAGTGATTTCTGGAGACCCCTTTCCATCGTTGTCATACTTTCTAAACTGGCAGCTTTTGAGCGTCGTTCACTCAAATTTTCATTCATTTATTCATTTGATAGGACAGAAATTTTTATTGAGAAGCAGTTGAGGGTTAGCCACTATGCTAGGCAGTGGATATTCAAAAAAGAAATGAGACTGTCCTCTGTCACTTAGGAATTATATGTGTAACTAAAACACGAGTTCAAGTAGTAGTATGAATGAAATGCTATGAAGGCAGAGAGATAAAAATGACATTGGGATGCAGGAGGTGAGTTAAGAATTGTTTGCTTGAGGGATGCTTGAAGTTGTCTGGCTGCAGGTTAACTCCAGTTTTTACTGGAAAACTTTTGTTTTCGTTTAGCGTTTTTACCATAAAATTCAGTCAGAAATGGAGACATTTAAAAAGCAACTTTGTAACATATACCTCACTTGTCATTTCAGGAACTGTCTTGTTTTGTTACCAGGTGCTATGAAGTGGTGATGAATGTAGTCCACCAGTTGGCTGCCCTCTATATCAATAACAAGTAACGGATTTTAGAAATATTTTTGCATTTATAATAGAGATGCAGGAAATGTTTTTCTAAAATTAGTTAATTACCTGAAATAGCTTTTTGTTTATTACTCACTCATTACTTCATTCACTTATTCAGCATTTTTTGAACACTTATGTTCTTTCAAACACTACTTGATGTGTTTAATAAAAAAAAAATGATAGGCTAATAAGACACAGTTTCTACAATGGTGAATGAACTCAGTATCTGTGTGAATGAGAATGTTGACTGAATAACCTTAACGAAATTTGATTGTATAGAAAAAGGCTAACATGCCATGTTCTCTCCTAATTCCTTTCCTCCCTCCTTTACATTGAAGGTTTCCTGACTCAATAGAATCACATGAGAGCTTTCTTAAACTACAGAATCTTCGGGAGTGGGGTTAGGGAACCTATGTTGAAAAAATTTTGTAATTCTAATGATCTAACAAGTTTGGGGACCACTGCCCTAAATCAAGAAAAATGATCACATTTTCAGTCTTTACCATTCTTACTACCACAAAAAAATATCTCACATGATTAGTAATTTACACTTAAACTTTTCCCCGCTTACTACAGTCATGTGCCACATAACGATGTTTTGGTCAACAATGGACCACACATATGACAGTGGTTCCATAGATTATGGGGCTGAAAAATTCCTGTCACCTAGTGACATCGCAGTCATGGTGGTGCTGTAGCACAACCCATTACACAGATACTTACCATTGAGGTACAGTTGCCTACAGTATTGAGTTCAGTAACATCCCAGCTTTGTAGCCTGGGAGCTGTAGGGGAACAGAATTTGTCACCCCAAAATATGTCCATTTGGCGTAAGGTTTATTTTGGGCTGTTAATTTTGAGAAACAGCAGACAAGGGAGAAGCTCTGAAAACCAAGTAGAAGTTACTCTGTGAAACACATTTACATTTGTAAGGGAAATCTCCATTTGTAAGGATGTCTCCTTCTCTGTACTAAAATATCTTAGCCAAGAACAGAGAGGGTAGAGGGAAAATTATTTTTCCTCTCCTACAGAGAAATAAGTTATATACCATATAGTCTAGGTGTGCAATACGCTATACCACTTTGGTTTGTGTAAGTGCTCTCTGTGATGCTTGCATAATGACAAAATCACCTAAAAACACATTTCTCAGAACATATCCCTGTCGATAAGCATGACTGTAATTATAAACTTACAATAACTTTGTTTAGATATATAACTAGGGAATTCTCAAGTTTGACAAGAGATAACTGAGGCCCTGAGGAATTGTTTGCCAAGATTTCATAGCAATTAGGAGATTGTTTTGTTCACCAGTCTGTTCATTATTATTCTTACAATAGCATGCTGCATCTTAACTTTTTTTTTTTATAAACAGTAAGAAAGTGTTAAATGTTTCCCATTCTCATTTTTACCCCTCAGGTATTCATTTTATGTTCTGTCCTTTCACTGAAACTCTCCTCCTGCCCGAAGGGAATGAGTATAACCCCCAATCCCTGTAGTACCTAGTGTGTAATTCAAGAGGACTCTCCTGCCCAAGAAAGATAAAATTTATTTGAATTTTGTGTTTAATTTTTAAAATATTCTATCTTGTGGAATATATGTGCTTTGATAAATACTATCTTAAATTATTTACTGTTGAATAAATTGCATCTCTAGGAAGTAAAATTGAATTATCCCAGGCCTTTTGACTTTAGTATAATCTTAGTTGTATGTGTTGTTTTTTAGTAGGAATGACAACTCAGAAATAAACCTGACTAAAGAGAGGATTAGTTCCCAAATGCCAGTTTGGGTTGGATAACAAAGATCCTAGTTGGGAATTGGGAAATTCTAATAGTTTAGAAAGAATTATTAGTTTTGTTATTTCTCTCCCTCCCTCCCAAGCTAGATCCCTTAGGTTTAAATGGCTGAGGTTATCCATAGGCCACGTATTGTGGCATCCCTACCCATTAAGTTGGGTAGAGGCAAGGATAACCCAGACTATGTATGTACAAGTTAGTTCCCTTCTTGGGAAAGTGGGATGTGGTAGTAATTGCATGGATCCCTTAAATTTGGGGGACTAAAGCCTAAATAAAGATAAATACACATTAAAATCCCAAGAGTTCTTGCTGCTATGTGTTTTCCTTAAAGTAAAGATGAATTGTGACCAAAAAAGATTTTGTGATTTTTTTTTTAACATGGGTATTATTTTATTACAGGGTTGCACCCAAAATTATAGAGACAACTGGAGTTCATTTTCAGGTAAAAGTAATTTAACCTGACCTGTAAAGCTAATTTTTACTATATTTTATTTCGGAGTTTGTGTGATTGGGGAGTTTGTACAATTATAGCAAGACTCTTAAAGGATTTCTTTTTTTTTTAATTTGTTCTTTTTTTGTTTGTGAAGTTGATGGGGCATTACTGACCACTATCAGTGTAACTCTTTGTTTTTCTCAATAGTGGCCGAATGCAGATTCTCCAAGTGGTCTTTTTGGAGAGTGAAACAAATCTGCGCTATCACAGTTAGGATGAAATACTGGGCAAAATGTTTCTTAGTTCAAAGCTAATTATTTTATCTGAGGATCAGTAGTTTCATCTAACTGGTTTATTCACTGCTTTAACTAATTCAGTGATTAGCTTGAATGTGTTTAACTTTAAAAATCCACGTAAAGTTTAACTTCTAACTAGTGATTAAATGGTAATCATTAAAGGTTTTTTAACAGACTATGTATGAGCACTTGGGAGAGCTGCTAACAGTTTTGCTTACCCTGGATGAAATTATTGATAATCATATCACGTTAAAAGACCACTGGACTATGTATAAAAGGTGAGCCAATTAAAATATTTAAAATATTATTATATAGTTATATAGTTATAGTTATATAGTTATGTTATTATTATATTATTATATTATTATAGTTAATGTTTTAGTAAAAAGCAAAAAAATATAAATAGTGCAAATCCTTTAAAAGACTTGGAGATTTATATTTAGAAGGATCTCATATCAGATGTTTTTATGAAGACACTAACGATTCTTTAATTTCAAGTGGGTTTGTTTGAGAGTGTGATATACTTGTATAAAGCATCCTAATTCTTGACTGCCTTAGGACTTGAGTTATTTTTGCCTTGGTTTTTATTCAAGAGTCAGTTGTTTTTCTTGAGTTTTTTTTCCCCATTGTATACTCCAAGGCATTTTATTTTATTCAGTCTATAAGTAATAAGTGTCTGGTATCTAGAGAGCACCAGATATCTGAATTTAAGATGATATAAAAAGGCATGATTAGGAAATTAAATACATTAGGATTTTTTTTGTTCAAATTTTCAGATATGTAGAACCAAACAAGAAAAACAGATACAAAGTTTTGATTTCTAGGGGAAATTTTAAGTATTAGGCAAATTTATGGTCTTTCTCCTGATCTTCCACAAGGTTACTGAAATCTGTCCATCACAATCCTTCAAAATTTGGAATTCAGGAAGAAAAACTAAAGCCATTTGAAAAGTTCTTGCTGAAGCTAGAAGGGCAGTTACTTGATGGAATGATATTTCAGGTATGAGAGCTATATCGGGGTATAGTAAAAGGGCTTATATTAGTTGACTCAATAACATACTGTTGAATGTGTTTTTCTTTAAAAAGTGCTTTGTCGTAAAACATTGTTAGTGTACTAAAATATTTCAGTATATACTAGCAAGCAAAATCAATAGTGTACTAAGAAACAATAGGATTGTTTCTTTAATTATGTAAAAGGATAAAGCTACTCAAGGATTAAGATCTAAGTATATTGTGTTGTTAACCTCTAGATTTAGGTTTGTAAGACTACCTTTTAAAAGTGTTTAATTTTTCCCAGTCTCAGAGAATATAATTTGGGTCTGCATAGTCTAGATGGCATCTAACCACATGTGATTATTTGAATTTAAATAAATAAATTAAAATAAAAAATTCACTTCTTCCGCTTCACTGGCAACATTTCAAATACTTAATAGCCGCATGTAATCTAGTCATCACACTGTACACCTTAAACTTACAAATGTTATGCGTCAGTAATATCTCAGTAAAGCTGGGGTTAAAAATAGCCACGTGTTTGTGGCCAGCGATCATATCAGACACCAGAGATGTAGAACATTTCCATCATCACTGAAAGTTCTATTGAACAGCAGTGCTTTGCGTAGTATTCACCAGAAATTGCATTATATTCCATGTAAAGTCTGCTTCAAGGTTACCTTTAATTTATATTTTACATGACCACAATTTTAACAGGTTGATTCCAACTCTTTTTTTTATATCAATTTAACGTTTAATCCATTAGATTCAAAAGGTAATTTTTTTGGTCATTGATTCTTTTTCCAGGAGACGTTTCTACATATACTGTATAAAGTGCTAGGAAAGTAATTGTAAACAGGAAAAATAAACTCTACTCTTAAAAGTGCAAAGTAAAGAATAAAACATGTTTTCCACTGCTTCATCAGATATATCTTCTGTACATCACTGTGTGTCTCTTCATGTTGGGTTAATTGATTTTTGGTTCAGTTCTATTACTTTCACACAACTGATACTCAAATATATAAGTACATACAAATTTTCCATTCAGAAGGATTTAGATAATTTGATTAGATAAAGGTGAAAACCTGAACTTCAGTGTTTGTAAAATTGAAATGATGAATGTTGATGTTTATCACACATACTATGTTTATATCTACTTAATAGCTTATTATTGAGAGTCTAAAGTTCTCTTTAAATGTTTCCTCTTTAGGCCTGTATAGAGCAGCAGTTTGATTCTCTCAATGGGGGAGTATCTGTGTCAAAAAATAGCACTTTTGCTGAAGAATTTGCACATAGTATTCGCTCAATTTTTGCAAATGTGGAAGCCAGACTTGGTAATATGAAGTGCTATTTTTGCTTTTTGTTTATAAAGTTTGTGTTTCCTTGAAAGCAGAATTTTACATATGTTCTGTTTTTCTCTCATGTTATCATTGCATAAGGAGAGCCTTCTGAAATTGACCAGAGAGACAAGTATGTTGGAATTTGTGGACTCTTTGTACTGCACTTTCAAATTTTTCGAACTGTTGATAAAAAGTTTTATAAGTCTTTATTGGATATTTGTAAGAAGGTAAGAACTTGGACTTTATTTTTTTAATTTGAGTAGGTGAAAAGTTTTGAATGAAACTAGATATTTTAAAAGGTATTTTATTCCTGTTTACAAAAATGCTTTTTGTAATAATAATTACAAAAATGTAATATTCATTAAAAAACCCAAGCATTCCAGAAATAAGTAGCATATTAAATGAAAACACCTTATAATTCAGTGTAATATAAATGCATATAAGTGGTGGTATTTCCACATTTTTTTCCTGTACATTAACTTTTTATTACTGTTACTATTTTTTTCTCTTCTTTCTCCTCTTCTTGCCACTCGTTCTCATTATTGAAGTAGAAAAAATGTTTTAATTTTTTCTATATCTTTGCTATTTCCATAATGTGACACACCTGATTTCAAAGTTGAAACTTTAGTTTGTGTGAATAGAATATTAAGTGATATGTGACTTTGAGATCCCAGCCATCTTGGTATTTTATTGTATTTTATTTTTTCACTAATACAGAGTGAAAGTAAAGGTCATGAGGATTTCTATTTGATTTTTTGCATATTTTCACTCATCTTAAAATTCATGCAAGTGTGTAAGTGTATGTGTGCACATGGGTGTGTGTGTTGTTTAATATGTATGCAGAATAAAATTACTGTTACGCTCCACACCAGATATAGGAATGCCTTACCTCTGTGCCATAAGATAATTTGTCTCATAATAATGAGTAGTTTTTTATGTTTAATGTTTCTTGAAATAAATTGTCTTCCATTGGGTATTGTAGAACTATTAAATAATTTGTTGTTTAGCCTGCATTTAATGATTTGTCCCCCCGTACGTTTACTCTTTCAGGCACCAGCCATCACTCTGACGGCTAACATTATTTGGTTTCCTGATAATTTTTTGATCCAGAAAATACCAGCAGCTGCCAAACTTCTAGACAGAAAAAGTCTTCAAGCCATTAAAATACACAGAGATGCTTTCCTGCAGCAGAAAGCTCAATCACTTAGCAAGTAGGTTTTATACCTGGGAAAATACACTTTTACATAATGAAAATATTTAGATATTTTATATTTTCAAATTTTACTGATTCTAAATATATGTAAAGCATTTGAGTTACAAAACCAAACATACTTACTCATTACTAGAGAAAAAAAGGTTGGGCAATCTCTAGCAGATTTATTTTCTAGGAGTTTCTTTTTGTTTCGTTTTAAATATTTTATGCTTAAAATTTAAGGTTTAGGCAAGTTATACTTTTTGGCAATATACATATATGTGTATATGTGTATACGTGTGTATATACGCACGTATACACATGTATGTACACCTACATAATATGCACACACATACATATACTTTTTATCAGATGCATTGAATATTTTTTGAAGTGAAATCTGTACCGTAGATGTCATTTGATGACATTGAAATCATTGTCCGTGATTTAATGACGATTTTTTGGAGGAGTTGACTTTAATCTGATGCATCCCCTTTCTTTATTTTTATTTTTATGAAAGTAACGTATGCACATATTTAAAAAGTCAAAAAGTACTTAAAGTTTAAAGGGGAAAATAATTATTCTTTGTACCTTAGTCTTTCTTAAAAGAATGCTTTAACTTTTAGGTTCTTCTGATATTTACATCTTATTTTTTTGTTTAACTCTTTATTTTGTAAATTTTCAAATATACGCAAAGAGAATATTACCAAGAGCCCCAATGTTCCCATCTGCTAGCATGAACAATTAAATTTACTGCACATTCTTCCTTGAGTATAGTTATAAATCACATGTTGACCTGGATGAAGATTTTAAGTGAAGTGACACAGGACTGTGCTGGACAGTTTCTGTCTGTGACACGGTTAAAGGATAATTGGGATACTTACCAACGTTACGCTGATCTTGACTATTGAGGGTAATTGGGTCACTGCTACCCAATGGGAGAAGGAGGAATACATTGAGTACAGGAGATTTCCTATGGAATCTCTCAGTACTCCCGTGTCCTGTGATTAAAGTCAGCAGAAAATGACAACTCCTCAAGCAGGACTACCCATGGCAGAGATTGCAATTGTCTCTAATGCATTCTAAAGCAGAATTGAGAAGGGATAAAGAGATAAGTTGGGATTTAAAGAGATCAGTTCAGTAAGATGGAGAGACAGGGATCAGGTTAATAGCAGTAATTAAAAAGATACATTTTGGTTATCAGAGGCTTAATATTCTTTAACAGTGTGATGCAGTTCCTAAAAATGTGAATACATACTTAGATTACATTAATAAGTATACCCAAGTTATGGAAACTGGTAGTTACAATATCTAGGTCATGGGAATTGGTAGTTCCATTGAATTCTTATTTGTCATATCATGGTTGGTGTTTGGTGGCGCCACATTTTAAGTGGCCACAAGCTGCAGCATCCCTAGATGAAGCTGAGTAGGATGTCAAAAGACCTGAGAACCATTCTGTTTGAAGAGTTATTGAGGGGTCTGCATAGTTTGGCCTTTAAAAGAGAAACCAGAGGATCAATATAGTGGGTTTCTTTAAGTATTTGAGGGGCATTCAGGTTGAAGAGGGAATTGATTTGATCTCTGTGGTTCCAGAAGATTGAACTAGAGCCAAAAGATGAAAATGAAAGATAGTAATAATAATAATTGCCAGCATTATTAGGCTCAACTATTTAGTAGGCATTGTGCCAAAGGGTTTAAACACATGGTTGTATGTAAACCCTGTTAACAGTCTTTTCACGTGGGAAATAATAAAGGTGATAACTAATATATCCAGTGCTTTCTGTAAGCCAACAACTCTTCCAGGAATGTCACATTTTTTATCTTGAATCATCAGAAAATGATAGAAGGTATATACTGTTGTTACTGCCATTTTATAGATGAGAAAACTGAAGTACAGAGAGATTAAACTTGCCCAAATTTAAATAGCTGGTAGGTGGCAGAGCTTGGCAGTCCAGTGCTAGAGGACAAACTGTTAGCTACTACTCTAAAGTATTACTTTTATCCCATTTTTAGATAAGGAAAATGAGGCTTAGAGAAATGAACTTTGCCAGGTCATTCAGCTAAGTCTGTGTCCGGGCATGCAGACCCATGCCAGTCTCCTCTGCAGCCTCTGTGCCACGTAGCGTTTGGTAGGCTACTCTGAGGTAATGTGCGCTTTCACTAGACCTATGTGGCAGAATATAGATGGTCATCTGTCCAAGTTATGTAGGAAGGCTTACTAGTTGGAAGGTTGAATACGTTGACTTTCAAATACCCCCACATGTTAAAATTTTGTTTCCAAATTCTTTGATTCCAAAGATACACAGGCACTGTAGAGCTCTGTGGAGCTGAAGGGGGCAATGTCTTTCTCATTCTGGCAATTCTGCCATAAAAAAACCTAAAATTCACTCCACTAAAATGAAACTCAGAAAAGGCGAGATGGTGTGATCAGCATGAGCGCTAACATTTTAGAAAAAGTTGAAGGGGTGACTGAAAGCTGTCCCAGTCAGGCTCCATGAGTTCATTATGTAAGCGAGGAGGAAGCAGTGGGGCACAGTTTCCCTGCCACACTGTACACTGCACCCTAACTGGCCATGTGCCCCAGCCACCTCTTCAACGGGGGTCCAAGATTTGTAGGTTGCTGCATTTTGTTTTTGATTCACAACCACTTTGACACTGGGATTACTGACTTCAGAGGTTAGGGGTATGAACCTTCATTTCAAATCTCCGGTTGACTTACAAGTGTTGACAATATTTAGTGCGTTATATTGGGGCAGGAGATTTGTTTTTTTCTCCTTCCCTTCTGTTTGTGCTTTGAATTGAAGCACAAACTGACTGTCTTGATGGGATCCTTGGTCATTTTTGGACTCCCTTTGTCAGTTAACTTGCTTTTTAAAACTTAAAGCATTTTCATTTGTATACTTTTACAAGAGACAAAGATATGGAGTCTGGAGGTAGGAGTGATGGGCAGAGTGACAGACAAACCTCATCCTGCATACTCTGATCTAAAGCTGAGCCAATGCTCTTGACTGGGTCATAATGTTATTGACATGATTGCTGTCAGAGAGGTCTCCATCGTCTAGGACTCTTCCTTCTGTCTTTGCTCATGACTTTTCTGTCCCCTTTTGTACATTGTATCCCTGCTGAGTCCTGATCATAGCCTCCTCCTCAGCAGAGGACACATTGCCCAAGGGCCCTGCTTTTTCTCTGTGTTCCAGACTTTTAAATGGAATCATCCACAAGTCCAATAGTACGTCTTAGCACCATTCAAGGTGAAGCAAAAAGTACAACTATTGGTGTCTTTGTCTAGTTTCCTGGCTCTGCAAGAATCCTTTTTCTCAGATTGGATGGTAGGGTTTTACTTCCTTAAAACAACAATGATGGACCTAGAGGGTATTGTGCTGAGTATAGTAAGTCAGACAGCAAAAGGTGAATGTCATATGATTTATTAAACACTTTGGCATAATTCCTCCTCAGACTGAGTTCTTGATTGTCAGATGGCTTGGCAGTACGGCTAGCCAACAGTCACAGTATGGGATTCTAGTCTTAAGTGGTTCTCTGGTCCTTCGCCCTGAAGAGCTATCATTCAGTTGATTCTGACCGGCCATGATGGGACATTTCTCTACCCTATCTAACTGAAGATGGTTTTTAAAGAGTTGGTAATGTCAGATCTTGCAAAGGGAATTGTCTATTTTTTCCACACTAAGTTTTTAAAATATAGTTTAAACAGCACGTGGGCTAAAAGTTCCTGTCTTGAGTGATTTGAGGTGCACTTGTAGAGTGATTTAGTGTTACCAGCCTGCATAGTGGAATCATATTACTGATTTAGTCTTTTCAGCATGGGAAAGCTCCCTGGATTTGGGCTTGAATCTTGACTCACGTACTAGTTGTATGATCTTGGGCACATTACTTAACTTCTGCGTGTCAGTTTTCTCTACTGTAAAATGGAGATCGTAATGCCTACCTCATAAGGTTAATGTGAGGATTGAATGAGTTAATTTGTGTAAAGTGCTTAGAACTGTGGCTGGCATATAGTAAGCATTCAGTAAATACTAGCTTTTATATTCAGATTCTGACCATTTCCATTCTCCCATTCTGGTTCAAGCTGTCATCCCCTTTTTTTCTGCATTATGACAGTATCCTAACTGGTTTTCCTGCTTTTACCATTGTTCCCTTTATAGTTTACTTTCAGCATTCCTGCCAAAGTGATACTGATACTCTTCAAAGTTCGATCAAAGCACTCAGCTCAAATCCTCTAGTGGGTTTCCATTGAAGTCTTTACTGCCTGCAGGGTCTTATGTAAATCTCTCCCCACGCTCCACTTTTCCTGCTCCCCCACCCCCCCACCCCTGTACCTCTGTGATCTTTTTTCATCCCTGCTCTCTCCAATCATACTGATTTATTTGTTATTATAATACTTGAACATGCCAGACACACTTCCTGTTTTAAAACGTTTTGCATTTGTTATTTATTTTCCTAGAGTTTTCTTCTCTTTTATATATGCATGGGTTACTCATTCGTCGTCAAATATTTCTGTGAGCCTGCTTCGATCACTATTTACAGTTGTACCCACCGCCTTAGTCCCTGTCCCTTGTCCCTGCTGCATTTTTTCCATAGTAAATATCATTTGACATCTTAGAGGTTTTAGTTACTGGTTTCTTTAATATACAGCTCACCTTTGTAGAATGTAAGCTTCATGGGGGCAGGGATTTTTGTCTATTTTCTTTACTGCTGATTTTTGTTTTCAGTACTGAGAAACAGTGCCTGGCATGTATAGTCATTCAGCACTTATTTGTTGAATGAATAAATTGCATATGTATGTATGGATTTTGAAACCCAGTAAGATGAAATGGCTGCTGCAAGGAAATATGTTATCCCAACCAATATGAAGAAATGGAATTAAATTTTCTTTCCTGTGCTGAGTAACCCCAATATTTTCCTTTGTTAGAGATGTACAGTCTTACTACGTCTTTGTGAGCTCATGGATGATGAAAATGGAATCTATTTTATCTAAAGAGCAGAGAATGGATAAATTTGCTGAAGACCTCACCAATAGATGTAATGTTTTTATACAGGTAGTTGCATCCTCTTACTTAGACTACTGTGGGGGTAATTTCTGTGTTAATTTAATGTGCAAAGGACGTTACACTTCAAAAAGAACTGGAAAGGATAGGCAATGTTTTTGTTTTTAAAAATTGAAATTGATTAGGTTATGTTTGGATCTGTGTAACTTATTAATTTAGATTTTCCAATATATGTGTGTAAATCTCTAAATTCTGTTTTAAAGCATGACTTCTTGGCTGTATCTCATGAATTTTGATGGGTGTATTTCCATTATCCTTGAGTTCAAAATATTTTAAAATTTTTATTGTGATTTCTTCTTTGTGGGTTATTTTGAAAGAGATTTCTTAATTTCTAAATATATGAGTATTTCCAAGTTATCTTTTTATTATTGATTTCTGGCAATACTAAAATAATTTCCAATAGTTTGAAATTTGTTGAGAGTTGCATTATGGCCCAGCCTGTGATCAACTTTGGTAAACACTTCATGCACACTTGAAAATAATGTAATTTGTATTGTTGTAGTGTTCTATGTCGATTAGGTCATGCTTGTTAATGATTTTGTCTGCGTATTCTATCAGTTACCGAGAGAATTGGGTTAGAATCTCACACTGTTATTGTGGATTTGTCTGTCCTCATAGCTTTGTCAGTTTTTGTTCTTTATATTTTGAGACTCAATAAGTACATAATATTTAGCATTGTTTTATCTTTCTGATATATTGAATTATGAAATGTCCCTTTTTATCTCTACTAGTGCTTTTTGTCATAGGTCTCTTTTGTGTGATAGTAACATAGCTATACTAGTTTTCATTTAGTTAAGGTCTGCACAGTATGTCTTTTTTGATCCATTTGCTTGAAACCTGTTTGGCTCCTTATGTTTAATGTGTGTTTTCTATAAGCAGCATACATTTTCCCCCAATCTGATAATCTTTGTTTTCTTTTCCATTCAACTGCTTCTTGTATGTCGTTACTGATGTGTTTGGATTTAAAACCATCACCTGACTAGTTGCTTTCTATTTGTATCACTTGTTCTAGATCTGTTTTCTTTTTTTGCTCTCTTTGGAATTTACTGGTGTGTGTTTTTTTTTTTTTTTTTTTTTTTTTAGTGATTAGAGATTTTAAGATGTATGATTTACTCATTCAACTTCAACATAAATTAGTAGTTTTACCATTTTCCAAACAGTGCAAGGTTCTTAAATCACTTTAATTCTGTTTATCCCCCCTCACTGCGCTGCTGTTGTATATTTTGTTTCTTTATATTTTAAACCTCACTAGGTATTATTATTGCTACTTTTGTCATTTTTATAGTCAGTGTTCATTTAGATTTATCCATATTTTTACCCATTCTGTTTTGCTTTTTCCTGTATCTCTTCATCCTTCTATTTGTGGAACACCTGTTAGTATTTCATGTTGATGAATTATCACAGTTTTTGTCTGAATATGTCTTCATTTTTGGCTTCATTTTTGAAGGTACTCTTGCTACATACAGAATTCTGGGTTGACAGGATTTCCCCCCTAGCTTTTAAAAATACCATATTATTGTCTTCTGGCTTCCTTTGTTTTTGTTGCGAAGTCAGCCATCAGTTTTGTTGCTTTTTTAATATGTGTCTTTTTTAAATTGCTTATAAGATTTACTTTTTGGTTTTTACCAATATTACTTTAATGACCTAGGTGTGGTGTTCTTTGTGCTTGTGCTGCTTAGGATTTGTAGAGCTTCTGGAATTTGTGGAAAATTCTCAGCCATTTACTTCAACTACTGCTTCTGTTCTCTCTCTCTTCTAATTCTTTTTTTCAGCTATATCTAATTTGCTGTTAAACCCATATACCGAGTTCTTAATTATTTTACTTTTTAGTTTCTTTTTTTATAATTTCAAGTTCTCTTCTGAAGTAATTTCGTTTTATTTTCTTCAAAATATTCAGCATAATTATTCTGAAGCCCATGTCTAATTTCATTATCTGGATATTTTTGTTTTCTGTTGTTTCTCTTGTTTTTTGATATGTCATCTCTTTGTATGCCTGGTTATTTTTTATATAGTTCTACATACTATATATGAAACACTGTAGGTGATTTTGGGGATCTGGATATTGTTTTTATTCCTCCCAAGAGGCTTTGTCTTTGCTTCTGGTATATATCTAGTCTAGGACAACTAGTAAAACACAGGTATCTCAAACCAGTCATAGATTGAGATGATTTGAAGTGGGACGTATGTCTTATGACGACTGTTTTTCTTCCTTAGTTCACTCCTGCTTTTTAGGGGTAGTTTTTCAGGATCCCAACCCAGAGCCTAGATGGTTTACCAGGATCCCCTGCCCTCCTTGGTGGGCCATGAACTCTGACTTTTATGCTCTTTCCCTTCCCGTGAAATGTTTGAAAGATATGTTTGGCTTTTTATTTTCCTTTTTTGGAATGGGCAGATGCTTCTAAGGGAAAGCAGCCTCAAATGCCAGGCTCACTTCTCCCAGTTGCTGCCTTCTCCCAGATCTTGGCCTTATTTTCTTGGCAGCTTTCATGCCTTCCAAGAGATTTATAAAATGTTTTGCCCAGATTGTCTGGTTGTTGCCAAAGGGAAGGTTGGTTCAAATTATTTATTCTGCCATTAACAGAAACAGGCCCCAGGCCACCCCTCTCCTCATTAAGATTTTTAAAACACTGTACATACTTCATGTATATCCTTCACAAATTATTGACCACCAGGGAATTGTGTGGTATCATCCCATGAGTTCTGTATCCCTTCTACCTCCAAGGGAACCCCACCTTTTCTGCCTGCCTTAGAATTATACTTTCGCTGTTCCTTGTTTCTGCTTTTTAACTTTTCCCAGGGCTGCACTGGGGCAGAATCTGGTGTTATAGACAAGGTAAGAGTGTGGCTCTTCCCTTCCTGTATACCCCAGGCTTTGGTCTTACTGCCACCTTTCTCAGGATGCTACTCTCTCTCTCGCATTTTAAAATTCTCTTAATTTAGCACATCTCTTTACCATAGAGCTATTATTAGGTCAAATTCACACCCCATATTGAGTGTCATTCCTTTAGTGAGCCACTGTTACAGATGGGAGAGTACTGTATCATTCACCTGTGGTAGGGCAGGAGACAAAGGTTGAAAATCACTCTCATGAAGCTTCTGTCCCAGCTCCTTGGATATCCACAATAGTATAGTTTAGGCTCATTTCTAAACTGTATCTTTTTTTGGTTCATTATGAACTCAAAGCATCTCCATCATTTCTGTGTTTCTGTGCCTTTTTTGGGTCTAAATGCAAAAATTTTGAGAGGTACTATCCTTTGTCCTGTTTTCTTATTCTATACTGTTTCCATGGGTTTATTAGCACTATTTTTTTTTTTAACACCTCACAAGTACTTTGTGCTCCCTTCATGAATAGAAGGGTAGGAGAGAATCTGTTCTTACTAGGTTTGAAGGAAAGAAAGTCTGATTAGTACCCACGAAGGCAGGGGATATGGTGCCAGATGGACAGTGGGGATTGGCTTAGATGAAAAGAAAATGGGGGATTGGCTTGGAACTGAGAAATACCTTTGGATATACGTATTGGCCAGAGAGCAGCTCTCTTTCTCATTTTTCAATTCCTGGTTTCTTAAGAGTCCTCAGCTCTTGTCTTAAGCTGCAGCAGATAGGAGTCTCTATCTTCTTCCTTGGCAAGTAAAATAAGGATGAATAGATATCTTTCTGACATCCAAATAATTTCTCTGGAGGTTTTTTTTTTTTTTTTTTATGGACGGATTCTTTAACTGTGATTACACACTAAAATTTCAACAGAAACTAAAGTGGTATGTAATAGATTAAACAAACTTTTAAGGGCTGCTTTGAAACTTGACTGCCATATATAATATTGTATGAGGAAGAGTATTTCAAAATCATTAAGACCTGACTTTAAAATGAACTTTGGAAACAGTAGTTAAAATGAACTTGGAAACAGATTGTTACTACGTAGAGATTGAAATCATCAAGAAATGAAATCTTTTCTTGTGATTATAACCAATATTTTATTTTTTATAGGGCTTCTTATATGCATATAGTATTAGTACCATTATTAAAACCACGATGAATCTCTACATGTCCATGCAAAAGCCAATGACCAAAACTTCAGTTAAGGCGTTATGCAGGCTCGTTGAACTTCTCAAGGTAGGTTTTAGATTATTTTACATTGCCATTATAATTTCAATTAGGATGATCTTGTAAGATTTGACTTTCTGATTATATGAGAATAAAAAAATAGGGGGAAGTGTACTTATCTGTCAGTGGGATAAGGGAACTGGCCATTGAAAGAAATTTCTGAGTAATGTTCTATAAATGGCCAATACATTTAAACTATGTTAAAAGTTAACATGTAGTGAGACAGAAAAGAAGGAAAATGAAAAAGTTAGCCCAAATATTAGTAAAGTTTTACTCATGTAAGTTTAAGCATGTTGGATGAGTTAAAAAAATAAGACCCGTGACACATTATTCATTATTTTATAGTGTATAATGCGTCTGAGGGTAGTCAGTCTGAGGCTATTTATTTTGTAATTTAGAGAAAGTGCTGTAATCTTGTGATTTGAATAGTAGGCTACTTGTATGAGTGGTCAAATTAAGAAACGGAGTATACTTCTGGAAATATGGTAAAATATTTTTTAGCATACTCTATAAATTAAAAAAAATCCTTCAGGCAGGAGAGCCCACGTAACCTTTTTTAAAAACTGAAATTAAAATTTGCTAGTAAATTTGTGCTAACAATAGCCGTTAGATTTGCTTAGGGAATAGAGATTTTTTTTGTAGATTATACCTTTGGATTTTTAGCCTTTTTTTCTTTAAGATATGTTATCAGTTATTTATTTTTTTATGAAATATAAATAAATGTATATATGTATCTGCATGTATAGATACATATATATCTAATATAACAGCATAATTAAAAAACAATAAACATTTAAAAGCCCACCATCTCAATTAAGAGATAGAAAGTTACCTGTATTTTCAGAGCCCCCAGTGTTGTCCCTTCCTGATTGCATCTTTTCCTGCCTCCTGAGAGGAAACTATTATCCTGAATTTTATGCTTAGCATTCCCTTTTTTTTTTCTTTTTTACCTCATTAAGATGAATCTATAAACTATCCATTGTTTACTTATATATGTTTTTGAAGTTTATATTGATGGAGTAATGCTTCCTGTACTCTTTGACTTGCCTGTTTTTTACTCAAAATTTTGTATTTGAACTTGTCCCTGTTGGGATGAATAGCTGTAGTTTCTTCATTTTTATTGCAGTGTAGCTTTCCTGTGGAAGGACATTTGAGTTGTTTCCAGTTTTTGCTGTTACAAACAATGTTGCCATTCTTGTATATGTTTCTTGGTGTACTTGTGCGAGAGTTTTTCTAAGGTATTATATACCTACCAGTAGATTGCTGTTGTATGTAAGTTCAACTTTTCAAGATGATTCCAAACTGTTTTCCAAATAAATTATATCAGTTTACATGCCTCCCATAATATATTAGACTTCCCCTTATTCTTTAACCAGACAACATTGGTATTATCAGACTTTTTTATTTTTTTTGAATTAGTCAGTATAAATTGTTTTAATTGATCTTTAATGTTGTTCATTTTCCTGATTGTTAATGATAGTATATTTCTGCAGTTTATTAACTGTGTTTCTTCTTTTGTGAAAAATCTATTCATGTCTTTTGTTCAGTTTTCTATTAGATTATTCGCCTTTTTAAAATAATCTTTCATTCATTTGGGGTCTTTATGTATTCTAAATACTAATTTATTTAGTGGCAGATATTTTCTCATACATTGGCTAACCTTTTTTATTTTCTTTATAGTGCCTTTGATGAACAGAAATGCTTAATTTTATTATAGTTGAATCTACCTTACTACCTTTATGGTAGTGCTTTTTGCATTTCATTTGCAAATTTTTTACCTAGTCCAAGATCATAAAGATATTCTATAATTTTATCTAAAAGTTTTGAGTTGATTTTTACAAATTTACTTCTGATTCTTTTTAGGCAATAGAGCATATGTTCTACAGGAGAAGCATGGTTGTGGCTGATTCAGTTTCACATATAACACAGTACCTACAGCATCAAGCTCTTAATTCTATTTCTGTGGCCAAGGTAGGAACATGATTATGTATTCAGCATAATGTTCTTTGTAGTTTGCTATTCTGTTGCTTTATATGTGTTTTCTCGTTCAGCCTGTTTACTTCATTCCTTTAAATATTTTTGGTCATTTATCTTCATGGTATTTTATGATTTTTACTTAGGATAGTTAGGGTTATCTTTCTCTGAACTTGTAGCATGTAATACATTAATATATCTCTATTAAAAATGACATTGTATGCAGTTTTAAAATATGTTGCATCTTTTTTCAAGAAACGGTTTCCTTCTTAAATTAATATGGAACTTTTAAAGTATGCTCCATACATTTGCTGTTCTTAAGAGTGCTAAATGATAGTGATAGTAGGAAAGTATGTAACATCATCAGAGGAAGCCGACAGGGAATGCATTGTCGAAGCTCTTTTAAAGTGAATCATGGAAAAGATTATCGAGAAGGTTTTCTTCTGAGTCTTTTGTTATTGCCTCAGAAATAAAACTAATATCTCCTGTTTTCTTTTCAAGAAAAGAGTAATTTCTGACAAAAAATATAGTGAACAGCGTCTTGATGTGCTCTCTGCTCTAGTTTTGGCTGAAAACACTCTAAATGGACCAAGCACAAAGCAGCGACGACTTATTGTTTCTTTGGCACTAAGTGTTGGCACACAGTTGGTAAGCATATTGCTATTAGTTATGTAATAAAAAGGGGATCTGAGATTTCACCGTTCCCTTCTTATTGACCCAAGAAACATGTCCTTACTTTGACTGCAACTTCTCTGCCTTTTTTCCCCTTCCCTGATAGAAGACATTTAAAGATGAAGAACTCTTTCCACTTCAAGTAGTCATGAAAAAGCTGGATCTTATCAGTGAACTTAGAGAAAGGTAAGTAGGGATATGTAATGATACTAAAAAGGTAGGGCTAGTAGAAACATTGATTTTCTTTTTATGACAGCAACACAAGAAATACAATCCAGATAGGCCATTAGTTCCTGTCTGTAATTCCTTTAGCATGACCCAAATGAGACTATGACTAGGGAGCATAGTTCTTTAGCTGTGCCTCTGTAGTAAGGATTTAGCTTTTGGAAGAACTCACATCAGACAACATGATGTAGCCCTTCGAGCATCTGGCAGACTCTGGTGCACACTGCGATTGTTGTGACGGGTGTTCTCAGTGGGCCTGTAACATGGCTGCTTTTTATGCTTCATCTGTTTGTGAGGGATTTAGAGACCCATGTCAAATAGTCTACTGTAATTTTATTGTGAGATATGAATTTGAATAACAGTATTCACAGCCAGTCACTAAGATGAATTAGTTTTTGGAAGGCTTATTTTGTAGCTCCTTGTGGCTTTATTGTTGTTTTTTTAAAATTTATTTTTATTTTAAAGAGTAAGCAGTACGTTTTTGATGGGAAAATGGGTCTGCTGAATTTTAATTGCCATTCATATTGAGGTTACAGCACAATTTCCACTTAATGCTCATATTTATAACTTAATGTTTTTGTTCTGAGAAGCTGAGCTTTTTGTAGTAGTAGTGGCATGGAATTAATATACCATACTTGGAAGAAATACTGAATCATCTTCATTATAAGATATTTAATGATCCTTTTATTGCGCCAAAGGTTTGAAATAGTCATGTGGCTAAGTCTGTAGGCAGATTAAGTGTAACTTGGTTGTTTTTATTTTGGGTTCATAATTTTTTAAAAGGTTTCTGCTTTTCAATTTTGAGATAGGTAAAATGGTGCAAATAATGCAAGTATTGTAATTCTACACATATCAAATGATATTGAAAATAGTTATGTTGTTTTTTAAGTATGCTTTAAAACAAAAGCGTATGTGCAGAATTCTGACAGTGTCAGGTATTAGAGTGTTTTGCTACATTTGTTCAATTTGAAATATTGATTTTGTGGCTTTCTGTACTAATTTTGGTGTAAGTGATGTAGGAAAGGTAAAAATGAGTAAGACATTTTTGGGGGGTACTTCAGTTTTGGTACCACTAATTACTACTTTACATTGTAGAGTCCAAACACAGTGTGACTGTTGTTTTCTATACTGGCATCGAGCTGTGTTCCCAATTTATTTAGATGACGTATATGAAAATGCGGTTGATGCAGCCAGATTACATGTAAGTAAAGAATAATAGGAAGAATAAACCCATCATTTTTAAGTCACTATACAAGCCATTCTAATTAGTTTTACAATAATTTGATTTAATAAATTATTTTAAAATTTACTGCCAATGCTGTTTTGTACAATGCTATGCATATTTAATAAACATTTATATACAGTCTGTAGTTAAATTTTATATTAATACTAATAAATTAATTTTAATATATTTTACTCTTCCCCTCATAGTCCTAATCATTCTCATTTCACTTGAATTTAGTTTATGTCACAATTGTCTGACATTTATTTGTCAGCAAGGTATGTTATTCAGATCTTTGTTTCTTTAGAAAATAAGTATTTGAATGCTCAAGATAGGCAAGAACAAGTGTGTGAATTTTTTTGTATATTTAAAGTATATGCTTTAAAGAATAAAATCTCACTTCTCGTATTTATGATAGTAAGACAGTCATGTATAAAAAAACAGCCTTCAGATTGAGGTGTTGTGTTTCAAGATAATTAATCTTTTAATATTATTTAGATTAGCGATCTGGTTTTTATTAACTCTTGTACATTCTAATTTTCTTCTTAGTACATGTTCAGTGCCTTACGTGACTGTGTACCCGCTATGATGCATGCAAGGCATTTAGAGTCCTATGAAATACTTCTGGATTGCTATGACAAGGAAATTATGGAAATTTTAAATGAGGTAACATTATATTTAAGATTGAAAAGCTTAAAACATGTATTTGGAATGCAGGCAGTGTTTGGAAAAACTTTTTGGATTAAAGCAGGCTTTCACATATTTAAAATTATTAAGTATAAGTCACTAGAACAGATGAATGATTTTTAGTTACAGTATCACTGTTGTGCTTAAATTGGTCTTTTAATTCCTAATTTTTACATAGAAATCCAGACTGAGAATTGGGAACAATTTTTTTTTTATTTTAGTAAATAGTATATTTGAATTTAAAGTTCTGTTTATTAGAAGAATGCAAATCAAAATTAGTTTGAATATTGAATGCTGATAATGTAATACAGTTAAGGCAACTTAACTATCTCTACCTATCTATCTCTCTCTATACATGTATATATATATTTTAATATTATTGGGGAACAGTGTGTTTCTCCAGGGCCCATCACCTCCAAGTCGTTGGATCTCAATCTAGCTATGGAGGGCGCAGCTCAGCTCCAAGTCCAGTTGCCGTTTTCAGTCTTTAGTCGCAGGGGGCGCAGCCCACTATCCCATGCGGGAATCGAACTGGCAACCTTGTTGTTGAGAGTTCACACTCTAACCATCTGAGCCATCTGGCTGCCCCTCCAGCGGCTCAGCAGTAGCTCATTGTCTTCAATCTAGTTGTGGAGGGCACAGCTCACTGGCCCATGTCGGAATTGAATCAGCAACCCTGTTGTTCAGAGCTCACGGTATAACCAACTGAGCCATCCGGCCGCTCCCAACTATCAATATTTTATTGAATTTTATTTGGAGAGCTACTGACTAAAAGGAGGAAATTATGTATTAAAAAATTACTTGTGTAACAGAAATAATGCAAATTCAATATAGTACATCCCTCCCTGTTTTAATGAAGTGTGTATTATAAACACTGATATCTTTAAAATTAAATTTGCATCTAAAGATATTTTTATTTGGAGGGAAGAAGTAAAAATGAGTAAACTTCACAATATAAAACTTGTTTATATATTTCCCTAAAACTTATTAGGGAAATTTTTATACAACTTATTGTACTAAATGTTCTTATTTAGAAAATAAAATACATGTCATGCCAGTATTTAGAACTCCATGGTAGACCAGAAAATGTGATGAATTTCATTACTTTTATCTCAATGAATTTTGTGATTTTTAATGATTATTCCAAAACTTTTTGAAAATTTCCTCTCTTGCATGTTCTTAGGACCTTTATTCCTTGGTTGATTGTTCCCATAAATTTTGTGGTTTACAGTATATTTTCACATTCCTTATAATGAAGCCATTAGACATTAGCTTCTGATTTTCTTTCAAGGTGTTAAACTTAAAGGATTAATGTAATTAAAAGCTTAGAGTTTATCTCACTGCTTTCTAGTCAGAAAAATCATTGTTTTAAAATAAAGAGCAAAGTAATTTTCACTTTCCCAATAAAAATGATATTTTACCATAGAATATTTAGACTCTTAAAGCAGTTTGACAAATTTTTCATCACTGCACTGATTATAAAACTGATGGTTAAAGCATAGACACCTAGAAGAACAGTACAATTGGAATATTTTGAAAACTTAAGGTATTAATTCTTTTGTGAATAGCATTTGCTGGACAAGTTGTGCAAAGAGATTGAGAAAGACCTGCGGCTTTCTGTGCACACTCACTTAAAGCTGGACGATCGGAACCCTTTCAAAGTTGGCATGAAAGACCTGGCCCTGTTTTTCTCTTTGAATCCAATCCGGTTTTTCAATCGTTTCATTGACATTCGAGGTGAGTATTCTGCTTTCCTTCTTAGAGTCATATTCTGTATCTTTTTGACCTAACTATAAGAACAAATAACAAAAACAGAACTTTGAGGGTATGTTTTTTGTGTTAGTACATTTATTCTGGAATTCTTTTTTGTTTTCTTCATTTTTATTTTCCTATCACCTTGTTTTAAAGGAAGAAATTTAGTGTTCAAAGACAAGTTGGTTCCTTTTTTAGTTTCATTTCTCTTTACTACTGTCTGATAAATCAAAAATTTTTTGAATTTTTTTTTGTTTGTTTTTTGTTTTGGTAGCTTATGTAACTCACTACCTAGACAAGACTTTCTACAATCTAACAACAGTGGCTCTTCACGACTGGGCCACGTATAGTGAAATGAGAAATCTAGCTACTCAGCGTTATGGATTGGTTATGACAGAGGCACATCTTCCTAGTCAGACTTTGGAACAGGTATGGTATAAAATGTTTCTAGCATAGTCTGATTGTAGCATGATGACAGTATTTCTTCAAGAAATCTGTGTTTTCTTTTTACATTATTATTACATGTTTATTTTAAAGAAAATATTTGCTATCTAAAACCTCGTACTTGACAAGAATAAGAATTATATAGTGCTAATTTGCATTATGAAAGAATTTACTGCAGGCTTCCTGTTTATATGTCCCCTTTTGTTGAACATTTGAAATACAGGCATACCTCAGAGATATGACAGGTTTGGCTCCAGACTATTGCAATACAGTGAATATCACAATAAAGGAAGTCACACAAAGTTTTTGGTTTCTCAGTGCATATAAAAGTTAGGTGTACACTGTATTGTAGTCTATTATCTGTGCAATAGCATTACGCCTAAAAACCAGTGTGTATACCTTAGTTAAAAAATACTTGATTGCTAAAAATGCTAACCATCATCTGAGCCTATTGGAAAAATGGTGCTGATAGATTTGCTCAACACAGGTTTGTTACGAACTTTTAATCTGCAAAGTGCAATAAAGCAAAGCACAAAAAAGTTAGGCACGTCTGTATACATATATTTAGATTCAGCTTTTCAGAAACATTGGGATAGTGAGGTGACTTCTGCAGAATTTAAAGTTTAAAGTTTAAAGTAAAAAGCTTAGTTATAGGTCATACAGTTAAGAATTTTATACCTACATATAACATATAAACTTTAATATCTTAGGAAAAATGGTTAAATTTATTTGATTATAAATATACTTGTTCGTAAAATGAGGAGTGCAAAGAAGCATTTAGTTAGCTTCACTAATTCAATGAGCTAATTACTAATATGGCAGTATCTCATAGTGCAAAAGTTTGTTTTCAGTTAATTTCCATGCAATTCTTTCTAAGATAATCTATATAATATTTACCAGAAAACATTTCTTTAGTTCCAAAATTTGAGGATCATAATTTTTTTTCCTTTATTCTACTGCACATAGGGACCATTTCTGGGATTAGTATGTACCGTATTTTGCCGTGTATAATGTGCACTTTTTTGCCCAAATTTGTGAGGGAAAAATAAGGATGTGCATTATACCTGGGTAGTACTAAGTCGATATATATGTAAATGTTTTTAATTCTTTTATTTAAGCTTATGATTTAAAAGTGTAACTCTAGAAATCAATGAAATCTGGATACAAAATAATACCCTGGAATAAGATAATCTGTTTTGTGGAACTTACTACAAATTTGCAGTGAGGAAGCGTTCTTGGCCTTCTGTGATGTGTAAACATTGTAAATTTGTTACTGGTACATGAAATTTCTTACGCCATGTATATGTTCTTATGTTTTGTAATTATTTGCTACATAAAATTTCTTGTACCATAATATGTTAAAAAATAAATGCTGAAATTCCTTTATAATACAAAAAACAAGTACCTAAATGTAAACATAAAAATTTCAAATAAAACAATTAAAATGAAAGATGTTTTTCTCTGAAAGTTTGGGCCAAAACCTGGGTGTGCGTTATACATGGGAGTGCATTATACATGACAAAATGTGGCATATTCTTCCATTCATTTATACGTTTAATAGTTACTGAAAACATGGCTAGGCACTGAATTATGTTTAGGAATACAAAAATAAATAGAAATAGTCTCAGCTCATATACTTATAGCCTATGGGAGAAAGAATGAGTAAACAAAATTTCAAATTAAAACATGAGGAAAGCTATAATAAAATTTAATCTAAGGGGTATTTTGCTTTAGAACAATTTATATGATACCATTAGGTATTACAGTAATAACTCAAGATTGAAGGATTCTTAATAGGTAATTTTTACATTAAAGGTGGTCTAATGCAATTCAAAGAAGCATAAGGATTTAAAATTAGACTTCCTAAAATCCCTGGATTCTGCTTCTTTCAATCTATTTGACCTTAAATAGCTCCCTTAGCTATTAATTCCCTTAGTTTCATTTTCTTCAGCTGTGGAATTTGGAAGACTACCTCATTTTTTGAGAATTACATATAAAGAATCTTGCACAGTACCTGAAAAATAGCATGTATTTCGTAACTATCACCACATATCCTGGCTACCTTTTAGAATCTGGCCATTAATTTACTTCGTAAAAAATATATAGATGATCAGAAAGACAGACAAAAATATTGTCCAGAATGGTGGGGAAATGATTTTGAGTCATGGATCTTTGAATATTTAAACTTGACTGTTCCTGTCTATTACAAAAGGATGAGATGTCAAGCAGCCGGCTTTCCTCATGGAGATAGATAGTCCTGATTGTACATGTTAGAAGGCTCTTTTAACCTTTGGTCATGCTTTTTGTATAGTTTTTTAAAATAAATAGTATTGGGAAACGTATCAATATAGTGACTTACCTTGTTTCCCCGAAAATAAGACCTAGCCAGACAGTGAGCTCTAATGCATCTTTCAGAGCAAAAATTAATATGACCCAATAAAATAAGATCCAGTATTACATTATATGTTATATTTTATATATATTGTTACATTATGTTATATTAATTATATTAAAGACGTGGTCTTATAATTTAGTAAAATAAGACTGGGTCTTATATTAATTTTTGCTCCAAAAGACGCATTAGAGCTGATTGTCCGGCTAGGTCTTATTTTCGGGGAAACACGGTACTATTTATATTACAAGTCTGATTATCTCAATAATAACAGAGCTTTTGTGTGGACTGTTTTGTAGGGCCTGGATGTTTTGGAAATTATGAGAAACATTCATATATTTGTATCTCGATATCTCTATAATCTCAACAATCAGGTGAGTGGGTTTTAGAACAAAAATTTTTTTGATGTGGGTGGATATATAGTAGGAAGGCTGAGGGGCAAAGAATTGATTCTCAATAGTGAAAATTGGTAAAATAAAAAAGGAAAAAGGAATTGCTTAGACGTCATCTTGTTTATTCCTTTGCTTTGGTTGTATTACCTTAAATGACTTTTCAAGTAATTATCTTTAATGAAGTAGATTCTAAAGTTTTATTTGGATAACTGACCAGTTTTGCTATGAATTGTGTTGTTATTTAGCATAAGTTTGTTTCATTGCAGATTTTTATTGAACGGACAAGCAATAACAAACATTTGAACACTATTAATATTCGGCATATTGCTAATTCAATTCGAACACATGGCACAGGAATCATGAATACAACTGTAAGAACCTTTTTTGGGGGTTGGATGGGTAATAGAGCCTTGTTTAATTTGGTAGTTTGAAAAATAGTTTTCTGATAGAATATTCTGGTTAACGTACACTACTACCTATTTATATTATATTTGAATTTGCATTTTTCTGATTGGTATAATTAAAACGTCTGGCATTAAAATTGCGTTGGATGCGATGGAAGCTCTGTGATACAAAAGGCACATTAGAATATCTTAACCATCTCAGGTCATCATTATAAATAGCATTGGAGATTTGAGGACATCAGCATAAATTGTGTGTGTGTATGTGTGTATCTGGTGAATTGTCTGATATTCTCTGACAGTTGCTTTGGAAAGCAAATCATTGATAGCAGTTTACTTAACATCAGTTATGCTTTTTTTGGGGGGGTCTTGCTAATGATTTGATAGCCATAAAAATAGCAATTTACTAAAAATATTTTGAATCTTAGAAATTGCCCATCAGTCACTTGAGGAAATCACTTGAACTTGTATACTATTTTTCCTTCTATAGAGAAAGAGAAGTCTTTGAATTTACCTGTTTTTCAGAGCACACTTCTTGAAGGAAAAATGTGAATGCTTAAATAGTAAAATATTATTAAGCATATTTGGGAGTAAGGGAATAGGGAAGTTAGGTAACTGGAATGCAGGGATCTTTTTAGTATACAGTGGAAGAGCCACTCAAGTATTTGAGCTGATCAGTGATGTGATTGGAGCTCTATTGCAGTGGTTACCGCTATGGAAATGAGCCATAGAAAGTCAGTTTCAAATTTAAAATAAGGAATTATCCATATAGAAATCATGTCGGAACCTTTAAGGATAAATAAACTTTTATCTTATCTATCAAACAGTCATGTAACAAAAAATTATGTAAACATTTTATACGTAAGGCATTGTGCTGGGCATTAGTGTGAGAAAAACAGACATTTCTTGCTTTCACAGGATTTATAGTCTGGCAGGGGATATAGCTGTTAATCAGTTAATCACACTAATGAAAGTAAATTCCTGATGTCTGATGATGATAAAGTGAGCACAGAAGAGTAAGATCAGAGGCTGGCAGAGTTACCCACTATTAAGAGTGGGAAGGATAAAGAAGAGACTACTTTTAGTAAGCCTACTACTACTAAGGTGACCAAGAAAAAGCAATGTTTAAACCACAATAAAAGTTCTGAGAAAGAACCCATTTCTGTAACTGGCTGAATGAAAACTTAAAAAGGGCATACATACATTTGTTAATACAATTAGTAGTATTTGAGGGTGGTGGGTTGAAATTTAGTACAGGACTTCCATCTGTAGGTCAGAATTAATCTTGTGTTATTTTGACTTAATCTCAGCTCATATCCTGCTTTTTCAGGGTTCTCTGAGTCTAGGTCATTCTGTTATTCACACTTCTCATTTTAGAAATTATTGCAGTTGAGATTTAATAATTTATTTAACATACACTTGTTTAAAGTGTCTGTCATTCCTGTTGGAATATAAACTTCATGATGACAAAGACCATATCTAGCGTAAGAGCAGGCACATACCGCCTTGCATCTGAGAGGGGCTCAAGAGTATTTATGGATTATTGAGTGTTTACTGTCATCTTTGGGAAAGCTCAAAGAGCACCATGTTTCTTACTTTAGTATTATTCTAGATGTGAAGATTAGTAATAAATAATCATAGATGGAGGAACATAGAAACTTCTGACTGGTTTATGACTTAAAAAAAACTGTTGAATCTGGTTTTGTGATTCTCACTACAGTTCTTAGTCCCATTATGAGAGTATTTTCCATTTTTCTTCTTTTTTTTCCTCTTGTAAAAATATTTAAGAGGAGCTTATAGAAAGTTCTGTAAACTTGGGCATTAAAATACTTCATTTATTTAAATATTTCAGGTCCAAATTAGACTATAAATATTAGACTTTATAAATTCTCATAAATTAGACTTTATAATATAAATAATTGTTAAGTAACATTGATTTAAAATTTTTATATTAACTTTTTCGAATTTTTTGAATTTTAATTTTACAGGTTAATTTCACCTACCAGTTTTTGAAAAAGAAGTTCTATATATTTAGCCAGTTTATGTATGATGAACATATCAAATCCAGATTGATTAAAGACATTCGATTTTTCAGGGAAATCAAGGACCAAAATGATCATAAGGTATTTTACATAATCTTTTTAAGTTAGTTTGGTATAACTGTTGCGTATATAGCAAATGGTTGTGCTAAAATCCATTGTGAGCATCTGTCTCTACTGGGGTTTTAATTTTCTTTATTTTTCACATAGTATCTCCTAGATTAGACCTCCATGTTTCCTCTATTTTCCCTCATAGTTTCTTACTTTTTGCATTCTCTGTAGGCTAAAGTCTAAGGAAAAATTAAATGATCAATGTAGCCAGGTATTACTTTTCTTCGTTTATTTTACAATAATATAAAAGCAGTACATGCTCATTTTGAAGCATTTAAACAATATTGAGTACCTAAACTGAATATCCTCTTCTCTTTCCTCCAATTCCATTTTCTGGAGGCATTTGCTATTAACAATGTGATGTGATGCCTTTCAAGTGTCTGTGAGATAAACATACTCGTATGTACTTGCATATACATATATCACTTTTTTCCTAACAAAAATAGAGGAATACTATATATACTGTTCTGCAGTGTGCTTATCACATGTCAGTACATGTAAATTTACCTCATTCTTTTTAAGAGTTGATGGTAAAAATGTATATAATAATTTATTTAACTTTTTCCTATGGATGAATATTTAGGTTTTTCTGATTTTTCAGTATTAAAAACATTGCTACAAGTAACATCCTTACACATTTATCTCTGTATTGGGAAACTATTTCTGAAATACAGATTTCCTAAAGAGAAATTTCTAGGGCAAAGAATATGAATATTTGAAATTCTGATACATACTGCCAAGCACTCTAAAAATACTACACCAGTTGACATTCCTACTTACAATTTGTAAGAATGCCGTTTTCTCTTCACCCTCCAGGTTGAGTTTTCTCATACTGAGATGAAAAAGTATGAGTGGCAACAGTACAGAGACATGTAGCCATTTGGATAGAGAACCAACAGTCTTATTTAGAGGGGTCATATCTTGGATTTGCCACATCCGGAGCTATTTTGATGACCCTTGTTAAGCATCAGTTAGTTCCAACCCCTTGTATACTAGTTGGTAGTTCTCTCCAATGTCAGAGCAGAAAAATACTGCTTCCTAGTAAAATAATAAAACTTCAGATGACAGTTATCAGTAGAGAATTTTAATAGTAGCTATCTCATTTTTATTGAACAGAAATTACTAGTATTCAGATAAATAATCATACTGTCGTGTAAGAATTGTTTCCATTTGTTATTAGTGTAAAACTAGTACCCTCCTAAATATTTTAATCAGCTAAGAGACTTGAAAAATCATTTCTTATTGGTGATTGGCAACTAGACATTTTAGCTTAGCCGATGTGTGTTATTTGGGAAGAAGTATGTTTATGTAAGTCCCTAATACCTATTCAGTCCGTAGAAATGTGGTCACACACATCACTGAACAAGTCTTTCTACAAGGAATTGGTTTCTTCTATCTGATAGAGTAGTTGGGTGTTGGGAGACTGATAATATTTGTGGGAAACTTAAATTTGGTGGCATTAATAATTCCCCTTAGCTAATGTCAAAAAGAAATTTATTTTATATTGACCTTGCACATTGGTAATTTTCATGTTGTACAGTTTTTGTTAATAGACTTGAGTGATTTTTTTTCTTAAGCACAAAGAAAATACAAAATGAGAAAAAGGGGTATTGGCATGGTTGATTTGGTAGGCATTTTATGCTTCAGGGAGTCTATAATAAAGGTAGTCTTTAAATTATCTCTCTAGTATCCTTTTGAAAGAGCAGAAAAATTCAATCGAGGCATCCGAAAACTTGGAATAACCCCAGAGGGACAAAGCTACCTTGATCAGTTCAGGCAGCTCATCAGCCAAATTGGTAAGTTATTATCAAAGTGTTAGGAAATAAAGTGCAGATCCCAAGAATCTATCTCATTCATTAAATGCAAATAATTTATGAGTGTCTGAGTTCAACTTTATTCCACTAGAGTAACTTCCTTACCAAAACTTTTTCAAGTATGATTAAACTATTGGTGCAGAAATAATTGATAGAATGTGGACTAATGTAAGTTAAATAAAACCTCTGATTAAATTAAAAATATATTTAATTCATCTCAAAGACCATACTCATAATAACAGTCAACTAGTAACTATTTGTTAGGTATCGACTCTGTTGAAGGCACTATTTTGGGCCTTTAAAAGAGGTTTCCTCAAGTTACAGCCTAAATGCAAAGGTAAAAAATGTTTATGTGAAAAGTTAGTAAGTTACATATACATTTAAAGATGAAATATTAAATGTTATAATTCTTCTATGCTACACTATTTAATATTTATATATAATTTCTTGAGTTGTCCTGCGTTACAAGTAGAATTTGTTGTCTGAAATGTGTTACATTATATTTAACATCAAGAACTGCTTTTAAAAATAATCACAGATTAATAATACTTTGTATTCACTTGAGCTTTTCATATGTTATGTCTATTAATGTCCTCACAATAACTGTGAGATGGGCATGTAATCACCATTTTAAAGATATAAAACGAAAAACTCAGAGGAATAAATAAGTGGTATTGCTGGGACTTAAACCAGGGTATTTCAGCTCTCAGTCCAAAGGTGTTTTATGTTCTTCACAGTTGTAGGCACCAAGCAGTTAGTAAATTCTTGCCACATTTGGTAAAATTATACCTCCTGAGATTCACTCATTCATTTAGCAAACATTTACTAAGAATTAGTTACACCAGATATTCTTCTAGATGCTGAGGATGCAAATAGCCTGTGTTCTCAAGGGCCTGTAAATTTACTAACGGGATAGATATTATAAACTTTCAGTTCTGGAGTCAAGTCACTGAACACTTAACTTTCATAAATTCATTAGTTTAAATATTAGACATTTCTGTTATGAAATAGTACAAGAACTTAAGAGAATTTTCCCTTTGTAAATTTATTATTTTAAACAATTTAATAATGAGGTATTGTCAAAGAAGTTCTGTTTGATTTATATGGAGTTTTGATATCATATTAGACTGTAAACTTCTGGCACAATAGTTCTTAATTGTTTTTTGAGAATCGGATGAAAACTCTGGATTGATTCCTGCAGAATTATATGCCCATACTTATATACACATTCAGTTTTGCATGTAATATGTTGGAGTTCAGGTGCTTCTGGTTAGAGTCCATGGGCCTCAGATTTGTTTTTCAAACAGAGCTGTTTTTCTAGGTCAGTGTTGCTTAAAACGTCATTTATTCACATACAGTACCAATATGAGAGGTTTTTTCCCATATAAATACTGCCTATTTTATATTTTTATATTTTGTAAAAGTATAATTTTTGTCCTATGAAATGTTAAGTCACAAGATTAATGTGCTAGTCATTTTTTCCACTAATACACATCGAAATACCTATCTTTCCCCTAATACACAAAAAATTAATAATGTCACCTCATTTGCCACCAGGATGCATTCCATGGTTGGGGAATATTATCCTTTTCACTTTGTTCTAGCATTTTATTCTTTATTCTCTTCTTAGAAAATGTAAATTCTTTAACTCTGCTTATAAAACATTGTAATGTGCTTTTGAGTCTGTTAAATATTGTGAGAAAAGGAGTAAGGAAGTCTGAGAGCACGGAGCAATGTGAGAAGTCCCTCTCTTTGTCTAATCACCTGCCTTAGTCATTAAAAAAATTTTAATGTAGTCAGAATTTAATTAGTTTACCAAATGAGTTACATTTATTTTTAAAAGGTTTAACATAGATGTGTGTAAATAAATACATTTATGTTTTAAGTGCACAGATATGTAAGTTTTATTTTTATGGAGCAAGGACTGAAGTAGTAAAATACATACAGCACAATCTTTTGGTACTTAGGATCGGACACCTTGTAATTGATACTGTGTATAACTGTATTCCTGATTATTAGAATTTAGGGTTATTTGTGTAAATATCTGACATTTTTGTGTGTGGTTTTTAAGGTAATGCTATGGGCTACATACGAATGATAAGATCTGGTGGCCTTCATTGTAGCAGCAATGCCATTAGGTATGGATGCAAACATCATTTTATCTTGTTTATTCCAATAAAAATTATGTTATTTAAATCTATTCCAAATAGTATTGTAGAGAAGGTTTTTTTTCTTGTTTATGTATTTTGATACAAAATATGGGAGAAAACTAGTTAACTACTAGTTAAATTTTCTTAACATTTAAGACTACAGAAGGACTTTGAAAATTCTTATATCTCTTCAAGTTAAAGTTTATTTATTTTAATCAGTACAGTTTGTGATGGTTCTAATGATTACAAGATTTTAAGGATTAAAATTTGATTAATATATAAAATTGGGAGCTACAGTGGTGAGATTAGTAATATAACTGAAATGCAAAATTCTTTTCAAATACATACTTGAAAAATGTGCAGTCGTGCAGTACCGCTGTCACGTCTGTGTCAGTGGTATATACCCTGTTTCCCCGAAAGTGAGACCTGGCTGGACACTCAGCTCTAATGCGTCTTCTGGAGCAGAAATTAATATAACTAATATAATGTAAGACCGGTTCTATGTTACAGTTAAATAAGACTAGGTCTTATCTAATATAACATAATGTAAGACTGGGTCTTATATTAATTTTTGCTCCAAAAGACGCATTAGAGCTGATTGTCCAGCGAGGTCTTATTTTTGGGGAAACACGGTACTTATCTTGCCTTAATAAACTTCTTCCCCAATTCTTAATGTAGATTTGTACCTGATCTTGAAGATATTGTAAATTTTGAAGAACTAGTAAAAGAAGAAGGTCTTGCAGAAGAAACATTAAAAGCAGCAAGGTAGTCTAATTTTGGAATAACTTAAATTTGGAGATTTTAAAAAAGTATGTGTTTATGTAAAACATTAAATTGGACGGTAATGTATAAACATATATGTCACTGTTTTTATTAAGCAAGTTATGGTCTCAGTTTATGAAATATAATGGTTTCTCTTTTAAAACTGTATTCTTCTGAGATCTTTGCAACTTCGCTGAAAAGGGATCTTGTAACACATGCTATTAGATTAGCCACTATCTACCTGTAGCTGTTGAGCATCTGAAATGTGGCCAGTCCAGATTGAAATGTGCTGACGTGTACATAGCTAATTTTGAGGATTTAGTATAAGAAAATGCCAAATAGCTCATTAATAAAATCCACCTGTTTCTTTTTACTGTTTTTATATTTCTTTGTGCTGACACTGTTTTAGAAGACCAGGCCTTCATTTTATGTAACCTAGAGCAGCAGTGTCCCGTACAGTAACCACTACCATGTGTAGCTGTCGAACACTTGACATAGACCTAGAGGGACTGGAGAACTGAATTTAAAATTTTATTTCATTTAAATTTAAATAGCTAATGGCTGTCTTGTTGGACAGTGCAGGTCTATAGGCTGAGTCAGTAGTGATTCTGGAACACAGTTTACAACTTGAGAGAGGCGTGCAGAATTAAGAAATTCTTTAGAAAAGTTTTATTAATAATTGTAATAGTTTTTTGAGTCACACATAAAGGGGCACCCCTGGACAAAGTGGAGGTAATTTCAATATCAAAAAGAATAACGGTAGAAATCAATTATAATACATTAAATAAAGAAATAAGCTATGGGTCATAGTGGTGATAAGAAAGGTCAGAGGAGCAGAGAGCACATGTTTTTACAGAATGCCAGCTAATAAGTATAGAAGGGATGAGAAAATTTAGCACGGAAAAAATCACTGTTTTGCAGTTACCACTATAGTACTGGAAATCAGACAAAAATCATCAATGAATTCTAAAATATTTTTGAAGAGCAGCGTATTCATTCACAAACTGTTTATTAATCACAAAGGCTAAACCATCTTTACAATGGAGAGATTGATATATTTTTCCTTAACCAAGTGATCAAACAGCATCATCAGTAACGGGACACACTGCAATTATGTGGCCTCCTGAGTCAGTGGGATAGCAAACACTCATGTTGCGTTCTTGCCAGAAATGTTTGCTCTGAATTTATTATGAGGAAACCATTTGAGTCAACCAGAATGGGGGCATTCTACTAAACACCTAGCCTAGACTCTTAAAAAATGTTACGTGTCGTGAAAGACAAAGGTGAGGACACTCTTCTAGAGGAGACTGAAGACCTGACAACCAAATGCAATGGATGAGCCCTAATCACATGGAGAAGAAAAATAAATAAATAAAGCTGTGAAGGACATTTGGGCGGTAATTGTGGAAACTTGAACGTGTATTTATTGTATGTTAGATAATACTGTATTTTGGGGTGTAATAATATAGTGTGGCTTTGTAGAAAAATGACTTGGTTCTTAATAGATTTATACTAAAGTGTTTATGGGCAAAGGAACATGAGGTCTGCATCTCGTAAATATGTCAGAAAAAAAATGTAGCAAAATATTAAATGTGAATCCAGTTGAAGGATATACAGGTGTTCATTATACTGTATTTTAACTTTTGATAGGCTTGAAATTTTTTAAAATAAAAAACGTATTGGAAAATGCATGTGTGCATTTTTATGAAAAGAAGGCCCCAACACAGAATTAATTGCTCTGAAATAAATAGCTTAGTTCTTTGCCAAGTTAAAGAAGCCATGTATAGTTAATAAGCTATTTGAAATCACATGCCCTGAAATGATTAAAAGAGTTTGTGGCTTGTATATCAAAGAAGAAAATTAGACCGTTATCTCTTATTAAATGATTATTTCATTTCAAAATTGATGACCTTTAAAAAATATTTTGAAGCAGTTCAAAGAGGCCAGGGATACTAGGATATTGTCTTTGAAGATGCCCAGATTTGGAAGCTAAGTTCTTTAAAAAGAGCCAGGTTTCAGTTGAGGTAAGGAGGTGTAGAAGAAGCATTAGTGAAGAGATTTAAGATGAAGAAGAATTTATTTATAATGAAATGGAGTTCTACAGGGCTCCTTGTGGGAAGAAGAAATACAAAACTGTTATTTTAAGTGCCAATATGCCCTACATACTCTGTTTCAGAGACTTAATTAAACAATATTGATCAGTTTGTGTTGCTAAGAAAATGAGTTCATTCTGAATTGGAAGGAAATTTACTTAGAAATGTCTTATAATGTTTCGTGCTTATGAGTGTTCTCATTTAAGCTGATGAAACATGGGTTCAAAAACCCACATCTTTTGAGAAAGGAGCCAAATAAATGATTTTTTGCATTTTAGGCACTTGGATTCAGTCCTCAGTGATCACACACGAAATTCTGCCGAAGGCACAGAGTATTTCAAAATGCTTGTAGATGTTTTTGCACCAGAATTTCGAAGGCCAAAGAATATACATCTCCGAAATTTCTATATCATTGTACCTCCTCTGGTGAGTATTTTTAGAATCCAAAATGAATTTTTAAAAATACATAGATCCAATTTCTTTGCAGCAGGAAGTGCACACAGACTATTAATGTCTTTCTGGTTGTAGATGAAACTAAGTATGTCAGTAACGTGGCCTAGAATTTTTACTTACTATGCAGAATGAGATTCAATTAAGATAGATTCTTATTGGTTAATAACTGCCAAAGAAAACTGGTGTGATTTAAATTACTTGAGTGTACACTATTGCGTATATATATATCGTTTTGGGGCTAAATTATACCACATAATCATTTTAAGCAATTAATGTAGATTAAGTTTAATCACATGTTATAGCATGAAGTTATTTCTAAGACATCTCTTAAAAGCAGAGTTAGAGGACCACTCTTCTCTATTCAGTAGTAAATAATAACATTTAGACTAAATTTTTAGTGCTTCCTTCTCATAGTATATAGTGTTTTATGCTCTTAATTCTGTAGTTTCCATCCAGAATAGCTTAAGTTACCCAAAATTGTATTATAAAAACAATTGTTCCAATGGGGAAAATGGAGTTAAGAGATTTCAAAAGTATATACTAGCAATAAGTTATTTTTCCCTAAAGGTTTCTATATAAAGCTGATTTTTAAATGGATAGGTCTAAAATCTAAATATTACTGAGCAGATGTAGCTTTGATTGCATCTAACTTTAATCAAGAATAATAACTTCTCATATTGCTGCCTGAATTTACACATATCGTCTTACGTATTATTATAGCCATTAGTGCCATTGAAAGGAGCTGATGGTCTGTTGACAACTTTTTTCTTTGTGAATTTTCTACTGTTTTTTTAATGCATTTATTGTTAATGCTCTATCATAATTATGTCTTAATTATGATGTATGTAGCAAAAATGTCCATATTCATCTGATAAACATTATCTTTCCATCTTAAGTTTGTGTCAAATTGGAGGTGAGTCTTAGTTACATTTTGATAACAATGAAGTAACCTGGGGGTGAATTCTCGCCATATTTCTTTAGTTTGAAGGGCAATATACTCAAGCCATAGTAAACAGCAGTGGGGAACCATTTGCAAGTTTGGGGAAAAGTGGAGTTTTGCAGGGCAGTTATCAGAATTAGTGATGGAGCAAACAAAGATGGATTAAGAGCACTACAAAGAAGCACAAAACACTTACTGTGCTTGAGTTTATGACTTAATTCCAGAACAAAGATAAACATAAATGAAATATCTGAAATAACAGTTGATAGGGGTTTTTTACATACACGTGAATAATTGCTAAGTGTTACAGGCAATAAAAGTGAAACTTGATATTTTGTTGCCAGTGTAAGCTGTTAATAGTACTTATCACACTGCATCATAATTTTCAAAGAGGTCTCTTTATGCCTCTAGAGCTGTGCTATCCATATGTAGCCACAAGTGGCTACTTAAATTTAACGAAAATTTTATAAAACAAAAAATCTCGTTTCTCAGTTTTACTGGCCACATTTCAAGTGCTCTCGGCCCTCTGTGGCTGGTGGCTTACTGAATGGACAGTGTCCATACGTAGCATGTCTGTCATCGCTGAGAGTGCTGCTGTGGAGTGTGAGCTCTGTGACAATATTCAGTTTTTTTAATCATAATATAGTAAGTTTTGGTAAATCTTTGTTGAATAAGTGTATGATTAGATAACGTATTTTGGAGGAGCTGAATTTTAGGGAAGCGTTTTTTTGGGGTCATTCATTTACCTAAATAACTACTGACCCTTTATGATAAGAAATAGTGTTTTAGAATGAATTGGGTAGGCATAAGTAAGAACTGCCAAGCTTAAGAGCGTTATGCTTTGAAGTTAAAGCAGGCCTACTTTTCTGACTCCAAATTTCAGAGTACAGCTTTGGACAAGTGGCTAAGTCTCTCAAGCCTCAGTGCCGTCATGTGTTAAGTGTACATATTTTGTGACTTTATATAAAGACACTGCGCCTGGGCAAAGTAGGGATTGGCGGGGAGTACTCATACTTCAAGGACTTAGAGAGAAGAGCCGGACACTAGGAGAGATACTTGTACAGATTGTGGCCTCACCAACAGGCTGTGTACGTGAGACAAATGTTTCAAATCACAAGGACTGGAACCTAGAAGAGATCCTACTTATTATTTTTGAAGTCTCTGTTTTAAGAACTAAGTTCTCCAAGTTTTTTAGAACAGTTTCTCTAATATGTTATTATATCTTTTTAGACCCTCAACTTTGTAGAGCATTCCATTAGTTGCAAGGAGAAATTGAATAAAAAAAATAAAATTGGAGCTGCTTTTACTGATGATGGCTTTGCCATGGGTAAGCTTAATGGAGTTGTTTTCCCATTAATTTTATGTTCACCTTCTAATGGATTTTTAGAGAGATTTGCTTGAAAATAGGTCTGTGTGCTCTTTGTAGATTTATTTTTCATGAATAGTGTTTACTGTTTACTTTTTAGCTGGGTCGTCTGATACTTGTTTTTCATAATTTATAACTATCATTCATGTCCTTGGTATTATTGCTAATCACTGCGTCTAGCTGGACCTAATATTTAGGCTTTGTTTACAGTTTTAGCATCTTGTATTGAGTTTCCCTGTAGTTTCCTTTGTTGCTGTCTACCTGCTCTTATGGCCATATGTAAACTCTAGGTGATTTTCATAGCTGTGTTATTTCTCTTTTTCTTCTTAGTTGACATGTTTTTCATTCTTTATACTTTCACTTTTTTTTAAAGGAGGAATTAAGCCATGTTGCTAGACTTATTCATTTATGCTGTAAAATGTAATTTAAAAGAGGATTAATTCAAAATGGATAGCTTAATGTTAGGAGTTATTGGTGGAGTAGAACAGAACTGTACTCGTTATAATTTTGCTTTGGTTTTGCTGATGACTGCAGGTGTGGCTTACATACTAAAGCTTTTAGATCAGTACCAGGAATTTGACTCGCTTCACTGGTTCCAGTCCGTTAGAGAGAAATACTTGAAGGAGATAAGAGCAGTTGCTAAGCAACAGAATGTGCAGTCTACTAATCAAGATGAAAAACTACTACAAACCATGAATCTCACTCAGAAGCGATTGGATGTCTATCTACAGGTTAGAGTAATAGTTAAATATACTTTGACTTTTTGATATCTGAAAAAGCAAATTATATGAAAACCCCCATTTTAACAAGTGAAATGAATAGTAGTAATAAGAATATATTTTAAAATGAATGGTATTTGAAAGCCATTTGACTCAGATCTTAAAAAAATGGATTATTTAGTTCAGTTTCTGTATTTATGATTTCCACTAGAGCTTTTTAGAAATAGAGACATTAAATATGATAATTTTGATGTTTTGTTATAATAAGTATTTTCAGCTTTTATTTCAAAATCTTTTTATTTACTTAGGAATTTGAATTGCTCTATTTCTCACTGAGTAGTGCAAGAATTTTCTTCAGAGCTGATAAGACTGCAGCTGAAGAAAACCAAGAAAAGAAGGAGAAGGAAGGTCAGTGAGTGGCTTAAATTTGGAAAGACCAATAAATCTTTAATAGTAGACACTAACCCCCCTCCCCCATTTTATCTGGTCAGACTTCTAGCCTTTTCTTTGGAAAAATTATATAGATGAGAAATTTCTTTTTGAAAAATAAAGCATACATGGATCATTTGTGAAACTGGAAAGAAAGGTACATAGATTATGCATTTCATTCTGGGGTAACTATTCACTTTCATTCATCATCTCTTAATTTAAATAAAATTAACAAGCACAGTGTTTTCTCTTTCACTCCTCAACCTATATCAAATAAAAAGGAATAATTTAGAGGAGTAACGCTAAATTTTGCTGAAGGCAAAGCTGCTGATGACTAGACATTGACCAAATAGGTGGGACAGGTGATTAAGAAGGTAATAGCTAATAGGGGCGAATTGGTGACAGGAAAAGCCTTCTTTTGTCCTCCGTAGCCAGACCTTGGAGTCCGAGTGTAATACAGCCATAAGGACCAATAGTCGCATCAGTGAAACTGAGTCATTAAGGAAAGAATTGTGTCCATTTTACCCTTAGTGTTTAAGAACACTGCTCAGTGTTTCATACTTAAGGACTCCCTCCACTCCCCATGATACATGTCTTTCAAATTTGAAGTTTAGGAACAATTGTCTTCCCCTGAGGAATGGAGGTTTCCTTTTTTCTATCATGGAAATTAATGTAACTTAGGTTTTCCTCTTTGCTTGGAAGCTCAGAACTAGGTGTAGCAACTGAGTTGACAGTTTTCGTGTTTGCTCTTTTTCCTTTTTTCTTTCATAAATCAAAACATAAAACATTTCATAACATCAGATGCTTTTATTAATCTTATTTTGTCAGTTACTTTTTTTAATTAAATTTATTGGGGTGACAATGGTTAGTAAAATTACATAGGTTTCAAGTGTACCATTCTATAATACCGTGTTTCCCCGAAATTAAAACCTAGCCGGACAATCAGCTCTAATGTGTCTTTTGGAGCAAAAATTAATATAAGACCCGGCATCATATCATATCGTATCATATGGTATCGTATCGTATCATATCGGGTCTTATAGTAAAATAAGACCCCGTCTTATTTATTTGTTTTACTATGAGACCGGGTCTTATATTAATTTTTGCTCCAAAATACACATTAGAGCTGATTGTCCAGCTAGGTCTTATTTTTGGGGAAACACAGTACATCATCTATATATCTGATTGTGTGCTCACCACCCAGTCAGTTCTCCTTCCATCACCATATATTTGACCCCCTTTACCCTCCTCTACCATTGCCCCCTTATCCTCTGTTACCACTAAAACGTTGTCTGTGTCTATGAGTTTTTTTTATTTGTCTTGTTCCTTGTTGCTTTCAGTTTTATTACTCACATATCAGTAAAGTCATGTGGTTCTCGACTTTTTCTGACTTACTTCGCTTAGCATAATAAAAGATCCATTCATGTTGTTGCAAATGGCACTATTTCATCTTTTCTTATGGCAGAATAGTATTCCATTGTGTATATATATGTATATCTTACATCTTCTTTATCTAGTCAACTATCTAAGGACACATTGGTTGTTTCCATGTCTTGGCCAACATAAATAAAGCTGCAGTGAACATTGGAGCACATACATCTTGACGGATAAATGTTTTCAGATATTTTGGGTATGTACCCAGGAGAGGGATTGCTGGGTCATATGGTAATTCTATTTTTGAGGAACCTCTACACACTCTTCCATAGCAGCTGCACCAGTCTGCATTCCCATCAACAGTGTAAGAGGGTTCCTTTTACTCCACAGCCTCTCCAACACTTGTTACTATTTGTCTTGTTGATAATAGCCATTCTAACTGATGTGAGGTGATATCTCATTGTGGTTTTGATTTGCATTTCCCTAATTGCTAGTGAAGTTGAGCATTTTTTTCATATATCTATTGGCCATTTGTATGTCTTGGGAGAAGTTTCTGTTCCTCTCCTCTGCCCATTTTTAAAATTGGATTGTCTTTTTGTTGAGTTGTATGAGTTCCTTATATATTTTGGATATTAGCCCCTTATTGGAGGCGTTTACAGACATCTCCCATTCGGTAGGTTGCCTCTTTGTTTCGTTGATGGTTTCTTTTGCTGTGCAGAAGCTTTTTAGTTTGATATAGTCCCATTCATTTATTTTAGCTTTTACTTCCCTTGCCTTGGGAGTCAAATTCATAAAATCCTCTTTGAACCCAAGGTCCGTTTAGTACCTATGTTTTCTTCTATGCAGTTTATTGTTTCAGGTCTTAGGTTTAGGTCTTTGATCCATTTTAATTTTCGTATATCATGACGGATAGAAGTCTAGTTTCATTCCTTTGAATGTGCCTTTCCAGTGTTCCCAGTACCATTTTAAAATATGTCTTTTATACTGAATAGAGGTGATTCAATTGGATAGACCACTTATATCAACAACTTTATTCACTGTTGATGTTGTATAAATTAAATCTTGCTTATTATAAAGTAGCATATGCAGGAATTTTTGGAATCTAGACTGCTTGAAAAAGCATTTCAGGCTGTTACCTGGGAGATACTCAGTTTATTAAATGAAAATAAGTATTATGTTTGGGTTCATTTTCAAGGCTAAGATAATATTTAGCAAATCCATTTGGAAGAATGTGAGTCAGTATAATGTAAATTACTAAGAAACTAAGTTATCGCTTATGTTCTGCTCAGGCATTTCATGATGCCAGAGCCTTGTCTCCAACCCAGGTGACTGGAATACTGTGCAGGTCGATTGGATATTTACTTTAAGGCCTAAAGCATTAACACAAAATAAATCTTTCAGTCTCAGTGGAACACCTTGCTTTGGACTTGTTCTTAAAGAACTCTCTAGGGTTCTGGTTGACATATATTACCGCATGCCTGGACTGCTCTTCTGTTTTAGGACTCTAGCTAAAGGTTGCTCAGAGATGTGAATTGCTGGATTCATTAGTCAGAGAGCTTTTCTCTGTTAATGAAATATATGCATGTGACATGTGCACAAAAAGCCAGGAGCTCATTTTATCTATCAGTCATAATAAAAAGCTGCTTTACAAATGGAAAGTTACGCATTATGGACAATTCTATATGTGAATTTGCAGCCACATTTCTATCAGTAACAGCAAGCACTGTAAAGGTGATTTCTTGCCCCCGCTGTGGGGGCATGCCTTCAAACATGTATTGTGGAATCCCACCCCCTATGCCATTCTGATGTCTCACAAATCTACACTCCCATTAATAACCAGTCAAAACATTACATTTGCAATAATAACCCTAGATTTTTTGTTTTATTGGGGAATATTGGGGGACAGTGTGTTTCCCTAGGGCCCATCAGCTCCAAGTCATTGTCCTTCAATCTAGTTGTGGAGGGCGCAGCTCAGCTCCAAGTCCAGTTGCTGTTTTCAATCTTTAGTTGCAGGGGGCGCAGCCCTTCATCCCATGTGGGAATTGAACCAGCAACCTTGTTGAGAGCTCACGCTCCAACCGAGCCATCCAGCCGCCCTTAGATTTTTTTTTAAAATTAAGGTAATCTAAGTATAATTTGCAATGTTAGAGAAATATTTGGTGGCTGCAACATTTTAATTTGAAATTTAACAATATAGCTCCTCTCAATTTTTATTTACTTCTTAATTCATTTTTTTTAATGAACATAAATATGTCCATTGTTATTTTCACTTATGTTTCCAGAAGAGACTAAAACAAGCAATGGAGACCTGTCTGACAGCACTGTTTCTGCAGATCCTGTTGTCAAATGATATTGATGGTATGTGGTGCCCCTGTGAAATCCTCAGAATTATGTCAATGCTATTGCCAGTGAAATGGATGTTAGTAAGCTGATGATGGGACACATCTCTGGGAAGTACTTAGATATTGCAAATCTTAAGGCAGTGCTCTATAGTTAAGTCCATTCTTCTTCTAAAGGCTCTCCTTTTCAGAGGTTGAGAATGAGATTTTAAAGTTGGATGTTTGCCTGGACTTGAGGCTAGAAGATGTGCCTAAGAACAGTTATTTGAAGTGAAGTTATAGAAGGGCCAGTCCAAATTCCTAAACTGCCACCTCAGATCTCTTGTAATCTACATGAATGTTTATAATTTGTATTTGCATAGGTCTTTGATCCATATTTGTCCAGTCATTGGAAATTCAATGCATACACTATGTACAGCCAGTAAATACGTGTTTAAACAAAAGGAATTGAGCCTAAAATTCATGAAGCATGCATACCAATATTCTTATAAAAGGAATGTATGAAGATGGTTTTGATACTAGAGGTGAGGCACAGTGTGTTATGTACCCTTTATATACAATACAAACAGATTCATTAACTTCTTGTGACTCACAAGAGCTGCTGTCCTCGGTGAGACATTTTATAACTAGTTTACATTGCTTTTAGAACATTTAACCTCCAACAACAGCTTTAAATTTAAGATTTACTTAATACGCAAGATGAAAGAAAATTCAGATAAAGCCATAGAGTCTACTTGAAGCTTCACTTTTGGTTGAAGGCACTATGTATGATATCAGAGAAAAACAATGAATTCCTATTTCTACATCCAAACTCAGGTTTCTTCTCCATAGGTTGAATTGAAATCTTGGTGATGGTTTGGGCACTTTTTCTTTAAACCATGTATAATCTAAGACCTCAGATTAATCACTGTGCAGGCTTTTAAAAAACTACCACTGTGAGAATAAAGTTCTAATAAATTAAATCATTTACTGCTTTAAAAAATATAGAAAGATTTTTAGTAAATTTAGTTCCCCGCAAGCTACTAGATTTATTTTTGTAAAGATTATGTCAGATAATAGTTAAATGGTTAATCATGGCCTATAATCTTTTAATGAAATACAATGATACCTTTATAATGAAAACAAGAAAGTTTAAAACTGTACATGTAATGCCAACATCATTTTGGGGAGTACTTGATTTTCCATAGCACTTGCCTATTAAGCATTTCTTTGGGTAAATACTGCGAGTTAATTCTGACATTGTTGTTTGATTTCCAGCTTTTGGAACAGGTGTACAATGCCCTGTATTCATTGGTTACGGTCAGGGTCATTTTCCCAGCCCACGATAAACGCTTTCACTGTTAAAAGTCAGAAGAAACAGAATAGGTAGGACATTTTTTTTTTTTTAAATGTAAACATGACTTAACTCAGTTCTGGACAGTGAATGGATTAAAGGCTTTTAATATTTGTAATTCATACTAACTGTAGAAGTGGCCCTAAAGCATGCTGCATAATTAATTTATATTTTCATTATTGTAAATGTTTATATTAATGATCTTGCATTGGATTGTATCAAATTTGTCACCATTTCATAGCAACAGTATTGCTTTTCTGTTTGTCTTCTCTAACTTCCCTAAAATCATCTCTTTTAAAAGGAATAGAAATTATACTTTGAAGAGAAGCAGATGTCTTTGTTCATTATCTCCACACATGTCGTTTATTTATCAGTACTGTATAGAGTCCACATGCTGACTGTATGGATACCTACAGTCGAGAAGTAACAGATTCTTATTTTGCCTTTAGTTCAAAATAATATCACTGCAGTCTGGATAAAGTATAATAAATTCACACATTTGAAATAAAATCTCTGAAAGGATTACGCATATTTCAGTGTTACTGAAGTACAGAGTAACAGGGCTGGAGTGACTCACACCTAAGTTAATAAACACATTTGGATGATGGTTTTCCTGGCTAACATATTAATGTTAACATTTTCGTTTTTTTCAAACATACTGTAATTTAAAATTAGTATGAGCTTTTGTTGTAAATTCACAGAAAACTTAATGTTCAAATTCTCAGGAATTAAGCACTAACCATAACATTGTCAATTCTAATTAAATTTTGTAAGAGATGGCAAGTTTGTTACTTGAGTGGGGCTTCTCCCTTCCTCAATTCTAATAGAATACAATATGTATAACACATCAATAAATATTATTTCAAAAATTTACTTCCCTGGATTTTTATGTTCAGAATTGAGTATCATAAACCAGTAGTTAATGTTTTTGGAGTCCCCTTTAATCTAATAAAATATATGGACTCGATGTTTAAAAAAAAACAAAAAAACTTGCATGCACATAGGGAAAAACTTTCAAGTATAAAATTGGTATTGATTCTTCTCCATGTATCCCAAGTGAAGCACTTTTGTTTTCTTTCTTTTGTACATTCTCAATCTTTCTATTGCTTGCTATTTTCAAGTAAAAAACCCACGTGAATGTTTAAATCCTAATCTTGGGAAGGGATCATGAGTTTGCAGTATTTAATGTTAGAATAACTGTAGAGCCATTTACAAACATGAGTTGAACTGAAACAATATTACACTTGAGACGAGACACAAGCCTTTTAAATAACAAGAAATGTTTCTTGGTAAAGTCTATGCTGCTCCTTTTCTGAGGTAGTAAATTTTTAAGATTGTGGGAAAGATGATATAATATGATCACATACATCTTCATGTTGTTCTTTTATGCTGGGTTGGCTAAATGTTAAAAGGTAGGCTTTAACCAAATTTCAATAATTTTAGTTCTTTTTCCAGTTAACGTTGCAGAAGTTTCAGATTGACGGTATTCCTCTTAAGGAAGTTTTAATGCTACAATTTTTTTAAACAAAGGTTTTTAGAAGTAAGGAACAATTTTAACAGGTTGTCAAAGATTTCAAAGATTTCAGAAAACGTGGGAATCTGTAGAGATTAAGTGAAGTCATGGTTTATGCAGTGAACTCAAAGATGGTGGTGGCAAAGAGTTCAGTTTACACAAAAAGTTCTTACATATACGAGTAGTATATAAAATGTTTAGATGGGCACATTTACGGATACTTTCTTCTATTTTAATAGTTTGGCTCTTCTTTACAACCTAGTTTACTTGATAGCTCCAGTGGTTCCCATTAGTGGAGACATGCTCAGGAAAGGAGATGAAATTTATCTTCTAATCAGTATAGATCGGATGTCGTAATTCTGGGATCATCTTTAAGGACTATACATTCTGTAATGCATATAAGGTCTGTGTGTAGTGAAACATTCTTCAGTAATGCTCTCATTATCATTAAAGTGAGGGGGGAAAATTAATACATTTACACCCAGAGGAACCTATCTATATCAAATTTTTAAAAATTTAGTTTAAACTAAAAAATAGTTCACCCATTACTCCCACCCTGCACCCCTGGCAACCACCAATCTGTGTATCTATGAGCTTGGTTTTTATTTTATTTATTTTTTAGGTTCTACATATAAATCACATAGTATTTGCCTTTCTCGGACTCATTTCACCTAGCATAGTGCCCTCGAGGTCCATCCCTGTTGTTGCAATGGCAAGATTTCATTGTACTTTATGGCTGAAAAATACTCCTTTATATAGATACACCACAGATTTCTCTACTCATTCATCCGTCAGTGGGCACTTAGGTTGTTTCCACATCTTGGCTATTGTAAACAATGCTGCAGTGAACATGGGGGTGCAAATATCTTTTCAAGTTAGTGTTTTGTTTTCAGGTAAATACCCATGCCCAGAAGTGGGATTGCTGGGTCATAAGGTAATTCTATTTTTCATTTTTTGAGGAGCCTTCATACTGTTTTCCATAGTGGCTGCACCAATTTACACACCAACAGTGCACAAGGGTTCCCTTTTCTCCATTCTTGCCAACACTTGCTATTTTTTGTCTTTTTGATGATAATCATTCCAGCAGGTGTGGTTTTGGTTTGCATTTCCCTGATGATTAATGATGTGGAGCATCTTTTCATGTACCTGTTGCGCATTTTTAAATCAGATGTTTTGTTGAGTTATATGAGTTCTTTATACATTTAGGGTATTAGCCCCTTAATCAGATATGATTTGTAAATATTTTCTCCTACTCAGTAGGTTGCCTTTTCATTTTGTTGATGGTTTCCTTTGCTGTGCAGAACCTTTTTAGTTTGCTGTAGTCTTACTTGTTAATTTTTGCTTTGCTTTTGGTGTCAGACTTAAAAAAATCATCACCAAGCTGATGTCAAGGAGCTTACAGCCTATGTTTTCTTCTAGTTTTATTGTTTCAGGTCTTATGTTCAAGTCTTGAATCCATTTTGAGTTACTTTTGTATATGATGTAACAGTGATCCAGTTTTCCCGAGACCATTTATTGAAGAGACTGTCCTTTTCCCATTGTATGTTATTGGCTCCTTTGTTGTAAAGGGACCATATATGTGTGGGTTTATCTGTTCTGTCCCATTGATCTGTCTGTTTTTATGCCAATAACATACTGTTTTAATGCTATAGCTTTATAATATAGTTTGAAATCAAGGAAGGTGATGCCGCCAGCTTTGTTGTTCTTTCTCAAGATTGCTTTAGCTATTCGGGGTATTATGGTTCTATACAAATTTTAGGATTTTGTATTATTTCTGTGAAAAATGCCATTGGAATTGACAGGAATTGCATTGAATATGTATATTGCTTTGGGTAGTATGGACATTTTAACAATGTTAATTCTTCCAATCCATGAGCATGGGCTATCTTTCCATTTATTTGTATCTTGGATTTCTTTCATTAATTTCTTACAGTTTTCAATATACAGGTCTTTCGCATCCTGGGTTAAATTTATTCCTAGGTATTCTTGATGCTGTTTCTGGTTTTCTATTTGTGGTGTGTATGTTTGTATGTGTGCATATGAGTATATATATAGTATATCTGTCACATAGTGGTTAGAAGCATAGACTCTGGAGCCAGATATTGTTCATGACTTGAGATTCTTCCCCTCCCACCTTTAGTAGTCCTAAGCAAGAAAAAGAAATTTAGGGAATTATGGCTTTGGTAGCCTGTCAGAGAACTTCCTGATCTAATTATGATATACATATACAGATTTGTAAGGCTTTAGTTAACATTTAACTAATAATTTTATGGTGTATAATTTCATATTGGCTTAGACCAGCTCACTATGTCTCTGATGGTGTATACATTCTAGAAGTGGATTCCTCAGATGGGCCCTATATAACATTAACCTAATTTGGATTTGCAAAAGTTTTATTAACCACCATTTTAAAAACTTGTCATTGAAACCACATTACTATTTTTATGCTGAACACAGGTACTTTTTGATAGTCATCCCCTCTACTGTGATTTCATTATGCCCTCGTTTTTTTGGAAATTAACTGTTGAAGCTACACAACCAATTTTAGTTTTCTTCAGTTCATGTTCATTCAGTGAATGAACTGAATGCTGGTTCATTACACATCACTGGAAGAAACCACAAAAAGCAAAAGAACCACAAAAAGCAAAAGAAACAGAATGATAGATTTTATTTGCTAGCATTTATTGCTAGGTTAATTCATTACAAAGACAATGATATTCTGTTGAACTTGGTTATCATTAAACACACTGTACTCATTCATTATACTTATTTCAGGGGTAGGAAGGGATGGTGGAGTGGCCTGCGATGCCAGGAACTAGATGTGTCAGGGTAGAAATAGGATCTTTATACCAAGCCCCATGACCAGCTGTGCTTCAAGTGACTTAAAATTAACTGGTCCCTTCCTTGAGGAGGGTCTGGCTCAGAACAAACAGGACCTGGTAGAGCTGTACCCTGTCCACAGTGGTCCTCCACTAAAACAGTATCTAAGGGCTGTAAACTTCTGAATGCTGGTTCATTACACATCTTTTGTGGTACTCATCTGCTAGTCTTTATTGCATGTCTGGAACAAGATTTATCAAAACTAGACCTGCATTTCTGCTAGTGCTCGGGCCTCAAAGCAAGGCTTGTCACCTAACTGCACAAATTAATGCTATTAGGTTCAATTATGAGACAAGCTTGATTATAAATACAATTTTCAGAATGACAGGCACTTAAAGCTTATTAAGTAAAATACAAAAATAGATTATATTAATAGGAAATATTTAGTGTTTATCAAATTATAAATCTAGGCTTTTGCCATTTTTAAAAAAGGATACTGGAAACTGAAGAGATGACATTCAAATAAAGTGAACAATGCATTTTCTCAAGACTTTCATTCTGAGCGCTGAACAATAACAATCTAAGAAAAGGACTTACCACAAAGCACCTAAAATAACATTTGTAGATGGGTAGGAATGTTGTCAACCATTTCTGTTTCCCTTCCAAGTCTCAGTACCAAGGCATCGAGAGTGCGTTCCACAAGCGACTGTCAGCATTCTGAAACCAGGGCGAGTGCCTGTATATCAGAGAAGTCGAAAACCCTTAAGGAGGTAGCTTTCCTTCCTGGGTGCTCTTCCCCAAAAGGCGCAAGAGTTATGCTTCAGATTCTGCGCCTCTATTTTCACTTGGACTTCCATCATTGTCATCTGGTTGATCGTTTAATAGTACATATTTTCCATCATTGGTTAGTGGTATGGACAGCATTAATTGAGCCAATGCTTCCGGATCCTGAAGTTAAGGGAGTTTAAGAAGGAGAAAAGAAAACGCTTAAAATGCACTTAAAACCCCTTTGGCTTGGCTTTCATTATGTTCTATAACCTAGTCTCATTACTTGTCACTTGTGTATGTGTGCCTTCAGGAGGTTCTCCTTACTTCTCTGAAAACAACTCGACTACATTACTTCCAGAATCCAGGCCTAGGTTTTCCTCTCAGCCAAAATATCATTTGCATAGCCAAATCATAATCACCTTCCCAGCAAGAGTCCGGGCAGGAATTTCTTTCACAACACACCTTTGTCTTCTGTGTCTTTGAAGTCCTGTCTTTTCTCTTTTAATCTACACCAAGACTGCAAACTAGCCATTTGGCTCACCTCTTGTTTTGGTAAATGTTTCATTGGAACACAGCCTTGCCCATTCCTTTACATGCTATCTGTGGCTGCTTTTGTGTTACAACAGCAGAGTTGAGACTGAGACAGAGACAGTAAGCCCAAAGGGTTACAGAGCAGGTCTGCCAGCCCCTGGTCTATACCATAAAATACTAACTTGTAGTACTTCTCGTTATTTCATGTCAGTCCTTGGTCCTCCTGTCCTCCCCCCATAGACCAGGACTGCACTAATGCAGTACCCACTAGCTACGTTACTATTTAAATAAAATGTAAAAATCCAGGTCCTCAGTCACACTAGCCACTTTCAATCTGCGTATTTTCCATTATTGCAGAAAGTTCTACTGGACAGCGCTGAACTCTATAGAGGCCCCTGGGGCAGGAACTGTATCTGTCTTGCTCACTGCTCTAATTCCAGGGTTTTTCTTACACACACTTGGCTCTCAGAAACTTGTTGGGTGAATGGAAGAAAGACAGGCGTATCTGAGTCTGTTTTCCTAGTAAGTTTCCAGGTGACCTGTGCCAGTGCTATTGGGCCTGCCTGGACCACTTTGGGGAGCAAGGCCTCTGCGCACATGGTAGGTGCTTAAGTTGGGACCATCTTAATTTGAAAGACAGAAAACTAGCTAACAACAGCAAGCAAAAAAATGATAATGCGAAAGCTATAGCAGCGACATTCATTAAGAACTCCACCTGTGTTACCAGTGACCGTGGAACTAACTAGCTGATCAAAAATGTGGTGGTTAGAATGCTTAAAAGGAAGTCCCAAATTTGGCCACACTGCCCAGTGAGCACTGTTTCTGTTTTGGAGAGAAATCCTAATATGTGCATAGGCATCTTCTGAGTAGTTAAACCAGCACTTAAAGTGCACCTTACCTTCTGAACCTCAATGATTTCTTTCCCCAAATTAATGGCATAACATATCTGCAAAAGACAAGAAGAGCGGTATTTGGCAAAGGTAGAAAAGGATAAAAGTATTTTAGAAAAACATGACTATGGAAGTAGAGCGAGGTCACTGTCTGCTCACATCAACATGGGGACAGAGGGTGTGGCTGGAGCAGACTCATCACACGGGGTTCTGAACATGAACATCTACCTGTCCTGGTCTCGTCTTGCCAATTTGTGTGGACAAAAAATACCATGGGTAAGTGAAAACTGAAGTTATTCCAGCATTTAAGATTCTTAACGTAATACCCGTTCCCTTTTTCTCTAGACCATGTTTAGCCACTGCATGTCCATACACGCTGTGGCAAACAGATACTTGCTGAAAGAAGGCTTGATTAATTTTGAGTAATTAAATCTAAATAGCAAATGCAGCCATAAAGTTTTTCACACTAAACAACAGTTTAGATGTACTTTCTTGATGTCTGCTTCTTTGGTTCTCTAAGAGTAGACTTTTCTCCATTGTAACTTGAACCTTTTATAAAAAGAACAAATTTGAGGGGAACCGCTTTTAACATTTCCTGATATCTCTACTAAACAATTATATCTCACCATTAAATTTCTCCATTCACTCTATTTTGGTTGATATGTATTTTCCGTGGGGAAATTTTACTCCAGTCAGTTTTCTTTCAGTGGGGTCTTTCTAGGAGCTATTATCTAAACACCTCAACGGGGACCTGCAGAATAGTTAACTAAATATCCAGAGAGGTGGTGTAAAAAGCTTGTTTAAATATCTTTTTTTGAATTGAGACATAGAATCTTAAGTTGACAAAAATAACAAGACCTTTTCGCCTTCTGAGTTGCTTTCAAAAACATATGTGCTCAGAGACTCCCCGCCTGTGGATTCAGGCATGCGGACCACAAAGCCAACCAATCTTTTGTTTTCTTGATGAGCAGCAAACTGGGTGACACTGGTAAGTTCAAACTGTAAAAAATAAGAAACAGACTGAATACCACACAACAAACTGGAATTAAAAAAAAAACCAGTCATTCTCTACAGAAAAAGTCACAAAAAAGTACACTATGACAGTCTTTTAATTTGGCAAATAAAACTTATAAAACTGCCTACATTGTGTTCAGGGTGGTTACAGAGGTGAATGAAGGAGTTATCAGTAAAATTAGCAAGAGGATACTTACATTGGCCCTTGATACTTGAGTCTGAGGATCTATTAACCTGAAATTTTAAGAGATTCATTATCTTACAAATGCTGGATAAACTTGAGTTTGCAGCAGGTTAGAATGAAGTCTCACAAGTACCCTCCCAATGTGAAAAAACAAAGCCTGGTGGAGGGCGAGGTGCGGTACTCCATGTGACCATCTCAGGGGACACATGCCATGGTTTCTGCCTTTGCTGAGCCTGGGTAGGTAAAGCTCAGCGTGTCTTTCATGGAAGATTTTAGCAAATAGAGAATTTCACAATATTGTGCTTTTCCAGAACAGCAGCGGTGTCATTTTCAGTAGTTCTGCTGTATAATATGGAGGGATCCTACACTGGACAGCTTGCTTCTCAACAAAAACTGACTACTGTCTGTTTCCCTTGAAGTGCTGGGCCAATTGATTCTTCTAAGTTTAACAACAAAATAATGGGTAGGGGTGAGAGAATATTGAAGAGATTTAAATAAAGCTATGAGTTTGGGTACAGGAGGAGTGATGTTTAAGAAAGTATTCTGGGTATGTTATGTTCTTTATCATTTTAAGCATCATCTACTCAGGTTGATGGATCTGGGAAAATAAACTACCTTATATAAATTTCTATTTTCTAACATGATTTTACATATTTAATTACTGATTTGCTGTAAGTTTTATAGGTAAAAGCAAAAATTTTATTCTCTTTGTGAAAAAAAAATGGTTACAATTCCATTTCTGTGAAATGGCCAGAACAGGCAAATCTACAGAGACAGCAAGATTCGTGGTTAGTGGCCGTGTACGGCTGGGTGGGTTGCAGGGAAAGGGGAATGGTCGCTAATGGGGTGGGTTTTCTTTGGGAGATGATAAATGTGTTCTAAGACTGTTTGTGGTGGTGGGTGTACAATGCTGAATATACGAAAAACAGGATTTTAAGTGGGGGAGCTGTATGTATGTAAATTATGTATCCATAAAGCTGTTTCCTAAAAAGTGGTTACAATTTGAAAAACATGCAGTTATACTTATGAAAGCATGGGATTTATCATCAGAGGGCTCAAGACTGAATTCTATTTTGGCTGTTCACATCATGATCTTGTACAAGTCACCCTGACTTCTCCCAACTGCTTCGTGTGTAAAATGTGGGTAAAAACCCCTACTTCAAAGAGGTGGTTAACACAAAAGAAAATGAGTATGGAATTTTAAGAAAACTACAAAGTTAAATGTTATTTTTATTTATATCCCTACTAATGGGTGTGAATTGAATGATTTTTTAAAATATACATTATATGCGTAAACAATTTCCTCAAGTTGGAACAACTTTCTTTACTTAGGTATTTTGTAAAAAATTTTTTAAATGAAAACTTAAAACATGCATATCATATTTTGTAACTTAAAAGTTTGCTGTCTAAATCAGATAACCTGAATTTACCTCTTAGCATCTGATTTTCTGTGTGACTTCTAAATAGTCTCAAAACATGAATGTCTACAGGGGTGTATGTTCATATAAATGATCATACAAAATGTGATTTTTTCTGTCTGGCTTCTTTCACTTAGTGTTTTCAAGGTTTATTCATGTAGCATGTCCCAGTACTTCATTCCTTTCTAAGGCTGAATAACATTCCACTGTATGTATACACCACATTTGCTTATCTAGCCATTTGTTGATGGATATGTGGGTTGTTTCCACCTTTTGGCTATGGTGAATACTCTAGGAACATTCGTGTTAAGTTTTTGTTTCAACACTTGTGTTCATCTCTTTTGGGTATCCTCCCAGGAGTGGAATTCTGTGTTTAATTTAGGAACTGCCACACTGTTTCCCATAGGGACTCAACCATTTTATGTTCCCACCAGCAGTGGGTTCCAAGTTTTTCACATCCTTGCTAACATTTATTCATCCTAGTGGTGTGAATGGTGTCCCATTGTGGGTTTGATCTGCATTTCCCTAATGACTAGTAAGCATCTTTTCGCGTGCTTGTTGGTCATTTGTACAGTAGTACATCGGTTTTCGAACATCTCCATTGATGAACATTTCAGTTTACAAACGCTGTAAATTTTAATGGATCTATGGTATTATTAGATAGTAAAATTGATGCTAAATTTGCAGTTTTAGAGATGGTCTGGAACGGATTAATCCATTTTGCATTACTTTCTATAGGGAAACTGTGCCTCCGTTTTTGAATGTTTCAGAACTCTAATGGTCTTCTGGAACAGATTACGTTCGAAAACCGAGGTACCACTGTATATCTTTGGAGAAATGTCTGCTTAAGTCCTTCCACTTTTTAATTTGCTTTTTTTGTCTTCCTGTTGATTTGTAAGGTTTCTTTATATATTCTGGATATTAGACCTTTATTAGATAAATGATTTGCAAATATTTATTCCCATCCTGGGGGTTGTTTTTGCACTTATTTTGACAGTGTTCTTTTATGTACTAGTTTTTCACAGTGCGCTTTTACATATATTTACTCTGATCTTTTTGGTGGAGATAGTAAGAATGAGCCAATGCCTACAGAAGGTCCAGGACATACTTGAGAAAAACTAAATAAATATAAGGTCTTATTCATAAGAACTTAATTCTTAGTATATGGTTTAGAAGAAATGAAAAGGACTTATTTTAAGGCATGGAAGAAATGATCATCTGATTTTTGCCAAAGTCCTAGTTAACTTTTGAAGCTAACATTTTTTGAGCACTTCCTATGTGCCAGTCACGGTTGTAAATGTTTTACATGTATTAACTCATTCATTCCTCATGACAACACTGTGGGGTGTGGAGACAGTTCTTTTTCATTTTACAGCTGAGAAACCAAGGCACAGAAGTTAAATAACTTGCCCATAGTCATACAACTAATAAATGGCAAAGCCAGGAGTAAACCTAGACATTCTGGCTCTAATACAATGCTGCTGTCCCAGAGAAATATAATGTAAGCCTCTTACACAATTTTTCAAGCAGCCACATTAAAAAATGAAACAGGTGAAATTAATGTACTCATTTTAATATGTCTAAAACATTACCAGCTAGACATGTTAATATAAAAATTATTGATGAGATATTCTGTATTCTTCATGTGGAGGTAGAATGAGATCTCACAAACTTAGTATGTATTTTACACCTACCGTATATCTCACTATAGACTAGTTATGTTTCAAGTGCTACATGTCACTACAGATACCGCAGCTCTTAATAAAACCGATGCTGACCACGGCCTGACAGCTATTTGCCATCATTCATGTACATCTTATTACCTGAACCCTGAAATCATGTAGTCTACATTGCTTGGCTTCTTTACTTTTAGCCCAACAAATACCACATTTTCCTTATGGTAGTCTAGTTATCTCAGGCAGGTTCATGTCCTGTTTTCATTGTTAATTTTTATAAACAGTACTCTCAGAAATGAAAAACAACATAAACTTCCATTTTCAAGCTCTGAGATAGAGAAAGTAACTCTCGAGTGATGATAACCTTATGAACAGGACTCACTCACCACTGAATTTCTAAAGATATCAGTTCTTGTCTTTAGGGAGCACGTTCATTCCGACACATCTTACAAAATGAAATGTAAAAAGGAACATGGCAGAAACTGAAGTAGCATCTTCACTTAATCCAGTCGTCCTAGTGTGAACATTCTAGATGCGTAAATGTGCGTTGGAAGGGGATGAGAATGAAGCTGTAAGAAAGTCTGAACATGCAACAGTGTACCTCAGAGTTTGACTGGTGACCATCAGATGGGATTCCGTCATACGAAAGATGTTGTGAATAGCCCGGGCCGCCAAAACTTGTCTCATCGCTTCATAAATCACTTCGATCGTGTTGTCTGTTTTAACTGCCATTGATCCCAAAAACCGAACTATAAACATCTGTTGCAAAAGAGAATCTGCAAGAGAGCATTTTCTGCTCAGGGTCATGTTCACTTCCTGCCTGCTGATCTGCAGCTAATGCCAGCCATGCTGGTCTGAGAACAGCTATGAGACCTCAGCGTTGGTGTGCTGTCTGGAGGGCTTTCTACCCAAATTTTCAGTACTCTGCTTTTACAAACCCTAATTACCAAAGCTCTGAATCACCTATTCATTTTGTCTATTTGGAACACCTTCCTTAGACTTGAAAAGCTCCTCTTCATCTATAAGACGAGATACCAGGTAAACATCCTTCTAGCTCTGAAATTAGGTGACTACATGTAGGTGGTCGTACATGCATCACACCTTTTCTCGGAAAATAACTTTTTCCACTAGACAACAGAAAATTCATTACTTTGGCCCACTGATTAAGTCTTCTTACAGAAGAAAACTTAGTTGAAGAAAATAAGACCTGATGTTGGGTCTCATTCATTTATTATTGAAGGGCAGTGATGATAATCCATAAACTGATGGAGAGCTCAAACTAAAATAGTTTGCTTATTTGATTCTACTAAACTTCCAGTGTTGGCTTCTGGATAATGGCATATAACTTGACAAAAATAAGTAACGTCAACCATAACTGGAAGACCATGAAGGTTTAAAAGGCCTTTTTTTTCTGTAAGAAAAATTCGCTTATCCACATTTTAAACTTAGAAAGGTTTTTGCTCACTTGTCCTCCCTTTAGCATCCTTACCCCTAAAAATAGAGTTAAAAATTAGGAAAATATAACTGATGTGTTATAAATGGCTACTCCCATATGAAGAGTTTTTAAAAGTTGGAAAGTTTTTATATTGACTTTACAAACTGGACTATGTGAAAAGTCAGCTAGAAGCAAGTGGACAGATTTCAGGCAATTACTATTTTTCCCTAAATCTGTAAGGAGTACCAATTCTCAAGTCCTACTTTTAAGTAAGTGGCATTTCATTCTCATGATATTCTCAGGCTCCAGTCATGAAATTATGCTAAAATGAGGTCTTGCTAGCACTCTTAGCTACTCACTTGCCTTGCCTGGGAACTCAAGTTCTGCTGTATGGAGTACTAGGGGATGGTCAGCTCTATTGAGTATGTTCTGACGTACATTATAAGAATAAGACAACAAACACAAATTTGAACAAATCAAATACCATTCATGTCATCTTCAAATTCAAGAATGAGTTCTTGTGCTTTTGGTTTTCTAAAATGACAGCACATTGATGACTCACCCAAGCTGCATTTTAAGGTGATCATTTTATACTCTTTGGATTTGTTTTGTAATAATGTGATACCAGATTTAGATTTGGGATCACAAATCTATGCAGGAGCTACAAAAGGGTATCACTGTGGCTAATGGTGCAATAGTTGTAGAAAATCTGTCAGCTGCCTCTTGGTTTTTATTCAGGAGCTGCTCTGACTGTACGTCCTAATGAGTTTTCACAGAGAACATGTCTGTGGGTCATAATTTCAATTTATATTTCAAATCAGCTCTCTAGAACATGAAGTCACATCCTACTCCACTGGCCCTGGTCATTTTGTGCATGGGAAAGGAAGCACACCAGGCTTACCACTTACCTTCTGCTTCCGGAAATGTGTCATCCTCGGTCTCCCCGAAAGGGTTGATACGCCTAGGAAAATAACCAATCAGCTAAATAGCAGCTTCAGCTAAAAGGACACTTAACACTTGAACTCTTAAGTCAGAATGGTGACAGTCAAAAGTTTATTTCCATTTCTCCCAGAGAGAACCTCCCTTAGCGCATACCTGCTCCCTCTGTTCTGATCAAGGAATTCGGTAGCTGGAAGTACAATATCAAATTGAATTGGTGTTCCAGGTGCAATCAGCTCTTCGGCTTCAGGTATACTGACTGTTGCTGTGGGAACAACCTTGTCATTTTCCATCTCTGAATTTTTCAGGCTCTGGCTGGAAAACAGGAGGGAAAAGTCAAATCCCTTTTATGGCTTTACAAACGAACAGATACATGCTGAATACTGATGGAGACAGGGAGATTTCCATCAAGCCTTCAACTCTCCAAATAGAACTCCATAAAACGTCATTCGTTCCTTGGTTAAAAGCCCACCACCGACCGCTAGCTCTCCTGCACAGCATTCTGCATGGTTGTACTACCCGTTACATTAACTGATTTTCTGTTAACTGTCTTTCTCCCTGTGATGCAGGTTTTTGAGGGCATGGAGCTGTGATACACAGTAGGCAGTCAAAAACATTAGCTGGAAGAGTAACACATTGTGGCCTAGCATGCAACCACAGGCTGGCTCCCACTTCTCCCGAGAGCCCCTCCTGTGCTCCCCTAAGGCACCCCTCACGAGGCCTACACCCAACACACTATACTTTTCCTCCTTTCCATCTCCATCCCAGTTCCGCTGCTTGCCCAATGCCCTCCCATCCTTCAAACACCAGCTCAAATTCGTATGCGCCCACTAGACCTTTGGAGCCAGGCTGACGCTCTCCCTCCTCTACACTCAGTAAGTCACGGGGGTCTTGTACCTCCTGAGCTCCGTGGTTCTCATGGTGCCACCCCGTAAAGGCTTCAGCTCTGCTCCACTGCCCATGACGCCTAGGCAGGGCACCTAATTCTGTCACAGTCGGACTCAGAACTGTTTTCTGGCCTCCTTGTGCGAACACCAGCTCCACACTGCACAGCACTGAGGCCCTGGGGAGTGAGTGACCACTCGGAACTTTCTAACGACTCTTCTGGAGTCATCAAATAATAGCTGTGAAACACGGAGTGGGGCTCTTTTCTGCCAGGCCACTAAAAGATGGGTATCAAATAGAATCATAATTGTAGTTTACCCTTTGATGCCATGCTTTCATTAGCATCGCAAGTAGTACAGCTGTTTTATTTAACGAAATGGAAACTCCCATTAAGACAAAAAGGTGGGATTCCTGGAACAAATTCTAAGGTAATATTCAAAACGAGAGAAAAGCTATATGCACGAAAATGCTCACTATAATAGCAGCAAACAATGGAAGGGGAGACAAGCTAAATATTCAAGTTAATCATGAATAGTATGGAGTTATTGAAAGGAACAATGAAAATGTAAACGTGAAAAATACATATGTGAAAATGCAAAATAAATGCATATGTGAAAATATCAATATATGTGCAGATAAAGCCTGGGTAGTAACATGGGCACATAAAAGACGATTTTTTTCTTTAAAAAAAAAGTGTTTTGATTCCAAAATTGGTTGATAAACAGAAATACGAGGGGAACTCCCGATAGGCAGGGCGCCCAGTGCCAAGACGAGATCAGAGGTCCGAACCCTGCCCTCATCCGCGGTGTGAACGTGGGGAATAGTCAACATCTCTGGGCCAGAGTTACTGCTGTAGAACCACTTGTGTCAAATTCCTCATACATAGTTTGGCTCCACAAAAGCTAGTTTTCCTGTGTCCTTTAGTTACCTGGGGCACAAGCTTTCTTGCTTTTTCCCAAAACTTGTAATGGGAGTCACTGCTTGGAGAGCCGTCTGATTCAGCTTGATGGCGACTGCCTGAAAATCCACAGGAAGACACGCTCAGTCCCAGGGGAGGACGCTTACCTTTCAGATGGAGGAAAGGGCAGAGGTGCAGGCAGGCGCTGCTCATTACCTCAGGATTGTCAGTCAGGTAGATCTGCCTGGAGATGTTGTTTATTGCACAGATCCACTGTAGAGGACATTAAAAAAACCCACTGAATCCCAGTCACCCACTGTATTAGGGGGGAAGTGAAACAAACAAAATCTTTACCTCTTCATTCTCCTTTTTGCTTTCTGCCTGGAGGATTATTCCCCTGAAATAAAGTGCATCAAAGTAAGTGCTTTACAGCTCCCTATGTTACATAATGTGAACTCAGCTGGGGTCCTGAAGGGGAAGGGCCAGGAAGGCAGCAGGAAGGGAAGGAAAGAAAATGGGGTTCGGGGGTCTGGCTCTGCTGCTCATTCACTGAGATCCAGCACAAACACTTCCTTTCCCTGGGCCTCCGCTTTCTCGTCTATAAAACGAGCAGGGTGCAGTCAGACCTACTGGCCCAAGGCCACGATTCTTCAACTGCTGACCCTCTTGTTGGCTCCTTAGATGAGTCAGGGCCCAACCACTGTGCGCAGCCACCCGACTCCTTCCCAAGGACTGAAAAATCTGCATATGGAGGGCAGAGAATACCTACACATAATACTGCCCTGTCTCTGTGAAGGCTTAACTCTACAGGGACCCTGCAGCTGCTAGTTCCTTTGTTCCTCATCTCATCTATGGGAGGCGAGGAACAGGGATCTTCTCCCCATTTCACATCTGAGGAGGCTGAGGCCCAGAGGAGTTAAGTGACTTCCTGGGACCAGGACCAGAATCCAGGATCTCTGTCCGCAGGTCATTTTCCATCACTGAGGGAGGAAGGATGATGTCTAAAACTGCTCTGCCAATCTGGGCAACACCTCAGTGCCATCCCAACACCGCCACCCCTTCTGAACATGCTGTCATTCAGATAAGATCTCAGCTGAGAACCTCAGCAGAGAAAGCAAAGGCATGGACACCAGCTCTGACTGCAGGGCGGGGCCACCGCTCGCCAGGCATGTGAACCCCAGAGCAAGCACCTCACGGGGCCCAGTCTGAAACCACTACTTTAAGTGAAGGGATCCCACTGGACCCACTGTGAATGATTATAAGGCTGCCCTTTGAAAGCAGGACTTGTGGGCCCATGAGTATGGGGACAGCATGTTCCGGAACGACACTGCTGCAGCTGCATGTGCTGTTCACATGTCCTGCTTCAGCGAGAAAAACAGGCTCCTCGGCAGGTTTCCGTCCTGACTCCGCCTCCTCCCTGCCCCTCCACGACACACCACACAGGCCTGTCTAGGAACAGGGAAGGGAGCAGCAGCCACAGGCTCCTCTCAGAATCTGCCGGCAGCCAGCTGGCTGCCTCTGTCCCTCTTACACACGCGGGTCCTCTCTGCGCCAGGCAAATCCGCGCTGGGTGCCTACGGGTCACGTGTGCGTCCTCCCCAAAGCTCAGTGTCACCCGAATGGGCGGCTCCCGCTGAGGGCGGGCTCGCAGGAATGAGCTGGGAGGCCCTTGGCGGGGCTGGCGTCACGACACCCGCTCGCCCACCTAACCCCACGTGACCTACGATTTCCCAGTGGGAGTGGTGATCTGGAAGCAGTATCGCCGGTCTTCACAGTCCAGCGCCATCACGGAGCAGTTGTCCAGGTCCTGGATCAGACCTCCGGCCACGGCGCCCCGGGGCTGACACATGAGATTCCCGCCTTGGGTGAAGAAGTAAAGTCTCTCCCAGCTGGTGGAGACCAGCCCTGTTTTACTGTAAGAATTGTGTTGTAAAAGCCCATTAGTACTAGGAAGCACAAGCGGCATCTCAAAGTTCTGCCTCTTTAGGGGTAGCGGTGACATTTTAGAGCAGTGTCTTTCTTTATATTAAAGCAAAAGTGCTTTGAAAAGAGTTCAAGAGCAAAGGGGGGCAGAAGAGAGACATTTTAGCTTGAAGTATGGGGTGCAGGCCTAGGGCCAACGCCAGGGTGTGCGCAGGTCATGCCTACCTGACTACAGCCAGACTCTGGCTTCTAACCCCCCCGTATGTGAAAACAGAATTAGTCCATCACCTATAGGAACTGAAAGCCTGGAAGATCGTTTCTCTAGGACATGGAGCTGAATCTAGTCGGTCACCAGGGTCACTGGCCCACAGCACACACTTCAGCTTCCTGGAAGCTTTTGCCAGACGGGGTTTTGCCCAACTGGATGCTTCTGTTTTGTGGGCTGTTTACAAGAGGACAATCCGGTTCCTGGCAAGTAACGTGAGAACCTTGTGGAGTTTTCTCCTGTACAGAATTGAAGGAGACGGCTGGCCTGTGATCACCAAGCTTACAGCCCTTTGGGGGCTCTCCCCTGGTCAGGAAACAGCTGGCAGTTCCTCTCCGCAGACCCTCCATTTGGGGAATCAGACACGTTGACCTGATTGAGTATTTACTGAATATAGACCATGTGCGAGACACTAGGTTTCCTCTCTCAATAATTACAATTTCCAGAAAGGGGAACAGCTAACATTTGAGTGCTTCTACCTACTAGGAATTACCTCATTCCGTCCTGGTAACAACTTTATAAAGTAGGTGCAGTTACAGCCCTGTGGTCCGGATGAAACGATGGAGGCCCAGCCCAGCCCTGGTGTCTGACTGACACCCACCAGCCAGTCTTCCCACACCTGACAACAGCCTCCCCCTGCTCTCAGGCACAATTAAACCTGATTGTCTCTTTCACTCAAAACGGACCTTTAAAGACCTGGGTGTTAAACATGGGATTCAGGCTCTCTGAATCTACATGACTGAGCTTCTTGGCCCTCAGCCCCTGCCTTGGTGGTGGGTCTCAGCTGTCAGGGACCTGGGGGGAGGGCAGGGTGGGATGACAGCTCTCAATAGTCCAGCATGAAGACAGTTAAGAGCAGTCTATCTAGAAATGGCCACAGTGACTGGGGACGGGTGGCCTGTGCTCTTGGAGACCACACAGGGCTCTGCCTCTCATACCCCTTCCCAGCCCTCCTCTCGGCGCAGCCTGGGCCTCTGCCCCAGGAGGCGGGCAGCGGTGGCGGGAGCTCTTCCCAAGCCCGGCCACCCCCCCCCTTTCGCGGGGTACGTCGGAGATGCCCGGGGCAGACAGCCTTTAAAACAGGAGGCAGGCAGTGGCAGTCTCACTTTCTAAGATTAAGGTAGCCGGCCTTCTGGACGAGGTTCCTGTTGACCTGTGGTGCGGCCACATCGCAGTCTGGAGTGTAAACAGACTCGTCAGCACAGAGCAGTTCTTGCTGGGACACCCGCATCTTTTCTGCTTCGCCTTCCAGTTCCACCTGAATGCTTAGGACAGAAGGTGTCAGGTCAGCCACTCATCCCTGGCCAACCCAGCACTGCTGAGCGGCGGTGGCAGAGCTGTCCCCCACGCTTCCTGCCTTACAAAGGGAGCCTCAGCTCTCCACCCTGTAACCTGGGCCCGGACGCTGGAGATCGCAGGAACTCAAGTCTGCATGACTCTAAGTGTATGTGCTGCATGACGGCAGTTTTGGAACAGAACAGAAGGAACACTACTGGACAGTGGAACCCAGCTGAACAGTTTCTCTGCTGACAAAGTGGTACCCACGCTGCTAACTGCTGATACAAATTTTAGGAAGGAAACAGTCATTCCTGTCCCCTGACCCCCTCGGTTTGGGCAGGAGCCGGGAGATGGCCACTGGAGATAGAAAAAGGAGCAGGAAGTGGTACCAAGATGCAACTGACATGCCAGGGCAATGCTTTTCCTTTGACAGCCACACAACTGCCCCACCCTCTGGTGACAGTCGTGGTTATAAAGTCCTGAATGCAACCTGTCAACACGGCCCACCCAACTGAGAAAGCAAACCTTAGAGGCAGGCGTTGTTCCACTTCTCTACCGAGTTAAAGGAGATAAGACTGAATTACAAATGTTAAAATCAGACGGGACCTCGAGAGCCAGCTGTTTGGTGGTTACGTAAGTCTGGGCTTATACGGGCCGTATTCTCCTCTTGGAGATTCAGGGTCCACTGCCTGTATCTTGTTTAATGCAGCTGGGTGCCAGCCGCCAATCTAAGTTATTTTGGGCTCTTCTGACATTTGAATGGAATGACTGGGGACTCCACCACTGGCGGCCTTAGGACAGGCCAGCTGGAGAACCAAGCTCATTAGCCTAACCTGCTTGTCCCTGCCAAGGCTGAGAGAATGCAGTATGAGAAAACAAGTCAGGCAGTACAGGAGATGGCAGGAGGGAGCCAAAGGTTTGCAAAACTGCTTAGGATCTTAAGCTTCTGTGGGTGAGAAACCTCTTTGAGGGCCGGACGAAAGGTAAGGATTGTCTCCAACCCCAGAAAAGTACTCATGCGTACCAACAAGACAGCTGCACACAACTTCAGGGTGTTTTCATTTTCAGAAACTGCCTCTCCCCCACCCCCACAGACTCGGCTTCCAAACCTCTGAGCTAATCCAAGGCTCCCAGGAACAGGGTAGAAAAGTGACTGCTTTCCACTGGTTCTCTTCAAAGTTTTTAAAAAGCATGTTTCATTTAATTAAAAAAGAAAAACAAACCAAAAAGCCCCTCAACCACATATGAATAGCAGGAGGAGCCAAGAAAAAAGGTGGAAATGTATCACTGTGGAGTTGAGGGGAATAAAGCCACTGGCTTTATGTGGTGGTTCAAAACGCCACCCTGTCTGGGGTTAGGCTGGTTCAGAATCCTCTCACCCTGACACAGCAGAGCCCCTGGGCACCCACCCCCAGAGCAGGAACCCAGAGCTCTGGGGCCTCCGGGAGACATTGTGCCTTGTCCTGTCCGGGCTACAGTCCGCGGCAGCCAGACCACCCACCCCGGCTGGAGAGGGGTGTAGTACGTACTTGGGCACCAATATAAAACTCAAGTGATAGGAAAGTTAGAATTCTTGAACTGAGTGCGTTAGCTGTTTGAACTAACAGGTTCAAGTGTTTCCAGCTGCCCACTGCCCGCTGCCCTTATAATTAGGCCTCGTCAGGCAGCAGAGGGGCAAAACAGAACCAGAGGTAAGGCTGTGTAGCCAAGGCTTACTGCCCCATACCTCTAACTGTTGGAGTGGCTGATGTCGCACTCGGGTTGTCCTGATAATGGCTCACAGAAATGCTGATGAGGGGGAGGACACAGGCTCCAGCACCCACAGAAAGCGTATACCATGGCATCTCAAATGGGTACCCGTGACCCGCCATCCATTAAAAAAATCTAGTACGTGAAAAAGCCTGAAGCCCAGATGGGTCTCCCAGAAACACAGGAAGCCATGGAATACTGATTTAAAGTAGGATGAGAAAGAGTGAGAGTAAGAGAGCGGATACCGTTCGTGTGACAATTTAATAGCTTCCCTTCTTTTTACTTTTTCCTAACACATCCCAGGGGCTAACAATCAAATTAAAAGGCAAGAAACTGAATTCAGATTTCACAAATTGCTTTCTAGCATAATTATAAATCTAACGTGCCCCATTCACTGCTGCCAGCAGTCAGGAAACCAACCAACCCCGCTCAGTGGCTCTCAGGAAGGAGTGAATGCTTTCATAATCTACAGCTCTCCCTTTGTATTTGCACGAATGCTCAGCACTGGTTTTTCTCGGGATTCATCATTTCCACAGCGTTTTAGGGAGCCTTTTGCCTAAATCAATTCCACTGCTTGGCCTTCATGAGGTATTTTGAAATGCCACATTCTCAAGAAAAGGAGCAACTTTCTCTTCATTTTTCCACACTATAAAATCCTATACGATTTCCATTTTGAATATCCATTTTTCAAACACACACACACACAAAGGCAAATTTCTGTGCCCCAGAAATCCTAAAAAGTTCTCAAGGAACCATGTTTTATTTCTTAGTGAAAAAGCCTGGCGCTGGAGGGCCTGGGAGCTTCCTGGGAGCTCACCGTGGTAGACGCCGGCGATAGGATGTAAAGCAATTCAGAGCAGCCACAGCCTCCATTAAGTGTGGGCAGGACAGTCTGAAGAGATGATCTGTTTTTTAAACTAAGCATTTGCAAGGCTGAACTGGTTTGTTTATTCTAAAAAGGCTTAATGCCTCTTGTGTCTGTTATAGTGAATGTGATGACTATAGTTGCCTGAAGAGTTGCAGCACTTCTAGCTACTCCCATTAGCTCTCAAAGAAAAAAAACAAAGCGCTCGTCCACAGCAAGTCTAAGCCAGACTCATAGGCTTACACCGTGTGAAACCTGAACATTAACAGAAGGCGACCCTAAGTACAGGAAGCTGGACTTAGTGGGAAAGTACCCTGCGGATACTTTAATCTTTCATGTATGTATAACTTTTTAACGTAATAGAGAGGACTCTGGGCTCCATACAAGCCAGGAATTGCAGAAATCATTGCTTTTTAATCATAATATTCACAAATATCAGTAGCTAAGAAGATGCCTCTGTTTCTGAGGGTTTGGGGAGTGGAGAGAAGCTCCGCGGGACCCTCCGCAGTCAGAACCCTCCCCATCTCCCACCCCAGAGGGGCTGATTCAGCAGGAAAGCAAAAGGCAAGTGAGACCCCAGCTGGAGAGCAGCATTACCTTTGAACCATGTCTGCAACGGAGGATAGAAAGCTGTCCATGCTTTGGGAGAACATCTCAGCTCCCTTCTTAAAAAAATTAATCTGAAAGATAGAATTAGGATAGTGTGAAAATCGAAAGGTGACGCAGGAATTCATTCGATGTGAGACTGACGGCATGGGGGTGGGGACACTGCCGCCTGCCCCTCCTCGCCCGCAGCCCCCACCCCACCAGCTGGGAGTTGCTCCCAAAGCCCCTGGTGCACTGGTACAAAGGGGATGGTGAAACCTGCTGTCTTGCTGAAACGCTGTCAGGATCAGGAATAATTTAAGCACTTGGTGCGTCAATAATTACTACTGATCATTCTGACATTATCATCATCAACCTCTTTCCTGTATGAATTCTAGATAGTGGGTTTCTAGAGGGCGAGGATTAGGTCTTATTCACCTTTGCATCTCCAGGGGCTAAACTGGTGTGTGACAAATGACATGTACAGCACCAACAAGAAACGAACAAACAGCATGAGTTCTCAGAAAAGTGAAGGCCACTCGTTCAGAGCCGGTGCAGCTCTGAACACGGGCTGGACGATGGTGGCCTGGCTGTGAAATTCCAGAGAGAAAACGGGGCTGAAGACCCTTAAAAGGCTTTTCCAATCCTGACAGCCAGAGGACTGAGTATGTGAAGGACACAGCAGGACCCTGAACGGCACAGGTACTCAGCACAGCGGAGGTCCCCTCCTGCTACGCAGCTCTGGATGATGGATGCTGTCTCCGCCCAGGGGAGAGTGGGCCTAAGAGACCTGAGAATTGTACATCATGAAAATGAAACTGCAGTCGCTGGCTTCTGGGAACCAACTGAAGGGACTCCTTACTTTGTGACTCCTGAGTATTCACTTCCCAGCAAAGTGTGGGTCCCCTGACAAACCTTGAAGGGCAGGGCTATGGGAAAGAGAGCAGGAAGACCACTTCTGTGCCTTACTGACATCTGCAATCATCCTGCCCCATACAGCTCAAGTTTCCATTTCTTTCTATGGCCAGGGCTTTAAAAAATCTGAATATTGATATGAACTGCTCCACTTTACAGCCTGAGTTTGGAGAGGAAACAGTTACAAACCTAAGTCATGAGAAAGAAGACCTTCAGGTTGGACATGGGTATTGTCACACGCGTCACCCGGCTTGTCCGTAGGATCTGGAAGCAGCCCTGGCCCCGGGTGGTGGACACAGACCCTGCCCCCTCGCCTAGAGGCGGCCAGTAGGTGTTACAGCCCCGGTCTGACAGCCGGGGAAGTACGCCCACCCACGTCCTTAGTTTTCGCAGTACCAGACGTGCTCAGGGTTCTAAGGCACGGGGACTCATACGGGGCGGTATTCTGGCCCCGTCGCCTCTGAATCATGTAGAGATGAACACTGTACATGCCACTCTGGGTCCTTGAACTGTTAAATATCCGATCTGTTAAACGAGCATTCTGCACTTCTAAGGGCACGACATCACCGTGGCTTTTCCTCTGTCCTCCCTGAACTTCTCTGAATTTATACACCAAGTCCATGGCTTAGGTCCCCCACTCTTCTCTAAGCTCCTAGGCCAGGGCTCACACAGTCCCTGAACAGAATCGGCTGACTGAATGAATGGAATGAAGCGATACGACACTGGCTTCTACAGCCCCATCACATACTCCTTACCCTGTCAGTACTCCACGCGAGTTCATCTGTGTGCTCTCAGAAACCTGTACACAGATTACAAAACCTGTTTGCAGGCATCAGGACTGAACGATGATTTGAGTTAATTAAAAACCTGTTTAACAAGGGCCAGGGAAGGCAGAAATGGAGTCAAACGACCTCCAAGGTAGGCTGAGAAGAGATTCAGTGGAGCACCGTCCACTGTGTGGCACCCTCGTGAGTCACATGCTCCCCGGCTAACTCAGGTGGACGCTCGAGGAACACTGATTTAAAAGGACTGACGAGGCAGCAGGAGAGCGAATGCTTCGGAACCATCCAAAGGGGCCTCGGGTTTGATTACAACCTAGTCCGAGATAAGAAACTACAGTTTTCATTGGGATTGAACTCTGCAGGGGAAGGAGCTATTTGGTCTTGTGTCTTGAAATCTGGACACCTTCACATGCAAAATGAAACGTGCTGTTTCGTTTGAGGACCGGGGAGTCCTCAAACATGATGCTGCCACTGCCCAACCAAGACTGTGCTCTGTTCTGCTTCCCTACGCCCGGGGCTGCATTTGTGCTCCTGCACCTGCAGCCTCCTCTTCCCCGGGGCCGGCAGCACTCGCTTAGCAAGCCTAGGCTGGCGCAAGCGGGGCAGTCCTTGGCCATGAAAGAGTGAAACCAGCCAGAATCAAACCCATTCTTTAAACGTTTTAAAGCCCCTTCTCTAACCAACCAGGCTGTCCCAGCACTGACCGATCAGGCCTGCAGCCATTCATCTCTCTGAGACTCTTAACTTCAGGACCCTCCCTGACTCTGGGCTTCTACTGAGCAGGGATTATTGCTCCAAAGGCAAGCACTGTCAGTCCAGGGAGGACAGATGCATGAGGCGGTGTCGGAGAAGGGAACACTGGCACTCTCCAGCAAAGCCAGGACATCTGCCAGAGCAGACGGAGGACGACGACGACAGAGGGAGCTAGGACACACGCGTGGGCACAAGTGCCCATCGTGACGAAGCTGGCGGGCTCCAAAGGATCTGCTAGTGCCAGTTTTTGGCTTAACCCAGCTTTACTCAGATGACACAGAAAGATTATATTGCTCTGTTTAAATATTTTGGCTCTGAAGCCATTCTCTGACTTGAGGGTCCTCACCATTCAACAATGTAACAACAATATTAAGATGACAGACAACTGAGCTGGTATGTTTAAAGATCCTCTCTTGTTCCCCTTTTCCCGGAATGAAACTATTGTATTTCTTCTTTTAAAATATGTGTATTTTTAAAATGTAGTATAAAAATAATACGTGCTCTCATGTGGGTTTTTTGTTTTGTTTTAAGTCGCTGACTTTTTCTTCTCAACATTTTGTTTCCTCACATCCCTTTCTGTTCCTAGATCGTCAACTGAGAGAAGGTTCCAGGGGTGCGTTTGCCACATGCCGGAGTGAGCTCGGAGGCAACATAAGTGGGGCTACAGCAGGGCAGGCACGGAGGGTGAGGGGAGGTGCCGCTCGCCTCACACCCACACTCACTCCTGTCCCTGCCAGGCTGGTGCCCATCCTGAAACTGGAGGCTCCCTGCAGACGACGTTCCATCGACCACTAAATGGGGGCAAGAACTAAATACACACTCTACAGAGACTCATCAAGCACTGGCAACACGTCCGCATGCGCCACGTGCCAAGGTGCCGGCAGCAAGCTCAGCCATGTGTCATCTGAGGACAGCCCATCCGAGGGGACCTTACCACCAGGGCAGCAAAGGAATGTGTGGGGTCCTAGGTTGTAAGCCAGGCTCTACCAGCCTGAACAGTCAGCTGCTTCTGAGAAAGTCGGACCAGCCTGGCTGCCCTTTAAATCCCAGACAGAGGGCCACACCGGCTCCTGCCCACGGGAGGCCTGGGATCAAGACCATCGTTTCCTGCACGCACAGCCTGTCAAGTCCAGCTACGATGAGTGCTGAACCTCAGAAAGGTTCCAGGGAGGGTGTGCATTTGTGTTTCCTTCTTTGGTGATGCCTCCATTTGTCCTCAGTGCCCCCTCAGCAGAAGGCCACGCTGTCCTCCACAGCTGGCTGAGATCTAGCACCTCGGGAAGGACCACGCACCTGTCCGTGGGCGAAGCCCATCATGGGCTCCACCATGGCCATGCGCTTTCGGTACTGAAGCGCGTTGAGGGCGCAGTAGTACTGGAGGGACGAAAGGTGCTGTTTCCGTCGGGCAGCCGCCACCTCTTTTACAACTTCAGTCTTCACCTGATTAAGGGGCGAAAGGAAAACTTCAGGCTGTCTAATGGATGTGGCAATTCTGTAGGAGCATGTGACTTCTAAACACGTTCATTTATATATCAGAAGCATTTCTGTGACAAGTAGAATAAGACACACATAAGGTTGTACCTCATGTTTTAAAGAATCCAAATTAAAATCACCAAATGGCATCTCAGTGTCTGTGAGGCTGCACTGGGGTGAAGCCAACCCCTTGTGCTGGTAGCACAACAGAGCGCTAAGCGCACTGAAAGCCACGGACACTGTGGGTCACGCGTGAGAGTGTATGCTAAGGAAATCATGGAACAGAAATAAAAGTTATATTCCTGAAAACAGTCAACATTATGTATAGTAGCAAAAAGAAAAAAAAGCTGGAAAGCATGGGTTACAGAGTCAGAGTGAACACGCAGATCAAGGAGTTCAGGGCCTGAGTGTGTATTAGTCAGTCACACGAGGTACCAATCTTAAGTTCAAATCACTGCGTGATTGTAATTTTACAATTTTACAATGGTTCCAAGTTGGTGTTTGAAAACCAGTTTGAAAAGCTAACATTGGGAAGTGGAAACTTACTTATGAGATTCACAATAAGTGATTTAAAAATCCATGTATAAGAAAAAAAGAGAAGACATTCATCAGAACACCCTCAATGCCACAAATTCACAATGGGAAGGCACAAAAGGAGCTTAAATAAATGAGGTGACAAAAACATGTAAGGCAGGTATTCTTACCTTTTCATTCTCCTTTTTTTTAGGAAGCCTGCTGTATTTTGCCATTGAGAGGTCATGCTCTAAAAGTAAAGAGACATTTTAACACCCAGATGGGTTTAAAGGCAAGAATATTCATTCGGTGTCTCTGCCCACAGACACACTAAACCCACAGACACACTAAACCCACAGGCATCACTAACTACACACACAAAGAACGAAGATAATGCCTACCATTGCTGGCGAGTCCAAAAAGATCCTTTAAAGTGCTTACTTCTGAACAAGAGAAAAAGAACAACTTAGAGCAAAGAAAAACAAAACTAGCCAACCCGGAACTCTCTGCTTTCCCAGGAAGATAAAGGTGTACACATGGCAGGGGATGGCCCTGCCAGCACCCCCTCAGGTCCGCTGTCCTCATGGGGCCCGGACATCGTGCCTGGGAATCCTGGGCTCACTGGAGCTTGTGGCCTCAGCGGCACCCACACTAAGTGAGCATGACTGACCATGAAGCCCGTCCTCTCCTGACAGCCTCTGAGATCTGTGAGAGGGGATTCAGGGACGCGGGCTGGAGTGCGTGTGGCCAGGTACGATTCATGGGGACCTGGAGTATAAAGGTGGGCTCTGATTCTTCAGCCCCCAAAAAACCGTTTTAGTACATCTTTCCTCAGACTGCCCTGACTATACCCCGAACCTAAAAATTTCCTGTTGTTGCTATTTTAACATCCGACAAAGGAATACAGGGTGCTCGTTTTAACAAAATGAAGCAATCTAGTACTTGCAGCAAGCCAACACCAATAACTACTCCCTGTGTGGGTGCAACAGCTATCACACACACAGAGATGGTTGTACCAAGTCCAAGACCAAAGAGCCAAAAAGGTCAATGAGAGCAGTGAGTGTCCAAGGTTAAAAACTTAAAAATAGAGAAACTTAAAAGAAAGTGATACTTTGTACAATTCTAAAGCAATCCATTTTTCCTTTTTCAAACAAAGCAAAGCATTTTCACATCTTCTATGTTGTTTTCCAGTTTGCCTCAAAACTACCTCCAGCTTTAAAACTTCTCATTATTCTTTCTCTTTCTGGTATCAGGCTGCTTTCTGCCTTTCTCTTCTTGCATTTTTCTTTCTTTCTCTCACCTTTTATTTCCTATTAGAGCAGAGCTGTGGTGTTCTTGCCTTATCAATTTTAAGTAACCTCCTTAATATTTTTTGTGTTGTCTTCATTCAGATTACATACTTGTATCGGTGCATGAATGAAAAAGGCAGCAAAATGAAGCACCACCGTCAAAGAAGGGGATACAGATTCTAAATTGGGTCAGATGTAGACTCATGCACGATTGGCACAAACACTTCAAATGCATGTCTTGGCGTCATCAGAAAAGGACTCTGATGACCGTTTTTCACTGATACTAAGAAGCTTCTCGTTTTCACTACATTCCTCTACATTCCAAAGTAGTCATGGCTCCCTGAGAACAGCGTGCCTTCACAAATGCTCTTAGTCAGTAATACAAGCCTTGCCATCTCTGTCTACTTGGTAAACACTAATTCATCTCTTAAAACCCAGCTCAGAGACCACTTCTCCAGGAAGCCTTCCCTGGCACCCTACCCATGCCTTTCCGTGTTCTCTTTCTTTTCCTCGTACATCTCTGTCCTGCTGCCCTCACTACCCATTACAATTGTGTTTCCAAGTCTGTTTTATGAGCCTGTGGCCTCCTTTAGGTGAGCCAAGAACACAGTGGGGACTCAATAAAGTTAGCTAAATTGAACTCCTCAAAAAGAAAAGGCGTTTCTCAATGACCCACACATTTAAAGAAAGTAATGCAGTGAAAATGGTTATTAAATGAATCATGTTTTGAAGGTAACTTGGCATTGAACGCAGTTTCTTTACCTGTGAGGTCCTTTTCTCGAAATTGTATAATAGGTAGAACCATTGTGTCTGCCAACTGTTTAGCCAGCTCTGTATGGAGAACATTAAGCTGAAAGAAAGAGAAATCTGTTGAAAAAAATTTATATCCACCGTTACTAACACCAAGGAGTCAATCACACTGCCGACTTCCTTGTGGTTAAAGAGCTCAGTTCTACTTCCTTAGCAAATAAATACCCTTGATAAAGCAGTAAATGACAAAGGCCTACAGGTACTAAAAGGTTCTGACTGACCAGTTAAGTTTGCTAAAGGAGCCCACATATTGTCTGTTTACTGTGCAAACTCTGGTCCTGTGGTCTCAGGCTAAGCCACGCCCACCTGGGAAGGAGAATGCTTTGATGTGCTTGCAGGGAACACAGCTTATCGCAGGTCACCACGTCCCCAGGACACTCTCAGAGCGGGCTGAAGTCACACTTGAAAGACAGGCCTGCTGGGATCCTAACGCTACAACCACACCCGGCTGTGGGCCTGGGAATTACTCTGGAGAAGAACGTTCCCCACTGACACAACTCAGCCAGATTTCAGGCCTCTGCTCTTTAGAACAGAACCTTTCTAAGAACAACAGGGTGACTGTATTCAAACGTGATCCTCCTTACCAGATAACTTTAACAGCCCTTGATTCTTTCTCGCCCTCTACCTCAAGGCCTTACTAAATTCTGTCATTGTCACTGGTGTAGGAAAAATAAAATTATCCCCACCAGCACTACCACTTTGGAGTACTCCTGTATGCCTTACGCCAGCTTTGCGTGCCTTATACCACTTAGTTCTCACCCACTCTGTGAGTTAGGTTTTATTACCCCATTTTATAGACAGGCAAGTAAGTCTCCACATCCAGAGAGCAAATAAGCAGCATGGCTGGGATTTTAATCTCGGGCTACTGGGATCTAAAAGCCATACTCTTCCCACTAATCTGTTTGGGATGTAGTTTGTCTTTCATGTTCACAAAGCTGCGCAAACTTCCAAAGTGCGGCAGTGAAAGACCACAGGACCAGAGTTTGCACAGTAAACAGACAATATGTGGGCTCCTTTAGCAAGGGATTCTTACTCTGGGCCCCAGACTTCCAGAGACTTTTGAGGGTGCTCTGGGATTCCTGCTAGGTGATTAAGGGGAAATCACCCAGTGATCATTTTGTGGAGTAAACATTTGGCGAAGGTTCCCTCAGCAGTGCCAGAGGTCACACAGATCTCCCCCAATAGCCCTGGTCTTTCTGGGTTGTGTATGAAACCCTCTGCATTTAGGTAGAAATATCCACCCAGAACACATGAATATTTGAGAAAAAGGTCTTTGCAGATGAACCATCAGAAAAAGGTCTTGGAATGAGATCATCCTGGGTTATCCAGGTGGGCTGTAAATCCAATGACAAGTGTCCTTATAAGTAGATAAGACACAGACAGAAAAGGAAACGTACAGGGGTGGAGTGGGGGGAGAAGGCCTGTGAAGTTAGAGGCAGAGATTGACGGGATGCAGCCACCAGCCAAGGAACACTTGGAGCCCCCAGAGGCTGGAAGAGACAGGGAGGATTCTCCCCTAGGGCCGTGGAGCGGGCCCTGCCAACAACGGGATTTCACACTCTGGCTTCCAGGACTGGGAGAGAATAAACTGCTATTGTTTTAGGCCACCTACTTGTCATTTATTACAGCAGCCCTGAGAGACTCATACACCTTCCTTAGGAAACTGAATTCTTAGAAATCTTTCTTTTGGTCTCTTGTTCATTTATTATCAAAGTCTTTCCCCTCAAACAAGAAATAAATATGATATTATACCCCCTCTCTTACGAAACAGACCTTGGAAGATCAACAAGTTGAGATACCATCTCAGATATTAAAGTAGATCTCTAGAAATGGAAAGTTGTCCAAAATGAAAGATCAAAGAAAGTTTGAAAAAAGAATCGAATAACACTTGCCATGTTGCTGTCTTACCTCATCCACTACTTTGGAAAAATAGTGGAGTGTAGAAATTACCTCTTCATCGCCTTTGCCAAGAGCAAAATTCTAAGAATAAGAGCCAGGTGTTAACTGAGCGCCACGGCATCCCCCCTCCCCCAAACCCCCACCCCCCCCAACATTGGCTTCCTTCCTTCTCCCAAGACACATAATGTCAGTGTGTCTAACGGCAGAAAACTAGAGCTCTCCCTGGTCCTGCCCCAGCGATGCACTCAGCCGCCCCCGCCACACGATTCCTTCATTGCTCATCAACCTTCTGTTCAGAAATAATGGTATCTCTGAGTTTATTTCCTGGAATGGTTAGTGTCGATTTACCTGTACTTCTTCAGAGACTATGAACTCTCCCTCAAGGGCAGCTAATTACTTCTGGCGGCTAATGAGACTATATCACATGGACTTTGAGATAATCGCCGCTTAGAACTGATCAGAGGAAAGGAAAGGGCCAGAAAACAAGAAAAAATGGAAATGGACGATGGAAAAAAAGAGAGGAAGGAAGGAAGGGAGGAAGGAAGGAAGGAAGGGAGGAAGGAAGGAAGGAAGGAAGGAAGGAAGGAAGGAAGGAAGGAAGGCCAGTCTCTAAAGGATGCCTTTGGAGAATTTCTTTTAGAAGAACTCCACTTAAGAGAGACCTGAGCACAGCACCATACACCACATAAATATCAAGTTACCTGTTTCTCATATGCCAGCAGCTGCTTAGAAAGCTGTTGAGTGGCCAGGCACATTTCATTCTGCAGGGAGAAGAGAGAAGCAAGTGAGATTTGTCCAGTGCATACATAGTCACTGAAAAATGGTACCTCAGAGGATCCCTTAAAAACACTACGTGGCTGTAAAATAATACTTTGTTCAGAAACGATGTGGATAACAAGACCAAAACAGTCCAAGGTTACAGCTTGCTCCCCCATGCCCCCCACCCACCACACACACACCATTTACAAATTACTGCTCCTTCCAGACATTCAGTCAGTGAACAAATGTGGTGAGCAATTATAATGCGGTTAATAGACATGGTCCCTGTCCTCGCGGGGCTTACCAGGGAAGCAGACATCAAAGAACAGTTACAAACATCATGAGAACCGCAAAGGAAATACTGGGTGCTTGGACAGGAAGCCTCAGAGGGTCTCTAAGGAAGAGATGTGTTAAGCAGACCACTCAAGAAGACTAGGAGTGAGCCATGGGGACAGCTTGCCAGAAGTAGAGACCAACAAGTGGAAAAAGCACACAGCCTGTCTGTAGACCTCTAAAGCGGAGCTGGAGCGAGGGGTGCAGGGTGTGGGGGCAGTTGGGGCAGCGCGAGGGCATGGAGGACTCCGTGGCCCAGATTTACACTATTCTAAGCATAATGGGAACCTCGGCAGCACCACGACACGATCAGATTCTACCCGGACTTAGAAGACTAGCTTCGTAATTATGGATGGTAACACAGAAGCATGGCGGCAATGCCCAGGAGGCCCTCTTCTGTGCTGCTTCTCACTGGCCAATACTGTCCATTTTCCTCTTCTCTTATTTATTCCTCCAATCTCTGGATACACAGCAGTTTCCTACCACTATTTCCCACCATCAATGCACCCAGCCTAGAAAATGTGTCTTGCATTTCCAAAGCTCAGTTAAAACTTCTCTTCAGATTCAGGGCTTATTCCTAAGAGAAGGGTGGAGCCACCAGCTCTGACCTGAAGCGATGAGGGGAGGGCACTGGCTTACCCTGGCCTCAGCCTCCACTTACTTTCTAATTCTCCTGGGTTTGCTGCTCCTTTAGAAGAAGGGCCCGAGCTCTGCAGGAGCTTCTTTTATTTTTCATGGTCTTCCTTTGCAAGACCCAGCAGAGCCTAATCCTACTTTTTTGGGCCTTCTTTGCAGACAACTGGCCAACCTGTTCCCTGATTTCCTTCATCTGTCCCAAGGAACAGGCATTAACAGACCCTGAAACATGGGCTCTCTCCCTTTTTCCCCAGAATAAAGTCAGGCAAAGTTCCTGGCTTTCGCATCCCACGGGGACGCTACTCTTTTCAAAACGAACAAGAGCTGGCAGCCACACAGCCAAGAGGAAGGCAAGTGAACAAATCCACAAGCACTGTCAGGCAGCTAGACAGGAATGGGCAACAGTTCCCAGCACACAGCAGGCACCTGACAAATGTTTGATGAATGAATGAATGAACAAGGTCAGAAGATTCATCTGAAGTCTAAGTTTAAAACAACACCTGGAATCATGGTGTGAGGGGAAAAAACATTTCCTAGTCCTACAAGGAAACATCTCAAATGGGCAATAAAATACACAGACTGGACAGGGATGAAGCACTCGGCCAGGAAGCAGCCTGCTGACCCTCTTTGGCAGAGTTGTTTTAAAGATCAGAGTTCATGGAAACAAGGGTCTGAGCCCACTCCCTGGGCTCATTCGCGGCTCTATCGGAAAATTCCTTACTCCTCTGAGTTAGCAGTGGGTTTAGGATGGATTTGTTCAAGCTACCTCGGCCTCTGCCTGGGGGCAGCTCCCTGCAAATTATGTATGATCTGTAGACCCACAGAATCATCCTAACTATAGCAGCAACATTTACAGAGCACTTAATGCACGCCAGACGCCACCCTAAGTACATTCCAGGCATTACCTCATTTAATTCTGACAACCGTGTAAGGCGAGTTCCAATTATTAAACTCAGTTTTACAGATGAAGAGAGAGAGGTTAAGACACTTGTCCAAGGTCACACAGCTAGTTAGCAGCAAGGCTGGGATGTGAATCCAAGTCTGTCTGATTTTAAAATCTACAACCTTAAATACTACTCTTTAAGGTCCCAAGTCCTGCTAAGAGATAAGACTAGAGTTGACAAACTTTTCCTGTAAAGGGGCAGATAGTTTAATTATTTTTGGCTTTTGAGATGTAGGGTCTCTGTCACAACTACGCAGCCTCTGCTCTGTAGCGTGAAAGCAGCCATAAACAATACATAAACGAATGACTATGACTTCGTTCCAATGAAATTTTATTTACAAAAATAAGAGGCCAGCCAAGGGCAGTAAGTTGCTGATCCTGCCTTAGACAGTCAATGTTTCAGAAGACCCACTCCTCTGCCACACCTCCCTCAGGAGGCTCTGCTTTAAGCTACGACATGTCAGATTCAAGGAACATTTTCTACTCTTCTAAGTGATTCTTTTCTTTATTTTAGCTAAGTCTAAAACATGACTCCCCTATATTTGTATCCTTTAGAGACCAGTCAGATTGATAACCCTCTCTGCCTTCAAAACACGCAAGGGTCATAGACTACTTGAATTCTTCTCTTCTTTAGAGCTTACTGGCAAGTGCTCCAAATGTAATGGAAAAACCGGCCAGGGAGCTGCCAGTATCACACTGCACCCAGACTAAAGGAGAGAGCCACGTACGTGCCACTCACACATCTGCACAGTCACTCAGGGAGGAAGGAAGCATGAAGCACAACACATAACAGCTGCGTTCAAAACTATGGTGTATAATTGGACTCTGTTGGGTTGCTCCTACAAATACCTTATAAAAATGCTATATATTTTCACATATGTGTGATTTCAGCCTGCAAGATTCTGTTCTATCAGGTATGATTTCACTGGGAACAAACTGTAGGTACAACACAGCCTGTCATCTGCCCAGAAGAAATGAACCTATGCTGTACAGAGCACATTACAGGAAAAGTCTTTGAACTAGAGCAGTCTGACTCAATCTCCTGTACACAAAGGTTCTATGGCATGCTTTACCAACAAGAGCTAATTAATCCACACCCTGTCAGGTAAGCCCACAAATTATCTCTGCAACAAGACTTGCGGAACTGGAGCCTGGATGGAGTAAATAGCAGTAATAACAATAATAAAGATACCTGCTAATATTTACTGAGTCCTTTCTAGGTACCTGACATTGCTGTTAAGTGTTCTTCCTATATTATCACATTGAATCCTTACAATGCACCTATGAGGTAGGGACTAGAAGAAAGGATAGTAACTTTCTAAAATCACACTAGTAACTGGCAAGGGAAAGACTCGATTCAGATCTGGCAGACTCCAAATCTAAAGCCCAAGTCTGAACGCTGTGCTATTCCGATCCGAAGTCTAAACTGTTATCCAGTTAGTCCTCAGTGAGCAGGCCCCACAGGGCCCACGACAGGAACACAAATCCCATGCTGTTCTAGCTGCAGTCCAGCAAAAGAGGTGGCCCACAATTTGGACTCTTAATGGAATGCTGAAAGATTCCTTCAACATTCTGGAACAGTTCTCTGGTTACCATCTATGCTATTTGATGTCTCCTAAGACTCCTTTAAAAGATGACCTGACCAAGGGTTTACCGACAGGATCTCCTCTGGTAAACAGAACCTCCCAAGGCTGTCGCCAAGGCAGAAAGACCCGGTTAGCAAACCCGGAAGGAACACTGAGCTCTCGGCAAAGGAATGTTTATCTTCCAGTGGCTCAGAGTGCTTACTACCTGCAAATGTCCCCTGAAACGCCCCCAAAGGCTCTGAGGGCGGCACCACCCATGGTGAGTGTGGATGGAAGGCTGGGAGCAGGGGCAGAGGAAATCCACTGAGTCAAAGGCACGTGTAGGCATGCTTTGATCTACACCAAGTATTTGGCCAAAGGTTGCCTGAAGCCAAGTACTGAACATCCCATTCACCACAGCTCTCGCCACAACACTGGGGCCATGGTCCCACAAGTTCAGGAGCCCCTGAGGTGGAGGCACGCAGGGAGTAGCAAGGAATGCACTGGGAACGAGGAAGCCCTGAGGGACTTGGGCAAGAGAATGACAAGATCGGACATGAGCAGAAGAAAAATGAGTGGCTGTGGTGGAAAGGAATCACCGAAGGGAGAGAATGGCGTGAGGGTCAGGAGACCACCTGAAGACCTCGAGTGAGAGACAAAAATGGGTCTGAACCCGAACCAGAAAGTGGAGAAGGTGGCAGAGATCTGCGGGGTATTCCTGACGCAAAAAAACAATGGCATGTGGTGAGGAAGGAAGAGGGGTCAAAGAAAACTAGGCTCTAGTCTGGATGCCTGATGGATGTCAGCTAACTAAGGACCTGAGGAGGGGATATATTAGGAGTGACAAGGAAGTGTACAGTTGGCACGTGCTGATGTTTAGGTGACATCCTGAATTCAGTCCTTCTTTAACACATACGCATATGTATCAAACAAACATTCACTGGGACCAGGCAGGGTGCTGGCCATTGGAGACAAAGAGAATGTGCTCTGTGGGAGCTCACAGTCCACAGGGGGACAAGGGAAGCCCACTGGCTGCACCTGAAATGCTCTGACCAACAAGTACCCGGGGCATCTCGGCGCATAGGTACGCTCTGTCCAGGGACAGAAGAAGGGAAAGGTGTCTGAGATTCCTCGGTCTTGAGGCCAGTCTTAAAAGCCAGCAAGGCCATTTGCCAGGGCAAGGGGTTGATGGGATTTTTGGCGGCAGGAATGGCATAGCAAAGTCTTGGCACGTTCTGGAACAACCAAAGGCGAGGCTAGAGGAGTAGACCGATACTCAGTTCATGAAGAGCTTTGCGTGCCGTGTTGGGCGTTTAGCCTCTGCCTGGTGGTTCCAGGGAGCCACAGAAGCGTCTGGAGACAGGGCGGGGTGGGAGGTTTGGGTGTGGTTAGCTGTGGGGGACTAAAGGGGGAAGACAGGAAGACTGGGTGAGCCTGCAACCTCTCAGGTAAGACTATGCATACATATGCTTCTATTCAGACACTATGGAGGTTTTTAACCTCTTTAGGCAATAGTTTGAAAGACAGCAAATCTTTCTAAGTAACCTGTCTCTGCTTTGTTAGTGCATGAGAAATGTGTGCAGCTGCCTTCATGAAAATGACCTATACTGGAGTACTGTGTTCCTACGGCGTGCAAAGGCGCATCTGACAATGCAAAGACCAGGATGTGACTGTAGGGCTGCTGTAAAGTGCTGAAGGCAGCTTACAGACTGTAGTTTCATTCTAGCACTTACGCCAAATAAAATTTAAATTTCCCCCAAACCAGCCACAATCAGCAAAACTGCTCACAGAACTTTCCTCCAGTGTTTCTTGCTCTTCCTCTTTCTAAAATGAAGGGACGAAGGGCATTTGCTACATCAAGAACAAAGAAGTTTAGCATGCAGTCTGATTTTAAATATCTTTTATGAACATTTATCATTTACCAGCAGCATAAACCTGATTTTTAAAATATAATAATGAAATACTACATCTTGCTAAGTGCCTCTGTTTTTAAAAATAAAACTGTAAAACTACATTAATCTGATTCAATAGACCTAGGTATAAAATATGTAAAGTACAACAAATAAACCAAGAAAATATAACTTAAGGAAAAAGTTGAATGAAAACACTAAGAATTACTACATACTATGCATATATAAACTAACCCATCAAAGGGGAGTCAGAAAAGTTCTCTTTTTTAAATTAAAAACAAAACAAAATACCTAAGTCTCCAAATAAACCTGAAAAACCAGCTGACCCTGACCCAGCTGATCTGAATGCCACTGACCAGTACTTGAAGCTGTCGCTGAGCTTGGCAGCACTAACCAGCCGTCCCCGCCAGCCTCTGCTGCAGGAAATGCCGCAGCAGGAGGGAGGTTTCTGGCCAGCAGAACCCGTGTGATGATCATGTGGTGTGAATTAAAAGCCTCTTGGACTGCAAGACCCACTTAATTTTGGCAAGACGTAGTTTTCTGGCTCAAAAGACAAAACGCGTAAGAGAGTGTTTGGACATCTCCAAGTAAATGATCCTGACAGACAGGGAAAGGCACGGAAAGAACAGAGGCTACTGGGAGGAGTGGAGACACAGTCCCGCAAGTACTCTTACACCTTAAATAGAAAACAAATCATTTAATGACAATATTCAAATGGCTGAATAACAAGCAAGTTCAGGTATAAGCCCAGTTAAAATTTTTCTAGTTTCTTAAATTTTGAATAGGGAAAAATAAAAAATAAATAGGGCTTAAAAAAAAAATCGACAAAATATGTCCCGTTTCTGAACATATTACCCAACCAACAAGCAAAATTATAAATGAGCACGATCAATTTGGCCATTAAAATGAGTTCCAATTAATCAGTTACACTTGTATAATACAGTGTAGTTTCCAATTCCATCTCTCCAGCCTGACCTCTGGGGCTGAACTTTTAACAAAATCTCTTTCCCCACGTTGATGTCCCATGGACACCTCAAAATCAGCCTTTTAAGAAAATTATGATTGACATCCCCTCCCTCCCCTTGCACACACACATTAGGCTTCCTGCGTTCTCCCAGACTATCCACACTGATGTCCAACTCCAACACCTGGGCATTGCTCTGGACGCATCCTTTACCCACCTCACCCCTTCACATCCAACTAAGTACTGTTCAACCTCCTAACTGCCCTCTGAAATTCATCCACTTCTCTCCATTTCTCATGCCACTTCCCTAGTTCAGGCTACTATCCCCAGGCTTCGTGGGTAAGAGCTTAGGCTTTGCCTTCAGGCTGACTTGCTTGCTCTGCCACGTGTTAAGGGGTGCACTAAAACAAGTTACTCATCGTCAGAACCCTTACCTATTTAAAACGAGGATAAGATATAAAATGAGAATAATAACAATGGTAACCTCACAGAGTTGTTGGGGAATTTAAATAAAACGATCCATGGAAAAGCCCCTGAAACCAGGCCTGGAAACTATTAAGTACTCAATACACCTCAACTATCAGTCGTTCTCCCTTTTCGGTGCCCAGCACAATTCCTCCGGTTTAGCTGATGTTCTCTCTTAGCGCTGCTAACAAACACTCTTAGGTAGTTGTTTTGTCTGACTCCCTACCCAACTATAAGCTCCCTAATGGCAGGGACTGAGGCTTCCTCCCCTGTGTGAAATGAATAAATGACTAATAAAACAATGACAACAAATGATTATGTACAGATATTAAGAGCTACATAATAAATGACTAGATAACAGTATTAATATACATTATTATATACTGACTGTGGTATTTCTTTAGAGATCATCAATGAGAAAAAGAGACATTAACACATAGACTTAAGTCAGCAAAAAAATTCATAATCCAAAGCATCAACGGCCATGATATTTTGATATGTAACATAATGAATTTTATTTTTAAGTAAACCGTAAGTCTTCTCTTAGAAAGTAACATACACAGGCACTTCTTGATCTAAAAAGATTCACTTTTGCTACTTGGCAATTTATTCTCCCTGGTTTTGCAAGCCAGAGATACTTGTTCCTCAAAACAAAGAAGCCACCCAACAGTTTCAGAACTGTGACTCAAGTCTTTTCAGAGGAAGCATTTGAACAAATATCTCTACCCTCCTGCACTGACATCTAAGACTGCCCAATTATGAGAAAGACAAAGAGCATGTTTCAGAATACTCAACCCACTCATTCACAAGTAGGAAGAGGAGACTCAAATGTTTCCCTTTGGGGTTGAATTTAAAACAAAAATGAAAAGCAGTGATGTGGCCCTTCTCTACTGGTTCCACTACTTATCGGAAAATTACCCTCTTTCTTCAGCAATGCAAACAGACTGTCCGCAGTTTTTGAAGATAAGCAGAAGAGAAAACAATTCTGCAAAATTTTAAGTGGTGGTGTTCTGATTCAAATTTCCAGGTGAGGGCAGAGGGTCCCTACCCTGCTCCTCTCGGGGTGAGGGGGCAGCCGGCTACCTGGGCTCCGTAGACGCGCTGCATGGCCTGGAGCAGCTGGTTAGTGTAATCCGTGAGGGTGCCAACATCTTCTTCAAACACGCTCAGTAAAGAGCGAGTCTGCAAGGAAAGAAGAAGCCAATTTTATTTCTAAGTGGAAAGTTACAAAGGAGGTAGAACCAACCCCTCCCCGCCCCCCCCCCCGCTCACACACACACACACACACACACACACACACACACACACACACAGAAATGGGGGGAAGGTGCCTGTTCTATGGCTTTATTCTTTTATTGGTAATACCAGTACGAGATGATTCCTGCAGCTTGAATTAAGAGCTACTTTTTTAATCCTTTAGACTATAGAATGAAGCAAACAATACAACAGAGTACTGGGGCCAGAAAAGGAAAGCCAATTTTTAAAAGGTTAAGACTCAAAGGCTGTTTATCTGTCTTGCCGTTAGCCAGTACCAAGCACCAGGGGCTTTAAAAAAGAAAAAAAGACAAGTGTTACAAGGGCAGCCTTTCCCTTCAAGCCCATAAACTGACACGACGCCGGGCCTGTGTGAGTAGTAGGGCGTGGACACTCAGCACCGTGTCATCCCAGCAGCTAACCATCTGACTGGCTTTCTGCCATCCTGGACATCTTACAAGAGTGTGTCATTCTTTCCTCTTATAGTGGAAAGTGACTATGTACAGTCAGTTTTCATGTCTTTCGTCATATTTCATTCAACCAATATCAAACTCATGGCCAGGAAATTTCGTGTAACCTCGGCCCACTCGCGGTACATCTGGGCACAAAGCTCAAAGAGCAACTTAACAAGAACACTACTAGCTCAGTTTCTTCGGGAAGACTAACCACCCAGTGCTCCGAGAACAGTGGAGCCATGTCATTAGATGAAAGGTTTCTCCTATCTGACACACGCTGAGCACTAACGAAATATTTATTTAATGGACGGTGTCGGAAGGATCAAGGTGTCACATAAGAGGCTACATCTACTCAAGGTACTTTTGTTAACGTGCTCAGCATGGTGAGAATTTAAAATACAACGTTAGTGATAATGGGATTTCCATTTCAGAAAATAACCCATCACGTCTAAAATGCAAAGTTACAGAAATGCCTTTAATGAGGTGATATCAAAATCCTTCACAAAGAACAATCCATTAAGGCTCATTATTTCCGGGCAAATGAATTCCACATCCTTCTTTCTTTTTCTAGCCTATCTCAGGTAAGAGAGCAGTTATTGACCTCAAAGAACCTCCAATAAACTAGGACGGGAACGTAGGCATTTGGATCGTTTGTTCCACCCTTGATTTTGTTCCACAAACTCGGGTGCACTTCACAGCAGTATACGCTTATCCTGGCTTTGCCCCAGGTGATCTTTAAGGCTAAAAATACCTGTTCTGAGACCAATGTACTCTCTTCAGTACCAGTCCTTATCCAGAGAAGGATCAGAACGCAAAGAATAATGAAAATGTAAGAAAGGTTTTTTTAAAAGCTCTCAATGAGAGGTAAACACTACAGGGTGCATTCGTGTGTTAGAACCGTTCTTCAAACTTTTAAAAATTAAAATCCACACCACAAAACACATTTTACCAAACAGTATCATTAGTATGCGTACATACTCTGATTATTTCCTATTCCATTCTTTTCTGTTCTAGTCCCTTTTAAACAAAAATCATGGTTGTGATCCACTGGATCTCATAATCAATGAATGGATATCAACCAGTGGGTGAAAAATAATGGTTTTGAATTCTTCATTCCATCTTTTAAAAATACTTTTTTTTTTTTTGGAAAAAATAAAAGTTGTTAAAAGACATTTTCAGCACCTGGTGGTCTATCACTCTACATTCATTCATGCACACATCTCTGCCTTCATCCAATATCTGATGAAATATTGTGCTGGGAACAGATAAGAAGTGACCCTATGTTCTCCAGGAGCTTATAGCCTGCTGGCGCCTCTCAGAGGATCTGGGATCACCTTGGGACTGTGTCATCAGTCCTGGATCCAAACTTGCAGAGTTAATGAGATAATGAATGTACATAAAGTGTCTATAGTGCCTGAAACAGAGTGATCACAAATGATATTATGAAGAAGATAATGAACTTTCGTTGCTTATTGTATTCTGGACACTAAGAGCTTTACACATGGTTTTAACACTTCAGCAACACTTATCGACACAGTTATCCATAAATGCCATCGCATCGTAGAGGACCTTTTTGGACTCATGGTGCCAAGGCTGGGATCCCGCCAAAGTTTATGATTCTGACACCTTTCTTTGCTCTAACTAATATATCTAGGAGAATGGGAAGGGAAGAAAATGATATAACTGGATTACTACAGCTAATACTCATTTAGTCAAGTCCTATTTATTGTTTTTAATACTCTTAGGAATAAAACAGAATGAAAAATGAGAGGTAAGACGAAAAGAGAGGACTTGTATTAATGTCCTCCACAAAAGGAACGGAAAGAAAATGAAAACTACCGTTTACTCTGTACCTATGTGTCAGACACTGCTGAGCACTAAATATTTGTTGCTTCATTTAATCCAACAGCTTTGAGGTAGATACCATGGTTACATTAACCCCATTTTACAGATGATGAAACTGAAGTTCATCAAGGTTGGGATACTTGCTCCAACGCCCACAGCTGGGAAGCCGCAGGGCTGATGTACACCCCCGCCTGCCTGGTACCAACTGGCCACGCTTCTTCCACTGCAGGAGGCGGCATCCGCACCCAGCAGGGTGAGTGTGACCAGTGGTCTGCAGCCTGCGATCCTGCCTGGAGCTGGCTTCTCTGTGGTCATCCTACTGCCATGCTCTCTCACCTGTGATAACTGCCAAAGAACTACATCACAAGTGTTGTCTTTTTTCTTTCTTTGTAGTTTGGACACCCATTAGGGCTGACAGAAAAACTCCAGTCTTCTGTTTCTAATTCAACTAGGGCCATGGTCACACCTGAAAAAAAATACCCCCAGCTATCTCAGACACTGTTTTGATATCCACATTTATCAGCTCCGCATCTGCTTAAACTTATATTTGTAACAGGAATGGTCTGACACGTAAAGAAGGAATGAGACCAAGGAACAGGCAAAGGTACACGAGTTGCTCAAAAATGCTACAAAAAAGTCTGAAAGACGGTGCATGTCACTTATGAAGACAATAACAGCAATCATTTATAGAGTTGCTGTGACATGCAGGCATGAAGACACTTCACATAGGGTATTTATTCTTCATAAGAATTCCATTAAGTAACTCTTTTTATTCTAATTTTACAGACTGGAAACACAAGCTCAGAGAGGTTGAGTAACTTGCCTAAGGTAGCAGTGGTAGAATCAGGATGTAAATTTCATCCTTTTCCTACTACCCTACACTCGCAAGAGTATGCCTGGCCAGGAAAGCAAAACCAAACCCCCTATGGATATAGGCTCAACTCCACCTCATCCCTCTATCTGAAAGAAAGTGGGTGTCACCTAACAAAATAGTCATAGACATTTTTTACTCAAGAATAGCATCTAATTGTAGAATGGCATCATTTTAATAGCCTGATTATGAAATATATACATATATATATATAAATTATAGGTAAGTATATATATGTCATTATACATACATATACATATGTGTATATATATATATATATATATATATATGTATATTTCAAAGTAAAAATAAAGTTCTTATACTCATAGTTTGGCAGAGGAAGGGAAATGTCTCAGTATAACCAAGTCTACTGAAGGAAAAATGTATTATAAATAGAGAACAGCAGGGCAAAACCCCTCCACAATGAAGACATAACCACCAGGTTATATTTGAGGCCTTTCCTTGAGTAAAGAAAGGCCTGGTTTGGTCAGAGAAGGCTGTTCCCAGCTGGACCACTCACTGCATCATCTCAGAACTAAGTCTTTACTTAATCTCTCTGTGCTTCAGTTATGCCAACTGCAAAGGAAACAAAGAAACAAATCAAAACAGCAAAGCAATAGTGCTTTTGTTTTCACCTTGCCTCAAAAGCAGACTCCTTACACAAAAGAGAATAAGCCCCTGAAGAAGTGTGAGCTGCAGCAGCTCAAAGCTGCATTTGTGTTCCTATCACAGCAGTATTCACATTGTACTGGGACTGCTGCTTTCCTTATCTGTCTCCCGGAACAGACTGTGAACCAGTGGAAGGCAGGCACCCTTATCTCACCTGTCGCTACTTCCCAGCATCTAACACGCCTGGTGAGGAGCAGAGGCTCCCAGACAGCAATGGGGATGGGTATCTTAATTCCTAAAACATTCGACCTTTCATGTATCAGAGGTAACCAGAGATAACGTGTGGAGGCACATAGACAAGTCATATAACAGCACATCATGCAGTAATAAAAAGGAGAAAATGAACAGATGTGTCCAAGGTCAAGCAACTGCTCTTCAGCTCTTCCTGGGTCACTGAGTTCAAATACAAAAGCTTTGTGTTCATTTAATGAATCTTGTGCAACCAGGTTACTAGAGCAACCCTCATAAAGACTTAGCATAAAACTAGAGGAAACAAACAATATGTGGTTTCTTAGGATCTTTTCCCTTTTAGTGAAACAACATTTTAGGTCACCAATGACAATAAAGCCAGGTGGTAGGTGGCTGAGTTACCTTTAACAATACAGACTGTCTGGGTTCCAATCTTGACTCTGCCACTTTGTAGTGGATAACCCTGGGCAAGTTATTTAACCTCTGTGCTCCTTGGTAATTTTAACAGAGCACCTACTTCAAAAGAGTGTTGGGGGGACTAAGTGAATTAATAATATAGGTAAAGCATTTAGAACAGTGCCTGGCACAAAACATGCATGTATGATATAGGTGTTTGCTATTCTTCTTATTCTTTATACACAAAATGAAGGCGTTGAATTAGGTTCCTTCCAGTTCCAAGTCCCTGAGTTTCCTTGGGAGTAAAGCTGCATTAGGCACATTCCCCATACAAGAGTGTTAAATAAATATGCTCTGATAATTATCAAAGACCTTCTTGAAAGTTAGCTGCCATCCATCAACCTCACCAAGAACCCTAGTAGGGTGACATCCAAGTCTCAAAAGCAATCACAAATTCCCTACCTTAGGAGGAACAGTAAAAAGGAATGACAACTCCGCGGAACCTCCTCTTCCACATACAAGCTCAGAGTTACAAACTATGCAGATATGACAAGAATTTAAGCTTCTAAAGCCCCTTGAAGATTATCTGCTCCATGTCCCTCTCCTGCAGATGAGAAAACTGAGCCAGTCATAGGATGGGGATAAGTGACCTGTCCAAATGATAAGTCAGTGTTAGAGCTAGAATTAGGACCCAGGTCTCCTGACTTGTTTGCCAGGCCTCTTTCTACTTCCTCACAGCTGAGCAAATCCTGTAAACCACTCAGAAATAATGCATATTGATTTATGTCAGAGTCCAAAAATCAGGTAACTTATGGGTTAGTGTAACCTCTCTAACCTGGCTCAGCCATCTCCACGTTCAGTTAGGAAAGCAATACATCTTTGTACCTCAGTTTCTCCAACTAAAAGCAAATGGAAATCCTCATTCAAAATCGTGTCGTAAGAAATTCTGTATTATCTTCGCTCCTAAAGAGTATGCGTGAGGATGGACGGAATGACTTCTACTAAGGGTCCCATTTGGGATCCATTAAAATGCCAGAAGTCTAGAGACTTCAAAGAGGCCTTTGAAAAGTCAATTAGACCAGCAGATGCTAATTTAAAAAAAAAAAAATCACAGCTTGCCTATAGTTTCTTACAAAGAAAGGAGCACAAGACAACTAAGCACACAGCCCTTTGACTACTTATTCTGAACTGGAGGGAGGCAGAGTGGCTGTAGTTAAGCCCATCAAAGGACCATCCCAGGACCACAATTCACTGCAAGAAAAAGGAAAGGAACCAAAAAGAGAAGGGAAACTGTGAAAGGAAAACAGGTCAATCCTATTCTAATTTTTCACGAGTTGAGACACAAGGGAATAAAGAGACTTATTTAAATAACCCAGGCATAGAGAACCAGGAGAGTAGATATGAAGCTGGGGAAATGTTAATGGAAAAGAACAAACGTTCCCTGGGGAAAAGGTGCTCTGAATTATGAACTAATGTCATTCTGCACTTATTCGCTATCTTTACATACAAACTTTCACTTGCAGAGCTCAAAGAACTTGAGTTCTCCGGTGCCAAAAATGGAGCTGGTATTGTTAATTTTGTCTTCACAAATGGGAAAACGGTGCCAAAGGGAGGCCTGGTACCGCGGGGAAAGAGATCCAGGCGCTGCCTCCCTCAGTGGCCCTAAAATCCACCAGTTCCCTCAGCTCAGTAATAGCAGTAGTAATAATAGAGGTAACTCCTTACTCTGTATCATTGTCGGCTAGCACATTTACAGGCATTTATTTCCTTATTTAATTCTAACAACTCTACGAGGCTGGCACAACTATTATCCCTATTTTATAGATGACCAAAAGGTTAGCTTCTTTGCCCAGGGCGCTCGGCTAGTAAGTGGAGGAGCCGAAGTTCAGGCCGGCAGCCTCAGTTTCAGTGGAGTTGGGAAAGAGGTCATGACACAAAAGGGGGCTCCCCCGGGGTCTCCAGCTTTGCCAGAGGGATGCCCACTCCCGGATCATCCCGGGCTCAGGACGCAGGGCCGGGCCCGCCCCGTCCCCGCCTCCACCCAGGGCTTGGAGGGGCTTCCTCGGCCTCAGCGCTCCGGCCAGGGCTACTGGAGCGGCGGGAGGTACCTGGGGGCTGTCCTGCAACGCCTCCTCCAGCAGCAGCTTGTCTACGGCGGGCATGATGCCGCGCGGCGGGGCCGAGGGCTGGATGGAAGGGCCGAGGGCAGGAGGCTGCTCCGGGCTCTGGCGACCAGGCAGACGCTCAGTGCCCGCGCGCGCCCACGCCCAGCCAGTGGCCGCCGCGGCCGCCCGCCGGCCCTCCTCCCAGCCCTGCCCTCCGCGGAGCAGGATCAACAGGAAGTGTGGCCGGCGCCCGGCATGGCCACCGGAAGTGTGGCGACCCGCTTCCGCCGCGCCCGCCGCTCGCGGGAAACCGCAGACCCTCCCGGCCGCCGAGCAGCAATTTGAACGCCAGGGGTGTCGACATCCGCGGTTAAGGGGCCCCGGTCCTTACGCTAGTCAGTGCATAGACAGCCCGAGTAGGGGAACCTTGGGCGGAAAGATAAGATTTTAATCTCTGTGAGTACCCAGAAAACTTTTGAATCGAAGGAGATAGGTGCGAACAGATTTTGCTGCTGTGACTCGCCACGTTTTTAACGGAAGGAAAACCCTTATACTTCTACACCACTTTTTCTAGATAAATCTCAGTATCCCCGAAACAGCTGTGAGAACAGAGAGGTCACCTAATTCTAGGAAAAACGGGATACCCGAATCATTTGTGATTTTCAGACGTAACCAGTTTTGAAACCACAGCACTTTGATGTGAGCAATATAACTTAACGTTTCGTCCTCATGGTTTGCCATGTTTTGTCATTTTTGGAAAACTTCATAATCAAGATTTTAGAAATGGAAAATTTAGGCGTCTAGTTCAGTGTTGTCACTTAGAAACGTAAAAAGAGGACCTAGAGAGTGAAGTGATTTGGTCAGGGTCAAACAGTTAATGAAAGCTAGAGGAAGAAGGAAGAGAGGGAGTGATGGGGGAAGATTGGCAAGTGTAATTTGGTGTTTTTTTGTTTTGTTTTTCTTTTTTTTTTTAATATCAAAGGCAGGGGTTTCAGAAGTTTCTTCTTTAGGAATTAGAATTTGTCCAAAGGACACTGTGAGGAAGGAGTCCCAGAGAGCAGTTGCCTCACATGGAAAAGTGCTGGTTCAAGTAGTGGATGGCCATCACTTGTGGCTAGTTGGCCGTCAGCTGTAACCAGTTGGCAAATTGGTCACTGATATGACTGCCGTGGCTACGTTGGTTGGTCAGTCGGTTGGTTGGCAGGCAGAGAAGCGGACAGCAGGTTGCAGGTGGTGTGGATCCAGCCTCCAGTGAGACTATAGTGGTATGGCTCCCCTATCTATGGCTCTGTGGATGTTCCTTTTTGACCTAGCCATATCCTGCGTTCTTATGTGGGGAGCGGGACCAGAGACCCCGCCTGACACTCCGCATGCCACCCTGCATAACACATGGTGCAGCGAGTAGGGTCTCCCACATGACAAATGGCGCAGAAAGCATAGTACGGTGCTGGCCAAAGCTCTCAGAAGGGCGCTGGAGCAGTTTGTGCGTATGAACACTCAGTCGCAGGTAGACAAGGAGGAGCGCCTGCCGGAGAGCTGGAACCCCTTGGAGGGGTGGAAAGATGTGGACGGTTCCCCAACCAGCACAGGCTGGAGAAAGCGAAGGTCATTGTGGATGCTTGCTGAGTCCTCCTTGGGAGATAAGGGTGAGTTCAAGGTCATCCCTCACCCCAGGACAGCCCTGGTGAATGACTATGGACTGTGGGGAATTGCCTTCCATTCCTAATTTAATGGACCGCTTGACTGCTTGGGAACATACCACCATGAGTAGAACTGGTGGATGTTTGTTTTTGTGTCTCGTCCGGCTGCCATTGAGAATATGTAAGCACCTTGACTGTGAGTTGCTGTTGTTCCAGCACGGTACCCTGAGAGGCCCAGAGAGAGTGGCAGTGCCCTGAGAGGCCCTGGCTGAACCCAGGAAGTCTGGTTGTGCCCAGAGAGAGTAGCAATGCCCTGACAGGCTCTGGTTGTGCCCAGGGATACTGGTGGTACCTAAAAAGCCCAGGAAGTCTGGCTGTGCCCAGAAGTACTCGTAGTGCCCTGAGAAACCCTGGCTGTGTCCAGAGAGCCAGGCTGTATCCAGGATATTGCATTCACCCCTCAGGCCACCTTGCACAACAAATGGCATAGCAAGCAGGGTCTCCTGCACGATACCAACCCAGCTGCCAGCGAGAATATAGTGGTATGACTCCTCTATCTATGGCTCCGTTGGTGTTCCTTTTTGGCCTCACCATATCCTGCATTCTTGTGTGGCGAGAGGGACCAGAGACCCTGCATGACAAGGACACATGTCACTAAAATCAACAGGCAGGATATGAAAAATTATATATTCTGTATTCTACAAAACACCGAGGTATATTAAGTCAAAATCTGATTTTCAGACATCTCTGAAAGTCTGGTCACATCCTGTCTGATCACTTGAAAACTCCAAGGCCATTTTTCCCAGTGGGCTCTAACCAGCACAATCTTTGCTGAGCCACTGTGTGGCCTCCATGGGGAAATCATCCAGCATCCTTTTCCCCATTATATTCTTTCTTCTTCTTGGGTAGAATAATGTTCATGTCATGTATTTTCTTTTTCCTGTATTTTCTGTCAAGTATTATCCAGTTTACTCTCACCTCATACGCTCTTCCAACTCTCTCCTCTCTGAAATCCTCTTCCACAAGGTCATATGCAAATTTTTCCTTTCCCCTGCTGGCCCCCAAAATCATTCCCTCCTCTGAACAGCCAGCGCCTTGATTGTCATTTAGCATATCTTACCCTGTAGCACTTTTTCTTTCTATGTGTAGGTCTTACTCCCTCTTTACATAATAACTCTCTCAAGAGCATAATATGTCACCATTCTTTTATTCTGAATACTGAGACACATTATAACAAATACATGTTTGCTGTTCGTGACATGCTCGGTCAACTCTTTCCCAATTAAGAGAAAATTTCCCCAACCTTCTATCTTGCTTTGTTCGTATCCTTCCATCCAACTGGAAAACACAACAGTTATTAGTTGCCTACTAGGAAAACAATCATGATCTTGCTGATGATAAGAATAGTATAAGATTGTACCAAGGGAAAGAAACACATTTTAGTTTGAAAATAGATTTTAAAAGGAGGCTATGCCCTCCAGATACCTGGGAAGTTCTCACAAGTCCCCTTGGGAATCACCACATATTTCATGTGTCACCTCATCTAATTAAAGTTATTTTTCCTCAAACACCAGCATTCAAAATTGTTTAAACTATGTTTTTACACAATGTCATTACTTTTTCACATTTTATTGCTACATTGTAGGCTAAATGGCCTTAGTGGGATTACTTGGCACTTAAGTATCATTTATAACATTGTTTCTGTGGGGTAAATGCATCCTAAATTTAAAACAAGTAAGTTACAAAAATAACTCTGGGACTAGAACACATTTTCAAATTGTTCATGTAATTCATTTCTTTTATTAGTGTATCCAATCATCCATTCATTTAATAGATATAGATCACTTAATGTTAAGCACTGTGTCTCCTATTTATTTTACTGTCCTTATTATGATTCATTTAAATTCTGAAGCCAAATATTTTCCCTTCAACAGATAATCTGCAAAAAATCATATAAGAGGAACTTTTATATAAGCATGCACAAATTTTTAAGTTTCACTAAAAAGTATCTGTTCCTATTAAACTATTGTGAGGGTGGAATTCAAACATCCACCCAACTGTACCTGAAATCCCTGGACAGCTGGGAGGTTGGTAACAGGAAATACAAAGATGGACAATTTAGAGTTACCATGTCCTTTGGGGAGAGAAAGGATGAACTCTATGGAGCTGTATTGTAACCTTTTACCTGGTGATGGCCAATTGGGAAAAGGGCAGGAGCTATTTCCATAGGCACCTATCTGTGTGTCCTATATTAACCTGGAGTTTTTAGTTTTTCAGTTTCAAATGAGAGAAACCTGACTTCAGTTAACTTAAAGAAAACATAAACACTCCTCAGTCTCTGGGAGAGACTAAGGGGTGAGGAGACTGTATGTCTTAGATTATTTGTATTCTGATGACAATGATCCAGTGGGTGGGGAGGGGGGGAATGCAGGTACAGGAGAGTGAAGTGACAATTGCAGAAGCACAGTCCTTGAGCAGACTAAAAGGAGTGGGTTCCAAATCACACATGAAGGGGATAGAAGCAGGGTCAGTGCATTCAGATTGATGCACATGACAGTAGATTGGTAGATTAACTGGAAGAGGATGAAGGAGTTCTGGTTGCTTTTATTTTCTCAGGAAAATAGGAAGCAAGGCCATTGGCTCAAAGCAATGATGAGAGGGTGTTGGAAGTTTGAGGATGAAGGAAAGAGTATAATAAACTCATCTTTGGGCATGGGGAGATGAGGCACAAGTATTAATATTTCTATTTTACAAATGCTGCAACTGAGGCTCAAACAAATGACAGAGCCAAAGTTCCAAAGGCCAGGACTGTGCCTACTACACTCCAGGATATCTGCCAATCCCTTCTGGCATGCAAAGTCTCTGTTGAAAAATCAGCTGATGGGCTTATGGGTAGGTAGCCCTTGTAGGTAACTAACTGCTTTTTGCTTCCTGTTTTTAAGATTCTCTTTGTGCTTAACCTTTGGCATTTTAATTATAATGTGTCATGGTGTGGCCCTGTTTGGGTTCATCTTGTTTGGGACTCTACATTTCCTGGGCTTGCATTTCCTTTGCCAGGTTAGGAAAGTTTTCAGTCATTATTTCTTCAAACAAGTTTGCTCTCTCTCTTCTCCTTCTGGTACCCCTATGATGCAAATGTTGGTACACTTGATGTTGTCCCAGAGGCCCTTTAAACTGTCCTCATTTTTTAATTCTTTTTTCTTTTTGCTGTTCTGACTGGGTATTTCTGCTACCTTATCTTCTAAATCGCAGACTTGATCCTCTGCTTCATCTAATCTACTGTTGATTCCCTGTAATGTAGTCTTCATTTCTGTTATTGTACTCTTTATTTCTGACGGGTTCTGTTTTATGTTTTCTATCTCTTTGTTAAAGTTCTCCCTATTTTTATGTTTCCTATCTCTTTGTTAAAGTTCTCCCTGAGATCATTGAGCATCCTTATAACCAGTGTTTGGAACTCTATGTCTGGTAGATTGCTTGTCTCCATTTTTTTTTTAAACTTTAGTTATTTTTTAAGTGTGTTTTTCCAGCACCCATCAGCTCCAATTCAAGTAGTTGTTTCAATCTAGTTGTGGAGGGCACAGCCCACACTGGCCCATGTGGGGGATAGAACTGGCTACCCCAGTGTTACGAGCATCATGCTCTAACCAACTGAGCCAACTGGCCATCTCTGCTAGTCTCCATTTTGTTTAGTTCTATTTCTGGAGCTTTGTTCTATTTTTATTTGGGACATGCTTCTTTGTCTCCCCATTTTGGCTGCCTCCCTGTGTTTGTTTCTATGTATTAAGTAGGGCTGCTATGTCTTCTGGTCTTAGTAGAGTGGCCTTATGTAGTAGGTGTGCTGTGGTGTTTAGTGGTGTCGTCTTCCTGATCACCTGAGCCACACAGTCCAGGTGTGTCCCTTATGTGGGTTGTGTGTGCCCACCTCTTATAATTGAGCCTTGGGTCAATGGGAGGGATTGACCCTCAGACTCATTGGTTGTGAGGACTGGCCATGACTACAGTGGAGGAGTTGTGGTGGAGGGGCTGAACCTGCCTCTATATAGAGCAGGACCTGCCTCAGCAGGGCTCTGGTACCTGCCCAATCCACCTCTAAGGGTGTGTCATCCTTAGAGGTGGCTGAGTGATGCTCCAGCTTGTTTCAAAGCTGGCCACTAGATGTGCCAGACCCAGGGCCACCTGCAAGGGGACCCGCTGCAGACAAAGTTCAGCTGCAGCCCAAGCTCTGCCTAGGGCCACCCAGCAGGAGCCACACAGCAATCCATAGATGGCCATCACCTATGCTGTGCTTGGAATGCCTTGAGAGGCCAAGCTGTGAACCAAGGCCATCTGCCTCTAATGCCAGACTTAGGGCTCAGCTGGAAGTATAGGACATGTTGAGGCCAGATGCTCCTCGTCTGGGTTCTGAGAACCTTTGAGAGACCCTAAGAAAGCCTGCAGCATGAGCCAAGGCAGGCAGTTTGTATGAAAAAGCCACTGGAAGTAGCTTGGGTGTGCCTGAAAGTTAGGTGGGGCAGGATCTCAGAATCACCAGACTGTGATGAATGAATGGTGTCAGCCAGCTTGGTGAAGACTCAGATATGGCTGCCACCTGTGTCTGCATGCCAGGAAGGGGGAGGATTCAACAAAGAAACTATGACTTCTGCCAGCTCCACCATTTTGAAAAAAGCTGCCCTTGTAGCCCTTGCCTTGAAGCCAGACAGCTCATTTCCCCGCCTTATGTCCCTGTCACCTCTCCCTGCTGCCCCAACACTGGAACTCAGAGCCAGTGATTCTGTCAGTGAGTAAACCCATGTGTGGTCCCTTTAAGAGGAGCTCCTGAAACTCCAGTCACCCTCTGTCTCACTCAGCTACAATGTCTGCTGGTTTTAACAACTGAAAATTATGGGGACTTCTCTCCCTGGCACTGGAACCCTGGGCTGGGAGCCTGGTGTGGCACTAGGACCCCTTGCTCCTTTGGGGGGAGGAGGCACCTGAAGCATAGATACCCCTCCCAATTTTTAATGGTCACATATGAGTGTGGAACCAGCCTGTTCCACGTCTCTGCCCCTCCTACCAGTCTCAAGTTGGCTTCTTCTGTATGGCCTTAGTTGTAGGGCTTTGATTCAGCAAGATTTCAGGCAATTATCAATGATGGTCGTTTTGTAGTTTAGTTGTAATTTTGATGTGGTCATGAGAGAAGATAAGCACAGCATTTACCTACTTTGCCATCTTGACCAAACTCCCATTGTCGTAATTATCTACATGCCTATTTCTCTTGACTCAGCTGTGAGCCCCTAAATTACTAGGTCCTTATTTCATGCATCTTTGTTTCTTTACACCAAGACCAAGATGGCTTTTAATTGGCTTTCAGAGAAAATTTGCCCAGTGAGCAGAGGAATTCAGTAATGTTATCATGGTTAAATTTGGCTTTAATTAATAAGAAAAGAATAATGGTGTCTGAAACACAATAGAAATTTATTTCTTTTTCATATTTAAGAAGTCCAGACATGGTCAGTCCAAGGTGAGCATGGACCCCCACGGTGTCATCACAGATTCCTTCTATCCTGTCCTCTGGCTTCCTTCCCAAAGTCACTCCATAGCCAACGATAGCTGCTGACCATCCAGTCAGTAAGTTGACCTTACAACTAGCAGGTTGGAGGAAGCAATAGAGGTCATGTTTCCCAGAAATTGCACATGCTGCTTCTGCTTATGTCCCATCCTATAAGCCAGAACTTAGTCATATGGCCACACACAGCTATAGGAAAACTGGATAGTTGACCTTTTGCCATGCTTAGTATACTGTGCTTAAAAACAAGGGTTCCCCTCCTGTAGTGCTGATGGGAATGTAAAATGGCACAGCCACTGTGGAAAATAGTTTGGTAGTTCCTCAAGATGTTAAACATAAAGTAATCATACAACCCAGGAAGTCCCTCCTAGTGTGTACCCAAGAGAACTGAAAACATCTGTCCACACAAAAACGTGAACATTCATAGTAGCATTATTCATAATAGCCAAAAAGTGGGAGATAACCCAAATGCCCATCAACTATAGAAGGATCAACATTATGGTATACCCATACAATGGAATATCATCATCATCATCATCATCATCATCATCATCATCATTAATTGGCCATTATAAGGAATGAAGTACTTATATATATTACAATGTGCATGAACATTGAAAACAATATGCTTAATAAAAGAAGCCTGACACATAGGCCATATATTATATGGCTCGAACTATTAGAAATGTCCAGAATAAGAAAATTGATAGCGATAGAAAGATTAATGGTTGCCAGACAGGTTGGAGGGAGGAGAGAATGGGGAACAACTACTAATGGGTGTAGGGTTTATCATGGGGGTGATGAAATGATCTGGAATTAGATAGTTATGATGGTTGCACAACCTTGTGAATCTACTACAAAAATATTGAATTGTACACTTTAAAACAGTGAATTTTATGATATTTGAATTCTATCTCAATTAAAAATAAGTAATTTTTTAAATGTGGGGTTCTGTTACTGAGAGAAAAGAGGGGTAAATAACAATTTGTGGATAATGGTCTCTGCCACAATTCCCTAAAATGAATTAGAAAAGGTTCTCGTTAGACTACATTTGGATTAATGGAATAGAAAGAAAAGAAGATTCTACAAAGAAGGGGACAGGACAGTGAACAGAGTCAGGCTCGAGAAAAAAGTAATAGAGAGAGCTGTTCACAAATTCTGAAGCCTTGGGCTCCGTTTGTTATCATCTCCTTCTAACTCTGTTGGGAATTAAGACTTGACTTTCCATTTGAACTCATAAAACACAATAGAGTTTACAAAACTAAGATTTCAGTGAGAAGGTCACTGACTTTAAATTTCTGCAAAATTAGCAACTCGGCCCTCTGCTACCAGTGACTTTTTAAATGGTAGTAGTCAGAGCCTGGGAAACATTCCAGAGAACTCATTGTCTGGCCATCATTGCTTTGCATCGTTAAGCAAGAAACTTGGAAGTTCAGTAGTATGAATATTCCTAAAATTGAAGCCCCAAGTTTAGAGAAAGAGATGCTAAGAATCAGGAACAGATAAGAAGAAAATGTGGCATCATAGGAAAATCACTAACTTTGGAGTTAAACCTGCATTTAAGTCTTGGTGTTGTGGTTTGGGTTTGCTAGCCATGAGATTTTGGGCAAGTTCTCTAACCTTCCTGAGCCTCAGTTCACTTCTCCATGATATGGGAATAATTTCTAGCACAAGCTGTTTCCATGGGCACCTAGCCATGTGTCCTGTATTAATCAATGGCAAGTGACACAGCCCTACCTCCAATTAGCTTAAGAAAAACATAAAAGGCTGGGAGAGCATGGAGGGGAGTGAGGGAAGGCTGGATTTCTTAGACTGTGTTACCAGGAAGGGCAGAGTGAAGCTGGGAACTGCCAGATCTAGAGACTCAAAGCCCTGGGCAGGCTCTCACTACTGATGCTCTCTGTGTTGGCTTAACTCCCAGACCTGAGTCTCAGGGTCACTAGAACCAGGTCTCCTGGCAGTTGCAGACTCACTTCTGGTGCTAGAGAGGAAAGGAGATGACTCCAGCTTTAGTACGAAAAAAGCCTAGGGAAAAATTCTGCTTACTCTGGCTTAGGACACCTACCTGCCTACTCCTTGGACCACTAGGTGTGGCTGTGTACCAGGTACCAGGATGGGCCCCAGCCTAGGTTATAGCAATACCCCTGAGGCCAGAAGAGTGGGATCAGTTATCAGAAGAAGGTGGAGAGAGAAGCACCGAACATATCCAGGCATGAGAAGTCTATCCCAAGTCCCAGACCAACCTTGACCTTCAACCCTTCCTTTTTCCCTCACGTGTCCCAGACTCCCTCTTCCTCCTCCTCCACATGTCAGTGGATGGCATCACCCCATGGCTGAAGCCAGAAATGTGGGAGTCAAGCCGTATTCCTCCCTCTTGCTTATCTCCCTTATGGATTAAATCACCAGCCCTAGTATTTTGCCCACCAACTCCTCACACCTCTGTTCCTTTCTCTCCATCTCCCTGCCCCTGTTTTCATGTAGACCTCATCAACCTTTCTCCTCATTCTACCTCCTTCTCTTCTAACTTCCACATTCTGGTGAGAATTGTTTTTCCAAAATAATAGTCTTGTGTCTTTTCCCTGCTCAAAATGTTTTTTTGTTTTTTGTTTTTTTTTCAATGGCTCCCCATCAAAGCCAGCTACATAATTTTTGTGGCCTGGTACAAAGTGTTTAGAAAGGAAGGGAAAAGGGCCATTAAATGTACTAAAATATGAAGCTTTTTCCTTTCCTTTTTTTTGGGTAGTGTCTCTCTCTCAACTTGTCATAGTGTTTTTGTCATTTAATGTTCTAAGTAAAGAAAAATTCAGATTATAAATTATCAGCATGAACTTTACTGCTCATCCTTATTTTGGGCAATGCCAGTTTTAAATGCAAACATAGGGTTTTTGACTCATGTGGAATCACTGAAATGATGCAATTTGTATTTTGTAGCCCATTGCACAAAACTAATCCAACTGTTTCATTTCACTTCTTAGTATGCACACATTTATCAACATTCAGTGGGAGCTGGTGGCTTCCATAACATGCTTACTTTGTACTTGCTTTGAGTTGCTAAGCTCCCACACAGGGTAGGTGTACTGGAATTCCGCTCCCACGGGGCTTCGTGAACACTACAGGCGAATGAAGCAGCAAGATAACGCAGACATGCATAATGTATGTATCTTCTCTGCTCATGTGCCTGCTCCATGGTCCCACTGGACTTCACTTACAAAACACAAGTTCAAAGACAAAGTTATGAATTTGAAGGCAGCTAACAGCAGAGCAGTAAAGCAAGCATGGGGCCCACCTGAGCGTGCAGTTCTGTGGGAATGCATAGGTCACCTGCCCATGAAGCCAGTCCTGCTTCCTGTTTTCTACAGGGTGAGTTTAAACTCCTTCAAACAAAATACCAGACCCCTTATGACTAGGCCTATGCCTCATCTCTTTCTGCATTCACCCTCCTACTTTCTTTGCCCCACCGAATTCTTTCTTTTATAAGGATGAACTTCTTGTCATCTTCTCTCACCATTCTCTTTGCCTGAAATGTCTGAGATCCTCTGCTCATCTTAAGTCTCAGTTCAACAGCTGTCTACTCTATAAAGACGGCCTCGACTCTCCCAGGAAACTGAAATCCCCTTCTCCTATGTTTCCCTGCATTCAGGTACAGCCTGTGGTCATTGTAAATTGCATCACTATTGCTCGCGCATCTATCTCCCCAAGACTGTAAGCTCTTCGAGGAGGAGGGACTATCTCTTTACTGGTTTGAGTTCTCAGTGCCAGCAGAGTGATTGGCAAACGATAGGACCTCGCTTAATAAACTACTTGTAAATTGAATGAAGGAATGAAACAATGCCTGGTATTGTTAATCGATTAGTTAATCGATTAGTTAATCGATTCTTTCAAAAATGTCTATGAGTGCCCGCTGTATAATGGGTTATGTGCCACATCTGTCCTTCCTGCAACAGGTATGCAGTGAGTGTATCCTGCCTGTCAGGGCTCATGTCAGAAGCTCGGAAAACACTGGGAACCAGACAGGCAGGCCCTTCCATCTAAACCTTTCCTTCTAGTTGGCTCTCAGTAAATGTCATTTCACTTCCTCCTCCTTTCCCTGCACGTCCCAAGAGGTAACCGAATCAGTCATACATATTTTAAGACTTTCTCTGCTTCCACCTTCTACTCAGGATTCTCTTTCTCCACTCCATTTTCAGGTACCAAGAAATGGATGTTTGATCTAGCCAGAGTTGTTTCATTTTGTTTCATTTTTTTTTCTCCCCAACCACTGCAGAAGTCAACCTAGAATGAACATGAAAACAGCCCTTTAGCCCCTGCACCAGCTGGGACTTTCTCACGAAATTCTTTCAGAGAAGAACCCCCTTAGGCTCAAGAAAGTCACTAAATGCTGTGATAAAAGTGAACTGGCATCTTAAGATAATTAACCATAGAGCAGGGAAGACTATGGGTGGAACTGGGCCCCTTGTTCACTCTCTAGTCCTGACTTTCTATTAAACTTTGTGGTAACTTCCGGGGGAGGGATGCGAATAAACAGAATAGACATTTGGGAATTCGGGCTTTATACACGTGGGCGGCCGGTTGGAGCACCGGTGGAAAGTGCACTTTCACACACTACTGGGGTGATCTCATTTCTTTTTCTTTTCCCGAATAAACCGCTCTTTTGGTGGATTTTCCTTTGGAGTTATTTTTTTGGCCAGTCAACAGCTGACTACTGTTTTCAATCTCTTCCCCTCAACTAATTGTCTCACAAATTTGAGGTTTATGGTACGAGTATACCATATTTGGTCATCAAAACTGCATGTGTCTCGGTTGGAGCACCGTTGGCTCCAGAGCTCAACTCTGGCTAATCAGAGAGAGAACAGAACTGTTGTTTGGATGCTTGAGTTCTCGCTGACACGGGCCTGTTTTCTATCCTCCTTTCTCTTCTCCCTGACCCTCCCTTGACCTCATGTAATTTCGAAATGTTCTGCAGTGGAGAAGAATGTCATGAAGTCTTCCTTTATAAAAGTACCCTACTCATACAGAGCTTATTTTCGCCAATGTTCTCCCAGCTGAGATGAAATTCTTCATGCTTAATCATGGCTAAAATAAGAAATAGTTTGGAAAGTCTGACCAAACTCACTTCAGAAACTATTTATGACTTTGAAAATTGTCATATAGACAATTTTCTATATGACAATTATAGAATTGAATTATAGGAGTGTTTTAGGTGAAGAATTGAATTATAGGAGTGTTTTAGGTGAAGAAGCCGCAGAAGGATCACACAATGGACTGATTTGTGTCCCCACCCCTACCCCTGACGCTAATGTCATGTGTTGAAACTCTAACCGCCAATGTGCTGGTATTTGGAGGTGGGGCCTTTAGGAGGTAGTCAGGATTTGATGAGATCTTGAGGGTGGGGCCCTCATGATGGAATTAGTGGCTTTATCAGAAGAGGAAGAGAGAGAGCTCACTTCCTCTCCCATGTGAGGATACAGTGGAAAGGTAACTGTCTGGACTAGGGCTCTCACCAGGAACTGAATCAGCTAGCACTTTGATCTTGGACTTCCTGGCCTCCAGAGGTCACAGTTAACTTCTGCATGTCTCTGTTAATTGCTGGTTACTGTTGAATGGTTTGGGCTGTCTAGGGCATGTTAGAGGCTATATTGACACCTGCCTCAGCCACTTGCTGCATTTTGTTTATTTAAATGATCACCCCAGCTCTGGCACATTGGGAGTGGCAGTGGGTGTCTGGATCCAGTGGCTATTTGAAATCATTCCGAATCCATGAATAGGTTTTCATGGCATTCTTGTTCCTGAATAAAGTAGATTCGTTCTTGTTACGGAGGACTTGGCTCTTGGTCATAGCACTTTGGCTCACTCTGCTTCTCCTGGAAGGTGTTAGAGGAGAGGTCTTCAAGAGGATATGACCACTGGTTGACCCATGAGCTGGACCCAGGCAATCACAGGCTCCTCGCCCCTTCCCCTGTCCTTGGAATCTATGCTCTGTTCACTGTTCCCTCAGTGAGAACTGTTCCAAGGACGTGGTCCTGAGAGAGCAAGGTGTCATTGAGACCATCTAGATGGTATACCTGACTGCACACTATTTAGGCCCCTATATAAATATTAAGATGCTAGCAGGTGAGTGTGGAGATCTAGTTGTCTTGCTGCCGCCAAAGGCCAGCCTTGTAAGTAAGTTCCTTCACTTATATAATATGCCACCTGCCAATCTGGAGTGGTCTGCCTCTTTCTTTGGGCTCTCCTTGCCCTCTGTGTGTGGAGGCCAGTTTATGAACCAATAGAAAGTCACTTAAGATTCAAACAAGGCAGATGAGGTTGTCCATCTGTAGCTTGAAATTGTCCTATAGCAACTTTGCCTCTTAAACGCAAAGTTTTGGAATGCTTGGAATAGAATGACAATAATAATAGCAATAACAATAATAGACAGTGATAGTTTCCGTAAATGGAAGCCTAATAGATGTCAGATGTTGTGCTAGATGCTTTATATATGTTATCTGTATATAACTGCGGTCTTACAACAATCATGCATCTATATGTCATTATTCCTGTCTGATGTGTTAGTAAATAGAAGCCCATATAGCTAGTTTGGAGATGGAATTGAGTTTTGGGTTCAGATCTACCTGCCTACAGTGCATGTGCTTTGTTCAATGTACTGGCCTCTACACCAAAAATGTGATTCCGTACCTAGATCCTGCTTTCTGAGATACTGTCTAATTGAGCCCATGTTTAATGTTAGAAAAGTACAGTCCTGCAGTCCCAGGAACAATGAAAATGTGTCTTGAAGTAGGACTCCTCCTGCAAAGATTCCTTTCATCTAGCATTTTAGAAACAGGGTGTGTGTCCCATATCACTGAATTGTCACTTTGTTTTTAAGAGAAAACTTTTGTGAGGAGAGTCAGAAGATCTGGGGAAACAAAGAGCCTTTGTTCTTCTTTAAATAGAGTCGACTGGACATTACTAATTCTATTCTTGGTGTTTCAAGGCCACTTTTTATAAGCATGGATTGTGATTGTCTAACATAAATAGTGTCGCTCCTGGGGATATTGCAGGCTACTTGTAGGGATATTGCAGGCTACTTGTAATTACTCTATATTAATTGGCATAAGCTATGTTTTTTATTTCTGGTTAAGCTGTCTTTCTCCTTCCTCTTAGGCAGTCAGCTGTCACTTTTCCTGCTGTCAAAGGGACTCCTTCAGGTAGAAGTTCCCCACTCCCCCAATTTCCAATTTACTGCCTCAAATCTGCTGTTCTTTGAAAACCATCATGAATTTATTGAATTAAAAACTTTATTTTTCAAAAAATTTCAATCAACTGTGGATAACGGGGTGTGGTTGCCTCGAGATACTCCCTGCAGGCAGTGTGTATGGGTTTGTTATGGTGCTTATTCTTATTATTCTCTCCTTTCTTTTACTCTGGGTCTGTGACTGTGCTTTAGATTCTTAGCCTGCTGTGAACCTGGACCTTGAACAAGATGGCATTCCTTACACAGCAGTGATGGATGCTTCTTCTTCCAAGTAACAGACAGTTCTACTCAAACTGATTTAAGCATTAGGGAAATGGATTATGTCATGTGCCACTAAATCCAGAGTTAGGGCAGGCTTCCAAGTTGCTTGCTTTAACGCTGTTATCAGGGACCGAGATCTTTCCCTCTCTTGGTTCTGCGATCTCTAGAACACCTCATGATTTTAAGATGGCTGTTAGCAGCACTGGGGTCATCATGTGATGGAAATGAGAGAATCTTTGCTCCAAGTATAAGTTTTTCCCTTTAATCTGACTGGCCGATATAAGCAATAAGCCCACCACTGGACCAATAACATTTGCCTGGGGAATTCAGTGCTCTGATTGGTCTAGACCAGGGGTCAAGAAACTTTTTCAGATAGGGAGCGGGTAGTAAATATTTTAGGTGTTGTGAGCCATACAGTCTCTGTTACTCAACTCTGCTGTTGTACCACAAAAGCAGTCACAGGAAATAATGGGTGTGGTTGTTTTTAAATAAACATTATTTATAAAAAAACAGGTAGTGGGCCCATGGGCAGACCTCTGGCTCAGACTAACAAGCATCCACCCCTTAACCTGGAGATGAACCAACACCTCTGGAGTCATGTGGAGTAGGAATGGATATGTGTGAAGAACTGGGAAATGTGCTCTGTTACAGAAGAAGAAAGATGACACTCGTAGCAGACAATGGTTCACCGCCTTGTTTTTCAGAGGAGTGGAGTTTTAAACCACTGTCTTTTCAACTACCATGAACGACAAAGAAAAGGACGAGGAATGCTGGTGGACTATGTAAATATAAATTTGATATACCCTGTTTCCCCCCAAATAAGACCTAGCCAGACAATCAACTCTAATGTGTCTTTTGGAGCAAAAATTAATATAAGACCTGTTATTATATTATGTTATATTATGTTATGTTATATTATATTATGTTATATTATAAAGACTGGGTCTTATAGTAAAATAAGACCGAGTCTTATATTAATTTTTGCTCCAAAAGATTCATTAGAGCTGATGGTCCGGCTAGGTCTTATTTTTGGGGAAACACTGTAGCATATCATTAAACTGATCACTTTAAGAACAACTCTCTTCTTTGCCTCTTCTTTCCTTCTGCCTTGGCTCTAGCTTTACAAAGGAAGCGCATTTCCTGGAAGGTGACAGGCTCTCTTGAGCCTTGTACTTGCTCCTCCCTTTCTTAGGATCATGTTTTCTCCTCTTTGTCACCCCTTCTCTTGGTGAAGTCCTAGTCATCCCTCAAAACTCTCCTCTATCATCTCGGAGACCTTCCCTAAGGTAGGATGCTTCTCATTTAGGGTCCACGCAGCCCTGTACATACCTCTGTCAGGGCACGTGGGTCTGTAAAGATGTGTTTACAGGTGGGTCTCCCCCACCTGACTGTGCCATCCTGGAAGCCCTCATTCCATTGTGTGTCCCAATTCCTGCTTAGCACAGCCCATGCACATAGCAGTCCCTCAATACCTATTTCACGAATGAATGACTGTTTATGCCTTGGATAATGAAAGGGAATTAATTACTCATTCAGTATGTTTGGAATGTTATCATTGAGGTCAGAGTAGCAAACTTTATAAATCATTTTTTTTCCAAATGCCTTTCTTGTTAAATATGAATTTTAGGTCTTTGATCCTCCAGTCTTTAAATATCAATCTGATTGGATTGATGGTTTCCATGTTCCTGTGTCATTATGTCTGACTTTAGACTTCAGTTCCACTGCGCCTGTGCAGTGACACCCCTCTTACTCCCTTATTTACACACCAACTTACCCATGAAGAGGTGAATTCCTCTGGCCTCTTGCTCTTTATCAGGAACTCAGCAGAGGAGTTCCTTACTCTTCAGTTTTCTCCGGTTCTCTCCCTGGGGTGTACCCTTGCTGATAGCAGAATTCCATCCTGGATAACTTGGCATTTGCAGCATGATGCTCAATAGATTTGCAAGTAAGGTCGTGTGGTGGCAGGGGAGAGGTCTCTCCTCATCTCTTCCTGAAACAGCTGAAACCACTCTACCCAGGAGTGGTTAACTCAGAGGCTTAAAGGGAAGACCCCCCTGCCTTGGCTACTGGGTAGGTGTTTACTTAGCCTCTCTAATCTACAGCTACCTCATTGAGAAGGTGGAGATAATAATAATCCTACATCATAAGCTTTTAAAAAGAGGATTAGATAAAAGCATGCATATAAAGTATAGCATACTATCTGGTATACAGTAAGCACTCAATAACCAAAGCTACTAATTGATGCCCAAAATGTGTGTGTTTGTGTGTGTGTATAATTGACAATATTAATACATTTAATTTTCCAGTCTAGAGAGTCCAGATATGACTCATCTAAACCTCTGGGGGAAGGTTTTCTTTTTTATATAACAAATTACAAAAATATACCAACCAGGAAGCAGCAAAATGCAATACAGTATCAGGAGTAGGCTCAGCTGTGAGTAACAGTGACTTCAAATAACCAAGACTTAGACAACATAGAGGTTTCTCTTTCACGTAGAAGTTCAGAAGTGACAGTCTAGGGCTGGTATGGGGGCTTTACTCTAGGAGGGCTTCAGGGATCTAGATTCTCTCTCCCTCCCACCCCAAACTTTATTGAGGTATAATCAACAAATAAAATTTTATATATTTAAAGTGTATAACTTAGTGATTTGATATATGTACACATTGTGAAATGATTACCACAATCAAGTTAACACATTCCTCACTTTACATAGTTATCTTTTTTTGTGTGAACACTTGAGATATAACACTTGTCTTAGCAAATTTCAATCATACAATACATTATTATTCACTTACCATGCTGTACATTAGATCCTCTGAACTTACTCATTTTGTAACTAAAAGTCTGTACCTTTGATTGACACCTTCCTATTTCCCCCACCCCCAGTCCCTGGCAACCACTATTCTATTCTCTGTTTCTATGAGTGACTTTGTTTTTTAAGAGTCCACATATAAGGGATAACATGCACTATTTGTCTTTCTCTGTCTGGCTTATTTCGCTTAGCATACTGCCCTCTAGGTTCATCCACATTGTTGCAAATGGCAAGGTTCCATTCTTTTTTATGGCTGAATATAGATAGATAGATAGATAGATAGATAGATAGATAGATAGATAGATAGATAGATAGATACCACATTTTTTAAATCCATTCATCCATTGATGGACACTTAAGTTATTCCTCTCTCTGTCTTGATGCTCTACCATCCATAGCCTTCCTCAATCACTTCATGGCCCAACAGGGCTGCTTAGCTCCAGCAATCAAATCTACATTCCAGGCAGTAGGAAATAGAAAGTGGCAAAGAAAAAAGAGTAAATGGTACATGCCAGCTCTCTATTAAGGAGGATTCCTGGAAGCTGTCACATGACACTTCTACTTACATCCCATTGGCTAAAACTGAGTCATATGGCCTTACCTAGCTGCAAAGGATGCTGAGAAATCCTATCTGTATTCTGTATTGCCATGTCCCCAGCCAAAAACCAGGGGTTCTATTACAATGGAGGAAAAGGGAAATGAGTACTGAAAACAGTCTCTGCCATCCATTTCTCCTCATTATATTCATTATACTCAAGGACCTTAAGTAAAGTCCCTAAACCTTCACTGTATTCTTTTTAATAAATTCAATAAACAGGGCTCAGCATTATGCTTGGCATTGATACACATGCCATAAATCTAGGTACTGGGAATACAAAGATAAATAAGAAAGAGTTCCTTTCCAAATATAAATAGTACAGTGTTTTATGTGCTGTACAAATGGTGGTTACAAAGTGTTATTAGACATGAAGGAAGGAATGATTAAACCTTCTGGAGGAGAGGGTCAGAGGGGGTGGTCTGAGGAGTCCTCACAGAGAACAACTTTCATTTGGGACCTTGGCAGATAAAGAGAACCTTCTCTGAAATGAGCAGATACAAGCCAGATACAAGCCAAAGACAACTGCAAAGACAACTACAGCATTCTCAGCTGTAGGCAAGAGATTCTTGGCTCAAATAAGTGGATTCAAGCAAAGAATTGGGGAGAAATCCCTTCCCTTTCTGTGTACCCTGAGGAACCATAAGGAAAGAGTGGAATATAAGGATTATTCCTTACTTGCAGTGATGCAACTTGGCTAGACTACTTATTGCCTTACTCTAGTTATTTACCCCTGAAATACTAGATATTTTTCAGCTGAAGAACAAATCTAGCATAATGTAAATGGGGCAGGGAGCCCCTTTTTAGGGACCAATTGAAAATATTGTACTGCACAAATTAGCTGATATGTGCATGATATGAAATTTCTGCTAAAATAATAGAAAATAATCTCACTGAGAGTAATCAGAGCTCTGGGGAAAAGCTTTAATAATGGAAATAAAAGCAATCTTACCTAGTTTATTATTACAAATGAGGAAATGAAATGATAAAGTTAAATAGTTTTCCCAAAACATGGGGCATTACTGTGGAAGGAACTCAGGTTTTCTCATTCTTGGCAATGTTTGGTTCTCTCAGTTGCTAAGTCTTTTTGGAATGTAGACAGTTATTTTCTATACAGCATACATGTAACATTTCAAATTAGAGTTTGTTTTCTGTTGTGCTCCACCATGCATATATTCTAATGTAAGCTCACATATACACCTTGAAAAAACATAATTAACTGTGAAAAATGTTCTGATGAGGCTTTCATCATGCATCTAGATAACGAGGTAAACAGCCTAGACAGATGCTACATGTAGAAGCCATCACATGTCAAAACTGGATCCAAAATAATTTGAAGATGCTTCTTTCTAAAAGACTATACACTAACTCCAGTTCATCAGCATCTAGAGCAGTGCTGAGTGTGACATAGACCTTCCTGGGCTTTTGTTGGGAGCCTTTGAAAAACCCAGGAGCACATCCAAGAGAAAGATACAAGATCCATGTGCAAAATATACTTCTCTCAGCAGGAAGAAAAAGAGAAAAATGAAATAAAAGTAGTTGATTTAAGCTGTTTTGTTCCTGTAAGTGAGTGTTGTTTTGTGTTTTTTTTTGTTTGTTTGTTTTAATGCTGATAAACTGGAATGGCTCATTTTGAAATAATTTCACCATGTAATTGTCAAGGAAATGCAATACAAGTTTCCCAGACAATAAATACCATCTTTAACTTGTAAAACTTCTTGTTGCCCAGTGGTTTTGTATTCTAGATTATTTAATTCTTTTTCTCTATTTTTAATCTTTTCCTTTTAATTCTCTGCTTTTGTGTTTTTTGAGACGTTGTCATCTCATAGGTCAGATACAGTGTTGCGTTCACTTTTTTTGGACTTGCTTGTCCTGAGAATTTTTGTGTTTGAGTCCTAAGAACCCATCAACCTGCTGATCAGGGTCTTCTCCTTTCTGAGACAGGCCTAAGTTTCCAGCATAAGGTATGAAGTGGCAAACAACCTGAGGGGCGGTGTGGTATTAAGCATGCAGATCCTGGCTTGGACGCTGCCACTGCCACTTTCCAGCTCTGTGACTTTGGACAGGTTACTACTTAACCTCTCTGTGTCTCAGTTGCTTCACGGTAAAATGGGAGTAATGAGAGTACCCAGTTCATAAGGTGGCTGAGAGGATTAGATGAGTATCTAGTATTAAACAATTCAACCAAGTACGTTTTAAAGGCCTTATTGACTGTTTTCAAAGAGCTATACAAGGCAAGAGATTGTAGAGGCAGAAAGGAGCAGGAATAAGGAAGTCGTGCTGAGCAAAAAAGCAGGTTAGTTATTTCAAGATTACTTTCCTTGCTTATAGAGGATGACAAGGGCTTATCAAGCAGATGACCCAACTAATGCTGATCAGGCAATTCCTGATTGACTGGTTTAAGATTTCATTTCTGGAAGAACTCAACTGTAATTAAGTCTTGGTTTGGTGATGTGGGACTTAGCATAAGCGACGCCATTTTGGGCCTTCTATCTTGTTTTTAACACTAACGCATAACGAGTCCTCAAAGAAATGTTAGCTATTGTCACTATTAAGTTCTAATATCCCCACAAGATATTGTTTGTTGAAAATGCTTCTTTAACATATTCTTTAATATAATGTGTACAGAAGTGGAAAATCCATCTGTTGAAGTGAAAAGATCTTGGTTTGAAGTTCAGCATTGCCACATGCTAAATGTGTGACCTTGGGCAAAACATATAACCCTCCTGCAGCTCAGTTTCCTCAAGCATAAAATGTGTGAGGTACCTTCCCAATGGGGAACTGGCTAATTTTTCATTCATTCATTTAACAAAGATTTGTTGAGCACTTAATATTCATCTCCAAAATCTATGCGATTGCTTTAAACATTCTGTATGTGCCTAATGTTATCCCGGGTGTTACTTTTTCAAGTGGAGTTGTTTGTCAGGGGTTCTCCCCCATCACGTTTTTCTCATGCAGAGCAGCAGTGAATTTAATATTCCCATGGGTTAGGGATCTCTTTGGGAGGCTGATGGATACTGAAATGTCTCTCTACACACTGATGCACACACAGGCCAGACAGAGGTTGTGCACAAACTTAGGGGCTGGCTGTCAATTTTATAGCCCATTCATAGGCTCTTTGGAGCTTTAAGAGCAAATCACAGATTGCGGAATTGTACCACTAACGTTCCCTCCTACTGGAATTCCAGGAACCAGTTGGGAAAGGAGCATGATGGCAGCTACCTATTGATTATCAAATGGATAAAACAACAACCCTGGCAGAAAGACCTCCAGCAACCATTTGGGGATTCCTGCTACAAGTGGTGAAATTAGGGAATGAAAACTTTTAAATATATTAAACAGATCATCTTACTTCCCTGTTCAAACTCTCCAATGCTTCCCCATCACACTTGCTGTAAAATTAAAAATCTTTTCCATGGTCCGCAAGGTTCTTTCTACCTTGCCTGGCCCCTGCCTACCTATCCCTGCCTCCCAATCACTTCACTTCAAGAATTCCACCTTTTGTCTGTTTTCAAACACACCAGGCTGGTTCCTTTACCTTCTGCTTGGGAAGGTACCTCTTTACCCCAGATCCTCTCCTGGAGGCTCTTATCACTCAGGTCTCAGCCCAGATGTCACTGCCCACTGAATCTAAAGTAGCTCCCCAGACACTCTATTGTTTATGTTTATATATTCCTGACACTTATTACTGTCCTGATTTTCTTATTATGTTTATTGTCGATCTTTAACACCCCCCCCCAAAAAAAAACCGTAATTCCCACAAGAGTGGGAGGGACCTTGTCTGTCTTGCCCTCTGCTTGTATTCTCAAGTTTGAGCAGATTACAGCACTTAGCACATACTTGGTGCTCAGTAGTAAGCTGTCATTTAAATGAGTGAATCACTAAACAAATGAGTGAGGACAGTAGTGGAGAAACCTGCCCTTCTCTTCATTCTAATTTCATGCTATTAACAAGATAGGTGGTTTGAGGAATGAGGGAATTACACTGAGATTAGTCTCAGAGTGATGTATATGGTGCAGGGAGAATGACAGAATCTGGAGTCAAATTGCCAAGTTCAATTCCCAGCTCTGCTGCTGTGTGATCTCCGGTAAATTCTTTAAACTCTGCAAAATGGGTGTGTTAGTAAAAGTACCTGCTGCTGTTTTGAGTATTAAATGAAATAACACAAACAAAGCTCTTAGAGAAGTAACTGGCAGCTCTTAAAGAAGTAACTGGCCCATGATGGAGACCATCGAGAAGACATGCTCGCCAGTTGCAGCCTGGAGCTGGACCTCAGAAATTGGAGCCTCTTACCTCCTCCCCTGTCCTTGAAATACACGCTCTGCCCACCATTCCCATAGCCAGAGTCATTTCCAAGGATGTAGATTTGAGAGAGTAAGGTGTTGCTGAAACCATCTGGATGGTATACATGACTGAACCTGCTTAAGGCCTTTGTATAAAGATTCTGGAGGGCAGGTGTGGAGATCTCGTGACCACCAAAGGCAAGCCTCATATGTCAGTTCCCTTGCTCATTAAACCTGCCAATCTGGAGGAGTCGGCCTCCTTATTTGGTCTCTCCTTGCCCTCTGTGTAGGGGGGCCAGTTTGCGAACCAACAGCTCATAATAAATTATTATTACCGAGCAGTTGTCAGATAAACCGTCAAACCTCTGCTTCCATACCCAATCCTGCCCCCGCCTCATGGTCCACTTTCCCAAATGCCAAGCATTGCCTAGTGAGACTGGAGCCTGCCCAGAAGTTCTCCAACTTTTCCCATGACACTCCCACGTGCTAAGGAAATTTCTAGGTCCCTTGGGTTTAGCTTTAACTCCATTCCATTCTCTCTTACTGAAGAAAGAATTCTAGAAAACAAGCAAAAGTAATTTTAGAGAATAGCCTTGAATCTTTTCACATTTAAAAACAAAAGTGTAAATCATTAGAACACTTGGTCATCAAACGAGATTGAAAACTGTTGGCATTCTTGGCAGACTGAGCAAAGAAGGGATTGAAAATACAATGGAGAAGAAAGCCCTGAGCTCCCAGGCTGTAGTTGATATTACCCGAAAGTGTCATGGACTCACGTCCCAGGGAGGGATCTTTCCTGAATCCCAACAGGAAGTTACACCGGCCACCAAAAGTAATGGAATTTGATCCGTTCCTCTCCACAGGGAAGTGTCAGAGTGGTGTCCTCAAGCAGACAGAAGAAGCCATTCTCTTCGTAATAAATAATAAATGGTTAACGCATTGTAGAGCCAGCCTTCCTCAGCAATATAATTAATTTAAAAAAATACCTAAGTTAAAGCTTTAAAAGGCTATTAGGACGGCTATTATTAAAAACAAAACCCAAAAAACGAAAACAAAAACCCCAAACCCAGAAAATAACAAGGGTGGGCGAGAATGTGAAGAAAATGGGATCCCTGTGTATTGAGGGTGGGAATATAAAATGGTGCAGCTGCTGCGGGAAATAGTATGGCAGTTCCTAGAAAAAAATTAAATATAGAATTTCCATATGATTCAGCAATTCCACTTCTGGGTATATAGTAAAAAGAATTGAAAGAAGAACTCAGATAGATACTTGTACATTCATGTTCATTGCAGCATTCTTCACAATAGCCAAAAGTTGGAAGCAACCCAAATGTGCATTGATGGAAGAACCAATAAAATGTGGTATATGTGTTCAGTGGAATATTATTCAGCCTTAAAAAGAAAGTAAAATCTTTTTTCTTGTCTTTAAATTTTTTTTTATCATTTGCTTATTTTTTATTTTTATTTATTTATTTATTTATTTATTTATTTATTTATTTGGTTGACATTGGTTAGTAAAATTATATAGGTTTCAAGTGTACATTTTCATAATACATCATCTATATATTGCATTCCGTGTTCAGCACCCAGAGTCAGTTCTCTTTCTATCACCATATATTTGACTCCCTTTTTCCTTTTCTACCACCCACCATTATCGTCCAGTAACCATTAAACTGTTGTCTGTGTCTATGAGTTTTTGTTTCTTTGTGTGTTTGTCTTGCTCCTTTGTTGATTTTAGTTTTATATCCCACATATGAGTGAAGTCATATGGTTCTTGACTTTTTCTGTCTGATGTGTTTCACTTAGCATGATAATTTCAAGATCCATGTAGTCGCAAATAGCAGTATTTCTCCTTTTCTATGGCAGAATAATTTTCCATTGTGCATATGTTCCGTATCTTCTTTATCCAATCATCTACTGAAGGACACTTTAGTTGTTTCTATAACTTGGCCACTGTGAATAATGCTGCAGTAAACATTGGAGCACATATATCTTTACGGATAAATGTTTTTAGAATTTTGGGGTAAATACCCAGAAGAGGCATTGCTGGGTTATATGGTAATTGTATTTTTAACTTTTTGAGGAACGTTCATACTGTTTTCCATAGTGGTTGTCCCAATTTACATTCCCACCAGCAGTGTATAAGTGTTTCCTTTTTTCTACAGCCTCTCCAACACTTGTTATTATTTGTCTTGTTGATGATAGCCTTTCTAACTGGTGTGAGGTGATATCTCATTGTGGTTTTGATTTGCATTTTCCTAGTAGCTAGTGAACTTGGGCATTTTTTCATATATCTCTTGGCCATTTGTATATCTTCTTGGCAAAAATGTCTGTTCAGGTCTTCTGCCATTTTTTAATTGGATTGTTTGTTTTTTGTTGTTGAGTTGTACAAATTCTTTATATATTTTGGATGTTAGCCCCAGAGGCATTATTTGCAAATATCTTCTTCTATTAGATTGGTTTTGTCGATGGTTTCTTTTGCTGTGCAGAAGCTTTTTAGTTTGATATAGTCCCATTCATTTATTTTTGCTTTTACTTCCCTCACCTTTGAGGTCAAATTCATAAAATCCTCTCTAAACTCAAGACTCATAATTTTAGTAACTATGCATTCTTTATGCAATTTATTGTTTCAGGTGTTATGTTTAGATCTTTGATCCATTTTGAGTTAATTTTGGCATATGGTGACAGATAGCAGTCTAGTTTCATTATTTTGCATGTGGCTTTCCAATTTTCCCAGCACCATTTACTGAGAAGGCTTTTTCTCTCCTTTGTATGTTTTTAGCTCCTTTGTGGAAAATTATCTGCCCTTATATGTGTGAGTTTATTTTTGGGTTTTCAAGTCTATTCATTAGTCTGTGTGTCTGTTTTTGTGCCAACACCATGCTGTTAAAAAGGAAGTAAATTCTGACACATGCTACAACATAGATGAACCTTGAAGATATTATGCTAAGTCAAATTAGCTAGTCACAAAATGTGAAATACTGTATGATTCCACTTATATGAGGTACCTGGAGTAGTAAAATTCATAGGAACAGCAAGTAGAATGTTAGTTGCCAGGGACTGGGAGAGGGGAGAATGGGGAGCTAGTGTTTAATGGGTACAGAGCTTCAGTTTTGCAGGATGAAAAGAGGTCTTGGGTGGATGGTGGTGATTGCAGCCCAATAATGTGAATATACTTAATATGGCTGAACTGTACACTTAAAAATGGTTAAGATGGTACTTTTTTGTTATGTGTATTTTTTAAAGGTCTTTTTTTTTTAAATTGTGGAATATTGGGGAACAGTGTGTTTCTCCAGGGCCCATCAGCTCCAAGTCATTGTCCTTCAATCTAGTGGAGGGCGCAGCTCAGCTCCAAGTCCAGTCGCTGTTTTCAATCTTAGTTGCAGGGGGCGCAGCCCACCATCCCATGTGGGAGGTGAAAAGGCAGCCTTGATGTTGAGAGCTCACGCTCTAACCAACCATCAGCAGCCCTATTATGTGTATTTTATTACAGTTAAAAAATATAAGTAGTCCAATGCAAGCTGTCCACTCCCAGCGTGCCAGAATGGTGAACATAGAATATCAGCAGACTGAATGATTTCAGGCTAAAGACCAGAAGAAAGAATCATCTTGGCCTTTCTTGTTTCAGGTTCTTTTCTTCAGGTTGCACTTCCTCTGTGAGGAGGGAGGGAATAGGAAAATGATAATCCAAATCCACCATGCTAGTTTGTGATATCATATTTAACTGAAAACTAAAATGTGTATAGTTCTCCTTCTGTATTGTATTGCATCACACTCCGCATTTTGTGGTCTTTGCAAAATATCAAAGAGAAGTACTCCTAAGGACAAGTTATGGATCTGAAGACTAGTTATATATCTGAACTGGGTTACGTGGCTGGTTGTCTCCAAAGCAGACCCAGACAAAGATTTGAATGTAAGTTATTCATTTGGCAAGTGCAGAGCATGGGGAAGTGGGCGAGTGCTACAGAGAAGGGACGGAAGCTAGTAAAGAGTGAGTTATTAAACCAACGATCTCTGTGGGTACTGAAATTGAATCCCACAGGGAAATTCTAGGAAATGGTATAAAACACACATCTCAGAAGAATCCTACCTGAGGGACAATTGGACTCGTGGTAGAAAGAACTAGAGGGCTACTGGAGTAGGGAGAGGCTGCAGTAATTTCCTGTGCTTGTGGCCTGCTGCGAGCAAGTGCCTTACTTGGTTCCGAAAAGAGCCTCCAGGTGCCAAGATGCCCATGCTGGGCGCTCCATTCGCTGGATCACGCTGAGTCCGTGCGGGCTGTAAGTGGGACAAGGTAGCAGCTGCTACATTAACCATGGCAATCAATGCCGTCGATGCAGGCTAAGCTGGTTCACCTCCCAGTCCTACACTTGTGTTGGTAGATCAAAATTTATCACACATGACAAAATGGTGTTCGAGCGTGGAGGTGTAAGAGCCAGGGCCAACTTTTGACCTTTCTAAAACCCCAGTATTTAAGCCTAAGCATTGATACCAGCCTTCGGAGGTTGCTGAGAACATTAGTTAAGAAAATGCATGTCAAGAAAACCCTCGCACATAATAAGTCCTCAATACATATGTAATACATAATATTATGATATATAATAATATATACTATGTAAATATTTCTTGGGGTAGTGAGACCAGGCAAACTGCCTTCCTACAGAATGCAGCTTTAATAAGGCTCAGTTTGATCTGCATATTGCTACCTATTACCAAACACAGGGGGAGAGAAAAGCCCATTTGTATATCAGATCGTCGTCCCCTTACGTATACAACACAAACAGGATCTAAATTGTTTTTCCCAGAGCTTTAAGTGACTTTCGGAAAAGTAACACGAGAGAACTTTCTGTGGCCTGGCAGGTGACCTCTTAGCTCTCTCTGCTCTCAGTCTGTGGTTTAGTCCCACATGCAAACCCCAATTCAAGCCTTTTGGTTCCTGGGGTGTGATCGCCCTCCCAATGGCGGAAGGCTTGAGGAAACAGTGGGTGTTGCACGTTTCCAAGGTAACCGTTTTTCTCAAGATACCTGAAAGACCTCCATGTTCTCTTCTCAGTTTGTGGCCCTGTGTCACTCCATTCCTAAATAATAAAATCTGCCCCTGGGTAACAGTTGTTTTACAGAAAGAAGAATGCTGTCAAAAGAGAAAATTATCATTGTTTTGCAAAACCTCTAAAAGAACCAGATATAAACTATTGATTTACCTGTGTGCTTATTTTCAAATAGAAAAAAATATCTTTTTAAAAATTACCCTCCATAAAAAAGACACTGATGTTTTACAGTTTTTTCTTTATTTTTTTTTACATTAAGATATTACTGATACGCTAAGAAAAGTCCTGTCGCAATTTAAAATTCTTTTTGTATAAACAGGAGACTGTAAACATCTGCATTTGGATATTCTTGCTTGAATATCAAGGTAGGAATATGATTTGGATTTTAAAGCTAATCAGTCTTCCAACCAACATGATTGAAGACCCACTTTGCAAGAGTAGAAACTAAAAGGCAAAACAGTCAATAAGAATCAGTGATTAGTGAGTTTTCAGAAGAATGTTACTTTCTGGCAATTGTTCCTGAGAAAGGATTTGCAGTATCCTCTGAGTATTTTAAAGCAGTGGGCCAAGATTTGCTTTCTGGTGTAAGAGCAGTTTGAGTCAGAATCAGAAAATACAACTGGTTTACTTTTGGAGTCTCTTCTTATCCTGTGCTTGTATGGCGTGATGGCAGCAAAGAACACCTTGGAAAGTTCCCAGTTCAGTGGCTCGCCTTTCAGCATTCATTAGTGTTATCATTTTGTCCATAGACAGATTTCTTTCAAGCCTCTTGCCAGAGTTGATTTTTTTTTTTAACGTACTAATTTCTCCTAACTTAGATTTCATGTTCTGTTTTTCATGACAAATTTTAACCTTTTAAAACTTCAACCTTTCTACTTAGTTGCCCAGTTCGCTTAAGGGGTCTGTGACATATAATAGTTAAGGTCTCACAACCTATTCTGTTCAGAGAAATGACCAGAAAACCCAAAATTTAATGCTTTCCACTTACAAACTCACCAAAGCCCTGCTAAAGTGGGACCAAAATTTCTTAATTGCTTCTCTGTTTGGCAGAAGTTTGAATTTTAATCCTTGTCTGTTTGGCTCCAAAGTTCATGAATTTTCTTTTATATTATGCACCCCTCTAGTTTGGTGTAACACTAAAACAATAAACAAAACAAACCTTTATTATTATTATTATTATTATTATATTATTATTATTTTTTGAAGAGCATGATTAGTGCCTCTGATGTATGAGGGCCAAGGAATAGGAAATTTGTAACAAATGGCCAGCAGTAATCACCTCTAAGGTGCTTGAAATTGGTTGGCAGGAATTTTTGTCATCTTAACAAAAAATTTCATTTACCTCCTTTGCCTTTTCTAGTCATTTTGGAGTTCCCCAAAATGACTAGATATTTAAGATTTGAAAAAACATTCCTTGTGCTTTTGTGTTTACTTTCGTTACCATTATGGAAACATCTTGTTCCTACAGGTAGAATTTGAACAACAACAATGCGCAAACAAGCCTCTGGGGGTTGATATGGGAGATCTACCCATTGGAAATTGTTTTTCTGAGAAAACATGTTCCAATTCTAAACAAACAAACAGAACACAATCCTTTTGCACGTTGGACATGGCTGATTTGTACCGGGTGAAGAGGGTGAATTGGAAGTGGATGGAACTGAAATCCTGGCTCTGCTTCCAGGTGGCTGTGTCATTTCAAGCAACTTTCTTAAGCACTCTGAACCTCTATTTCCTCTTTTGTAACATGGGGAATTGAGTACCTACTGCAGAGGGTTGCTGTGAGGTGTGAGTAGTGTCATGTCTGTAAAGCACATACTAAATGCTCAACAAACATTAGCTTTTATGACCATGTTCTCAAGGTCCCCTTTAGACTCTGGGCTATATAAGTTGGAACTAGAAAGAGTTCCAACTAACTCTTTCTAGTTCGTTGGAACTCTTAGGCCAAAAGTCCTTTCTAGCATGAAACCCAGTGGCTTATTGCAGAGAGATTTGCATGAGTAGGAATTCCTTGTATGACCTTGGAAAGTTTCACAATCTTCTGTGTCTGTTTTTTCTCCTTTAGGATATGTGTAAGTAGTAATAAAACCTGCCTCTCTTTTTTTCCTCCAGTTCTATTGACCTATAATTGACAAATAATGTGTAAATTTACGGTGTACAATGTGATGATTTTAGACATGTATTGCTTGTGAGAAGCTTAACACAATGTTAGTTAACCCATCCATCACCTCACATAATTATCACTCGTTTGTGATGAGAACATTTAAGATCTACTCTCCTAGTAACTTTCAAGTATGTGATACAGTATTGTTAACTATACTCACCATGCTGCAGGTTAGATCCCCAAAACGTATCCATAATATAACTGGAAGTCTGCATCCTTTTACCACCATCTCTCTAATTCTCCCACCCCCAGCCCCTGGCAACCGCCATACTACTCTGTTTGTATGAGATCAATAACTTGCCTCTCCTTCAGAATTCTCAGAATTACTGAGAAAATGAAAGAGAGAACCTTTGCTCAAGGTATTTGAACTAAGCAATGCGACACATAAGGTGTCATGAATCTCAGACTTGCGCAAGGTCACACATACAGCCATTCTCCTTTGGTGAGTAAGAGAGCGAGAGACCAAACCACACTGGCTGTGGATGTGCATTGGCTGGTGGACATGTGCTGGGATATCTGAGTTCCTCACATTCCAGTGTTTACTCACAGCCTTCAGCTGCATTGAAGAACTTTGGAGACAGATTGACTTGGGGTCTGGTCTCAGTTCTTCCACTTACCAGCTATGCGACTTAGAGCAAGTCACTTAACCGCTCAAGGATAATATCTGTATTTCCCTCCGAGGGCCGTGGTGAGGGTGAAATGAGATGTTGTACACAATACACAGCACAGTGTCCTCAGCCTCGGTGCTCAAAGCATTAAGATGATGATGGTGGTGGTGATGGTGATGATGGAGGTAAGCATGGTAATGAGTTTGTTATTTTACGACTTAAAATTGTCCTAAAACATCACAGCTGTTCCTTTTTCTTTTGAGTTGCTGCTGCTGCTGCAGCAGCCACAGGGCCTTAAAGTACAGGCCTGAGCTTTCCAAAGATATTTCCTTCTCTGTGTTCTAATACAGTCTTTTTGAAACCGTTGGCCTAGTTAAATTACAGCGTTGGTTCCATATCTACCTTCTGGTGTATAAGCCACATAATTGTTAAAACAGGGAGAAAGAGAGAGATGATGTTAGACATGTCTTTCTACATTTTCTTTTCACACTTAATGTGAGGAATTTTCGACGTGTTTTAAAGAAATAATGATGCAGGCAGAGGATGCAGATGGTCATTTTGATGGATCCTCACAGCATAGGACAAGATTTGACAAAGAGTGTTCAGAAATTGTTAGGTTTGTCAAAATTATATGCTGTACTTTGTCAGGACCTACCACCGTATACTACAAATCCAAGGACTTGTCAGGTAAAATTGTTGTCATAGCAAAGGTTGTCAGTCTGTGCTCCTCAGGCCCCCGTACCACCTTCAACCGGAAGAGCTACAATTTTATACCCTGGAATTCCAGGTAAGATTTCACTTGAAAAGTTTCCTCAGCTAAAATGTTTGTACTATTGTACATGTATGTTTTCATGTAGTCTTAGATAAGAAACATATTTCCCGACAAGAGAAAATCTTAATTAGCTATTTGTAGTGAGTCAGAAATGTAATGGAGAAATGATGAGATGTATAAGGAAACTAGGGAGGTAAATAAAGACAGATAGACAAGGCATAGTTGGGCAATGAAGCAAAATTTAAATATTTTTTGTTTGATATAAGTTTAACTTATTTATGAGATCTGAGTTCAACCACCAGCTCCTTGAGAATAGGAACTGGGGTTTGAACATCGTTAGGAACTGGTCTGGCAGAATTCAGGTGTGGCTGGATCCAGAAGTTCAAACACTGATTAGTTATTGGTCTATTTCTATCTCTAGGCTCTGCTTTCCTCTGTTAACTTCATGTTCAGACAGACTTTTTCCAACAGCAGTGATGCCTGCTGCTTCCATGGTCCTTAGCTAGTGAACCTGGGGACAGAGGAGTTACAGGGTGGAAAAGGGCTCTTCTTTTACAGTATTGCTAGGAGCAGTCCTAGGTTCCACTCTCACTAGACTGTTGAGTCATGTGCCCATCTCTCAGCCAATCACTGTGGTTAGGGGGATTGAAGTACCCTCATTGGACATTTCTGGGTCACATGTTCACTCTTATAGCCAAGATGAGAAGGAGGTAAATCCTATTTGATGTATATGAACCTGAGAGCAAAGAAGAGGTGTCATCCCAAAGGAAAATCAGGGTGCTATTCTCAAGAGGGAAAACAATTGTTACATATTACACCCCCGAGGCCATCTGTCCTCTCTGGTTTACTCCCAGAATTTTCAAAAGGGCGTATTGTAAAGAAGCAGTCAAACACCAGCTTTGGAATAAGATGTTCTGTATTTAACTTCTGGTACTGTTGCTGACTATCTTGGTGCGTCCACAGACAAATGACTTAATCTTTTTGAGCTTCAATTTTTCTCATTTCTAAAATGACCATAATACTAGCATCCACTTCATTGGTTGCTGAGAAGATTAAATAGGATAAGGCTAAAGTAACACTTGGATGCTTAAACCTAGTAAGAATACAATTAATGTTACATTTCATAGAAGCTCTGTTAACTACCGTCTACTTAACCCATCCATCGGATTCAACTCCACTCTCCATTACTTCTTAAAACACACAGATAGACACCCATGACAAGCCTATGGCACGCTGAATATCTGGACACTTCTGTTCTCACCCTTTGAGTTGCAATTGGTCCCAGACCTGTGTATGTGCTTGTTATTATAATTACATAGTTGTGCTTGTTATTATAATAATTACATAATTACATAGTACTAAACCAATGTCATATAAATGCCACAAGAAAATTGTTTCTCCAAACCTCTTTTGAATGCTTTGTGAATGATTTGGAAAGACTTGATAAAAGTAAATTGCTAACAAGAAGTGCTACAAAATTAGATATGTGCAAAACTAGGGTAAAAGACTGGGGAAACCGGTAAAGCTTTAGAAGGATTCTGCCCACAAAATGGTTTATGCGTTTGGTTTATTCTGGATTATGATACATAACTCTAATCACAGACCCATAGTCAAATAAAAGGCTTTGGCTGTAGTGTGTCAATTGACCGGTGACTGTACATACAAATGTGTTTTAATTTCAAGTAATGCTTAAGGCATTTATGATTTTTTTATAATCCCAATCTAGCTAATTTTTTTCAATAAACTAAATAATAGCCAATATCAATTATTTAAATAGAAAATGGTATCTGATTTATTATTATTATTATTATTATTATTATTATTATTATAAGTACTATCTTCATTCATTGCCATCACTTTTCGACCTCCCATTCACTCCTCGGCCATTTACAATCTGCTGTCTATAACCATCACTCGCTTGAAACTTGTGTCTAAGAAATTGCCAACTTCAGTTCTATTCTTGCTCTTTAAACACTGAGGTTTACCAGAATTTTGCCTCCTCTGAAATATTCAGACTCCAAATGCCTCATGAAGCTGAAGAACTAGAAGATCTAATCAGTTTATTAGGGGTCCAGTTTTCAGTACTGCTAGTACCACCACTGACGACCCATGTGGTGTAGTGGTTGGGTCCTTGACCTCGTCTGTAGGATGCCCATGTGGGCCAAAGTACCTGCACAAGCCTCTTGTGTGGCCTCCACCTCTCCAAGTCCTGGACTTAACACTCACATGCTCTGTCATAGTTCCTGCAGCATGTCCACCACGCCATCTGCAGCAGAGGGACTGCTTCAGCCACATGCTGGGACCAGCCTCCCAGACCCTGGTGTTGAGTCTATGTCTCCCCTTGCTTCTGGAGAATTCCTCTCTGCCCCCTTGCTGCCTTTCTCTCTCAGTTGGATTCAATTAGGACGATCTTAGTGTCCCAGAGAGATTTGTAGGAAATATCGCCCAAGACTTTTAAAGGAAGCAAAAGATTACTGGGTGTCTTCAATGAAAAACAAGGTGTTATCTGGAGTATTTTTCTGGATTTTCTGGTTCTATAGGGGGCTTTGTGCCCTTCTTTTTTTCTCTGAAGGATTTTATAACTGTAATTTTTAAACAACTGTTGGTAGTGAAAACTATACTTTTCCATAGATGTGTAAATTCTGTCTGCTGTAAGCACAATTGATTCTCTCCTCCTCAAAAAAGAAACCAGTTTTGCATCTATTTGTAAATTCATTTTAGCATTCATGGTTGACCTATGTGAGCATGGTACTTTGAATTCCCGTTTGAACTGACTGCAATGACTTATGGCTCCCTCATGAATTAATGAGGTAAAGAAAATCTTTTGACAAATGTTCATTATACATTTGTATTAGAGTCAGGATTATACACCCTTTAAAAAATTCTTCTTTAACGAATTTTAATACTTTTTATCCTCCAACCGATATCCTATTTCAGACCTGAGTCCTGTCACATCCTCTCCCAAGAAAAAAGTACCAATTTCTCTTCTGTTTACACCACCAAGAGAAGCCACCTGCACAATTCTTCCCAGGAAGGAGAACTCTGCACCAAGATGGTTTGCTCTTTCCATGTAGAGAAGCAGCTGGCAACTCTTAAATGGCGGCTTCTTTCTCCCAGGTTCCCTCGAACCGGGCAGAAGTTCACAAACGCGTGTTTCACAGTCTGATGAACCTGTTCTTTTGTATCCTCGTGTCAGTGTCCCCCATCCGCCCACTCTCTAGCTCTTTTAGAGTGAGGACATGTCTTCATCATCTTTGTAGTCTTCACAGTGCCTAAAACTGGGCCTTGCACATAGTAGGTGTCCAGAATATGTTTGCTGAATTTATTTCACATTGCAGGGTGAAGAAAAACTGAACAGTAAACAGAGTGAGGGTATATCATATACAATATAACATCAGGCTGCTGGAATTTTAGAATAAAAAGGAACTTTAACCATCTTCTAGTGGAGATGATGAGAGGAAAAATAAGGTAGGAGTGGTAGCAACCTATCAACCGTTGCTTCAGGTATTCCTTCATACTGCCAAGGTCCCTGGCTCCCTCCCGGCTCCAAGGGACAAACACGTCCACATCGCCTTGGGGGGCTTTCACGGTAGAAGGATCGAGAATGGGCCTTTACACAAACAAGACTAAAACTTTGTATCATGTCAAATCTGGGACATACTGAACTAACAAAGGCTGAGTAATTATAAGCCAAATAATAACCTGGCACTGGCTGTGCAGGGAATTTTAGATAAAAAGAAGAGTAGTCTGTAATATCTTGAGTTTTTTTTTTGTTTTTTTTTTGTTTTTTTTTTTTTTAAGCCGGCACACAGTGATCCCACAGGGGAATAAAAATACCACCAAGACTTCGTTTTTTGTGGAACTAACCCACAATGTCATCAGTTTAATGTAGAACACATGGCTTTGACCATCCTTCTGGAATTTATTTTTACCACCGTAAAATCTAAGAACAGTGGCTGTACGTGGGCATATCAGTGAGATGTTTGTTCGTTATATATTTGTCAGTGAAATAATGTGGAATACACTAATGAGTTCAGTTCATCTTTGGGAGTGTCAAATTTAGAATCACAGCCTTTCAACCATAGAGCTAGGATTATCTTGGATTTTCCAGTTTAACACCAACAAGAAAAAAATGTTTACGTTTTGTGAACAGGTTTCCACATCAGAAGAGGAAGAAAAACAAACTCTCCACATAATAACTATCATTAATTGAGCACTGTTGATGTCCTTCGTCTAAAGTAGTTTTTTTCAGACCACAAGGAACACACCGGTGAGTGAACAAGCTGGGTTTATTGCTCAGTGAAGCTGGGGAGAACACCTCCAGAAGGAACCATAGGGCACGGCAGGTAGAGGGTGTTAGAAAAAAACCTGGTATCGGATTTGGACACGGGTTGGGTTATCTTGGGGAGGGTCTCATGAAGCAAGGGCGCATTCTAAACAGGGTTTTTGTCAGAAAGCAGGGGCCATCCTCCAACTGCATTTCAATAAATTTTAGCACCAGTGAGGGCAGATAGAGTGGGGGATAAAGCTGTCATTGGTAAAGAAGTAGCAGTCACTGTTGTAGCAGAGAGGGGGAGGCTTGCTATTTTGTGGGCTGTACAGTAAGTGACCTTGTTCTGTTTCACTTCATCGTGGTATCAGCGTAGCCTTGTCTGGTGTCAACGTCCCGTGAGATTATTTATGTACAATATGAGAACAGCTTGACCTGGCTTTGAGCATCACAGCTTTCTCAGCACTAAATGCTTTGCACACATTGTTTATTTAATCCCTACACGTTTATTAGGCAGATATTATGAGTCCCATTTTACAAGTGAGAAAATAGAGACAAGAAGAAATTAATGTTAGTTGTGAGCAGATGGCAGCCCGAGTCAGGACTGACGTGAGTGACTCCAAAGCTCACACACCATTAACATGACACGTGATCCTCGGGGGCGGGACAGAGGACACATGTGTGGGAAACGCAAGGTGGACTGCAGAGTCTTGGCATTTGGCTTTTTGTTTTCCTGCTTTTATTATCTCAGAGACCTTCGACATCCCTTAAATAAACCACCTACCATGCCTGTCCTCAGATTCCCGACCCTCCAGCTCTCCTACTCCAATCATATTCGTTTCCCACCTGTTTGGCCACCTCTCCTTATCTGACCACATCTCCAAGTGGGTCGTCTCTAGAAATTAAAATTCAGAAATTCCCACATCATATTGGTCTACTTCTTACGTTATCTTATGTTCATAAAACTCATTCTTATCCTTTTGCCTCCTTCTTATCCTCCAAGCCTTATCTCCTCATCCTGGCTTCATTTTCTTTCCTTCCCTTTCTACCTTGGGCCAGATAGCCCATCAATTAATTCACGGGATCCTGAAATAACTCTCACTTCCTTGACCTTGTAGTGGCTCTCACCCCTGACTTATGATGATTTTGAACTTTTCCTGCATGTCAGACACTGTTCTTAGCTTTTTTCAAAATTTCACACATTTAAACATCACAACTATGCTATGAGCTAATACCATGATACCCTCATTGTGCAAATAAGAAAACTGTGGCATGGAATAGTTAAATAACTCGCCTAAGGTCAAACAGTCAGTAAGGGGCAGAGCTAGGATTTGAACCTAGGCAGTCTTGCTCCAGAGTCCATGCTGATAATTATTATACTATAGCTACCTTAACTATCATGCTTTACTGACAGCTGTTTTTTCTTCACTGATGTCTATGGTTATTGAATAATTTTATAAGTCTGTGTGGTTCAGTGCCTGCAAGAAGTCTTCACTCCCACAGCTAAGTTCCTCAGCTCCCATCCCTTCTACTCCCAATTTCTCTGTGTGATTACCTGGTCTTTACCCTTCACTTGTCAGGAAGATATAGTTGTTAATTGTATTGAGTTATTTGATTTTCTGTGCATCTCCCCACACTACACACTAACCACCGCTAAAAATCCATGAACTTCCTGTCCTCAACACTTCAATGTTAGGGACAGATTTTTCAACTAACCAGGACAACCAGTTTGGGTTCCATGACAGTGGCATGGGGTGGGGGTACTGAAAAGAGGGGTAGGGCGGGGGAAGATGGGTACATGATTCTAGGAAATTTCTGATGCTAAGAACAGATTCTCATTGAAGAAGAAGGTCGTCTTCCAACCTAGTTCAGGATGGAAAAATCAGCAATTATAATAGTTGAAGGTCAGTTCTGCGGTGCCTAATTTTCTAAAACAATTATTCCAAAATGTTTTGTGCTCTTTGGTTAGATATAGCAATTATTACACTTTGATTTTGAAAGACTTCTTTCTATTTCTGTAGGGAAAACATTATTATAATGTTTTGTTATAAAACATTATAAATGAAACTGCAATTTAAGGCTATAAAAAAAGATCCATGAATGCTAAGAGTACACCTTACCTAAGATTTCCAACCCATAGGCTCAGCTCCTAAGTCAATGCTCACCAAGCCTGATAGCACGTAAAATGCCCCATTTGCAAAGTGAGTGGTAACTGGAATTTCTGCCACTCCCCAATAGGAGTATTTATTGAACCTGATATCACTGGAGCCACCAACTCTAGCCTTCCCCTTTCACCCACACTGTGTGTCCGGTCTGACTGGCATGGCTAAATCATGACTTGTAGCTAGAACTCTTGCCAGCCTTCTCTCTCTGTTCACTGGCTGGAATTTTCCTCCATCCCTAGTGAAGTTCCTCCTGGAAACAAATAATGCCACTGACCTTGAGATGCATCTTATTGCTATCCAAGGACCACTGTGACCTCACCTATGGGCACGGGCCCCTCTGATCAGTGAGTCAACTTTTGTATGTCATTGACACACTTTGACACAATTGAGAATCTGATGGATGTTAAAAAGACCTCTTAATACATCAGTCAAGATATGAAAGCAACCTAAGTGTCCATTGAGAGGTGAATGGATAAAGAAGAGGTGGTACATATATACAATGGAATATTACTCAGCAATAAAAAAATGAAATCTTGCCATTTGTGACGATAAGGATGGACCTAGAGGGTTATCATACTAAGAGAAAAATAAGTCAGACAGAGGAAGACAAATATTGTATGATTTCACTTATATATGGAATCTATAAAGACAAAACAAGCAAAACGAAATAAAACAGAAATAAATTCATAGATATCAAGAACAAACTGATGGTTGCCAGAGGAAAGAAGGTGGGGAGATGGGTGATAAAAGTTGAAGAGGAATAAAAGGTACAAACTTCCAGTTATGAAATAAGTCATAGTGATGTAATGTATAGCATAGGGAATATAGTCAATAATATTGTAATAAATTTCTGTGATAACAGATGGTTACTGGATTTATTGTGGTGATCACATCATAAAGTATTATGCTGTATACCTGAAACTAATATATAATATTTTGTATCAACTATACTTTAATTTAAAAAGCACTTTATAAATATATGTGTTATTTAAGTAAATATCCTGAAATTTTGCAAGAAATTATAGGAGTTTATAGATTTCCCTGAAGTTTTTTTTTTTAATGGAACTATTCCTTTTTGTACCTAGTATAGTGTGTCATAGAGTATGTGGCATTTAGTAAATATTTGTTAAATTGAATTACATGGACTAAGTCTCAATTTAGCAATCTTAAATGTAGGAACAGTTAGATTGATATATTTTTTAATTCTTTACCTTGTTCCACAAAAAGGACTTAAAGTGGTTAATGTTCAGACATTTGCTTCTTTATTTTCCTCAGTACCTTGGCCTAGTAGAGACAAATGTCTTTCTCATTTAATTCAACAAGGATTCAGAATTTTAAAAAAGAAATAGTGTAACACAATGTGAAAAAACAAAAGCAAGTTCCTCAAAATCAATTAAGAGGCATATAAACCCAATAGTTTGCCTATTCCTTATCACTGTGCTTCTGACCTTTCCCCTAATTCAATGAAATCATTGGTAGTAGTGGCTCAGACACACTGATTCCAGTGGGGTTGGCCACGGGTGATGTGTACTTAGCAGTCACAGCGTTATGTCTGGGGAAAGCTATCGTTCAGAAAAAGCCCTTCAGAGGATGTTGATATCTCTGCCTCTCTCTGTATTTCCATTTGTGCCTTAAGATAACAAGGCCTACTCAATCATTAACTCAGTTTGGCTTATTAGGCACCAGACCTTCTGTTCTTCTGTTTATTTGGTTAGGAGAACAGTCTTCAGAATTAGACTGCCTGGATTAGAATCTTGGCTCAGCCACTTTAACCTCTCTGTGCCTCAGTTTCACTGATATTACCGGCTGCCAAGAGCCATCTTTTCCTTCCTGTCTGCTAACAGAACATGGATCTGGATCTGTTCAGATATTGGCAAGACATCCCTGCCCTCAGGTGGCCCCATATGCCAGCCTCAGGATAGGAATCATGATGGGCCAAAAACAGCCACAGAAATCTACCCCCTTTTGGCCAAGGATTCATCTAATGGTGGGCTATGCCCAGTTGTGGCTGGAGGGATGGAAGAGCAAATTAGCTGATGGGTGGGGTGGGTGCAGAATCCATCCCAAATATAAGATAGATCCTCGAGAGGAAAATGCTCTTCCCCATTCTCCCTGCCTGGTTGCTTCAATGATGCTAGAGGTACATCAACTCTCCTGGGGATTGGAAAGAAGAGTCAATATACTAAGAAGGGAGGAGTGAAAACAGAAAGAGCTTAGTAGTTTAATTGTGTTATGGAGCCTCTGCACCAGCTCTGGGCTTTGGACTTCTAGTTCAGTGAAAAAAATAAACAATTCTTTTGTCAAGCCTCAGTCAATTTTGTTACTTTCAGAATACATTCTTGTCTGATATACTCAGTTTCTAACTTGTAAGGATAAAATAGTACCAACTGAAAGGGAAGAAGTAAAATGATCTCTGTTTGCTGTTAACAGGGTCTTATGTGTAGAAAAACCCTAAAAATTCCGTGAAAAAACCTGTTAAAACTAGTAAACAAATTCAGCAAAGTTGCAGAATACCAAGTCAATCCACAAAAATTTGTTGTGTTTCTTTACACTAACAATGAACAACCTTAAGAAAACAATTTTATTTACAATGGCATCAAAAAGGATAAAATACTTAAGAGTAAATTTAACCAAGAAGGCGAAATATTTGTACACTGATAACAACAAAACATTGCTGAAATAACTTACAGAACGCCTAAATAAATGGAAAGACATCATGTGTTTAAAGATTGGAAGACTTAATATTTTTAAAATGTTCATACTACCCAAAATAATCTTCAGATTCAATGCACTCCCTACCAAAATCCCAATGACCTTTCCCCCCCCACAAATAGAAAATTCTATCTTAAAATGTACATGGAATCTCAAGGGACCAAATAGCCAAAACAATCTTGAAAAAGAAGAACAAAGTTGAAGGTCTAACACTTCCTAATTTCAAAACTTACTATTAGGTTGGTGCAAAAGTAATTGCAGTTTAAAAGGTTAAAAGTAATTGCAAAAACCGCAATTACTTTTGCGCCAACCTAATACAAAGCTACAGGAATCAAAACAGTGTAGTACTCACATAAAGATAAACATATATATAGACCCATGGACTAGAATAGAGAGCCCAGAAGTAAACTCTTACATACATGGTCAAATGATTTTCAAGAAGAATGCCAAGACCATTCAATAGAGAAAGGACAGACTTTTCAACAAATAGTGCTGGGAAAACTGGATATTCAAATGCAAAAGAATGAAGGTTGACCTTTGCCTTACACCATATGAAAAAATAACTCAAAATAGATCAAAGACCTGAATTTAAGAGCTAAAACAAAGAAACTCTTAGAAGAAAATGTAGGAGGAAAGCTTCATGACATTGGATTTATCATTAATTTCTTAGGAATGACACCAAAATCACAGGCAACAAAAGAAGAAATGGATAAAACGTCATCAAAAAAAGACTTTATCAAAATTAAAAACTTTTGTGCCTTAAAGGATGTTATCACCAGAGTGAAACGACAACCTATGCAAAGGGAGGAAATGTTTGCAAATCCTGCATGTGATAAGGGATTAATATCCAGAATATATGAAGAACTGCTACAATTCAGCAACAAGAAACAACCCAATTAAATGAATTTAGGGCTTGAATAAACATTTCTCCAAAGAAATTGTATAGATGGCCAATAAGCACATGAAAAGATGCTCAATATCACTAATCATTAGGGAAATGCAAATCGAACCCACAATGAGATACTGCTTCACACCCTTTAGGCTAGTTATGAATAAAAAAAAATAGTAACAGGTGTTGGCATAGATGTAGAGAAATTTCAACCTCTATACACTGTTGGTGGGAATGTAAAATTTTGCAGCTCCTATGGAAATCAATATGGTGGGTCATCAAAAAATTAAACAGAATTACCATATGAGCCAGCAATTGTACTTCTGGATATATATCCAAAGGAATTGAAAGCAGGAACTCAAAAAAGATATTTGTACACCTATATTCATAGCAGTATTATTCACAATACTCAAAAAGTGGAAATAACCCAAGTGTCCTTTGACAGACACATGGGTAAACAAAATGTATTATATATGTGCAGTGGAATATTACTTATCCTTTAAAAACAGGAAATTCTAATATATGCTTTAACATGGATGAACCTTAAAAACATGCTAAGTGAAATAAGCCAGACCCATTAGGACAGATATCATATGATTCTATTTGTATCAGGTACCTAAAATAGTGAAGTTTATAGAGACAGAAAGTAGAATGGTAGTTACCAGGACCTGGGGAGAGGGGAGAAGTGGGAATTCTTGTTTAATGGGGACAGAGTTTCAGTTTGGGAAGAAGTTCTGGAGATGGATGGTGGTGATGGTGGTACAATAATGTAATCTACTTAATGCCACTAACCTGTACACTTAAAAATGGTTAAAATGGTAGATTTTATGTATATTTTACCACAATTTAAAAAAAAAGTAGCGACCCATTAGCGAAGAGCAGTAAATGAGGTGACTCCTATAAAGTGTGAGGCATAGTGCTTAACACACAGATCACACTCAACCCATGGCATCATTGTTTTTAATATTATCCTTTTAGCCCTTGTAACTTGTCCCTAAATGTCCTGCCCTCCTGCAACCTGCCCTTTGCAGCTTTAAGCACTGAAGTCCTGGCATTCCGAGGCTAAGCCCTTCTTGTCCCTGAAACAATGGTGACAAGCTTGCCTGGAAGGACTCCTCGTTCCCAGAGAAGTTATCCTCCCAGGCACCATGGGAGCCCCAGACCAAAGCAGCCTGTGGTCCAGGGACCTGGTTCCAGATTCCAGTCCACGACCTGAGCATGACTGATTGTGACTTTGAGTCAGTCGGGTGGCACTTTGTCTTTGATCACAGCACAAAGTGAGACAGACTCTCTGCCCTCCAAGAATTCAGTTTCTAGTTGAGAAAGACAGGCAATAATTATGTGACTAAACAATGAGATGATTTCAGGTAATGAAAACAAAAGAGCGCGGTGTGATAGTGAGTGGGAAGTTGTTTTTAAGTGGAGTGGACTGGGAAGATCTTTCTAAGGGAGTGACATCCAGGTTAAGATTTGAGTGATGAGAAAGAGCCATGTACAGACCAGAGGAATGACTGTTCCAGGCAGAGGGAACAGCAAGCACAAAGTCCGAAGGAGAAAAAGAGCTTGGAGTGTTTGAGGGATGTGGGACAGCAGGAAGGAGGATGCAAGGAGTGAGGGCAGAAATGGTCAGAGGTGAGGTTGGAGATCTTGTAGAGCCCTGTCACACTTGGTTAGGATTTTGGTTTTTGATCAAAGGGCAGTGAGAAAGGCATTGGCATTTTCCAGGAAGAGGAGTTAGGAGTCTGATCTTTGCTTTGACTGCCACGTGTGGGATGGACTGTGTAAGGGTAAGAGTGGAGGCAGGGGAACAAGTCTGCAGGCTGCTGCAAAAGTCAGGCCAGACATCGTGGCTTCAACTTAGATGGTACAAATGGAGGTGGGAGGACACAAGGTGTGGTTATATTTTGGAGGTAGAATCGACAACATCCGCTGCAGGCCGGGATGCAAGATAGGGAGAGGAAAAAAGCATAATAACCAACTCTTAGATTTTTGGTTTGAGCAAGTGAGTGTCATGGTGCAATTTACTGAAACAGGGAGTTTTTGTGAGGAAGCAGGTGGTGGGTTGCTGGGGGACAGCCAGTGGCAGAAAGGGAACTCGCTTTGTTTTGGCTCTGTAAAATTTGGGATGCCTATTGTACTTCGAAGTTGATATCTGATTCTGGGGTTTTGGGGGTGGGATGGGAATTGAGAATCATAATCAAACAGATGATATATGAAGTCAAGTGATTAGAAAGAAAGTAGGGAAGAGAGAGGACCAAGGACAGAGCCTTGGGCCACCTAAATATAGAGGACTTGTAGGGGGTAGAAGCAAAATAAAGAGACTGAGAAAGAGTGGGCCTTGAATGGCTCTTGTCTTACAAGGAGCTCAGAGAAGACTTTGGAGAACGAGGCAGTGTCACCTGTTGTGCATGCTGCTGGGAGGATGAGTAAGAGGGAAATGGAAAGAGACCACCGGTTTTGGCTGAATGTAGAGAAATGGAGACCTTGATAGTACAGGCGTGGTACACATGACAGCCCAACTGGACTGCATTGAATAAAGAAGGAGAGGTGGGCACGTGAGGCCAGCTCTGTGTAGGACCTTGACGGAGAAGGGCTTTGTGGTTGATTGACTGGAGGAGGAAGAGAAGAGAGATCCCAAAAGGATTCTTATGTTTATGATGTGTGTGGGTGGAGGTGCAGTACAGAAGCTGGGTTGTTGCTTCACGATGTTGGAGTCAGAAGGGACGGGTGCTGTTCTTCAGCTCCACATCTGCCCAGGGCTATTTGGAATGTATATAAACTAAAGAACCCCTTCCTTTTGGGTGGGCTAAGGTACTTGGTCATTAATTAACAAAGATGAAGTGCACAATAATTTACACACAGGTTCTAAATTGGTTGTGTGTCTTTAAAATCTGAAACAAACAAACAAACATTAACACTCAGATCTGCTGTTTTGTACCACTTTTGGCTTCTTGAAAAGCCATTTCTTACTTATTAAGGAATACTCTCTGCTGCCAACAGCTTTCTTTTAATTTTCTTTAGAAAATTGCAATTAGCATTTGCTGCTTTGAATTGTTCAAATGAATGAGCCTTGAATTATATATTCAGTTGTGGGAATTACTCCAGGATTACTAAATAAGTTATTAAAGAGAGTGAAGGCACGAAATTAAAGTTCGTTTTAAAAGTTCAGCCAGAAAAAGGAAAAATTAGCTTCTATGATAGTTTTTAATTTGAAAAGTACTTACATGTGAAGAACATCCTTTCCCCAATTTCTGAGATCGCTGTGCTAATTTCAAGTGTCTCCTGCTTTTAAATACTTCAGATTTTTTGCTTTTGAAACACATTAGTCTATACAATAAAGAAAAGGAGATAAATATGAATTTACTTTGTTTAAAAAAATCTAGAAAGTAATTTCAAAATAATCATCAATGCTTTCCCTGCAATAATGTTATAAAATCTGAAGGCTTAAAAATTTATCAGTATCCCAGGACAGGAGCAAAAATTGTTTAGACCTTGCTGATGATTGACTGCAAATTTCGGTAACCTTTCTTCTGGTTCTAGGTACTCCCTTTCACTAAGTTGTTATAAAAATGCTCATTTCAGCAAATCAATTTTAAAGAGCAAATCAAACACAAGAGAAGTTAGGCGTTTCTTTTCTGAAGTTACAGGGAACACTCTTCTTACGGCTTTTGATCACCTTCTGAGAAACCCAGGGTTGTAACCTAATGTTCACTTGTGTGATTTCTCATGTGATTTCTGTTTCTCTTCCTTCATTTTCATCATGTACTTTTCCTGCTCAAAACCTTGTTTGAAAAGTTACATTGTTTAAACAAGATTTTAAATTCATAAAGAACAGAAAGATATACTACAGGGAAATAGCCTCCCCTCGTACCATAGCCACTTAATTCCCCTTCTCAGAGTCAATCTATGTTTTCAGTTGGTTGTGTATCTGTCCCTTCAGAAATTTTATACATTCACTCGCAAGTATATATACAAATGTGTACATATATCAATTCCTTCCAAAAATAACTTTATATTTTGAACTATGTTTATGAGTCACAAGAAGTGACAAAAACAGTACAGAGAGTTCCTGTGTACACTTTAAAAGCTTTCCCCAAAGATAACATCTTGCATAAGCACAGCACGTACTCATAAGCAAGGAAAATGGCATGGGTATCATTAGTATACTACCATCTCCAATACAGACCTTATTCCATCCATTCATGTTGTATTCATCCTATTTGCATATAATGCATATTATGATAACATATAATAATATAGCATATTAACATAATAGCATATTATACTTCTGTTCAGATTCTTGTTTTTTTACATTTAACAATATAACTTGGAAATCGTCTCATATCAATACACAAAGCCCTTCTTCATTTTTAAAAACAAGTCTGTAAGGTACTCCTGCATGAAAATCAGTTTAACTGGATTTCTATTGTTAGGCTTTCAGGCTGTTCTCAGTCTTCTGCAATTACCAACAATTCTATAATGAATAATGCGCTACATAAGTTATTCTGCACATGTATGAATATATCTGTAGGAAGAATCTGTAGAAGATGGCTGGATCAAAAGCTATGCAAATTTGTAATTTAGCGTGGCCAGATTAGCCTCCAGAAGATTTATCATCAATGCACATCCTCCCCAGTGTTGTGTGAGAAAATTCCTATTTCCTCAAACCCTTACAAATGTGGTTTACTACTCTGTTAGAGAGAAAATTATATATTAGCACAGATGTCATTTTACATTTTTTCTTGTTACAAATAAGGTTGAGCATATTTTCACATGTTTAAGGGCTATTTGCATTTTCTCTTTTGGCAATGTCTTGTGTGTTCTAGTGACTCATGAGATTGTTCTTACCGATTTGAGGAAATTGTATATTTAGGGAAACTAGCTTTCACTCTAGAGTTTCAAAGATTTCCCACTAACTTGCTGCTTGTCTTTTAAAAAAGATGAAATTTATTCATCTTTTTTGGACTTCTGGAGATTATTTCATACCTAGCAGATATCATTAATCAGTAAGTACCAAACCAAATGTTCAAAGAGTTTAGAGTTGGCATCTCTGAGAACCAGAAAAGAAAGGTCATTCATCCCGGTGGATTGGTTAGGCCATGACACCAACCAGCAGAGCACGTGGCCCTGCACCAGATACTGTGCTAGAGGTGAAGTAGCTGCCTTTGGTATGTTGCAGATCCCTAGTTACATGGGCTCAAGCTTCATTGAGATGATTTGCAGTAACCAAGACATTCGGAGACACACACACACAGAGGCAAGAGAGTTAAAGGTATGCAAGAAGGGGGATTATATATGCAAGAAGGGGGATTATAATAGTGGGATTTGGTATCCAACCCAAGTGAAAAGGTAAGGGAAGACATGGGAATTGGGACAAGAGACAGTGAAGAGATGGTGGGGTCAGTGGATCAGAGGTGCGGGGTGGGGGGAGGGGGAGACAAAGCATTGCCGTACTTGGGGACTTGAGGAAATGAACTGGGAACATAGGAAGCTGTCGTGGGTAGAGGGTGTAGCGCTTCAAACTGAGAAGATGGACGTTGTGGCAGAGCCTGCTCTGTTTCCACACAACCCATTTCCTTTGCCTCCTGGGGACACAGCTTTACTAAATTTACCACCCTCCCTTTCAGGTGGTTCAGGCCTTGTGACTGAGTTCTGGCCAATGGAATGTGGGCAGCACAGGACCATGAAATTTAGAGGCTGGGCAGTCAGGGGATCCTTCAGAACCGGGTGTGATTCAACTCGCCTCCCCCATTCCTTCCTAAGTAGGTGCATAGAAAAAAAGGACAGCTTCTACGCAGAACTGTTGATAGTTGTTATCTGGGTTATGGGATTGGAAATGAAAATAATTTAATTTTCTATTTTGGTACATTTCCAAATTGTCTAATTTTTTCTTTCTTTTTGCAGAAAAATTATTTGATATTGATGAGGTAAACATGCAGTTTAAAAAGTAAAGGGAAGGTAAATTTATAGTCAAAAACTAGAATTTTTCTTGCCAGGGCCTAAGATGGGGAAATAGGGAGTTCTTTAAAGGATATAGAGTTTTACAAGATGAAAAGGGTTTGGAGGTTTGTTGGATCACAGTGCAAATATACTTAACATTACTGAACTGTACCGTTAAAATGGTTAAGATGGTAAATTTTATGTTATGTATATTTTATCACAATTACAAAAAGATACTGTAAAGGGATTTTTTTTGACATTTCAAGAGCAGAATTTAATTCACCATTGGAATGAAGCCAAGATCCCAATAAGAAGCCTTCCAAATATTTAATGACCATGTATGGTAAGGCCCTGAGAAATCATGATAATCTGAAAAGTTTAAACCTTGTGCTTCTCAGTGAAGGAAAATGAGAGCCAGTGAAAATATCCATGGTTATTTTTCATGAAAATGCCCTTTGATATTGACCACAGTTTTAGGCTATAGAAGGAAAATATCTAGAATTTTTTTCTTAACACTATTCTTCATCAAAATCCTGAAATAATTAAGTCAGATAAGCTCTGATGTGCAAAACTTCATATAAATTTATTGCTATGGATACCTTACCAAGTAGATTTGTGATCAAAGTTTATATTACCAGGGATAAAGAAGGCTAAAGGTCATTTCATGAAAATAGAGAAGTCAATTAATCAAGAAGGCATAATAATCTTAGATATTTTTAAGGGTCATATGCCTATCTCTGATATTCTAATTGGGAGCCACTAACAAAGCCACCTGGTTGGAGTAGGGGTGCAAGCCGTTCCTGCAAAGCATGAGACCTAAGTAGAAACAACAGTAGAAGCCCATTACAAAGATGCTTGGTTTGATGAGGATATGAACAGAGACATGGTACAGAATATTGAATATTAGGATGTTCTGGGAAGTCCAAGGGATTCCTTAGGCAAATCTATACAACATCCTTTCTTTTCTGCTCTCAAGGGTGTTTATTATTTGCATTTGTGGAAGAAATTTGTGAAGCTGATAATTTCAACTTTGAAATTGACTTTCTTTTCTTTCTTTTTTTCTTTCTTTCTTTCTTTCTTTCTTTCTTTCTTTCTTTCTTTCTTTCTTTCTTTCTTTCTTTCTTTCTTTCTTTTTTTCTTTCTTTCTTTCTTTCTTTTTTTCTTTCTTTCTTTCTTTCTTTCTTTCTTTCTTTCTTTCTTTCTTTCTTTCTTTCTTTCTTTCTTTCTTTCTTTCTTTCTTCTGGACAAGCTAAATTATTTTATGCTAGAATTATGGCTGCTAAATTATGCAGTACATTTGATAAAGCTAACATATATCCAAAAGATGTATACACGTTTTAAGAAAGGAAAACTGTTTTAAAATTGTAATATTCAATATATACCAATAACTAAAGATGAATACAAGTCACATTTGACTTCTGCAATTACAGGAGGTACTCAAAGTGGTCACCATCAGTGTCCAAACACTTCAGATTATGGCGAACTACGGCTTGAGCAACGTTGACCAAAGTGTCCACTTGTCTACGTTTTTTGGCACCCCCGTTGTGTGTGTGTGCGTATGTGCATATTTACTTTAACAAAAAATAATATGCTTTCTACTACTCAAGGAAAGTGACCATTTGCAAAGTGGAGTTCTTTGATTCTTGATTATTTCACATTTCCATCACTCTACACATACAGCTTCTCCGTTTGGTTTGCATGACACGTAGAAGGAAATACATGAGCGTATAGTGAAACAAAAAGTGTGAAAATGTTTTATTGGGCTTCACTTCCATATTTACCTGACAGGTTGCACAGTTTTATTTCTGTATTAATTTCTGTGCCTTTAATACGGTTCCACATACATGATCTCTTGGTAATTTAAATCAAAAGGTTTTCTCCTGCTCCAGATTTGAGGAGGCAAATACAGTATTTACACTGTAGGGATTTGACAGAGGAAGTACCAGCCTGCATCAATGTGATCACAGTGTCACTGGCGAGGGTACACTGTACATACACCAAGAGGGTATGATAAGGAATCTGCACGGCCATTTTGGAATTCTAGTTTGCAGGCGTGATGTGAAATCCAGGTTCGTATTTACTTGAAGGCTTAATGGGTCCCTTGGGGAAAATAATGAGACATTTGGAGCTGAGGGATGGACATGGAAACATTTGCTTTCTTCTACAAATACTTTCTTTTTCTTTTTTTTATAAATAACAGTCCTTCTTCAAAAATAGATGTACTGTTTGCCCTTGAAAAAATTTTGTCTGAAAAACTTGATTTGCTGAAGCAAACACTTTCTTTAGAAAAAAAGATTGTCTAGAAAATTGTTCCAGCCAGTGTAATTTCCATCCTCTCTAAATGATAATAATTTTTCAGCAAAACCTCTTTTTTACCACTTGCTCACCTGCTGTCTTTGTATTATTACATAACTACTTCAGGCTTGTATATATTTTATCCCCTAACTCCAGGAAAGAAAGTAGATTTTATTCTTTTTACATATCCTTAAGGGCTCAGTACATCCCTCTGCGGATAATATGTATGCAACAAGCATTTGCTAAATGAATGAATAAATTGATGAATTAATGACTGCTAAAAGCTTAACAATTTTGAGGCTGTCTGTAAACATTCTTTTCAATTTATTGTGAACTATATTATAACTTGTTTTATAATAAAGCAATCTATGGGTAGGCATATCCCATTTAAGCATATTTATATTTTGAAAATATTAATGACAAGAAAAGGCAGGACACAATTTTTAGACTAGGGAGAGATGTTCCTCAAAGTTAAAATTGTGAAAATATGAAGAGTCTTTGGGAACAGAGTGGCAAGAAAGAAAAGAGAGCTTTTTAGAGGAACTGGTGACCATCAGATATGACAGTTAAGTGAGGGTAAAAGGGTAAATTGGGTTCTGAGACTCAATTTTCGGTGTGTGGATGGGGGCTGTTTCCTACATAGCACCAAGTAATTCTCCAGACACCAGCTGGGTGCCCTGCAATTCAGCTCAATTCTGACACTATCTACCTGGAGACAGCATCATATCCCACAGGTTAAGCGTTCAGTCCTACAAGACTGCCCCCCCTTCAGATGCCAGTCTTGTCACCTGTACATCTCACTGACCAGCTATAGATTGGAGGTTCCAATGGCCCTTCCTTGGAATTTAGATGCTAGTCACAAGTCCAGGTTGTTACCTATACTTTCGGCTGATTGGCTATAATCAGAGGTTCCCATAATTCCCTCCTTGGGTTTGATTAATTTGCCAGAGTGGCTCACAGAACTCAGGGAAACATGTTTCTTACCAGATCACCGGTTTATTGTAAAAGAAACAGCCAGATGAAAGACATGCATAGCGCAATGTCCAGTAGCCTGCCCTTATCCAGGGAGAATATGTTCCAAGACACTCAGTGCTGCTTGAAACCTCAGATAGTATCGAACCATGTATATATGTATATAGCTAACAATAAAATAGAACAATTATAACAATACACTGCAATAAAAGTTGTGTGAATATTCTCAGAATATCTTACTGTGCTGTACTTACCCTTTTCCTCTGATGTTGATATGAAATGATAACATGCCTATCCTGATGATGGTACCTGATAAACACTTTTAGGCTTCTCTTTGGCATATCTGAATTGCCAGCTTCAATACTCACACTTTGGGGCCATTATTAAGTAAAATAAGGGTTAATTGAACCCAAGCACTGTGATACTGACAATTGATCTGATAACCAAGGCAGCTATTAAGTGACTAATGGGCATATACAGTGTGAATATGCTGGATTCACATCCAGTGTGGGACGGAGTAGAACATCCCGAAATTTCATCATGCTGCTCAGAAAGAGTGTGTGATTGAAAAGTTATGAGTTGTTTATTTCTGGAATTTTCCATTTAATATTTTTGACCCTGGGTAACTGAAAGTGCAGAAGGTGGAACCACAGAGAAGGGGAGTCAGCCGTAAATGGGAAGGGGCACAGACCTTGCATGCCCTCTCCAAGCTTGCCACCCTCCCAGCACCTTCATATCATCACCAGTGTGGAAGCTCTCTGACTCCATGGTTTTGGGTTTTTGTGGAGGCCTTATTATATAGGCATGATTGATTAAATCATCGTCAATTTGCGACGGATTTCAGGTTGGTGGTCATGGTGGTGGCGGTGGTGGTGGTGGCGGTGGTGGCGGTGGTGGACTGAAAGTTCCAACACTCTAATCACATGGTTGATCCCACTGGCAGCCAGCCCCAACCTGTAAGGTTCTTTCCGGAAGTCACATCGTCAATATGACAAAAGACACCTTTATCACTCTCAGTACTTAGGAAATTCGAGGGTTTGGGGAGCTGTGGGCCAGGAACCAAGAATGAAGACTAAATATATATTTTTTCTTATAAATCATTATCTCACAGGGGGGTCACACTGGCCTGCTAAGATATGCATTTTATTGGATTCTACCAATAACAACAACAACAAAAACCATTTGGTAACTCAAACACAGAAGTTTACTTACTGAATTCAGATTTCTAGGAATGACCTCAGGGAATCTGAATATTGGATTGAGGCTGCATGTTCTTTGGATAGAGGGCCTGAGTTGAGAATCATTTGTATCTTTCTAAATTCCAAGCTGTAGGAATTTCTGTCCTGAGATTTCTTCTACCTGCTTATCCAGTTGCTTTGATGTCTGAATGGCTAATGACAGAGTGTTGGGGTGGGAGTCCAGCACAGAGGAGGATGAAGGAAAGCAAAAAAGTTTTATGTATTTTATATCTCACAGCAGTAGAATATTCTTGTTCTTTGGCTAATTTTGCCATTGAGGAATACTGAAGAGTATTCTGTTTGGGGTTAACTCAGCCTATTTCATTAAGACCTAAGTCAAAATGATATAATTAGTTTTTCATAATAGCACTCAATATTGGCTATTGACAATCCAGCTTTTCAGGAGGGAACTAAAGCAGTACAAATTCTAGCTTCAGTTATGGATTTTTTTCATTAAAGGAAGTGAGACCAAGCAGTTATAAGATGGTAGATAGGAACTTAGTTTCCCAGTTTCCATCCTGTGAAGGTAGTTTACAGGCTTTTATCTCCTTGGACAATGATGTTTCTACCTCCAACTTTCAATATAAGTTTTTTGGTTGTTCTACCATCCTTTATTCTCCTTTATTACTTTCTGTGTAGATGAGTGCTAGCAGATGTCAACATTGCTTTGAGGCCTGGTACTTGTAGAATAATTAGAAGAATTTGCTTCTTGAGAGAAAGTGCAATTCCTTTAATTGAGAAATTAAGCTAATGGGCTTTTATCTCATTTGCCTGGTGCGGTGGTCCCTGAAACTGGCTGATGATCAGAATGCCCTGGGAAGCTTTTCATGTATTTTTCACTGTTGATTAATTAACTCAGTGACAAAAAACCGTATGCGTTTTTGGTTAAAACAATTCAAAAAGTGCAGAAGGATAAAAAGTGGAAAGTAAATCCATTCTCCTCTATTTTGCACTTCCTAAAATAACCCCTTGTCTTACCTTGCAAAAACTTCTGTACATAATACAATCATATGCTTATTTACATCTTTTTTCCCACAAATGTGATTATTCTATAATATAGCTACTGTCCTGTAACTTGCTTTTCCAGGCCACTGTCTGCTGAACACCTTTTTATGGAGCATACGTAGCTCCACTTCAGTCTTTCAAATGAATATGCTTTCCAATAAAATGATTCTGATGCATTGGATCAAGTGAGGCCCAGGAATTTATGCTTTGAGGCCTGGTACTTGTAGGATAATTAGAAGAACTTGCTTCTTGAGAGAAAGTGCAGTCCCTTTAAAGGAGAAATCAAAGAAGCTCCTCCATTATTTCTGATGTAAGCTAATCCATGAACTAACATTCAGAAACCACTGTTTTAGCTCATGTGGCAAAACATGTTTTAAGGTATATCATTTCCATGTTTGGCTGAAACTTTTCCTCATTAAGATTAGAAACCATTGTCATTCCCATTGCTTGATAAGAATAAGAAATGCCATATACAACTGCCCTCAAAGATATTTTTTTAAATAACAATAAAATTCTCCTATCCACACAAGGAAGAAAAGTTTCCTTGGCAACTGGTAGCAAGTGTGGAAGATAATAGGTGGAATTTATCATAAGAATAAGACAGCATTTCTATTGAGAGAGTGTCAGAGTGAAACAATCTATACATGGTATTTACTTAGAGGCCTGCATATAGAGCCCCAAATAAACACCTGATGTTCATAGATTAATAGATGATAATGGCAAAGTAGTTAAAATTGAATATCCCTCTCCCCTATTAAAGCTAAAAGCATTTCTCTTCTATCAAATCATCTTTACCTTAAAATTGGGTCCTATTTTTTCCTGTCAAGAGATAAAGACTTCATTTTTGAAAAATGCTATCCAAAGCCATGGGTGGAGGTTTAGAATAGTCTCTAAGAAACAATTAAAACTCAATAAGCCTTCCAAGGAGCTTCTCTGGGGCTCCTCTGTATGAGCAGCTTGTCATCCACCAGCAATGAAATGTATTTTTCTGCAGCGTGAATCATGGCTGGTCAAATTAAGACTTGCCAAGAACACTAATTAAAGTAATATAAGTTAGAGTCCATTTTCTCCCTTGGGAAATATTATAAATGGCATGGAGGAGGGGACGTGAGAATATTGGGTCCATTATAATTCCTTAACTTGCCCCTCCAACCTGAGTATCTCCCCAGCTTGTGACAAGTAGCAAAAATGATGGGCCCCCAAGGCAGGAAGATCAAGCTTTATTATAACTACATTATATTTTCCAAAATTAAAAGACATCAAACAAAACTCAAAAGATCTGTTAAGTATAATTTTTTTTGTTTTTTTTGTTATATGTATTCAAGAACAACTGAAATAGAAGCTGAGCACTTTCAAAGAACATTCTCAGAGATTCCATTTTGGATTTTATCAGCTGTGGGACTATCTCATTTTGGAAATTACCCCTTTAAGAAGCCAAACAGAATGAGAATAACTATGATAATTATGGAAGAACTGCATATTTTACTTTGTACTTCTAGGCTGGCTTGTGAAAATGCATTCATTAATTAATGTATTTATTAATCACTCTATCAGTTACATTCCTTTGGTTACAGTTAGAAACCAAGTCAAGTTAACTTAAGAAAAAATGTGATATATTGAAAGGAAATCAAATAGCTTTACAGAATCAAAGGAGAAATTTGTCACAGATAAATAGACAAATAATGGCAAAGTTGTTAAAATTAAATAGACTTATTTTTAAGTTAAAAGTATTCCCTTCTATGAGAATCATCTTTCCATTGAATTTGGATCCTAGTGAATTGCCTCAGCTATTTTAGTTAACAGCAGACCTCAGGAAAAAAGTAACCAGAAAAGCTGGGGAGTTTCCATGAACAGGCATTTGGGAGCACTGCCATCAGAACTCAGCTCTAGCTGCCTTCTCCCCTGTGTCAAGATTTAGGTTCCTACTGTAGGAGGGAGTTGGAAGGATTCAGCTTGGCCCACAGCTCAGTCCTCAACCAGTTCTTCTCCTTGGTGAGCTGTCGTGGCTTACAGTGCCATTAAGACCACATTGAATGGGAGATGGAGAGTTACCCAAATGAAAGTCAGGTTTTTGGCATAAGAAGAAGGGGAAGGAAATGCTGGGCAGGCCAAAGGCAGAGCAGTCCACTGCTGTCACCTCGTATATCAATGAAGATGACTTCTGTGGCAAGTAGCCACACCTAATGAGATTGTGAACAATAGAAATTTTCCTTGTCTCACCACCTTACAAGAAGTTCTGAGGTTGGTGGTTCCAGAAGATACTCAACAAATTCTCACAATGAATAGATGGAGAGATCGTGGAAAGACAGAATGTGGGCCATAAAGTGAGAACAGCTAGAAAGAACAGTGGGGATCGACTTAAACAGCAGAAAATATTTTTACACCTGGGGAAGATATTCATACTCTTAATGCCAGAGAAGAGATAAAAAGTGATACTCCCTGCGGAAGAGAGGAAAGTAGTAAAAGTGAGATGTCTTTTTTTGGTAGCATGGGGTGAAGTCTAAGGCACAGTTGGAAGATGACTGATTGGCAGAAAAATTACATATGGGCGCTTTCACGTGTGGTATGAGGTTGATAATGCCCATCTCAATTTTGGATGAGCATGACCATGTTATGTGACTACCCAGCAGCCCAACCCTGGTGACATGGCAAATGAGAGAGAAAAAATGTTGCTGATTTTAAATGCCCTTATTCTACGTTTGCTGCCATAGGCCTTTTCCCGGTAGGTGTGGGTCATTCCCAGTGATGTTGGTGAGTCACTTCTCAGCACCATTCAGTGTGGGGGTCTGAGAGCCAAGTCCCCACTTCTATTTGAAGAACCTGAATTGGTCTCATGTATGCCCCTGGCAAGCTATGGAGGAAAAGAATTTCATTCTGTGCCAATACCGTGTTTCCCTGAAAATAAGACCTAGCTGGACAATCAACTCTAATGCATCTTTTGGAGCAAAAATTAATGTAAGACCTGCTCTTATTTTACTATAATACATGACCAGGTATAATATAATATAATGTAATGTAATACAATATAATGTAATATAATATAATATAATACCCTGTATAATATAATATAATATAATATAATATAATATAATATAATGTAACGTAACGTAACGTAATGTAATGTAATGTAATGTAATGTAATATAATACCCTGTATAATATAATATAATATAATATAATGCCAGGTCTTATATTAATTTTTGCTCCAAATGACACATTAAGAGCTGATTTTCTGGCTAGGTCTTATTTTGGGGGAAACAGGGTAGGTGGGAGTTACTTCCAATTTATTGTGCAAGGAAATCTAGGTCATGGTCTCTCACGGCTGATGAGAGCTCACTGGATGGCAAGAGAAGCTCCAATCCCAGGATTGTGTGCTTCACGGGGATGTGGGACTCCAAAGCTGCAATTTCTTCCAGTTACTTTTTTTCTTGTTGGCTGTACATTTCAAAAGCAAGAGCTTGGGAAACCAAGAGTTGAAAGTCAGGAAATGCCCCTTGATTTTCCCTGTACAAAATTGCTGGGCACACTCTGTGATCTGGTTGGTTGACTCCTTCCAGGTCTCCTGACACTGAGTTCATGACTCAGTGGACATTTGCTCAGCCTTCCTCAGGGAGAGAATAGCTCAAGTTTGTGGAGAGCCTACCAGGTGTTTGGCTAAGCTCTGGGAGTGCAAAGTCACGTAAAACCTTGATCATGTGGAATTTGTATTTTGGTGGTGGTGGAGGGGTGGGGAGTAGGGGGATAAAGATGACATGATAATACACTGTGGTAAGGAGTGTGCTGAAAGTATTCTGAGAGGAGGAATTATTTCTTCCCGGGAAGATAGGAGAAGACTTGCCAAGGAGCGGATGGGGTTCAGAAGAACTCTCCCCAGAATGTGTCACTTTGGCACGTAGGCTATTTTGAGCTAAAGACAAGTCCCAGAAAGACTCAGGAAGAGCTTATTCCCCTTTAACTGCCTAAAAGAATTTCGATAGAAGGAAGAAAAGTGTCACCAGAGATAACTACCAAGAGTATGGGTGGGAGCTAGGCACGCCTGGAGATCAGTCTTCTCTGTGTCCCATGGTCTCTGAAGTGATTTACATACATTAACTCATTCCATTCTCCTGGCAACCTTCTGATGTAGGTACTATTAGGTCCCCTTTTCTACAAATAAGGAAACTGAGAAAGAGTGTGTGACTAAGTAACTTAGTAGTAAGTGGTGAATTTGTATTTTCACCCAGGCAGTCTGGCTCTAGGATTTGTGCTGTTTGTTGTTTAGATTCTGCCCATACCGTAGGTTTAAAGAGGTGGGGGGGGGGAGGGGGAGGAAGGGGAGGCTTTAGATTATTCAGTTATAAATGTCAGAAGTTGACACCGTATCTGTCTGGCTCTGAAGTCCTGTGTCTTTCATTTCCTGCCGTGTTCCATCTTAAACATAATGTGAGTGTTCACCAGGCTCATCACGGAGACACTCAGAAAATGGAATTTCTGTGGAATTAAACAAAGCATAGTAGAGAGACGTCTGATTTCTGGCAGAGTGAGAAGCAGTTAGTTGTGAGGGAGGCTGGAGAAACTCAAGGTGAGTGGATTGAGTGTCTAAGAAATTGGGATTCAGAATGAAGCTTCAATCTGTGAAGCTTCCAGCCTGAGACACTGTACCTGAAATCACATTTTAAGATCTTCAAGCTGGGAACTCCAAATGTAGTCATTTAATACATTTTTTTGGAGGGGGGTCATCTGTTGAAGCATTTCAAATCAGAGAATAATGTTCCTTATGATCTGTCTGAATCCTGGCAGATTTTGACACCTAAAAGGGCCTGAATTTGGAAATCACTATCTTCAGAACTCCCTTTGAGTTCAGATACAGGAGTCCACATTCCATGTATTTTAGCTAGTGATTGAATGTCTCCTTTCCACCTTCCAGTTACCTCCTTCTTTACCAAGTGATTTAATTTTAACCATTTATATATGTTGTTTAGTTAGTCATGGCAACGAAACCATGGGATAGGCCAATTGGCAACAAAATTTAGACACAATACGGACAGTCCGGCTTTGTTAGCCAAATTTTTGAGGTTCTAGCATAAAGGTTTGATTGACCTCCATGAATTGCCAGTACACTTGGAAGTGGTGGGGCTGTAACTGAAGAAAAGGTTTCCTTAGCATGTGAGATTCTATATTGTTTCAGCTTTCAAATATATCTGTAAAGCAATCACAAGGCGTGAGAATGCAGCTCATTTGGTTTCATTTAAAGCAATCTATGAAAACAATAATTCAGGGGGAGAGGAATTCCTTTGGAAGAAAAGGACTTTTCTTAGGAGAAATGTAGATTTCAGCATTTCAAAATCAAGTTTCCTTTTCTTTTCCTGCTTAGAGAAACAAGTATGTAATTGTTAAAAATCCAATCTTTAAAGATTGAACTTATGAAATAATGAAAACTTCATATACATGCATCTGAACAGTCACTCCCAGTTTCCCCTAAGGTTTGGTGGTGTTTTATAATTTAAAATATGTGATCTTAAATGTGATTCACGTGAAAGAGCATTTAGAAGTTTAACGTTAAATTTGTAAATGAGTATATTAATATAGCATTGAGAGGGTTTTTCTGCATGTTTTTTGAAGCCATCAAAGAGTATTCAACTACATTTCAAACCTTTAAAAATAATATGTAAACTAACCCACATAAACAAAGCAAAAAAAAAAAAAATTCAGGCAAATTACTTCCTGCTTGTGGTTTGATTTCTAGCTTGATCTCTCTTCATTTCATCAGGGCCAGCTCGTCCATTCTGCACAGGGTAATAGATGTTTTTCAGATCCTGAATGTTGAGATACCCAAGGAAAATGCTCACAGTTCCCTGAAGGAAATGAGGATATTTACTTAATAGTTTGCTTCAGAGAAAAGGACATGACATTATTTACTTTACTTGTGCATTAAACGTTCATCGTGGTGCTCATTGGGCACCAAGCAACAGGTTTGTCACCTGCCTGCTGGAAATCTTTTCCTAGTTTCTCCTCATTAGTGTAAATAATCACTGACTCTGAGCAAAATCTTTTACTCTAGATCTCAGTTGGTCCTATTCAGTCTATAGGTTCACGAGAGCACAAGACAATGTATGAGCTCTGATAATGTTAAAATACTAAGGAATAACCTCACATGTAAAATGCAGTAACATCTCCATTTATATGAAATATCCAGAATAAGCAAATCCATAGAGACGGAAAGCAGATGACTGGTTGCTAGGGACTGAGAATGAGGGTGGGGAATGGGGAGCGACTGCTTGATGGCTGCAAGGTTTCTTTTTGAAAATGGTTTAGAAGCGGACAGTGGAGATGCCTGCACAACATTGTGAATACCAAATGCAACTGTCTAAAATGGTGTATTGATGTTATGGGAATTTTATGTCGTTAGAAAAATGTAGTCACATCAAATCGTGAGAGCTGGCAGTGATTGGTGAAAAGGATGCTTTAGCAGGAGCCTGAAGTCACATGTCTATTTTGGGCCTCAACCCAATTCCCTCCCTTTAAAAATGGCAAACTAGTTAGACGTCAGCCTAGAGGAAAGGAAGTAGATACATTGTGGGAGCTCCAAAATGGGGTTCCACCTGATGCTTGATGACAGGGCACGGGACCACATTTCCTGGTACCCCTTTTTGCTCTGAAATCCTAGGAAGTTTGCTCAGCACATTTTTCTCTCTCTCGGGCCTCCACCTGTTTCTTGGTTCCAAGCCAGGAGTCTTGTTGCCCTGAGGTGACCACATCTGATTAAAGCACAAGGCCAAGAAGCTTTAAGAGCCTAGCATGGGACACCTTAATGTCACCATCACCATCGTCAGGTATCACCTAAATGTCACCATCACCATCTAAGTAGCTTCTCTACTTGTGTTTTTAATCTCAGCCTGCTATGTGGCTGAATATCTATCTTCATTGCACTTACTTCAACTTGTGATTTTGGGGCCTCCTTTTCTTTTTTTGTTTTGGTCTGTCTCCTCTAGCAGCTCCGCGCCATGGCAGCCTGGAGGGACGCTCACATATATAGGTATTCATGGGCCCTGGCTTTGGTCCAAACACCAAGTGAGATGCTGCAAAAACAATGGTGAAGCCAGATGAGTCTTGATCTCTGTGCTAATAAGTGGATAGTCTAGGGCAGGGGTGTCCAAACTTTTTTCAACGTTTTTCACCAAGGGCCCTATGTGGTAAAATACACAAACAGCCGGGCCACTCACTTGAGGTGAAGTACTATTGCCTCACCTGGTTTACTTAAGTAAACTAAATATATTTTTGGAATTTGCTGTGGGCCAATTAACAATGGATTGCAGACTGCAGTTGGCCCGCGGGCCGCAGTTTTGACACCCCTGGTCTAGGGGGAGAGACAGGGAGTCACTTAGGAACCTAAGAGTCACTTAGGAACCTAGAACTGCAACCATGACAACTGCTTTGAGGACCAAGAGTCTCTGTAATAATGAAATTGAGTCTTGACAGGGAGGTGAGACAAGGCTTCTCTGAAGAAGTAACTCTTGAGTAAAGTTTGAAGGCCAAGCAGGAATTAATTAGGCCAAGGGGAGAGAAAAGAGCATTCCAGATGGAGGGAGCAGCTAGTACAAAGGCGTAGCAATGGGAGGGACACCATGAGAACAAGAAACGAAAGAAGGCATTGAGAGGAGTACAGAAGGGGAGTGTGGGGTGGAGATCAGACCAAGCAGGCCAAGGTTAGGCCTTTTATCTCATGAGAGTAATGGGAAGCTGTGGAAGAGTCTCAGGAAGATGGGAGGGAGGGATTCAATCACATTTACATTCTGAAATTTTTGCTGTAGCTGCCTTGCCACGGTGACGTGAATGAAGACTCTGATGCTACCAGCAGTCGCCCAGTGGCACCCGAGAATGGGGCTGAAAGATGGTGTGATGCTGAGTCCTGATGACTTAAAGTATCTTGTTGAAGCATAGCTAAAGTTGTCCTCGCTTATGTACATTTCAGTTCCACGAGCCAATGCTTTCTTGTTTCGCTTTTGCCAAATCTCACCCAAAGAGTGAGAGGGTTGAGGACCATGGGGGAACCTGGAAGCAGTCTCCATCAGGGCGTGCCCATCTGTTCTATTAGGACTGTGGAAGACAGGGGTTCCTGTTTCAACGACTTCTGCCAAGCAGAGGGCAACCTGAGGGGGAGCAGGCGGAACATGGCCACCGGCCTGGGAAGATGTGTTTTTGGGTGCCTGGTAATCCAATCTAGTTAGTATCGATTGTGACAAGTTACCCTTCTCTGCACTGAAAAATTACTGTGTGGGCACTGTTGTCTCTTGGTTTCCTAGTAAAGTTCCTCTTGGAAGCTGTTGTTCTTGGAAGCTGTCTGTTCTTGGTTGATCTGAATGGGAAAGGGAGGGAACCAGAGAATTCAGAATGCTCTGGAAGCTGCAGGGTGGAGAAGGGGATGGCATGGCAGCCACTGAGGCCAAGCTTCAACTCCAGGAAGTGAGCCTGTAGCCAGGGACCAGGAAAAGACATGACTATTCTCCCCAACCCACGAAGAGTGCTCCCTGCTAAGTACCTTTCAACCCAACCTCCATAGCCAGCAATTCTGGGCGTCTCAGCAAACTCTTGAGGTTTTCAGAGCAAAAGCTGCCTCGCAAATCTGATGGTTATTTGAGGCTCAAAAGTTGGCACCCATCAATCTCTCATTCTCCCCAGGGAGGAATAATAAATGCCAGGGGGGAGGATAAGTCAGAGAGACGACACTGCTCCAGTTTGTCTTTCAGGATAAAAGAGACAGAACAGCATCATCAAGAGAGCTGCACAGGAAATGAGAAGTCATGGGTTCAAGTTTTTCCTCTGCTAGCTAAATAAAGCAAGAGTGAACTAGACCTCTTTGCTCTGTTTCCTCATTCTCAAATGAGAGCCTTGGATTCAATGTTCTTTAATCAAACACTTTACATGTTATAGTGGATAATTAACTCTTTAAACCACTCATGAAGTGAACTATCTCTCAAGTTTTGGGGGAAATCACCTGCTATTTAAATCATGATGGAGGCAGAGCTCCCTGACTCCTCTCCAACTGAAGGGAGGACAACTTCTCTCTCTCTCTCTGACCCTACATAGCATTTGACCTTGGATCTTTCCTCCCAGCACTTTGAATCTTGATAGAGTGTTTGTAGGTACGTAAGGGTGCACTTGTGCTTGTGACAGCAGCAGTGGTGGGTAGAGGCAGGGCAGGCATAGTGGCGCTGTGGACAGGCACAGTGCCCTGTGGCTGCATTGTCCCCATTGCCCAATCCCCTTGCTTCCTGACTGCTTTCCAGGTCTGCCTCCCAGCATCTCCAGTGAACCACCAGACAGAACCTACTCTGTAGGGTTTTCATGAGGGTTAAATGAGAGAATGTAAGAGCTCAAAAATTTACTATTATTGTTTTCAGAAAGATGATGTAAATTGTTTTGAAAAATGAGTCCTAGGAGTAATAATGTCAGTTGGGCTAAAAATATAATGTTTTTACATTGCTTCTTTTTCTCTCCCCCTCCCCTCCCTTCATTTATACTCACACAAAGACATTTCACCTGCTCTCATAGTTCAGTAAGGAAATAAAACCTATAGGACATTATACCTGTCCTCAAGGAGTTAAGTTGAATCAGAGAAATACTATATATATACACACACAGTGTTGTCTGCTAAATGTCATTTACAGGCTGAAAAAGTAGCACATGCCATAAGAAAACATTTGAAACATGTTCAAATATTAAACATGGAGAATGACAAGGGAAGTCCCAATATATTTCAAATCCCACTTTGTAGTGATAACTTTTAAAGACAAATTAAAAGTAATAGTAAAAATGTTAATACATTTTTAAAAGAAATTCACTTAGAAATAAAGTTCTCAGTGATTCCTGGACTAATAGGTAATGGAAGTTACAAAGTATGTATAACTAAACCGCATTGAAAATACAAAATATCAAAACTTTTGGGATGCAGCACAAACAATATTTAGAAGATAGAAAGCTAGAAAGGAAGGAAAGAAAGAAAAGTAAGTTTGGTGATTAACTCAAGAAGTTATAAAAGTAACAAAGTAAAAACAAATTAGAAAGAAGAAAAGAATAAAGATGGCTGGAAATAAATGGACTGAAGACAAAACAGAAAGCGATAGTACAGAAAAAAAAATTAAAAGTAGACTCTGAAAACTCCAATAAAATGGACAAGCCTATTAGCAAGACTAATCAAGCAAGAAAGAAAAAGTGCAAATAAATACTCTGGGGAGGCAACAGGGAGCAGTCACAGATATAAAAGGTCACGATCACCACAAGAAAATACAGTGATGAATACTGTAGCAGACACAGGTGGTTGCTGTATCTGTGTCATGATGCATTATGAAATGCTATGCTCTGATTTGACATGATGTGGTACCGTGTTTCCCCAAAAATAAGACCTAACTGGAAAATAAGCCCTAGCATGATTTTTTAGGATGACATCCCCTGAACACAAGCCCTGATGCGTCTTTCGGAGCAAAAATTAATATAAGACCCGGTCTTATTTTCGGGGAAACACGTTATGTTATGATAGCACAACCCTAATATTCAGTGGCTTAAACACAATACAAGTTTCTTACTGCAGGACCAGTGTGGGTGGGGACCTGCCTGATGTATTGCCTTAGGAATCCAGCCTGAGGGAGGTTGCAGCTCCTCAACATGCACTTCCATGGGCCTCACAGCTGGAGAATCTTGTCCTTTCCATCAAGAGTGCCTTCTTCTTGTGCAGCAGGCTTGGAGACCTGCCGCTCCGATCTCTCTTCAAGAGAGAACCTGCTGTGAGCAGTGAAGTTGGCTGACAGCCCCCAGCTGTTGGTACCTTCAGGATCTGCTGCTGTATTCAAGGTCCAGACCTCCTTGGGCGGCTCGCAGCCCAGCACGGTTCCTAGGGCCTGTCTATCTCTGTCCAATCTGGGATTACCCTACTGCATTTAAATCTACATTTGCAGTTCCTGATGGCTTTGGCCAAGACTTTCTCAGAGCCGCACGGCAGTCAGAGCTTCTTCCTATCCAGTCCTCCTTACTTATCGCTCTTCTTATTTCCCCCAGGGGTGTCAGACCTGCAATGCAGCCTGAAGGCTTTCCTTGCCTACTTCTGATCCCTTTTTCCTGCATCTTTCAAACATTACCCATAATAATCGCTCGCATTCCTAACTCCTGACTCCCAGCAGGCCAAAATTCATAGAGCCTGTAAGTCATATTTCACTTTTACTCACATTTCATTGGCCAAAGCTAGTCATTATGTCCACCCCCATCTTCAAGGGAGTAAGAAGCTAATTCCAGAACACAACTAGATCACATGTACAATATCTACCAGGATTAGTGATTAAATAGCTATTCATTATTTCCTCTTCCCTTTTTTTTCTTTTTTCTTTTTTTTTTTTGCCAGCAAACCCCAGGTTTGTTCAGGTGTCTATTCTATATTCCTTGTCATGACTCAGGGGTAAACTGTAACTTACCAGAGCCAATTACAATCACCCTATTTACCTCCCCAGTGGTTGGGTCAGGAAAGGGTATATGACCCAATTCTGGCCAATGAAATGGGAAAGGAAGTGTTCTGCCTTTAAAAAGGGACAGGAAAGCGGTGTGGGGGGGGGGAGCCCCCTTTTTATTGCTGAGATCATTGTATGTGGGTGTGCCACTCAGAGCTGAGACACCCATCTTGTAGCATGTCAACAAGGGAAAAAGAGAAAAACAAAAATAAAACTCAGGCTGGCTAACTTTTGTGGGGAGACTCTTAGGGGAAGCAAAAGCATGAAAATTGAGTCTTATTTACTGCAAGTTCTCCTGCCTCATGCTTTCTTTTTCTTATCAGATCAATTTCAGTCACACACCTCTTCTCTCTCCTTCGCACCACATCAGTTCTTGTTTGAAGAATGAAAACAACCGCTAATCGATGTGATTTAACTGGCACAGAGAAAGAAACTGAAATTGACCAGTCAGGAAATGAGGCATGCATTAATAATTTTCTTTTGACTCATTGTTTTTGAAAACATCCAAATGCAATGAACTGTTGTCTACAAAATAAAATAAAGTCCTAAAAAGGAAAAAAAGGAAGCACTAGGCTACTCTTTTACTCCACATCAGGGAGATGACTGACATTTATGGGCCACTTGTTATATGACTGACACTTTATTAAGGACTTATCATATATTGTCTCATTAAATGACTTTGCATTGCCCTTTGAATAAAATTTTAACTCCTTACCAAGCCCATCAGACCCAATGTGATCTGGCCTACCTCTCCAACTCCCCGCCTCTATCTCTGTCTTAGTCTAGCCATCCTGGCCTTTTCTCTGTTTATGAAACATGCTCAGCATGTTCCTGCCTCAGGGCTCTTGCACTTGCCATTACCTCTATCTACAATGTGCTTTCCTTGGTTTTACATGTCCGATTTCTTCTCATCAATCAGGCTCAGGTAAAATACCCCTTTCTCAGAGAGCCCTTCCTTGACCACCCTGCCTAAAATAGCATCTCTCCTTGTACCCCTAGTCACCTATTCCAGTGCCCTGCCTTATTTTTTTTTCCCGTCACACTTATAGTATCTGAAATTATCTTTCATTTGATTTTGATCTGTCTCCTCTGACTAGGTTTTTCCTCTGGGCCCTGTCCTCTGCTATATCCCAAGCATTTAGAAAAGTGGGTGGCACAAAGGAGATGCTCAATAGTGTACGTATTATTTATAAGATCAACATCCTCCAGTCAAAGACCACCAAGAACAGGTCATTGAACAAGTTTGGTTTATTTCTCATTGCAATGAAAGAGAATGCACACCACAGGGAATCATGAGGCATCTCAGTAACAGGCTATGATGGGATAGTCTTTTAAAAAATCTAATCGATAAGGCAGGAAGACTAGAATGGGGGTAAAACTGTAACTGGTAAGAAAGTAGTACTCACTCATACTAGCCAAGATTGGGTGATGGTTGGTGTTTTCATAGTTTGCTGGTGACCTTGTTTTTGTCGTAGACAAGACTACTCAGTGGTTTTATTTTTGGTCTCACTTCTGCGCAGTTTGAGTGGCCTCGTCGGATACTGGTGTTCTATGCAACGGTGTTGAGTGGGAGACCACAAAGGCCTCACTGCGAGTGTCAGGCCAGTGCCTGCATGTCAGGGCCCGTTTCCCTCTTTCTTATAAGTGTCCAAGGGCTGCTGTTGAGTGTCAGACAGTCCAGAAATAAACAAGAGCATTTCTCTTGGCTGTTGGAAAGTCCCCTCTTCCTCCCCACTGGTTCTGGGTCTGTGTGGGGATAGCCACTGAACCAAATAGTGGAGGCCAAGGTAGAGAAATGATGTTTCTAGAAGTCAGACAGCTCAGAAACATCCTCATTTACCCAAGAATTAATTACCATCTCAGCACATGCCCAGACATATCTATTTCAAGTGGTGATGGTGTATCTTTTGTCTCTGTATGACAGGATCATCTGGTCCTCGCCATTGCCCAGGTCTGTTGAACAGTCCACCAGGTTCTGTTTCAAGGTTTTTCTCTAAATACAACTGCATGGTTTTAGGAAAGTCTTTTAACCAGATCCCAGCATCCTCTGGGCTGGAATACAGCACCCTGTATTCTGTTACCATCCCAGCTATACTGTAATGAATTTGTTTATCATCAGTCTGCCTGGTTAGACTGGCTCCTGCATGTTTGTATCCCTGGAACTTAATTTTAACAAAGGACTTGGCGCAGACTAGGCTCTCTATAAATATTAGATGGATTTAAAATGGAGATTTAATTCCTGGCTTGACTTCGTCTCACAAAACATTTATTGAGTCTGTACTATGAGCCAGGAGGACATTATGATAAATTAGTTAGTCCTTCCCTTCCGGGAATTAGTATGAAGTTCTGATAGATTTAAGGAAAAGAAGACTAGCTGGCCATTTATTTAGGATCAAGCTTTACATGTGTATGGGGACAGAATTCCAGAGAGCAGTTTCCAGGCTGTCGACCTGATGTGGAAAGGTGCTGGCTTGGTTATTAGATGGCCATCAGCTGTAATCAGATGGCCATCCGCTATGGCAGAGAAGCGGACTGCAGATTGCGGCTAGCAAGTGCAATTAGCAAGCGGATTGTGGATTGCGGATGATGTGTTGATCCTACTTCCTGGGTCTTGCCTCGCTGCCAGCGAGACTGGGGTGCAGGAAGACCCCTTGTTGGGGTACTGGTGGATGTTTGCTTTTGTGTCTCACCAGCCGCCAGCGAGAATATAGTGGTATGACTCCCCTATCTATGGCTCAGTTGTTCCTTTTTGGCCTCACCATATCCTGCATTGTTGTGTGGGGAGCGGGACTGGAGATACTGCATTACAATCTGAATTGTTAGGGACATTTTACAGGTACAACTGATACCCTAATGGGTTAAGTAACTTTGCCGAAGTCTGGGGGGCAGAGCAGAGATTGTAGCTTGAACAGTCTGACTCCAGTAACACTTGTCTAACTATTAGATTGAAAGGTGCAATGTAAATTCACAGTTCTGTCATTAATCAAAGTGGAAGTTCTGGATCCAAGTTATCAAAATTGTGGCCCTCCTTTTAAAGCAGAATAAGTTAACGTGCCTAACGTGGGGGAAATATATGTTCTTTATCAGGCAGTGAGGATTGGGGAACAGAGGTGCATTCGTTTTCTGTTAAAGCAGAAACGAATTTCAGTTTGACTCCAGACCCGAATGAACTTCATTCTGTCAATATCATTTAATGGGAGCCCACGGTGCCCCAAACAGGTGTTGCCTGCCACTTCCTCTGTTCCTCCCATCCTGGAGGAGGGAGGGGAGGAGAGGAAAGAGAAGGCAAAGCGGATGCGTGGAGTGGGCAGGTGCGGCTCCCCCGCTCCTCCTCCGCAGCCCCGTGGGCGCGCCGGCCACGCCCCTCCACCTCGCCCTTGCCCTCAAACCCACTTTAAACTCCCGCCCCCTCTTCACGACGACCAATGCTGGGCCGGGGAGCGCACCGGAGGCTGCGGATTGGCCGGAGCCGCCGTTGCCGAGGTGACGGGTGGGCCCCGCGGGGTCCAGGAGCTGGGTGGGGGCGAGAGGTGCCCGGCGGTTTCCGCCCTGGCCCGCGCCCATCGGCGGCGGCAGGGGGCGGCTCCCGCGTGTCCTCTGGCCCCGCGTGCCCTCCGCGGGCCTCCTGCGCTGGGCGCACCGCCCTCCGCCTCCGTCACCGCCCCCAGGACGTGCGGCCGCCGGCTCGCGGCGCCTCTTCCCCGGCTGGCGGCGCGATGGGCTGCGGGAACTCCACCGCCAGCAGCGCGGGCGCGGGCCGAGGTGAGGGCGACGGGCGGCCAGGGGCGCGGGGCGCCACGCGGGGAGAGCGGGGCGGTCTGCGGGCGGGGAGGACGGGGGTAGGGGCCCGGGGAGGCAGGGCGCGCAGCCGCCTCTCCTTGTCCGCATTTTCCGGACTGGAGCAGTTCGCCCGCTTTTGAGACGACCGAAAGCAGGGCATTTCCCCGAGCGGGGGCGGTCACGCCTGGACCGGGAGAGCCTGCGGGGCGATCCCGCGGAGGGAGCGCGGGAGGACGGGCGGCGGGTCTGCCCTGGCGGGGCACCCTCCTGGGGAAGAGTTGCTCCCAGTTGCGGCCCCCGTCCGTGCCCCCGGCTCCCACGCTGGGTCCCCCAGGCCTCGTTCCCACGTCCTCGGAACCCAGACGCTGCCCCCGGAAAGTGCCGCCCAACAAGTCAGGAGTTTTTTGGTGGTGGTGCTGGGAGGATGCGAGCGGAATTGAGAACTGCACACAGGGCTCTAAAAATTCACCTGAGTCGGTCTTGATGCTTAAGACCCGCTGGGCTGTTTTTAGGATTTCTTTGAGAGGCTGCAGTATGTAGGAAGCTTTAAATATGTGTCACAGAGTTTTAATGCTAGCAGTGATCTCTTCCTATATGTTTCATTAAGAAATAAAAGCATATTGAAACTTTTTTTTTTTTTTTTTTACATCACTTCATTTTGTTGATGGGCTGGTGAAGTCTTCTAGATTCCCCGAGTCAGTCAGGCTTTGTATCAAGTGGCTTGTTCCAAAATTCAACCCTTTTCTTTAACCAACCCCAGTGTCTCCCAGTTTAAGAGTCTGGATCTGTTTTGAATGTCTGTTGACCTAATTTGGTGTCCATGAGGATAAAGAACTTGTATCTCCTCCAACTGAGATCAATCAAATGCTACATCATATCCCAACCAGCAAATGTAAACAGTCGCTTGATGCTGCAGTATTTCCTAGGCCAGCGAGATGCCCTGTCAATGACTTTGTGACCTTGGGCCTGTCACTTCCCTCAACCCAGACCTTGGTGGAAGATGCAGTTTTAAAATTCAAGCCTTATTTGTTTATTTATTTTAAAGTTTATTTTGATGTTCACATAATGGGATCACATATGGAAATCTGCTCAGTTAATTGGCCAAGAATGACTCTCTGACTCCCTTGTCTCATCCCAGGCAGGAGAGTTTTTCCTCTTTGGCTCTCCGTGATCACACATGGAGTATTTTAAGAGAAGGCTCTAAAATACTTGGGATTCTAGTCCTAGAGCTGCGACTGAACCCAGGCAATGATTCATTGAAAACTTTATCCCTTACAGATAATCTTCATCATCTTGAATTAAATTCCCATCCTTATGACATGCAGAGAGCCACCGGGGAACAAATCTTTTCTGTTCATGTAACAGTGACAAGGTTAGTTAGCACCTTCTGCTGAAGAGGGCAAGAACAGTATTCTCACCTGAGAATGGCCAGAGAGCTCTGTGTAGAAACCTGAAACAATGTCAAGGCTACATCCTACACCATGAATTACATCTTTCAATCTAACATGCCCTGGGACCCTATGCCATCCACTGGGTGTATACCCTACTTTAAAAAAGGTTAAGGACAATTATCCATAGTAAAAAAAAAAAAAAGAAAAAAAATCATAGAAAGGATTTGTAACAGATTTCCTTTAAAGTGGAGCTAGTTTAGTTCGTTTACATTTTTATTTATTAATGAACTGCTTGCCAGGTTTGAAGATAGAGGGAGGAGTCCCATTTTACTAAAATCAGAATGATGATAAGGTAGCTCTGAGATGGTAATGTAAGAAAAGGGGAAAATGTGATTCTCCTTACAAATATTTGGTTGATTTTTTTCCCCCTAGGAGCACATCTCTTATTACATCAAGGGAGGTATCGTTATATTGAAAAAAACCACTCATGTCTTTTTGATGAGTAGCCTCACTTTTGTTTATGAAGGACAGCTCATGCAAGAGCATGTTGTTCTCTCCTCTAGCTTGCTCTTTGCTAAAAATTACTGTGTTCAGAGAAGAGCAAGATAGTGCAGACTGTAAAACATTAGGAAAAGAAAACATCACGAACAGGGAGTTACTGCATCACCTCTTTGAGGGATCTGCCCTTGGCTTTGAGAAGTCATTCCTCAAACATTTTCCTGCTGGTGAATCCAATTGGCTAGCTCTGGGATTTGGTCATTGTGCTTTTGAAATTTTCTGTGAGCTGGTGGTAGGACGTCGGGTTCAGCAAGGGAATGCATCAGGATGAGAGATGTAAGGTTAAGGAAAATAAATTAGAGTGCAGAGGTACTTAAATCTCTTTCCATTGTGAACTTTGATTTCAGCATCAAATACGCTCTTGACCAAGCTTTGAACCCAAGCACAATGAAATGCATTGGACACATGTTCCCGTGGTCCAGGCACGTACCATGCGCAGCTTTTGAAATGTCTCCGGAGTCATACAATTTAATAGCCATGCTTAAGCTTTTCAAAAAAAAAAAAAAAAGAAAGATATGGTGGGAAAGGTGCTGAACTTGAGCCTGGAGAGAGAGAGAGGCTGAAGCTTGACTTCAGCACTGTGCTGATTGTGTTACTATGGGTATTTCATTTCACTGTTTTCCATTGCAGCTTGAACGCAAAATTACAGTAATTTTTATATAATATAATAGTACTGTAATTATTATACAGTAGTGACCATCCTCGCTCAGGGGAATATTATTACCCTGTTGAAATTGAAATGTTTTTCCCTGAATATTTTTCTATAAGAACATGGCAAATCCACTTTTAAAGGATGCATTAGCACTTTATAATAATGCCTCCGAACCTGAAATCTCCATTATAAGCCCTGTTTTACTCTGAGTGATTTGGGTAAAACCAGATGACTGTTTCTTCTTTCCCTGAACTATCTGGACAACTGCCTTTCTTGGCTTTTGTCTGTTGGAACTGGTTAATATGACACATTGGTATTTAGTAATGTACTTGAGTACATTTGATTCTGTATGTCAACATGTTGGAAAACTGATATGCAGTAAAATGGTCAAATAGCCAGAAGGAATCAGTCTCTAGATCACTCAGGTTAAATTTCCTTTACAGAAGATTTCTAGCCATAAACTTAAACAACCCCCACCCCATGTGCAGAGCACTGTACTCTACTAAGAATTGAGGGCAAGGGTCAGGGCAGCCAGGAATGGATGGTTGTAGAGTGAAACTTTCTTGCCCTTGAGAAATTGATAGTCTAGAGAGGAAGATTAACTATTTGAGAACAATTGCAAAGCACAGGATAATAGACTACACATGAACATCCACATACCCAAGAGATGTTAAAAAACATAGTTTAATCAGAGAAAGCTTCAGGGAGGAGTTGAACCATCAGTTTAAATGGGATCATGAGAACCACTTCAATTATACAAGAGCTCTCTCCATTTTAATGTTGTACTAATATCCCTCTCCATGTAGGAATTTGATTTTTCCCAACTGAGAACTATAGTGGGAGGAATTCTTGTATTTTCCATTCAGTGAAGATTTAGTACATTTTTCCTGTGTAGTCTAGAGTCTAGTCCCTAAACTATAAAGAAACATCTGGATTAAATAATACATTTTTTAAAGAGTTAGATTTAACTCTAAGGCAGGTAGCTTTTGTTCTCTCTGTCTCACCCTCACCTCTCTGTCTCAGCAATCAGATTCTCTAGCCCTTTGTTTTCCTTTGGACATATTCCCTGACTAGGCAGAGAAATGAGCAAGCCTGCGTTTCAGCTACTGATCTACAATAGATCAGTCATTCCCTCTATTCAGTCATACATATAGATTGTTAAGTGAGTCTGTGATGTAAATTGTTAAGTGAGTCTTAAAACTTTGAATGATTCCGTTATATCTTCAATAGTCTATTTCATTGCAGGCTAAGGCTGTAGCAGTTGTTTACAGCAGTAAAGTTATTTCAGAAGTATTCTGTTCACAATAGTTGAATTGGTTAGGTGTAGTTGTTCTACCAGAGGTATGTCGCTGGCAACTATCTGACCCTGACTTTGTGGGCAGTTTATTATCAGAATGCTTCTACCATAGTTCTTCTGCTATTTATATAACAATAGTCTCAGGAGGAGGGGTTTAATAATTATCCTATGTTATCAGTATACCCAGTGAGTTAATATAATTGTTTTGGGTCTAATTATTTAGATTAGTTATCTCCTCATCTTCAGTTAGATAATTATCATTTCTCTTCTTTTGATGTAGCTGTATGGCTCAGCCTTAATACATCTATAACTACTTTGGTAGTATTGAAATGCTGCCACTGTGGTTAGCATTAGTCCAGGCCTAATAGGGGGGGAAATGCTGTAAAATTTTGTTGATACCATCAAGAAGTCATTTGTGATTTCCAGTCAAGATGGTGGAGTAAATGCTATGATTGCCTCCTCTCACGACCACATCATAATTACAACTAAACTATAGAACAACCATCATTGAGAATCGCCTGAAGTCTAGCTGAACTGATGTCCTATAACTAAGGACATACAGAAGAAGCCATGTGGAAACTGTTAGGAGGGACAGAGATGGGGAAGGGCTAGTCCCATACCTGTGTCTGGCAGTTGAAAACCAGGAAGGATATCTTGGCTGTGGAGGTTCTGCCTTAGGAGCGAGGGATCCCAGCTCCACACCAGCCTCCCAGCCCAGGTTTCCAATGCCTGGAAGAGAAGTGCCCATGACTTTTGGCTGTGAAAACCAGTGGAGATTGTGGCTGAGTGAGATGGAGGGTGGCTGCAGTCCCAGGTGATACTCTTAAAGGGCCCCCACACGGACTTCCTTACTCACTTTCTCTGAGCTCCACTTTTGGGGCAGCAGTTTGAAACGTGCCAGGGACATAGGGGGAGGAACTGAATTGTCTGGTTTCATGGCAAGGACTGGAGGGGCAGCTTTCTCCCTACAAGGGACAGACGTACAACACCTGGCTCAGGTGACCAGGGAGACTGCACCACTGAGTTCCAAAGGATACCTACTACATAAGGCTACTCTACTAAGACTGGGAGACACAGCAGCTCTACTTAATACATAGAAACAAAGACAGGGAGGCAGCCAAAATAGGGAGACAAAGAAACATGTCCCAAGTGAAACAACAAGAAAAAACTCTGGAAAAAGAACTAAACAAAATGGAGACAAGCAATCTACCAGATGCAGAGTTCCGAACACTGGTTGTGAGGATGCTCAATGATCTCAGGGACAACTTCAACAGTGAGATAGGAAACATAATAATGGAGATAGAAAATGTAAAAAAGAACAAGTCAGAGATGAAGAATACAATAACTGAAATAATATTAGAGGGAATCAACAGTAGATTAGATGAAGCAGAGGATCGAGAAGAAGAAGAAGAGAGAAAGCAAGGAATTGAAAACCTATTTGAAGAAATAATGATGGAAAACTTTCCTAACCTGCCAAAGGAAAGAGATATACAAGCCCAGGAAGTGCAGAGAGTTCCTAAACAAGCTGAATCCAAAGAGGCCCACACCAAGTCACATCGTAACTATAATACTAAAGGTTAAAGACAAAGAGAGAATCTTAAAAGCAGGAAAAGAACAATAGTTACCTACAAGGGAGCTCCCATAAGACTGTCAGCTGATTTCTTAACAGAATCTTTGTAGGCCAGAAGAGATTGGCAGAAAATATTCAAAGTGATAAAAAGCAAGGACCTACAACCAAGATTACCCAGCAAAGCTATCATTTGGAATCATAGGACAGATAAAGAGCTTCTCAGACAAGAAAAAGCTAAAGGAGTTTATCACCACCAATCCAGTATTACAAGAAATGTTAAAGGGACTCCCCTAAGAAGAAGATGAAGAAAAATAAAGATAAAAAATATGAGTAATAAAGTGGCAATAGCTATATATCTATCAGCATTTACTTTCAATGTAAGTGGATTAAATGTTCTAATCCAAAGACATAGGATGGGTGGATGGATAAAAAAACAAGACTCTTACACGTTCTTCCTACAAGAGACTCACTTCAGATTGAAAGACACATAGACTGAAAGTAAAGGGATAGACAAAGATATAGGATGGGTGGATGGATAAAAAAACAAGACTCTTACACGTTCTTCCTACAAGAGACTCACTTCAGATTGAAAGACACATAGACTGAAAGTAAAGGGATAGACAAAGATATTTCATGAAAATGGGAACAAACAAAAATCTGGGATAGCAATACTTGTATCAGACAAAATAGACTTTAAAACAAAGGCTCTAACAAGAGACAAGGACCCCCTTCTGGGTATTTATCTGAAGAAACTCAAAATAGTATTTCGAAGGGACATGTACATCCATATGTTCATTACAGCATTATTTACAACAGCCAAGATATGGAGGCAACCTGGGTTTCCATCAGTGCATAAAAGGGTAAAGAAGACATGGTACACATACTGTATTTGCCATGTATAATGTGCACTTTTCTGCCCAAATTTGTGAGGGAAAAATAAGGATGTGCATTATATACGGATAGTACTGTATACTATCATATCTATATAAATGTTTTTAATCCTTTTATTCATGCTTATGAGTTAAAAGTGTAACTCTAGAAATCAATAATGAAAACCATATGCAAAATAATACCCTGGAATACGATAATAGGTTTTATTGAACTTAAGATGAACTCGAAACGATGAAGAGTTCTTGACCTTCTGTGATGCGTTAAGTATCGTAACTTTGTTACTGGTACATGAAATTTCTTGTACCTTGTATCTGTTCTTGTGTTTTGTAATTATTTGTTACATAAAATTTCTTATACCATAATATGTTAAAAAATAAAGACTAAAATCCCTTTATAATACAAAAAACAAGTATCTTAATGTAAACAAATAAAAATGTGAATTAAAAAATTAAAAGATATTTTCCCCTGAAAGTTTGGGCCAAAAACGTGGGCGCACATTATATGTGGCAAAATATGGTATACAATGGAATATTTCTCAGCCATAAAAAGGAATGAAATCCTGCCATCTGCAATAACATGGATGGACCTAGAGGGTAGCTGAGTGCAGTAAGTCATACAGAGAAAGACAAATGTCATATGATTTCACTTATATATGCAATCTGAAGAACAAAATAAATGAACAAACAAAGCAGACACAAACTCATAGATACAGAGAACATTTTGAGGGTTGCCAGATGGGAGGAGAAATGGGAGGATGGGTGAAAAAGGGGAAGGGATTAAGAAGTACAAATTGGTAGTTACAAAATAGTCCTGGGGAAGTAAAGTATAGCATAGGGAATATAGTCAATAATACTGTAATAATTATGTATGGTGTCAGATGGGTACTCGACTTATAGAGGTGATCACCTCATAAGTTATATAAATGTCTAATCAGTATGTTGTATGCCAGAAACTAATATAATGTATGTCAACTGCAATTGAAAGTTTAAAAAAATTATTTAAAAAAAAGAAGTCATTTGTATCTTGTGCTACCGTGTTGCCCCGAAAATAAGACCTAGCCATACAATCAGCTCTAATGCGTCTTTTGGAGCAAAAATTAATATAAGATCTGGTGTTATATTATTATATTAACCTGGCCTTAAAGTAAAATAAGACTGGGTCTTTATAATACAATGTAATACAATATAATACAATATGATACAATATAATACAACATAATATAACATAATATAATATAACATAACATAACATAACATAATATAATGTAATATATAATATAATAAAATAAAGACCCGGTGTTATATTATAGTAAAATAAGACTGGGCCTTATATTAATTTTGCTCCAAAACATGCATTAGAGCTGATTGTCCAGCTAGGTCTTATTTTCGGGGAAACATAGTCCTTAGCTCACTTAGGCCCCAGCCTCACCATCCTTCTTTCTGTTCTGTAAACATGCTGAGCTCACTTTTGTATTCTCTCTATTTGAAACACTCTCTGCTGGAGAGGTGATATTTTGTTTGTTTATTTATTGTCTGTTTTGTTCCCCTTCCCCAAATGTAGGTCTTATAGGAGCCTCATGCATCTCGTTTATAACTGTATCCTCAGCCTCTAGACCAATATCCAAACTTTCAGTGGGATTTTTTGGTCCTCAAGTTTTTTTCTTTTGTTGTTGTTGAATGGATGAGGATATTTGGGAAACAAAGATGATACAAAATTAAGTCGTAAATTGTGTGGTCACACTGTAACTGATCTAGCAATTGAGAGAAGGAAACAAAGCCACAAGCAGTCAGGAAAGCCTGCTTGGAAGAAGTGAGATTTAATTTAACTTTGAAAAATAGCTAAGATTTGAATAAGCAGGAAATGGAAGGAGGCCATTTTTAGTACTGTATGAAATCATAACGGGCAGATATGGACGTGGTGCATTTGAGGGCAGTGAGAATGGCCTGACTGACTCTAGGGTTTCATTTTGGTGACAGGGTGTTGGGAAGGAGGTAAGAATGGTTATGCGGAGGAGCCAGGAGGATGGAGAGGCAGGAAAGCCTCAGAGTTGAGAGTGGGCTCTGGAGCCCAAAGGCCCCAGTTCAAATCTCATTTTTGTCATTTGTTAGCTGCATGACCTCAGGCAACTTGCTTAAACAGTCTATACCTTAGTTGCCTGTAAAATGGGAAAGAGTAACTGAGTTAATGTACGCGAAGTGCTTAGAACAGTGCCTCGTATATGGTAAGAACTCAATATACTACTTATTATTAATATGGGGAAAGACATTCATTAACTGGTGTAGAAGGAAAGAGTGAGCATATAGGGCGACATAAAGTTAAAGCTGCTGTCCGGAATCAGCGACATGAAGAGTGCCTGGAATGGTGGAGGTGTGGATGTCAGAGACCCCTGGGAGACATCCAGGCTGAGGATGGGCTGTATGTGAGGAGGAAGGAGGCGGGGCAAGTGAAAACAAACTGTTAAAGCCTGGGTAACTGGAAGAGATGCTGCTACGTCTAAAGGGAAGGTAGGAAGATGCAGGTGATCAGGGGGTTCCATGTTTGAGGTACTGCTCAGGCGTCACCCCAGGTGTGATAGAAGCAGGCCATGTACCTTTCCCAACTCCCCAGCATTGACCTTGCAACCACGTGAACAGTTCCTAAAGGTGACCGAAGTTAATTATTCAGTTCTGCCACAAACTGCTTATGGCTCAGTATAGACATGCCTTAGATTATAGCAGATAAATGGCAGTGCGTTACTTTGGGTCTGTACTTATGTGGCTCCCTTTATTTTAATTTGTACCTACCTAAGGTGTAGCTATTCAACAAGGAACACTGGTAAGCGAAGAGATTTTCTGTAAGAGCTTCCACGTTCATTCACGTAATTTTATACTTCTAAGACATATTGACCTGAATTTTTTTCTCCTTTATGGAAGAAATGACTGTGTCTTTATTGACTTCTTGAAAACTAAAAATTGCTTTGGTTGAACTGAAGAGCTGTTGTTCTGCTTCTTTGGGCCAAAGTGAGACTGTGACATAGTTTTAGAATTCTTGTGGGTCAGAGGAGACACAGCAAGCTGTCAAAATCAAAGAGAATTTTGTTTATTTTCCTGTAGTTTTGCTTACACAGTTCTCAGAGGGACTTTTTAATAAAGCAAATAGAGAGTAAAACATTCCTGCATGTTTTTATTATTTCCCATAAGAGCCATAATCATTTACTTTTCTGATTAGTATGCTGAGAGAGGAGTGATTTGTAAATGTTTAGTACTTTCTAGAAACTCTTTATATATATAATTGTATTTTTTGATGTGTGTGTTTTTAAATTTGTTTAAATTATCACCACTCAGTCTGAAGAAAGAAATACGATTTAATATGTAATTTAGCAATTCATTTACTTGTGTGAATATTTCCAGTATATTATATAAACCTCTATAAGTTGCTATGGAATAGTGATGAAAAAGGCATTAATAGACTATTTTTTTAGTCTATTAAATGTAAACATGTATGTGCTCTTTCTTTAAAATGGTGGATAATTTTTTATATTAGAATTTGGTATTTGTGAGGAACTCATAACAATAAACATGAACCTGAAAAATATTAAAAACATCCTGGGAAGTATGACTCACTCGTCTGAACTTATAAGACTGGTTAGAGTGCAAAGGAACATCTGTCTGTAGGAACCCAGATGTTATATATATCTACTTAAAATTACTCACCTGATGTAGTAACTTGCAGCTGTCTTGTTTTATCATTCATTAGGAATAAAATTTTGTCTGTTTTTGGGAAATGTATGATACGTTATATAAAATTTAATTTTCCCCCAAGTATTAAGTTTGCTCTATATTTGTTTTCAAAAGAGCATTCCTATTTTGTAGAGGTGGGGTGGACAGAGTTAAGAGGATGGTGGATGGTGACCTCCAAAAAGTTATGTCCAGGTCCTAACCCCTGGGATGTGTGAATGTTATTCTATTTGGGAAAAGGGCCTTTGCAGATGTAATTAAGGTAAGAATTTGCAAATGAGATCATCTTCGATTATCTACCCTAAATCCAATGATACGCATTCTTATAAGAAACAGAAGAGAAGGCAGAGATACAGAGAGGAGAAGGTGTGGACGGTATGGAGAGTGCAGTGGTACCTGGCAAAGAACACCAAGGAATGCTGACTGCCACCAGGTGCTACGGCAGGCATGGATGGGTTCTCCTAGGACCTGTGGAGGGAGTGTGCCCCAGCTGGCACCTTAATGTGGACTTCTGGCCTCCAGAAATCCTAGGACACGTGTATCTGTTGTTTTAAGCCACCTCGTTTGTGATCATTTGTGATAGCAGCCATAGGAAACTAATGCAGAAGGTTTTTCTGCAGTTGTTCGGGAATGGGGCCAAATTAGTAAATAAGAAAATATAGTTGAACAACTCCATACCTGGAGTGTAAATAATTATTTTAGACTAAATACAGCACAGTTCAATTTTGGTTTGATTCATTGAGCAGTTGAAGGCTGTTCATAGGATACCACATTTGTATAACACATGTTATAAAACATGAAGAATATCTGAGTTATTTATTTCCTCCTGATACCATCCAGTTGTCCAATTCTTTGACATCAAATGGGCCTCCTGCAGCTAAGATGAGTTCTGATACTACACTGAGTTAGTGTCAGTCGCTACTGGTTTAGGGGTTCAGGTCCCCCAAGATGCCCCACTTCAGACACCAGTTGCAAGCATTGGGTCCCAAGGTTCTTTGCATTTCTGTCCTTCTTGGCTACAAATTTGGCGGTTCCCACAGCCCCCTTCCTCAGACTTGATCATTTTCTATGGCTCACAGAACTGCAGGAGCTCTGTTTCCATGGAGTTGGGGGTGCACCACCCTCCTGGCACATAGATGTGTCTCCCAACTCGGAAGCTCTTTGAACCCCGTCGTTTTAAGGATTTTATGGCGTTTCATTAGGCAGGTGTGGTTGATGAAATCATTAGCCATTGGCGATTAACTCAGTCTCCAGCCCCTCTCTCCTCCCTGGAAGTTGGGGAGTGGGGCTGAAAGTTCCAAGCTTCTAATCAAGGGTTGGCTTTTCTGGTGACAGACCCCCATCTGAAAGCTATCTAGGGTCCCTCCAAGATCAGCTCATTAAAGGAAAAAGGCTTCTATCACGGGTATCATTTAGGAAATTCCAAGAGTTTTAGAAGAGCTGTGCCAGGACCGTGGGGCAAAACCCAACTGTCTTTGCATGATTCCAGTCAGCTTGAGTGTTTGAAACGCTTGAATACATTGGATTTGCATGTATTTTTATGTAACTGAGGCTTTCGGACTCATGAATAAAATATTAAAATCTTTTGAAATGTGTAAAGTAAAAGGTGTACACAATCACTGTGAAATGAAGTGATCCGGTGAACAACCAACAATGTTTCAGTGTTAAAGAAACAGTTACTTTCAGAAGGAACTGTTCTTCCTTTCATATCCTAACCATTTACAATTATTTTTTGTAGATGGAACAGCAGATGATACTTTTCTGAAAGCATACCTCCCTCCCGCCCTCCCACCCCGCACCTAATTTTTAGGAAGGTGTATAAAATTGTAATAATCATTCGCACATTTGGAAAATCGTCATTAAATCTTTCCACCCACAAAAATTCTAACAGTCTGTATATTTTCTGGTGCTTTATTCCACAAGAAACATCGTTTCCTTCCCTCGTCTCTATTTCTCCTAAGGCCATTAGATTAATGCACCAAGGCTTAAACAGGAAAGAGTCGTTCTGGCAAGAAATGAAGTGTTGCTAACCCCAGGCCTGGAAAGAAGTAGACACACCACTATAAATATTTGTTTAATAAATGACAAATCACATGAACCACAAACACAATTTAATACAAATAGGATTTTGGCACTATCTGAATAGTTCTAGTCAAAGTATTTTTTGTGTGTGCATAAATTAGAGATCTCCATCTGGTTAATTATAATCAATATGTAGGTGAAGTGTGATTAAAATGTCGCAGTGAAGGTAATGATAATTTTTCTTCTATTTATAACTTTATGATTTTATACTTTTGCAGAAAATTGAGATATTTCACATTTTACATACCTAGATATTTTGATGGTTTTGCAGCGAGTTTCCAACCATGACATTTTTTTTTCTTTTTATTCTGAGAATTTGTGTGTTGGGGAGACATGTTCTACCTGCCCTGGTGATAAACTCATTATTAATACCGCATTACCTTGCTTTGAAGATGCATATTTTCTTCTTTTTTAAAAAAATGGTGCCAAGTGAAATAAGTCAGGCAGAGAAAGACAAATAGCAGAGAAAGGCAAATATCGTATGGTTTCAATTATATGTGGAATCTAAAAACAAAACAAAACAGACTCATAGAAACAGAGACTAAAAGGATGGTTACAGAATGGAGGGGGTGGAGGGATGGGTGCAAAGGGGAATAGAGTCAATAATATTGTGATGAGTTTGCACTGTGACAGATGAATCCTCGAATTAGTGCAGTGATCACATTGTAAGGTATAAAAATGTCGACTATTGTACACCTGAAACTAATATCACCAATATGAGATTGTATACCAACCATACTTACATACTTAAAAAAAAGAAATTTAAAAAATGTATTAAAAAAAGAAAAATAAATAGACAAAATGGCGCTCATACTATAATCAAGTATATACTTGTATACTGATGTAGGGGTTCTGACTTCTTTGCCCTCCCCTTTGCTATTATTAAATAGATGGTGCTCTTTAAACGAGGGACATTTGAGAACAAAGAAATTATCTCTTGACTGCCTTTCAGAAGGTAACACCAGGCATCTGCCCTGGGCCTGCTGGGATGTTAGATGGTGAACCCAACTGGGAAAACATCCTATGGGTGCCGGGAGCTGGTGCAATCAAGGTGAAGTGGATGGAGGGCTCCTAATGACTGATTAAAATTAGGTAGTGCTTAGACAACATGGTGCTGGTTCTAAACTAATTTCACACTCATTAGTGTGCTTTGTCTTCTCAGCTGCCTTTATCGGCCCAGTACTAGAAATGGAAGCAAAGTGATTTCTTGACTGTTAGACAAATAGCGGAACAAGGACTTTCCTCGGGTCTTCTGCCTTCCAGTTTCATGGTGTTCTCTCCCTCCCACCCTGCTGATCATCCCCGAGATGGAGTGGGATGGCTTCTGTCTGCTCTGCTTTCCTCTGTGGACTGTACTAGATGGCCCTCCACCTCTAATGGGCTCAAGGGCCACATTATAATGTCCTCTTTCTTTGTAAGACTTCACAGAATCAGTTTCTGACACGTCTGCTTCTCCCCTCCCCTGACCACAAGAAAACACTCAAACATTCCCTATCCTTTTCCATGAAAATAAAAATGAGAGAATGAGGGCATTATTTTCACTCTAGAGTTCCTTCCAGATTCTCACGTTTGTTTTGATTCTGAAATAAAACGTTCATTTTCATGGCACCAATCCTTTGTTTATTTTTTTTCCTATCAGAATACTCCACGGTTGGCAGTGTTTCTCATGTTAAAACTTTTTTTTTGTTTTAATTTTAGGGAATTTTTTTTTTGGTTTTATGATCCCAGATTCCAAAGCAGTTTTATTTATATAATTTAAATGGTGGCTGTGGCAGAGCAGTAGTACTCTTCTCTGAAGAAAGGAGTTAACGTTTGTTACAAAATTCAGGCTTGGTCAAAGCCTTGAAAGTATTTGTTTGGGACAGAGGAGTATAATCTTGATTATCTTTATGCTCTGCTTTGAATTTGCAGTCATTCGGATCCTAAATTTATGTCACTGGGGCATAGTGCTTACGACTTTGACAATAACTTTTCTTACGTGCTTACTTTGTAGCCCATCTTCCTTTATTTTCACAGCTCTGTGACTTGTGCAGAAGTTATCTTGATTTCCATTTCATAGATCTGGAAATGGAGATATTAAGTTAAATGTGACTGTTAATACTAACAACTTAGCTATTTTTATGTGCCAGACTTTGTGTTGTGTTTACACATTAATTTTTTTTATTATTATTTGTTTTTTATTATCTTCACAGTAACCTTTGAGAAAGGGACTCTTAGTACCCTCATTTGACACACGAGGAAAGTGAGGTTTTAAGAGGTTAAAGGACATTTAATGCCATGTAGATAGTAAAGTTGGAAACAAGTTGTATGACGCTAGATAAGGATATTAGGGGGAGGAAGTGTGGAGATGCAACCTTGTTGTGGGCAGAAAATCTGCAATCGGGGATGGGAATGGGGTCCAAAAGAGAGGGGTTGTTTCTGGCATGTGGGTGGGGAGCAGAAATGAGAGGGTTCAGTAACAAATACAGGCAGATTTTTAATGTATGTAACTCCTTTTGGAGCTAGGCTGGTGTCCTTGACACTTCCCTAATTCATTTAGGATATCACTTCCATTTTGTTTTATGGCTTTGCTTTTCTTTTTGACTAGTGCAGAGTGTGATATAACAATGCCACCAGCTTAGAAGGGGTGCAGCTTAGAAAATATTTCTCAAATCTGTCCGTTTCTTTATGTGTAAAAGGAGGAGATTGGATTAGGTGATCTGTAAAATCCCTTTCAGAACCAACTCTCTGTAATTTATAGGAATTGTTAAAAGTGGGCAGAATAAATTCTAAATTTAAGATTTGAATTTTATGATTGTCTTGCCCTCCTTTTTCTTTTTTTGAAATAATCATTTAAAAAAACATATTCTCAACTTGTCTCTTCTGGAATATTATTTTAGCTGGGTATTGAATTAAAATTTCTGTTATCAATGCTATCACTAATGCAAACCTCTCTCTCTCTCTTTTTTGTTTTAGGACCTACAGGAGCAGCTAAAGATGTGTAAGTCATTAATATTATGATTTTAAACTCTTTCTGAGGAAGACACTGTTTTTCACGATTATGACCTTTAGCTACACGTATGTATTGCTGAAAAGACAAGGAAATACTTTCTGTACTATGCACGAATCAAGATTATCATTTGGTGTATGACTAAAGTGCTCTTTGAAGAATGGTATTATTTTGTCACTTTTCATTTTAGCCTTTCAGTTGCCCTAGCCCTTTAACTCAGAACTTGAAGAAAGGGAAATGTTCGTGTTTCCAACTTCTACAGAGATGTCTTCTAGTTAAAAGCAAGTGACTACGGGAGAATGAAGCTCATATCTCCTGTGACTGTGCAGTGCCTTGCAATTGGCCAGTGGGGAGATGCTGGAGCTAAGAATTTACCAAATGCACAGTCAGTCATTTTAAAGTTGATACTTCGCTATTTGAATGAATGTATGTATGACCATGTGGTGTAGCCGGTCAGTATTGAGTTGATCTTTAGACCATAGGACATTTAATACCGGGGCCTCTCTCTATGAAAGCTTTCTGGAGCTCAGGAACTCAGGCTCCACGTGCCCCTTCCCTGCGTCCTCCTACCTCTAATCTAGGTACAGCAAGGACTTTGCAGTAGTTGACTATTTAAGAGTGTTTGTGGTTACTCCATGGAGGGTGGGATCAACTCCTGCCCCACTCTTACCCCAAACTGGTTTGGTGTCAAGATAGATGGTGCCACACCCCCCCGCCCCCAAGAGAGTATGAAGATATTTATTACTCACGTAATGACGCTTTTGGGAATGAGTAGAGAAGGCACCCAAACCGGTCCCTCATCTTAAGTGAAGGAAGGGGTGAGTGACTGGTTTTTATTGGGGTTGGGGAGTGGGACTGGTATGAGGGCTCCTGCGTCAGAGGTGGCATGGTTTGATCTTCCCCGCCATCATGAAGAAGGGGTTCCCCAGCTTTCTTATCAGTTTGCACAGATGTGGGGCAAAAGGAGAGCGGTGAGACTTGAAGGCTGTCAGTGGTTATGAATAAAAAATAGAGTCACACTTTTTTTTTTTTTTTTTTTTTTACAAAGGAACTCAGAGAAGATTTCAGTGGGGTTGTAAAGCCTTTGGGGAATTAAATGTGCATTTTAGATGGAACTTTCGGTACAAAAGAAGCAGGGTAGATTGCTTCAAACTCCTGGTTGCGGTGTTTCAATTTATTACGAAAACATTTAGCCACGATGAGTTCAGCATCCTTACCTTATTCCTAGTACTGCAGTGTCTCGGTTCCTCTGTTAGCCTCTCCTTTGTTGCCAGAATGTTCTACAAGCATTCTCCTGCTCTTTTAGGACCTTTGCTCAAAAACTTTCAATTAGAGAGGCCAGAGGGCTCAGTTGGTTAGAGTGCGAGCTCTGAACAACAGGGTTGCTGGATCGATTCCCACATGGGCCAGTGAGCTGCGTCCTCCACAACTAGATTGAAGGACAGTGACGTGGAGCTGATGGGTCCTGGAGAAACACACTGTTCCCCAATACTCCCCGATAAAAAAAGTTAAAAAAACAAAACGAAACTTTCAATTAGTCTCCATTGTCCACTGGACTGAGTCCAGAATCCTTTGGGAATAGGAAGGCCATTTATGTTTTAGCCTTTAGCTGACCGACTCCACATGAGGTGGAAGGAAACACTGCACCAGGGAGGGAGCAAGGTCAGGGACTGAGAGGTGAGCCTACTCCTGCTCAGCGGGATAACTCCCAGGCGCCCGGACTGACTCCTGCTTCCTGTCTTGGTTCCTTGTTTTGTACTATTCCCTCTGCCACGATTGGCCTTTGCCCCAATTCTGTTTGTAAAAAATTTATCTATTTTTCGGGGCTTACAAGTCTTATTCTTTGGGAGAAGAATTTCCTGGATCTCTTAACTGGATATAGTGTCTTTCTCTTCTGAACCTTTTATAGCAGTTTGGACCATCTTATGATACATCACATTGGGCTTACATTGTAGTCATTTATCTCCTTGTCTTGTGCCCCTTGGAAATGGAGGGAAGTGAAATGTCTTCCCTATTTCAGTGTCCCCTGTAATTATTAGTAGTAACATGCTGTGAACATGGTATTTAATGAATCGGTGTTGAATGCATTCCATCATTTCTCTTCAAGGAGAAGGAAAGGAAAGGAAAATCTGAGGATTTTGGCAGTTTCAAACTTGAGCCAAGGGAAGGGATGGCTGATAATCAAGAGAGGTCAAAAGGGCTAAAGGGAGAAGAGAAGCCATTGGATGGGCTGTGATGGCCAGTGGTCACCTGGAGGGACTGTAGTTTCAGTTGATTCGTGTAAGTAATACCTGAGTCAGAGTGGAAATGAGCGAGGTGCAAGGAAATGTGCTTGGTCTTTTGTTTAATGTCTGGCAGCAAAGGATGGAAAGATGCTGGTAGCTGAAAGAAGCAGCAAATGTTTAAAATATAGTGGGGGTGCCAAAAAAATGTATACACGTGACTTGTTTTCATCTTTTGTTATCGGTACATATTGAGTATTGCAATTTTAATCCAGTTTTTTCCTTTCTTAAAATGTGTATACATTTTTTTGCACCTTCTGTATATTTCTGTTGTAAAAGAATGCCAAAAAAATTTGGAAAGTACAGAAAACTGTTTTTTTTCAAAGAAGAATCAGCTACTACCCTACCACCAGACACAACCATCAATATTTTACACCATTTTCTTCCATTTCTTTCTGATTACTTCTGCGTGATTGTATGTATGGTTTTGCATATTGAAATCTGTTTCTCTTTTCATTTAATTTTGTGAAGGAGCTAGAGGTGTGTTTATAGGCTAACGGGTAGGAACCAGTAGAGTAAGAAAAGCTGAGGGTGGTTTGGGGAAGGGGTTATCTGTGGTGAGGGAAAAAAATAATTGATGGAAATAGATCCTAGAACAAGCGACAAGAATGAAAGACTTAGAAGGTTAACCTTAGAAACTTGAGCTAAGGAGGAAGGCATGGGTGAAGAGCTGTAGAAATTTAATTACCTTGAGGCAGAGTCACATGCAGGGAGTGAGCCTGTTTTTTCTCTCTCTCCCTCTGTCTCTTTGCAATTACATGCAGAGCAAAATAGAAGTGAATTCAACGTGATGACATTTGGCTGCTTTCACAGACCTGTAAAAATCAGCCATGCTTTTTTTTTTCTTTTCGAATTTCAGCAAATGATCGTCGCTATTTGGCACACATAGGTTGTGTTGGGATATTTTTGGTTGGAAATGGCAGAGGCCCAGCGTAAACTGGCCTAAACAAACAAACAAAAAGGAATTTATCGGCATGTGTAAGGAAAAAGCTCCCGGGGTTGGCCTTAGTCACAGCTGGGTCCAGGTGATCCCGTGACAGGAAGAAACTCTTTCATCTCTGCCTTCCTGTTTTTGGCTCCATTCTTAGGCAGCTTTCCCCAAGTGGTGATAGAGATGGTCAGTTTATACCTTATCAGCTTAATATTTCCTGTGGAAAAACAGGCTTCTCTTTGCCTGTGGTTTGATTAAAAGTCCTAGGGCTAAGCTCTCCCTGGCCAGGACAGGGGGTCATGTGCCTCTCTCCGAATTAGTCCTTCGAATGGCCCAGGGGAACGTGAGCTTCTCATTGGCCAGGCCTAGGTCATGTGTCCACTGCTGGAGCCAATCAGTGCCATTATCTTCACCTGACCATATGGCCAAAAAGTGGGAGAGTGGTAGTTCCCACACCAAAAAAAATCGGGATACTGTTACCAGAATGGGGGGCAATTATACCTGGGCAGGCAGAAACAAAGCATATTCTCCATGTAGGTCAATTTTCATGTTATTTCAAAACAATTTCTTTTCGTTTAAAATTTTAAGCAATATTTGTAAGAACATTTTAAGTGTGTTTCAAATAAGGAACAGTATTAAACAAATTGACTCAACTTTAATAGATCCTAGCCACTCAATTTAAGCTAGATACTTCAAATACTTGTTTCACTTAAAACTTGTAAAGTGACATTTCATTAAGCCCCCTTTCTTGACAAAGCAGTTTTATTGTTGCAGAAGGTGGCAACTCTAGAGAAAAAAAAATATCTTGAAATGAGATAATATAAAACATGCTGAAGCTCTGTCTTTTTAAAAAAAAATGAAGTTATGGATTTCTAATCTTGAGTTTCCTTGGAATCCTTTATTAATTTCCTGTGTCTCAAGCACCTGTATCAGCTGAGCCCTTTCTGTTCCTTGCTACAAACCTGAGGATGTCTGATGGACTCAGATGTGCTCTATGAAGGAGGCAGACAGGGTGAGCGGGGTGAGGCAGACGTAGCATTGTAAAAGCATGCATTTTGGAAGCAGAGAGACCTGCATTTAAACTTCCTGCTGTCATTTACTAGCAGTGTGATATTGTGTCCTTAGTGTTCTTATCTGTAAAATTGGGATAATAGTAACTGCAGGGCAACCATCTTCATCATTATCATCGTCATTCTCAGTTAGTAGTTCCTCTTGATTGCGGACTGCATGCCATGTAGAGATTTCTAGCCCTTGAAGTTCAAGTACGTGACCTCATTCCGTACCGTGGACAGTGTGATGGAGACAGTAATGCTCCTTACATCGCCTTACAAGTGAGGTGGTGAGGCATAGAGCAGTTAAGTCACTGCTCCAAGGCTTTGATGATCATGGGTACTATAGAGTCAGCATTCTAAGCTAATGATCAGCGCTATGCTATGCTGCCCCTTGGAAAATGGTATAGAATTATTTGGTGGTTTAAGCATTGTTGAAAAGATTTGGCAGAGCCTCTGTCATGAATACCTGATGGCAGAATACCCAGTGCATTGGAGGTCTTGCTCTGGTTAGAAATCACACAGGCCTATTGGTTGCCCATTAATATATGGTTCGATTTTCCGCGTAGGATCCCAGGGGAATAGGAGCAGGAAGACAGAGCAGATGGGTGGGTTCATCCTGGGATAGAGACGGAGAGGGGGTGACCAGCTAGTGTTGCTAAAATGCTGGACTGCAAGGCACGTAGGTGTTAGAGAGAGGGAGGAGGGACACTGGTGGGGGCTGGTGAACGGGGAAACCGGGACGGTGAATGGTGCAGCCGCAAAGCAGCCTTCTTGGGAGTGGGAACTTTGGAAGGAAGGGGTTTTTTTCCTCCCTAGGGAGTGGGATTTTCTACTCTAAAATGTCAGACGTGAAGTAGTTCCAGAAATTAAGTAAGCTCCACTGAGCAGCCATGGGAGTATGTTATTAGAGCAGCAATAAAAGTTGGGATAGAGGAAGTCAGCGAAATGTAAAATAAGAGGCAGATTGGGTGATTTTCGTGGATTTTAAAATTGTTGAAGATGATGATGGTTAAGAAGAAAGCCAAAATTTTTAGCGCAATTGGGGCTGTTATAGCAAGGTTCCGACGCCAAAGGGGAGAGTTTCTGAGTGAAAGTGTTATTGGCCTGTCTGAAAGAGCTCTGTGGGAATGTCGTGCGAGCACGCTGGCTCCTGTGGGAGGCACTGAGATGTGGGAAAACAAGCTACGCATGCGCCAGGTTTTGAGAAAAGTGTTACCATCAGGGAAAAGCAAGTTTTCCTTAGGGAAGGAGGTGGAGAGAATTCATGACTTCCTTATAGCAACCAATACTTTACAGCCAATGACAAAATAATCCCTAACACCGTGTGTTTCTTAGAAGGAGAGCAGTAGCCGGGTAGGGAAATTGCAACTTACCCCCATAGAAAGAGTAAATGTTCCTCATGTTCTTCAGTAATACATCCTGGAAGAAAGAAAGGGACCAATATTAGCCAATAGGCTCATCCAAGGAGAGAGATGTAAAGATAGCTGCCCCAAGAAGTTTTGAAATTGTGAAGAAATGAATGAAATTACTCATAGGCCCAACTAGTCTATGATAAAACATCAGTTCTGTCCAAAATCAGATGCATTATATTTAGGTGTTTGATAGAACCGATCAGAACCACACTAAAAAGTAGGAGCCATCATAAAAACATACTATAAAGAAAATTAATTACTGTTTATCTGGAGAACTGTGGTGTACTTGGAAGTAAACAGTAAATTAATAAACCTATTTGAAAAGATCATCATGAATGGTAACTGAAAGTTACCATTAGAGCTACATGTAAGATCTCCAGAGGTTTCCCTATTAAATTTGTGCCATTTAAAAGTCAAAATAAGTTTGGCTTCTTTCGCGGCACTGCAAACATGGAAAAAGAAAAGACTACAGGCTGTTTCTCTGCTTCTTAGGTCACTGCTAGTAAGAATAGCTCTATATTTAGAAAATTTTTCTTGGTGAATAAGTAAAAAACAAATCTCTTTTTCTTTTTGCCTCATAACTGTGTTTGTTCTGGAAGGTTAGGAAAGTGAGAACTTTGTGAACTTTATGGCAGGCTGTGGCCAGGATGACTTAGGAGAGGCTGGTTGGAGTGGCTGGCTGCTGTCTAGTTCTTACCGTCTGTATTTGTTCTTGAGAGTACACGCCATGTATCCATGCCTGGGTTCCACTGTGTTAGCTTTGAAACTTTTTTTAAGGTCACTTTGGATAGCTATTTTGTGTAACCCCGAAACAAAGCAAATGCAGTGATGAAAATATTTTGACTACCATGGATTACCGAGGAAGACAAAAGTAGTGGTTTATACTCGTATTTGATGTAGTAACTCTGGAAAAGGTTTCTCATAATTTAAGTGATAGTTATTGATAAGAGGAAATCATAGTTGTATAAACTGATTGAAAGGTTTAGGTGTTCTATCTGGATATTTGGTTTGAAATAGGCATGGACAAAATACAATGAAAAATAGGACAGGAAAAGGAAAGCCGTCTTGCCCCAAAGAGCCACCAGAGACATGTGGCTCGTTTTGAGACAGCCCACGTTTCAGAACCTCGACTTAAGAAGTCAAGCTTGTTTATGGTTAGAGAGCAGTTCGGTCTCTTCGGTTCAGTTAGGAAAGGTCTACAAAGCTAGTATAAAGCAGATAGGTGTGATTACCTGGAGACTCTGGATCAGTGTAGCTGTTGAATCTGGAAAGGGTAAGAGTCCCAGGCTTGACACTAACAAGTTCACAGGAAGTAAGCTGGAGATGTTTGCTGGGCACCCTGAGACAGAAGAAAGCAGTTTTGAAACCTGAAGTTATCTAACCGTAAGCTTAGTTTTGGTTGCCCGTGGTTGATTTTTTTGTTTGCTTATGTGCTTTCTTTTTCTGACATGCCTGTGGGTCGGCCCAGTGTTGGGCCAACTTTGGTAAGATAGGTATCACTCAACAGTGTACTGCTCTGCAAGGGTGTGTCATTTTAAAACTATCAACCGAGGATTTATCTTTTTCACAATCCCCAAAGTAGGGGAAAAAGGAGTGCCTGGTGGTCTACCCTCAGTAACACCTGTCTGTGCAAACATTCTGACTGATGCGCTGATCAAGAATGTGAGTCAGAGCCTGAGCGTGTGGTCTCCCTGGAGGAGAGTATGGTGCTACCCAGAGGGTGGCTTTGAACTCGACACATTCTTTCTCCTTGAACACCTGGAGGTTTTGATAAAACAAGCTGAATCTTTGCTACCAAAACGAGACCCAATTTTAGTTAAATGTCCAGTGTATTTTTTAAATCTGGTCCATACTTGTTAACACACATTCCACAATTCTTAGGAAATGTTCTGATTTGAAAGGTTTTCTGCATAAGATTGGATGTGAGCTTGTGATTAAAATGTCACTGCACTATTCCATTATTTTTCAAATATCACATCACTTTCCACAACGTTTCAGATGATATATATGGTCAGAAATAAAACACCGTCTTGATATCAGAGAAAGCAATTTACCACTAGGCTTTCAGGCAAGCTCCCTCTGGAAAAAACAAGTTTATCACACAAGCTTACTTTGTTGAGTAGAGGCTCACACATAATTAGAAAATGGAACAACTACTCCTTAAAATTAATCTTAAGTCCTTTAGTACTGCTTTGCTCCTTTGCTGTCTGGACTACAGATGTAAGTCTTTCTTCTACGATTGCTCCTGGGCACAATTGTGAAATGGGTGACCCTGACACCCGAATCCCAGCCTTCGTTCTAGCCCCTCCCCTGGGCAATTTCCCTTTTCTCTCTCATGTGCTTCTCCCTTCATTGTACATGTAACTGATAATAGAGAACTTCAATTTGTAATTTTAGCCAATAGGCACAATTAAACTACATTTAAATCTTGGCCTTCCCAGATCCTTAAAATATTTCAACTAGATAGTTGCTTACACCAGTGAATTTGAAAAAGCCAGCTGCCTGTCTCTTTTCACCTCTCCTTACCCTCTAGTCTTTACTTAGTTGGTAGGTCAGAAGTCGTGGTGCGCCATGACTTTCTTGTCTTGTTGCCTTTGGTGGTGTTATGAGGGCATTAGAACTGGGTTATAATAAATGGAGGAACTTTCTCTGTTCGCTCTTTTAGATTCAGTTCCATACTACAGGGACAATTTTGTGGCTGTTTAGTTCCTGGTTAGATTAGAGACAGCTGTTGTAGCCCCTTCTATCTCCCATTGCCCCTCTCAAGAGCACGAGAGTGGCCTAAAGTAGAACTGAAGTGAAGCGAATGGTGAAGAGCTGACTTTCTTTTCTCGTCTTTGCCAGCCAGAAACTTTCTGTTTTCCTGGCAGTGCCTGTGGGAAAAGGGTGGGCCAGTTGGGTGGAAGGCATGGAATTGGGTCCCCTCACCTGGAGTAGTTGCCTTCTTAGGGGTTGCTTGTCCTCCTTAAGACTTATTCCAGTCACCCTTGCTGGCTGGTAGACACACAAATAGAGTCAGATCTCAGTGTGCCCCAAAAGGACAGGCGCACAGCCTGACCTGGGAGAAAAGCTTCAACTGCAAAATAATTGCAGGATTTTGTAGTTTATGTAATCAGAAGCCTAGGGAATGTGTGCGGGAATGGATTCTAAGGATGTGAGAGATACCAAAGAGGAAGGACTGTATACTGAATCAGACTGAATTTATTGTTATATTTAACAGAGGTTCTAAATTTCATAATTTAGGTGCGTGGCTGGGACTCCAACAGTTTAGGTAAGTTGGTTGATGAAACAAAATGAGCTTACACTCTTAATGAGAGGAGGAATATGCCAGAACTTGCCGGGTATAATGCAGAAGAAGGACTCCAAAGGCTTAAGGAGCTAGGAATGTCAGTGTGAATTTCTCAGGTGTGACCTACTCTCCATCACAGAGGGTCCTCCTTCATTAAGGCATTAAGAAAAGTGAGAAACACAGAGTGAAGGAAGTATCCCCAGAAGTCTAAGGTAGCTGTCCCCTGTGAGATGGCTATGACAGGGAGAAGCTGTCCCTGTAATGGGCTCTTATTTCTTGGGGCATGATAGAGTCTAGAGGAGCAGGGGCAAAGCAGTGGTAGAACTTAACCACCTGAGACAAGGTGGGCACATTTCCCATAATGGACAGTAGAGATGAAGAAGCAATTAAAATATGTTGTCCTGAAAGGATCTTTGATGATAGTTAGTTGATCATAAGGACGGCCTTCTACAGGTTAATTTTCTCCCTCTGTGTATTTCTATAAGAGGAAGACTCCTGGTCTGTGAGATAGGAACCTGATTTGAGTTACCACAATGGAAAGGCACAGCCTCTTAACTCAGTTTCCAGACCCAATTCAGCCTCAGAGCCCCTTGATTGAAGGGGAGGCCATGTTCCCTGAGGGAACATTCAATACTGCCACATGCGGGTACTATGGACATTCCTCCATGTCGTCTCCAAAGGGAATTGTATCTGTTTATTAGAGCAGCTGTGTCCTGAGCAAATGGAAGCACCAAGCCCTTTGAGATTTCTAGACACTGGCTCTGAGTTGATGTTAATACCTGAGGACCCAAAATGCCACTGTGGTCCGCCAGTCCATGAGTGGGTTTATGGTAGTTAGGTAAAAAATGGAATTTTGGCTAATTTTCAAATTCTAGTGGGTCTAGTAGTCTGTAGACCCCCCATTCTGATGATTTCCTTAGTTCATGAATTCATCATCGGAATAGACATATTTAGCACCTGGCAGAACCTTCTCGTTAGCCCTCTGACCTAGGGCTATCATGGTAGAAAGGCCAAGTGGAAGCCCATGGAGTTTCTCTTCCTACCAGAATAATAAACAAAAAGGAATACTGCATCTCTGGGGGAGCTGTAGAGATTAGTGTCCCCACAAAAGACTTAAGGCATGGAGATACCTCTCATGTTCTCATTTAATTTGCTTGTTTGGCCTGTGCAGAAGGCAGATTTATTTTTGTGAGTAACTTTGGATTATTTTACACCTCATAAAGAGGTGATGCCAATGTCAGCTACTCTTCAAGGTGTGGTACCTTGAAATAATGAACATAGCTCCTAGCTCCTGGTAGGCAACCTTTGGTCTGGCAAATACTTTGTCTCTGTGCCGTTTTGCAAGGATTACCAGAAGCAGTTTGCTATACCTGGCATGGCCAACTGATCCCATCCCGTCTCAGCCTTGCCTCTGTGTTACACAGTTCCTTTGCTTTCTCCCATCTTCTATTCTGCAGTATCTGGACCTTACTGATAGCCCCGGACACGTTACCCTGGTCCAGTGTATTGATGATATTGTAGCCATTGGATCCGATGAACGTAACAAGTACTTCGGATGTTTTAGCAAGACATGTTCAATGGATGAGATGAACCCCATTCTTGCTACCAAGTAATGTATCTGTTAGTGTCCAGTCAGGGTCAGGAAACCACATTACCTATTTTAGCAGAGAATTTACTGTTAGGAATTGGTTAGGCAGGTCTTGGAAGATTGAGTATGTAAGAAAGGAAGACTGAGATGAACAGAAATAGGAATAGCAGGAAGTGGCCACCACTCCTGGGGAAATGACAGAGGAAAAAGGTTGGGGCTATCAAAATCGAGGAGCTGGAGGAGGAGGGGTTCTACGGGGCCGGGACCCAGCTTCTGAGGAGAGAGTGTTGCCTGGCAGCTGCTGGTTTCTCAAGGTCTTAGAGGAGAGGGCACTGTCAGGCTGGAGCTGTCACATCTGACTTTTGTAATCCATCCGTGATCACAGCTGCAGGCCACACAATAGCCACTGCCCCCCACCCCTTAAGCTGTAGTGACCCGAAAAGGGGAGTAATGGGACCTGTTCTGGACACTGGAACAAGCCACTGGGGGTGATCCTGACAGGATCAGCACCCTAAGCTGGAAGGAGTACCCCTTTTTCCTCCTTTTGCATTTTCTCTCTCTCTAGCATCCCCTTGGTAAAACCAACAGGAAGCCAGGTGGCAAAGGAGAAGGTGGTTTTCAGAGTCCTGCCCCCAACCTCACAGAGTATGGGGGTGAAGGGGTTGGTGGGGAGACAGTGGCTTGATGTCGGCACAGGTCCTCTAGCAAGAGTGGATTGGTCTTGATGTGCCACATAGTTGTTTCCAGATCACCTTTGACCCCTTGATCCCTCATTGACCCCAGCCTCTGGCTCCATGGGGGTGACATTGGGGCAGGGCAAGCAAGCGGGGAGGGAACTTGGAAAAGTTACCTTTCACTTTTTGTTTTTAGGTGGTTTGGTTTATGGGACCCCGTTCCTTACCTCATAACTTTGCGTTTTCAGTTCTCTTGGTAGAAGCCTTAATCTCAAAGTGTCTTCCCCCTTTTGTGGTAGATTAAGGGGTGCTCTTTTTGTCCCCGAATCTCACATTTCCCGGTTTTCAGAGGCTCTGCTTGCTGGTGTCTGGGCCTTGACTCCTGAACTCTGTTTGAGAGCTCTTATTTGGAAGTGCGTTACTTCTGGGAGATTCATCCTGGCTGATGTATTTCCACTGCTCCTTTTCTGAGGGAGCAAGATTATGGTCAGGCTGAGTCTGTAGAGATTCTTGGGCCAGTGAACCCCTGGGGCGGGTTATCAAGTGCAGCAGAGCAGTTTGGCCTCTTTTCCAATTCCTCTGTGAGTTGGCCTCATTTCCATGTTATCTTTTCCAGCATGGATTAATTCAATCATCAAGCTTTCCTCTCTAAGGAAAGTTCAAGGATGAAGTCACCGCATTCTTTGTACTAACTGATCTGCCTCAGCACTGGCAAAAAGTAGGGCAATGAAGCCTATTTCTGAGGACCTTCTAAACTCTGTCCGTGGCTACTGTTCTCAGAAAGCTGTGGGGAAGGTGTGGCTTTGTGTTCTGCGCTCCTTCCTCATTTCCTTTACTGGTTTTTACCCATTTTGTAATCCATCAGCCATCACAGCTGCAGGCCACACCATGGCCACTGTTCTCCCACTTAAGCTGTAATGACCAGAAAAGAAAAAGAATCAAGTCCTCAGTGAAATACAGAATGGTTCATCCAAGAGCTCCATTGGGGCGGTGGGGGGGGGGAGGTTTGGGGGATGTGGCCTGAGCGCGCATCTCAGTTTGAAGTTCTGGATCTGAGAGGTTGAAGGAGGACCACAGACCATTTCCCTGACTTCAGAAGCTGAACGGACACCTGCATGTGCCTACAATGAGACTACACAGGCTTACCAAAACATGAAACTTATTTGCATCTGATTCAAATGACCTAAGCTCCCCATGGGAATCTTGGTTATCCCATGTACATCCGAAACTCCCTTTGGCACTTGTCTGTCTAAGAGAATATCAGCACATGAATTATTAAGGCAGGTTGATGACAACATCTTTCAAACTATGTTCTGTGAGGGCAAACAAAGCGCAATGATTCCTGAAAATGGTGTTCTAATGGGGCAGCCCCAATGTTCAGACACCCAGGGCATTCATTATTCAACACTTGAGACTCGCCCCAAGGATTAGACTCCCCAAACTTAAGCTACTTGCTAAGTTGCTCAGTGGTATGATAAATTGAACACCCAAGTTTTGAACTGCCCCAAGGTAATGCCCACTTCTCTTAGTATCAACACGAAATGACCTTTCAGGGAGGTTAGTCTCCCACAGCAGAAGATGGATTTTTCAGATTCTCATCTGGAGCAAATAGTAACCATGAGGCAGTTCCACCAGCATTTCAGGGCATTGGCTTACCATCTCCAGCCTTCCTTTTACCAGGAGCTACATTGCTGCTTGATGAATCGTTTCTTCTTCTTATTCTACAGCCTGTGCAGTTGGGGCAGGACCGTGTCACCCGGCTGCTAGGATGCTGTCCTCTTGGACACGGGAGGGCAGCATTTAGTCCTCAGACAGCTAAACACAATGGCTCAGACCTGTCTGTTCACAAGGAGAGACCAACTACCATCTTCTGACTTAATCTCAGTCTGGACCTGGTTTTCCAGATGAATAGATTCTAGTAGGATATCTGATTAGGACCACTTTGGTACTTGGATGAAAATGAGTTATGTAGCAATTCCGCAAGTTCTACAAAGATTGATTGTACCTGGCAGCTATTAGAGGTTTCTTTTAATGCTAATGAAACATTGACTAGCACTCTTCTACCATCTTGGTTTCCTCTTTCCTTAAGTGGGATGATATGAATTGGAGAGGTCCAGCATGGGAGATGGGGGTGCTTTTCTGATTCAAATGAGCATGGGCTCCGGTTTATGAAGCAGGAGTAGGAATCACACAAACTTGGAATTGAGTTCTGGCTCTGTTACCTGGCTGTGCAACCTTGGTCATGCTACGCAACTGTTAACAGCCTCAGTTTTGCATGTTTAAAATGTGGCAAATACCTGTCTTTCAGGACTAAAATGAGGAAACAATGTAAGAGCACCAGCAAAGTACCAGGTGCAGTCACACAAATGGGTTGTGAGCCAGGGGTGATGCTCAAAGGTTTTGAGTGATGTGGAGGCAGCTCCCATTTTAGGGAAAGCCGTCATGTTGGTTTGTCACTGGCAATGATTTTGACTTTTCCATCTTCCTGTTTGAGTGGTGGAGTGGTGAATTAGAATATGGAGCATGGCTTTGGTGTCAGATGGGGTTTAAACGTTGGTCTTACATCTTTATTAATTACATGGTTCTCTGAACCTATTTCCTCAGGTCTAAACTCTCAGAGCTGTAGTGAGGAATAGCACTGATGCATTATCTGACACACAGGAGGGACTCACTGATGATTTTTACCCATGCATTTTTACCCATGTGGTCTTTGTTCTCCAATCTTCATATTGTAGAATAATTGTTTGTGGAAGGAATGGATGAAGCAGCAGTCTCAGATATGGAGCATAGATTCAAAGGCAGGCATTATACGTTATTTGAAGGTTTGAAAGAATAGACACACATTTTAATAAATGGTATTTTTAAAAAACATTTTGTATTATATCTGAAGCTTAATTTATTGTCCAATAAATATGGCAGTTACATTGTCATCTCCTGCCAGTTCGATGTGTTGATTAATTTTGTAATTGAGCACACAGACCAGGTTTAAGAATATTGAATAATTTATAAGAGATAATAGATTAAAAATCATTTACTGCTTTCTTATATTTGGGGAAGTGAAATGTATTCTAAAACCTTGACTATACCTTTAAGCAGAATTAGGCAAAAGGGGAAAAATTAGAATAAACAGATAGTAATTGGCCATGAAAAGAATAGGCATGGCGGAAAACACGAGACAATGTATATGTCTAAATCTACCAGTTATATATAGCTTCAAAAAAAATTTCATGATAACATTAGTCACTCAGGACCAAAGTAGACAGTTCTAATAATCTTGAAAGAGTTTTGTCACCATCATTTTCCTATTAGCTATACTAACGGGTTATAAATCCATTTTAATTACAAGTAGTAAACAACACTTTGTTATACCACTTCAGTAAGCATAGCACCATTTCTAATACAGTATGACTTTGACACCTTTGAATTAAAAAATGATCCAACTTTAGCAAGGGAGAAATGAAGTTGATAATTACCTGGTGAGTTTAGGCTATGTGCTCAATTGGAATCAATGAGACCTCAAGGTAGACTTTGCACTCTGTTGGAGTATTAGCTGTGGGCCTGGCCAGTGTTCAAAAGATAAATTGTCACTTTTATACTCCCCTCCTTTATAGACTTGGGACTTAGTGGCTGTTGCAATGAAGCAAAATCTCACGTACATATACCTTTGATATATTTATAACTTTTAAATGGGTGAAACCACAATTATTCCCTAAAATTAGAAAGTTCGGTGAAGTTGTTTGGATGTTTTCCGTTTGCTTTCTTCTTAACTGAAGCCCCTTAGAATTACATGTTGAGTTCAGGCAGATACATTTGGATCTTGTTCAGATGCAAACTTTCTTTCTTTTATTTTCTTTCAGGAAAGTAACTTATGTATGTATGCTAGCTAGTGCTTCAAGGAAAACTTCCTGATCCTCTCGGAAATGTGTCAAGGAATTCTAGGAGGATATGGATTCCTCTTAAGCAAGGAAAGAGGCCGTGCATTTTAAAGTAGTGATTCCCTCTGCAAACTTCCCTTTAAACATTTTCTCCTTCTCTTTGCAGTGGATCATGTATAAAATGGCTGCAGTTTTTTTAAATTAAAAAAAAACAAGCTAATTGACATGAACCTGAAATTGTGCCACTGAACTGGCATGCAGAACACAAAATCATAGTGTGTCAGTACTGGAAGGGCCCTTTGGAGTCATCTGATCGACCCCCTTTTTTTACAGATGAGATACAGGCAGGCAACTTGCCCACAGCCCATCTGTCACGTAGGGAGTGGGTGGCACAGCCAAAACAAGAACCCAGTCTTCCTGGTGCCTCATTTATGGGCTCTTTCCAATTTCGGCTGCCTCAGTTTTTCATTTTGTTTGGCATTTGGGCTTTTTGGCATTTGCTGGGTCTGCACACTTTGGTACATAGAAAATTAACAATTTTTTAGCGTGTGAATGATTGAGGTGGAGACAGAATACTGTGTTACAGAAATGCTAGATGGAAGAACTTGAAATAAATAGACTTGAACTCAGAGTCCCTTTTCTCATAACCAAACATGAAGTCTCTGACTATATAACCAAAGGGCTAATAGCAAATGTTTTTGATTTTTTAGAACAGAAGAATCGATAATAGAAGATGACAAGAGGAGGTACGTTTGATATTAAAGTTGGCTTTAATTTGGATAATTTTGGCCACACCTCATAGATTTAATTTAACATGGATTAATTTAACTCGCATATTTAATTGAACACTGTAGCACACAACTAATAATATGGATTCCATCAGAAAAACATTTGGCATGGTGTATGTGATGTGTAAAAGAACTTGCCCAGGATTTATTATCTTTCCTTCTTTCAGGCAAGTTTGGTTTTTGTCCTGTGCGTGTGGCCTGTAGTAGTTTCTATCCTGTGGCTTTTCGATGTGCTGTTCTCCCTAACTGGATGACTTCCCTTCATTTTCTCAGCCTTCTCTGTCCTCCCACTCCCCCTCCTCTGGTTAACTGCACTGTACTCTCATCCTCTCATCATTCTTTAGCACGTGCTCTCTCTCTCTCTCTCTCTCTCTCCCCCCCCCCCCTTTTCCCTCCCTCCCTCCCTCCTAATTTTATGTTTATATCTACTTACAGATTAAATGTTTTTGTGTGTCCATAGCATTGAATACCACTTTGGTCACTCTGAATGCTGAATAAATGTTACTTGTCATTCCACTAATATTTATCACTATACTAAATTATAACATCCCAACTTCTTTTCTTTCTCATTATAAGTAAAATATCTAAAAATTCTACTAGCTCAATACAGCTTTCTTTTTTTATAGGTAGCTTCTTTTTAACAGAAAAAAAAAACCAATTATATTTCCAAGGGCGATACTATTCTGAATTCTACTTTGGAAAAATCATGAGTTATTTTAATAGTTCTAGAAGTGTTTGAAGTACTCCACGCTATCACTTTCTGCAAATAATAGCACCATTTAAATTGGTCTGATTTTTCTAGTATATCTCCTTCTTTTCATTAAGAAACTACGGAGGAGTGTATGTTGGTCTCCCATCTGAAGCTGCCAATATGGTATCCAGTCAAACAAAGACTGTTCGAAAAAGTAAGTAAAGTCATGTGATACTTATTTTCTCTTAAGTATTTACTTTATATTTTGTGAAAAAATATAGTTTATATTTCAGCTTGCTTGACTCAACCTACATATTACTGAATGGCAGTGAACCATATATATAAGAACCACATATCTGTTCATTGTAATCATTTATTGAAATTGCCAACCATATGACAAAAGTCATTCCAGAGTAAATGTTAGCTTCCATTTGTGGTTATGCTCCATCGGTATTTTTAATTTCTTGTTAATTTCAGTGGTGATCAGTGTGAAAATGAAAGCTCATGTTTTAGTTAGTTTACGGAATTTTTGCAGAACATAAAGGTAAATTCTTGTAGTACATTATAAAAACGACTAACTGATAATCACTGGTGATTAGAGGGAAAATAACTGTCTATTGTATAACTAAATGAAGTGAGCCTCCTTTTTCTGAATTTTAATAGTAATTGTGGGGTGAATGATGTCCTTTTGATAATAGGTAAGACTGCAGCCTTGTAGTAGCTTCTTGCTTAAGTAAATTTTTAAGTAAGGCTTGTGATAAAGAATGCTGGTTTATTAAGTACTGTACACTTGTCTCATGTATAGTTTTAAAGGACTATTAATATGTTTCATTTGCACAAAAGGCTGTATATTACATTAACATAGTTTAGTTATTTATTCCTCATTGCTATTTCTCTACTTTATGATTTAGACTAGCAAATACATATATGTAACCACTATTTGTAGTTTTATAGGAGACTAGAATATGTTCTTTATAATTTGAACATTTTTAAAAATTAACTTTTCTTAATTTTCTCTTTAAGATTAGAAGAAAATATGACAGTAATCAAGAGGTACTGTATATTTTTCGAAATAATTGTATGTATTTAGCCTTGATGGTGAATGAACTGCAGATATTATTGCTATGTATTTGTAAGAAATCTTGGAGTTCAAGATTAGGGAGTGGGCTCAGCTTGTGGTTAAATCAATGGAACCGAACATTTTTTCTTGTAAAGAGGTCTTTAACGATTAGATCAATTTTCTTTGTATTTTTTTTTTAAATTTATTTTCTTTCAAATGAAGCTTAATTCATTTAACAAGAACAAGCCAAGTTTTTACCAGAAACACTGAGGTTTCACTCTTTATTGACAAAAACTTGGAAGGGCTAGAACCTTGGAAATGAGAGGGAGAGACTAGAAGAGGCTGAGGCTGGGAATTAGATTAAGATCAACATTAGGTGTGTGACAGTAGACAGAGGTTAGTTAGTATACAGAGAAGCGGTGTTTTAGTACCCAAACTCCAATAGACGTGAGCAGTCAGCAGTGTACAGAGATGCAGTTATGCAGGAAGGAATAGTAAAGTCATAGGCCAAGTTTACTGGTTGGGTATCGTAAAACATGTTCAATATGGATGGAAGAAACTTGTCTAAAATGTGAAGCACTGTGGACCTGGAATCCTGCTGAAGAGCCTGGAGTAAAAATTATAATAGGATGAACAAGAATAAGGACAGGAGAAAATAGCTTTCATTTGTTAACTACCCTCTGTGGACCAGTCTCTAAAAGACACCCAAGCAGCCTTTCCATAGTGGCAGAGTCTCGGTTCACCTGGTCCAACAACACATTTGATGATTGGCTCCCCACTGTCTTTCAGTCTTGCTGAATGACTCCTGGTCTCCTTTGAACCTTCAGTGATCAGGAATGCTCTGTCTCCTGCGATTCCTGAGATAGCCCATTCTCTTTTGGCATCCCAACAGCCTTTGATTTGAATTCAGTCTCTTTTACTTACTAGCTGGGCAAGTTACTTCCCCTTTGTAGCCTCCATTTTGTAATCTGTAAAATGGAACTAAGGCTTAGCTTGAAGGGTTGTTGTTAGGATCAAATATGAAATGCATGGTAGCTTCTGCAATCATCGTCATCATCATCGTCACCATCATCACTATTATCATCATCATTATATTATTCTGTTTTGTAACCACCATCCAGCCATTGGCAGATGCAGAGCAAGACCGATTTGATATTGAACCAACTTCTTGCTGAGGGACAGTACTAGAGTTGGTGTTTGGGAGGGGAAGCTCACAGAACAAGCTCACAGGTGGAGACACATCAGCTTTCCCACTGGGGGTGGGGACACAGAAGCTGTAACCAGTTTCTTCCTGACAAGAACTATCACAATCTTGGGTGGCTACTTCTGTGAAGACTTTCTCATCAAGGCAACAGCGTCATGGAGCTTTAGTTACTCGTGCCCGTGAGCACGTCAGGGTTTTGAGTTTCTCTTTAGGAATTTGCTTGAGATTTTCTATTTCCACTATTTTTAATGGAGTTGTAACACTCCATGTAGATTTCTAAGTTCCCTGCCAGTTTTGCCCTATGCAGTAGTACTTTTATTATTTTCATCAAATAGAAGAGATAATGTAGTTGAAGGAAAGCATATGTTACTGTTCACCCTCCTGAAAACAGGGTGTATTTCAAAAACCATGGGAATAGAGTGGGAAAAGATACCATGTGGGTAAGGATCAGGGGACTCAGTAGCTCAGTTAACACAGGATCTTAGTTGAATCTCTTACCTTTTCCAAGCTTCTCTCAGTTTTAGTTTTTTCTTGGGAGACAAGATGATTGCTAAATTTTTTGTGTGAATCTAACATTCTCTGATAACAGTTTGGCATTATTGCTGTTAAGCCAGTCCATATAACTTTTTACTGATCATGGCTATGAATATATATTATTTTATTGCCACCCTTCTCTCTTCCCAGTTTTCCCTACTTATACACAGTCAATGTGGTCCTGATTTTTCTTTTGCCTCCTTTGAATTACCTGAAAAGTTTTCTAAGTTTTGAAACGTTGTCCATTTTTCGTAGTTGCTAAACATCCACTTACCTGTAATATATCTGAACTCATGGCTTTCGGGGCTTAATTTTTGGGGCAGGAACCCTGATAAGACTATCCTTTGGAGAGGAAGACATTTTATGGAAAGGATCGGAGACATTTTTTTTGACCTAACATGTAAAATCTCTTTTGAAATAAAACCACTGAACTCACTCAATAACCAAAATCCAAAGTTGACTTGGTTACTTTTTGAAATAATTTTAGGAATTATTTCAGAATCTTCTAAAATTACTTATGATACAAATGGGTAGTTTCTTTCTTCTACGGATGATTCGCGGGTGAAAGTTACGCCCATTTAGGTGTGTGGAGTGCTGCCAGCACAGAGGAGCTTAAATGATGTGTCTCGGAAGCCAGTGGGTGGACTAGCTACGTCAGAACCTCCCCCTCCTGGGGGAGCTTCACATAATGTGGATGACGAGGCCCCTCCCAGGAGGGTCTGCCCAAGTAGGGAAGTTATAGGATTGTGGCCGAGCTGTCTGCACCTTTAATCTAGGTGACATTGGCTCGCAGCTAGGTTTGGGCATTATCCTGTTGTATTTTCATTATAAGTCTCTTTCTCCACTCAACTTTATCCCTTTATATAAGTATCATCAGTGGTTAGTGCTGTGTTGACCACGTATTAAGTCTCAAATAAATATGAAGAGAATGGTGAATGTGTGTTTAAAAAAAAATCAGCAAATAATTGATAGGCTTAAAGCTGATATGTATGTTTTGAAGTTGTACCTTTTCAAACTTGCTAACTCTTTTCCCTTTTTCTGTTTGTTGTCTTCATAGCTTGCTCATCAGGATTTAGAAGGAAATTCGCTCCATGGGACGTTGTAAAGTGCACAGACATTTCCAAGGGAATTCTAAAGAGTTACCTACTGTCCTACCCCAAATTCTTAAGTCTACAGTTAAAACAATGGGTGCATGTTGAATGGTGTGGTACCAGGAAGGAATTGGTTACACAGTACACTCGTATATGGAACTTGCTGTGGTCCACCTATGAGAGACACGCTAACAAACCGTTGTTGCCCTTCCAGCCTGTTCTCCCCCAGCACCATTTTCACCCTGGCCGGTCAACACAGTTCAAGAAGATCATGTCTTTTCACTGATACTTTTTTGATAGTTTTTATATAACAAAATCCTTATTCTATTTATAACTTAAGATGACAAGGCACTATAAATGATTTACCTAAAGTAATATATTTGTGTTATCTTTCACTATTTCTACTTCACTTTAATTTTTACTTGTAAAATTGTTAAATTGACTCTCACTGTTCTCTCTTTCGCTTTTTTACGATATGGGTTTCAGCTTTATTTAAATGTCAGAGAATTTCCTTTATTATGAACAATGTACTACCTTGCAATATTTAAAAATAATTCACTGAGATTTGCATGCCGTCTATACATTTTGATTAACTTCCCATTTTCTTTAGTCAAAGGCTGTGTAACTACAAATATGTCATAGCCGTTGAGTTTCCCATTCTGCCTTGGAGCGATCACGGCATCTCATCATGTTAATTCCATACTATTTTTAAGGATTAGTGACTGATGGTTAGAGGGATATTTGGAAAGTTCTTACTTTGGTAATGATCACCCACGTGTATCTACTTAGTATTGCAATGTAAATTATTCAGTTTACCAGTGTATGTCAACAATTAAACTATTTTTATCCCTCTTTACCTGGATTTCTTAATAATTTTTCAAAAGAACACTTTGAAGGAAGTCACACATGGCATTGTGATGTATAGATACAATATATCAGTATGTAAAGATCATAACGTATAAATAGATTACCATGAAAAGCCAAAATTTTTCATAAGAAAAGCATCATCTTACATATTTAGTCCATATGACAACCGTAGGGACATCACATTGATAAAGAAAAAAAAGTATCAATGGTAAGAATCATTAAGAAATGATCTTTTTTCTTTTTTTAATTTATTGGGGTGACAATTGTTAATGAGATTACATAATTTCAGGTGTACAATTCTGTATTACATCATCTATAAATCCCATTGTGTGTTCACCACCCAGAATCAGTTCTCCTTCCATCACCATATATTTGATCCCCCTTACCCTCATCTCCCTCCCCCCACCCAAGAAATGATCTTGATACACGTATTCCTGTCCCATTTCCATAATGGTATTTAGATGGGCTATTAGCAGTTTATCACAGAAAGGATAACAGAGTCACCTTCTGAAAACTTTAAATTTTGCAGTAATTTTAAATTTACGGACATGTGTAAAAGTAGTATAGAAAGTTCCTGTATGCTTTTACCCCAGCGTCCCCTGATGTTAACATATTACACATAGTACATTTGTCAAAATTAAGAAATTGAACATTAATATAATGCTATAAACTAAACTGCAGCCTTTAATTACATTCTATTAGTTTTTCCATTAAGATGTCCTTTTTCTCTGGTCCAGGATGCAATCCCAGATTCCATTGCGTTCCTTTGCATTTGGCATCCTGTCTCCTTAGTCTCCTCTTCCTGGCATTTTCTCAGTCTTTCCACATTTTTCATGACCTCGACACTTTCAAAACATACTGCTTGATATTTTGTAGTATTTCCCTCAATTTGAATTTGTCTGATGTTTTCTTAAGGTTAGACTGGGAAGAATGCCATAGAGGTGATGTGGCCCCTGTCATCACATCATATCATATCTCATGATTTCAACATGACTTTTGCTGATGATATTAACTGGGATCGCTGGCTGGGGGATGTCTGTCAGGTTTCTCCCCTGTGAGGGTTCTAGTTTTTCTTTTCCATCTTCTCCTTATATGTGGGTCAGAAAGCTTAGACCACACCCAAAGGAGAGGAGAATTAAGGTCCACCTCCTGGAGAAGAGTATCAAAGAAATTCTGGATATTTGTTAAAAGCCCCAGTAACTCATAAGTATTTGGGGGGAGATACTTTGAGAGTCTGCAGACGTCCTGGTTCTCGTTAAAGATTTGCCCACTGATTTTAGCATTCATCCTTCGATGTTGCCTCCAGCATTCATTACTGAGATGTTCCAAAGGTGGTTTTCTACTTCCCTTGTCCCTTCACATGTATTGCTTAGAATTTCCCTTAAGGAATATTTGTCCCTTTCCCCCATTTGCTTATTTATTCAATGATTTATTTATGTCTGAATAGATACTCATTTTGTTCTTTACATTATAATCCAATACTATCAGTATTTTATTGCTCAAATTGTTCAAGCTCTGACCATTGGCAATTTTTTCTGTTTGGTTCTTGAAAAACCCCATGATGGTTTTATCCCCCTGAGGTTGACTGTTAATAGCAAACAGGCCTATAAAGTAAAAACTCAATTCAAAAGTAAGTTGAAACACATTCCTAAAAAGTCATGAAATTTCATTATAAATGAATAGTGTTTTCCATATTATGACAAGTCTTAACATTTTCCTTCAACTAGACATCATTTAAATTTACAACCCAGTGATTCTTACATGTTAATGATACTTGCCGCCCACTTACCTATGTTTTCAGGCTAATGATTATAATCTTTATTAAGTACTGTAAGAATCTTGACTGACAGACTTAGAGAAGAATAACGATTAAGACCTTTCAAAAGAAAAGGGAGAGATTGGTGAAGCCTTAAAAATGCCTGAAATGTAAGAGATTTTTTTTCAAACTATATATTTTGTTTTCTTGTAAAAATTATTAGAAATATATAGTGGAGAGATGAATTTCAGAGACTTTCTGATGAATACATTGTATTAGAAAAAGTTTTCTTAAGAAACCTATGCTAGGAGACATTTATTCTTAGACTTAGTTAAAGAAGACTGCTAGAGTTTAGTTTTTGGAGGAACTGTTTGAATATCTAGAATGTAGAAATCTGGTTTTGGCAAATATATACAACCAACTTCTGGGGTTTTAAAGTTGACAACTGGCTGGCCCAATGAACTGAGTTTCTTCAAAAGTGATCTGAAGTAGGTTCTGGGGAGAGAGGTGGGATGATAGAAGGTGCTAAGTTAGTACAATGGGGAGGTTGTCTGCGTTTTTGAGTTGGTAAGAGCTTGAGGAGGAAGAGAAAACAGGTTTATTTTGGGAAATGAGAACTTTATGTGGTTGTATTGTATTCATGCCCAAGGTTGTAAAGAATTTCAGGAGTGAAAAAGGTATGTGAGGAACTCATTCCCAGGAAAAGAGTTTACATTTTATTTGCTTATTTTTATTTCATGCACATGATAAATCCAGGTAGTGCAGAATGATGTGCTTTTCTATAGATTGTATAGTTCTTTTAGTGCTTTTCTATAGAGCAGGGGTGTCCAAACTTTTTTCAACGTTTTTTACCAAGGGCCATATGCGGTAAAATACACAAACACCCGGGCCACTCACTCGAGGTGAAGTACGTATTGCCTCACCTGGCTTATTTAAGTAAACTAAATATATTTTTGAAATTTGCTGCGGGCCAATTAAAAATGAATTGTGGGATTGCGGGCTGCAGTTGGCCCGCAGGCCTCAGTTTGGACACCGCTGCTCTAGATTGTATAGAACTACTATCCAGTTCTGATTTTCAATTGTTTAGCAACCGTGACCAGTTGAGTTCCTGCTGTGCTCCAAATAGGCTCTCATTACTAAAAGGATGGCTGAAAGACCCAATCCCTGCTTTGAGGGCCTTTAGAATAGTGGGAGTACACTGGGTAACCTGTAATGAACACACAGAGCAGTGCCCAAGGTTGGCATGGATTACGTTGGGAGCACAGAACAGGGGCACTTATGTCATACTGGTGGGTTAGGAAAGATCTCCCCGAGAACAGTTCTCTGCAGAATCATAAGGGAGAATGCAAGTTAGCCATCTATAGGTAGAAGAAAAAGACTTTGGGCAGAGAACCGTAGGTGCAAAGGCGCAGAGCCCGAAGGACCTCGGCATATCCTGGGAACTGCTAGTTCATTCTGGCAGGGTGGGAGGTGATGGCAGTGTGGTGGCAGAGGTGGGCAAGGTGAGCCTGTGAGGAGCTTCATGGGCCCTGCTGGAACTTCTCCAGAAGCAGTCATGGAGCTTACAAGCTGGGTCCCTCCTTTTACCCGTCATCTGGGGGCTGTCCAGAAGGTTTGCTCTTACTGTTTCTTCCAACTCTTGGTTTGCGGGTCTCTCTCTAAGGAGGCATGAGTAATACTTGGAATTCTATTTTGTGAAGGTGGGGCTTTCCTATTTCGTCTAGGGTACAAATATTTGGAGTTTTTAGACAGTGCAATTTGTCAAAAGGTTCGAGTGACAACCAAGAACTAGGGCAGAGTTGAATGAAGGTTCATCACCTACGTGAGACCACACCTTCAAGACTGGGAGAGGTGGGTGTTTCACGCGTAGAAACCAACACAGAGAGTCAAGGAAAATGAAGAAACAGAGGACTATATTCCTTTAGGAATGACAGAAACATTCCATTAGGGTAGGACATGCCTCTCCCAGTAGCAGGTATAACCAGATGCCTAGTAATTAGGCTTCTGATGATGTTGAGGCCATCCTATGGCTTCACATATTTCTCCCATTTCTTTCTCCACAAAAACATTCCATTACATGAAGAGACACTTCTTTCTCCAGTGGAGTCTCTAACACTTAGATAATTTAGCACTCAAGTACATATTTTGCTTATTCTCCAAATATTTAATATTGAAGTACTGTGGACTCCTTAGAAAGCAGGTGCCTTGCACTAGTGTATTCTTTTCCATTCTTAGAATTGGGTCCCAGGGATCCACGATGAAGAAACAGCCTTAGGTTGGTAGGAAAGCAAAATAATTTGTGACTCTCTCCCAGACTGGGTTACACTTCTGGGGCAACTGTGATGTCTTCTCTAGAACGGGTATCTTTGGGACAATTTCTATGGCCTTTGGCAAGTCATTTGGCTTTTCTGCACCTTGGGAATTTTCAATGAGTGAGACAAAATCTAATTCTCTTCTAAGGTTGTTAGCAGAACTCATTCATTCATTGATTCATTCATCCAACAATTATTTCCTGAGCATCTACTGATTGTTTTAGGCATTGGAGTTGCAGCAGTGAACAAATCACAAAGAAGTCCTTGACTTCGTGGAACTTATGTTTTATAGAGGGGAGACACACTAACAAATATATGTGTAGTTGTCTGAGTGATAAGTTCTCTGAGGAAAACAAAACCTTAGTAGAGGGGACAGAGAGCTAGTAGTTGGGGAGGTAGGTACTGCAATTTTAATCCTAAACATGATGATCAGGGAAATTACACTGGAAAGAGGACATTTGAAGGAAAAGACCTGAAAGAGAAGTAGCTACCCAGATGGGTATCCAGTGGAAAAACATTTTAAGGAGAAGGGACAAGTTAAAATTTCTCATGCAGGAGTGTGTATGGCCTATTTGAAGTCGGACAAAGAATTTAGTGTGGCTGGGCCAAGATTACAATGGGAGAGTCATTGGAGAGGCCAGAGGGCTACTGGAGGGAGGGCATTTTGGAGGAAGAGTAGGTCTATTGTTGACTGTTGGCTTTTTAATTGATTTATATATTTTAAAATAAACGTATATATTTAAGGTATATAACATGATGATTTGATCAACTTATACATGGTGAAATGAACACTACAGGCAAGCTAATTAGCACGTCATCTCACATAGTTACTGTCTGTGTGTGATTAGATCACTTGAAATCTGTCTTAGCCATTTCCAGTATTCAGTGCAGTATTATTAACTATAGTCATCATGCTGACTTACTCAGCCTACATAACTGCAACTTTGTATCTTTTGACCATTGTCTCCCCATTTCCCCTATTCTCCCAGTTCCTGGCAACCACTGTTCTACTCTCTGCTTCTCTGAGTTTGACTTTTTTATTTAAGATTCTACACATAAGTGATACTATACAGTATTTTTCTTTCTCTGGCTTATTTTACTTAGCAAAATGTCTTCTAGTTTCATTCATGTTGTCATAAATGGCAGGATATCCTTTTTCATAATAATTATATATATATATACTAAATATATACATACATATGTAGTATAACTATATTATATACAGTATATTATTATATATATTTTTCTTTATGCATTCATCCATTGATGGATACTTGGATTGTTTTCATATCTTGGCTACCGTGAATAATGCTGCAAGGAACATAGGAGTGCAGATACTGCAGGTATCTTTTTGAGATACTGATTTCATTGCCTTCAGACATACCTAGAAGTGGGATTGCAGGATCATATGGCGGTTCTATTTTTAACTTTCCAAGGAATCTCCATCCTGTAACCCATAATGGCTATACTAATTTACATGCCCATCAACAGTGTACAAGGGTTCCCTTTTCTCTACATGCTCTCCAACACTTACTTTTTGATCACAGACATTTTAAAAGGTATGAGGTGATCTCTTATAGTGGTTTTGATTTATATTTCCTTGATGATATTGAGTGTCTTTTCATATATCTATTGGCCATTTATTTATATGTCGTCTTTTGAGAAATGTCTATTCAGTTTCTTTGCCCATTTTTAAATTGAGTTATTTTCTTGCTATTGAATTGTTTGAGTTCCTTATATATTTTGGATACGAACCCCTTGTCAGATGTATGGTCTGCAAATATTTTTTCCCATTCTGTGGGTTGTCTCTTCACTCTGATGATTTCCTTTCCTTCACTCTGATGGTTTCTTTTGCTGTGCAAAAGCTTTGTAGTTTGATGCAGTTCCACTCATCTGTTTTTGCTTTTGTTGCCTGTACATAAACTGTTGGCTTTCATTCTGTGTGCTATGAAGCCCTTGGATGGTTTGAAGCAGAGGAGTCATGTGATCTAACTTTAAACAGGGTTACTGGCTGCTGTATTGTGTGTGGTGAGGATGAAAGCAGGGACAGCATCTGGGAGGTGGTTAGAATAATCTAGGAGAGAGATGATAGTTTGGAACAGAGTGAAAGCATTGGAAGTAGTCAGATTCTGGATATAATTTGAAGACAGTGTGAATACAGTGTCTTCACTGTATTTGAAGACAGTGTGAATTTGAAGACAGTGTGAATGGAATTGGCTGATGCATCAGATATGGGATACAAGACTAAAAGGAGAATTAAGGAGTACTCCAAGGGTGTTGGCTGAGCAGCTGGGAGAATGGAGTTGCCATTTGCTGAGAAGGAAAAGACTGAGAGGAGCAGGTTTGAGGGGGGTAATCAGGTGATTAGACACATTAACTTTGAGATACCTCTTCAACTGCAAAGTGGAGACATAGAATAAGCAGGTGAGCTATCAGAAGGGAGGTCAGAGCTGAAGATATAAATTTGGAAAATCTATATAAAGTTAAGTATACAGATGGTATTTATAGACACAGGGTGATGGGATCACCGGCAGAGTGGGTAGCTGGAGAAGAAATTGAGTATTTGGAGTCCAAAAGATTAGGAAGGACCAGTAAAGAAGAATGAAAAGGAATAGCCAGAGAGAAAGAAGAAGAGAGAGGAAGGAAAACTAGAATGTTTGATATCCTGAAACCACACGAAGGGAGCTCTGGATGAGATACTGTCTTAGAAGTGCCATACAGTAGGAAATGGTTAGGATAACTGATCCCCATAGAAACAAAGCCAGTAGGGACAGAAAAGAGAGTCTGGAGATACTGATTTTGTTTTAGGCAGATTGTCTATTAAAACAATAGCTGCATTCAGGTCTATTGTAATTTTTGCCTTAGGTATATTTTCAATTGATGTAGTTTCTGTTTGGAGCTAGAGGATGGATTCCCTAACTCGAGATTTCCTAATTCTCTACACAAGGGTGGTGTATTGAGAGGGAGTGATCGAAGAGCATTGTGTGCTCTAAGAGCAGATTATTCTCTCACCTCTCTTGCATGTTTAATATTCTTACTTGGGGGTGGGGTGGGTGGATATCAGTCCTACTTCCCCTCCAGCTCACTGCATAGGCCTTTCTGGGTATCCTCTTACTGTTTTCCAAAGGCACAAGGATTTTCCATGCTCTGGAATCTTTGGCCAAAGTATTTCTTCTTGGAATATTTCCCCATTTTTCTCCTCTCCAGCACTCCTACCCCGCTTGGCTTATCGGCTCTAACACAGCACTTATTACACTGTTTTCCAAATTTAGTTTCATTCAATTGCTCCAAATATGCACTGAACCTATTTTTCCCAGTTGCCACCACCATCCTGTGCCTGGGCCATCGCTATGATATATTCACACAGAATAAGGGTGAGTGGAGAGTACAATGGTATGTTGGGTCCTTGTCTATCATTGTCCAGTGGACATGGTACCTGGTACGTCCTGACTCCCATCAATAGCGCGATGTCAGGCGCAGAGGAGGAAATAACAACGGTTTTATTGACTGTTGATGGAATGAAGTCCTTTCATTTGCGTGGCAGCTTATCAGACACTTTTACATATATTTAATCCTCACAGCAATCTTCTATATTTTAATAGGAAAATAGAAAAGTAGTTTGGATTGATTTCTTCTTTAACAATCGGCATAACGTGCAATAAAACTTTCAGTGTTTAATATCTTTAAAAAAGAATTCCATGGACTAGCGTCATGTCTGTGTAATGCGTGCGTCTACTGCTCTCTAGTGGAATTAGCTTCTGATAGTAGCTTTGTTTTTTTCTTCTTTACCGCTAGTGGGAGTAGTCCCTAGCTTACTTTCTTTAATCTATTCATGGATTCCAGGATTCTTCAGCGGTTTCTTCACAAGAGCAGGGAGTTTATATTCTGGAGGATTACATTATAATTATTATTATACACACTTATTGCCTGTGTGTCTTGAGCAATTTACTTCTCTGTGTCACAACGTTTCCTGATTTATAAAGTGGAGACAGTAACAGTAGGGTCTTTGCAGATGTAATTAATTCAGATGAGGTCATACAGGATTAAGCGAGCCCCAATTCAATATGCCTAGTGTCCGTAGAAGAGAAAACAGCGACACAGCGACACATGGGGAGAAGCCCATGTGAAGACAGAGGCATTGGAGTTGTCAGCCAAGGGATGCCGAGGATTGCTAGGAGGCACCAGGAGCTAGAAGAGGCAAGGATGGGTTTTTCCCTAAAATGTTCAGAAGAAGTCAGCCAGCCATTTTGTGGTACTTTGTTACAGCAGCCACAGAAAACTAATACACCAAGAAAACAGTTTGGAGAACATGGCTTTCTGTTTGCAAGGAAGTAGGATTGTAGGTGCCTCGTTTCTGAACAGATGCACTTTCTCACCTGGCCTATGAAGTGCTTTTCATGGGCTGGCTCCAGAGCAGGAAGGAGATTAGCCCAGCTCCTTCTCCAAACTCACCAATCAGAGGAGAAAGATGAGAGGTGACAGACAGTCCAGCTTAAGTCCCTCCCACAGGAGACAGGAGGAGTAGGGAGCATGAGTTTCTGCCCAACCGTGGACTACAGATGCCAATTATTTTGCTGGCACAAAATCTTTCTAAAAATATTTGAATTAGTTCTCAACACTTTATTTTTTTTTAAAGATTGTTATTAAAAATATAGCTAACCTACAATATTACATTAGTTTCAGGGATACACCATAGTTATTCAACATTTCTATACTTAAGAAGTGATCACAAAAAATCCAGCAACCAACTGACACCTTATCATGCTATCCCAATGTTGTTGACTATATTCCCTATGCTGTGCATTACATCTCCAGGACTTGTTTTGTATGTAGAAATTTGGACCTGTTATTTCCCTTCTCCTCTCCCACCCTTTAAAATTTTTCAATTACAGTTGACTTTCCATATTATTTTATATTAATTTCAAGTGTACAGCATAGTGGTTAGACATTTATATAATTTAAGAGGTGATCCCCTGACTAGCCTAGTACTCACTGGGCACTTTACATAGTTACTACCATATTATTGACTATATTCCCTATGCTTTGCTTTACATCCCAATGACTGTTTTGTAACTACCAGTTTGTACTTGTTAATCTTTTCACCTGTTTCAACTCTGTACCCATCTGACACCATACATAGTTATTACAATATTATTGACTATATTTCTTATGCTATACCCCACATCCCCATGGTTACTGTGTAACAACCAATTTGTACTTCTTAATCCCTTCCCCTTTTTCACTCACCCCCAGGTCCCCTCCCATCTGGCAACCATCAATATATTCTCTGTATCTATGAGTTTGTTTCTGTTTTGTTTGTTTATTTTGTTCTATAGATTCCACATATAAATGAAATTGCATTGCATCTGTCTTTCTCTGTCTGACACACTCCACTCAGCACAATGCCCTCCAGGTCTATCCATGCCTCCACAGATGGCAAGAACCCACTCCTTTCCCTGGCCAGGCAATATTCCACTGTATATATGTACCACCTCCTCTTTGTCCATTCTTCCATCAGTAGACACCCAGGCTGCCTCCACATCTTGGCCATTATAAACAATGCTGCAGTGAACATGTGGACGCACATGTCCCCTCTAAGTACCATTTTGGGCTTCTTCAGGTAAACATCCTGAAGTGGGATTCCTAGGACCTTCTTTGTCTCTTGTTATAGCCTTGTAAGTTTATTTTGTCTGGTATAAGTATTGCTACCCCAGCTTTTGTTTGTTTGTTTCCATTTTCATGAAATATCTTTTTCCATCCCTTTACTTTCCATTTATGTGTGTCTTTCAATCTGAAGTGATTCTCTTGTAGGCAGCATACTCGTATGGAAGGGTTTTGTTTACTTATCCATTCAGCCCTCCTCTGTCTTCTGAGTGGAGCATTTAATTCATTTACATTGAAAGTAATTGATAGATATGTAGTTATTGCCATTTTATTCATAATTTCTCTATCTCTCTCTTCTTTTTTTCTTTTTCCATCTTAAAGAAGTCCCTCTAAGATTCCTTGTAATACTGGTTTGGTGGTGAAGAACTCCTTTAGCTTTTTCTTGTCTGGAAAGCTTTTTTTTTTTTTTTTTTTTTAACTTTCAAAGCCAAATTTTTTTTTTGTTTGTTTGTTTTATTTTTAAATTTTTTTAAATTTTTTTTATAGTTTTATTTTATTTTATTTTTACATCCCTCACACCGTGAACCCCCCTCCCCCCATCCACCACCACCCCGTGGAAAGCTTTTTATCTGTCCTTCGATTCAAATGATAGCTTTGCTGGATAGAGTAATTTTGGTTGTAGTTTGCTTTTCATCACTTTGAATATTTCCTGCCAATTCCTTCTGGCCTGCAAAGTTTCTGTTGAGAAATTATCTGACAATCTAATGGGAGCGCCCTTATAAATTACTAGTTGCCTTTATCTTGCTGCTTTTAGAATTCTCTCTTTGTCTTTAACCTTTTCCATTCTAATTATAATGTGTCTTGGTATGGACCTGTTTGGGTTCATCTTGTTTGGGACTCTCTGCACTCCCTGGACTTCTGTTTCTATTTCCTTCACTAGGTTAGGAAAATTTTCAGTCATTATTTCTTCAAATAGATTCTCAATCTCTCTTCTCCTTTTGGTATCCCTATGATGTGAATATTGTCACACTTGATGTTGTCCCAGAGGTCTCTTAAACTATTCTCATGTTTTCAGATTCTGTTTTCTTTTTGCTGTTCCAATTGGGTGTTGTCTGCTACCTTCTATTCCAAATCGCTGATTTGATCCTCTGCTTCATCTAGTCTGCTGGCGATTCCTTCTAGTGTGTTCTTCATTTCAGTTATTGTATTCTTCACTTCTGACTGGTCCTTTTTTATGGTTTCTATGTCCTCTGTTATGCTTGCAATCTCTTTGTTGAAGTTCTCACTAAGTTCTTTGAGTACCTTATAACCATTTTGAACTCTGTATCTGGTAGGTTGTTTGCCTGCATTTCGTTTAGTTATTTTTCTGGAGTTTTCTCCTGTTCTTTCATTTGGGACATAATTCTTTGTTTCCTTAACTTGGGTGCCTTTCTGTGTTTGTTTCTATGTATTAGGTAGATCTGCTACATCTCCCAGTCTTGGCCTGGTGGCCTTATGTAGTAGGTGCCCTGTGGGGACCTGATCACCTGCTTCAGGTGCTTTAGGAGTGTCCCTGTGTGGTTTATGTGTGCCCTCCTGTTATAGACGAGCCTTGATTTCTGTTGGCACATCAGTGGATGGAATTGCCCCCCAGGCTGATTGGCTGTGGGGTTTGGCCATGTCCACAGCTCACAGGCTGCTGTACCGGGGAGCTTACCCCACTGAGTGAGATTCTCCCCCCAGTGGGCTCTGGTGCTTGTTGAGACTGCCTTTTGGGTGTGCAACTTATGGGGCTAATTGGGCAGTTCTCTGCTGTGGTCTGAAGTCAACCTCAAAGTATGTTGGTTCTGGGACCTCTTGGGAGGGGCTCCAGAGTAGGCTCAGGTCACCCCAGCCTGTGACTGGCTGGGGACTACCTGGTGGGAGCTACAAAGTGATCTGCAGTTGTTCGCTGCCTGTGCTAAACCTGGAAGAAGGTGGAGAGGCCACATTGTGAACCAAAGACATCTACCACCAGTACTGGGCCTACAGTAGCTTTGCAAAAAGCCAGGACACCTGGAGGCCTGCTGCCACCTGCTGGCTTTCTTAACTTTCAGCCCCTGATTAAAGCCTCATGTGGTACAGGAGTTGAGTGAGGCAGGATCTCAGGGAGTTACCAGAGTGGGAAGAGTTGTGGTTAACAGGTTAATGTAGACTGTGGTTTGGTGTTAGTGCTGAGCCTGGAGCTACTCAGCAAAAGCCTCAGAGCACACTGAGGCCAGCTGCCACCCGTGTCGGTCCTGTGGACTCTGATAGTTTTTCACGAAAGAGTGCAAGGTGGGAGGGGCTAGCTGCTCACAGAAAAACTGCTTCCGGCATTGGGGGAGTTGGGTGAGGCAGGGTCCTAGTAAGTCAGCAGGGCAGAGTCCTGGAGCCCACCAGTCCAATCAGATTCAGATTTGGCTTGTGGGGGAGGGTTCAACACAGGAAAGATGGCACCCACCTGCTGGCTGCATGGAAGGAGGATTCCTCACAGGTAAAATGACGACTGTTCTCCAGTCCTCATCCTGAAGCCACACACCTCGGTCTGCACCCCCATATGCCTCCGAATTCCCCCAAGTTCCTGTCCTGCTGGAGCCCAAGTTGAGTGTCTGGTAGTGAGAGAGTCTGTGCGTGGGCCATTTAGAGGACGTCTGGGTTTCCTGCAGCCTTCTGTCCCACCTGGATGGTTGGAATCCCCAGTTTTTCACAGCCAGATGTTGTGGGGGCTCCTTTTTCTGGCACCAGTACTCTGGGCTGCGGTGGCTGGTGTGGGGCTGGGTTTTCTCCCTCTGTAGCTGAGATATCCCTCCCAGTTCTCAACCACCACACGGAGGTTTGGGGATAGCCTGTTTCGTGTCTCCACCCATCCTACCAGTCTCGACTTGGCTTTTTTATATCCTTAGTTATAAAACTGCTGTTCAGCCAGGCTTCAGATGGTTCTCCAGGTTGACTGTTGTATAATTTAGTTGTAATTTTAATGTGTTCATGGAAGGAAGCATGCACAATGTTTATCTACTCCACTATCTTGGATCTTTTAAAAGTTGGGAGATTTCATATAAAATCCACATTTCAAGCTTTTCTTTGAAAATGGAAAACCTGGCCACACTGGGCCACATTTCCACAGAGCTATGACTGGCTATTGCTGCAAAGTGGGTGCCTTCTATAAATGTAATGCAAGCTCTCTAGCTTGCCATTCTGTCTACCATGCCCTATGTCTTACCCCTGATCTGTGGCATTCATTTCTATTCTCACCTATTGACTTTAGATGTTTTGGTTTAGGATTCACAGAGTAGTGGTTAAGAGCACAGACTCTGGAGTCAGATTTGAGCAGGGTTCAAATTTGAGCTTAGTCATTCCTGAAATGTGTGCTCTTGGGCTGTTTACTAAACTTCCCTGATCCTCAGTTACCTCATTTGTAAAAAGGGGAATAATAATAGAACTTATAGGGATGTGGTGAGAATTCAGTAATGTAATGATGTGAGTCTTTTTGTACACATGCAAGGCACACAATAAGTTCCCAGTAGATGGGAGCTATTGTTACCATTTGAAAAGCAAAACCAGGAAATGTAAGAGGAAACCTGAAAGAGAGTGAGCCGCTGGCTTCAAGTATGCTTTGTCTGGTTTTAGCACTGCCCTCCAGTTCACCAATATTCAGAAAAATATTTTAATAAGCTGGTTTCCAAGGAGCCGCCTTTTCTGGAACAAGGAGTCCAATAGCAGTTTTGGGAATTGGAGGTCCAATTAAGGTGGTTTTCCCTCCTGCCCACAATTTGATTCTTTTCTGGAAAGAGGTCTCAGGGAGGCAGGAAACTCTGGACCCCATCCAAGTACTTTGATGTCTGGGTTTTAAAATAGCTGCGATCTTAGCTGGCTTTGCAGACTTTCTAGTGGCCCTCCGAGGACAGCTGCTGCTCTGACTGATCACTTCTGGGCGGCCCAAAATGATGAACGATACAGAAGGAACCAAATGACTTCAAATAGCCTACTTCCAGGTAGAGGCAAGAAACCAGATGTAATTGTGAAGGAGGCAGGTTTCTTTTTGACAGAGGTTTCTTTCTTTCTTTCTTTCTTTCTTTCTTTCTTTCTTTCTTTCTTTCTTTCTTTCTTTCTTTCTTTCTTTCTTTCTTTCTTTCTTTCTCTCTCTCTCTCTCTCTCTCTCTCTCTCTCTCTCTCTCTCTCTCTCTCTCTCTCTCTCTTCCCCCTCCCTCCCTCCCTCCCTTCTTCTCTCTTTCTTTCTGTAGAACATATAAACTTCTCACTGTGAAAAGGAATACCAATTAGGAGGCCATCAGCCTCTGAAATGGTTGTAAGCTACAGAAACCAACCCAAGCCACCCCTTGTTAAAAATAGTGATATTTTTGAAAGGATACTGTAGTATTTTATAGGACCCCAGGACAGCGAGGCCTCCCAGGGACTAGAACCAGGAAGTGGAAAGTGATTAGGTCTGAGCTGTGAAGGTTTGATACAACTTAGTTATTGAGACAACAGATGGCTACTGGCTGTGCAAACACCATGTATTGATTAATGCATCTTCTCTCAACTTGTTTGAAATGCCACATTTATCATATTTTAATTTTGTGTGTGTGTGTTTGGGTTGATTTCTGATGAAATTCTACACCATCTGTTATTCATGCTTGTTATGGGTTGAATTATGCTCCACAAAAGAGATAATATTAAAGTCCTCACCCCCGGTCCCTCAGAATGTGACCTTATTTATTAGAAATAGGGTTTGACGGAGGTAATCAAGTTACCATGAGATTATTAAGGTGGGTCTTAATCTAACATAACTGGTGTCCTTATAAAAAGAAAATTTGGACACAGAGACAGGCAAACACAGAGGGAAGACAGCCATACAAAAAAAGTAGGATTGGATGCATGTATAAGCCAAGGAATGCCAAAGATTGCCTGCAAATCACCAGAAGCCAGGAAAAGGGAAGGAAGGACCCTTTCCCAACAAGCTTCAGAGGGAGGCTGGCTCTCCCAACCCCTTGATTTCAGACTTGTAGCCCTCAGGACTGTGAGACAACACATTTTCCCCAGGGTGTGGTACTGTGTTAAGGCAGTCCTAGCAAACTAATATGATACTCCAGTAGCAAACAGTTTTAATTATTATAGCTTATAATATTTAAAAATACCTGGTCATGGTAACCCCAGGGAGAATATATTTTAAGTGGGAAAGATTAGATCCAATGTAAATGCTGAAGATTATAATCCAGAAGATCATTTTAAAAATTAATTTTTATTCTTTAGAAAACTCATTGAAGTATACTTTTGAAAAGGGTACATTTCATAGCATGTTAATTATACGTCAGAAACTGAAAAGAACTACAGAATCAACAGAAGTATCATAAACCACAATGGAGCCAACGGGGAACACCACCATTTTGCTTTTTCATGTATGTTGTACATCATTTATGCAAACTTTGCACCAGAGCTCTGCATATGCTTAAAATTCTTGTGGAAGTCTTGCTGACTTACGGGGCTTAGGGCGTTACACTAATATTTAGAAACCATTTAGGTCGGCAGTCATCTACTTGCCTGAAATTGTGCATATTTATAAATACTTATAACATATGTGCAGGCCATTCTCAAATACAGACTGGGTGAGGCGCTGTCATAACTTAATAGATCAGCTGGGTAGTAACAACAGACCATAAAACATGCTGAATTGTCACAATATAATGTCATAGATCATCTCTGTATTTAAGTTTATATTACAGTTCTGACTTTAGTCAGCAGAATGGTTTCAGTGTAGTAATGAAAGGGGCTCATAACCTTCCCATGCCTACAGGAACAGCTAAGGCTTCCTTAAAGTAATCAGAAGATTACACTTTGGACTCAACACTCAAAACAACACAAATTAGGTAGTTTTGAGGTATTTTGTGAATATCTGACAGAACAGGAATTGAGGTGTCTAATAATTACAAATGCCGTTGTTGACGGTTTCAAGATATATTTGAAAAGTATTCTGATTTTTCAAAAGAAGGAAAATGTAAAGTGGATGAAGACCTTGTTCATCAAATCCCTCCTAAGGCAATGCTTAATAAATTAAGAAATGGGAATAATTGTTAGTATTAGTTATTCATCATGAGGCCAAAAATTCCTGCTGTCTCTCAAGCTCTAGATTTGTTCCATTATACTGAGATTGGAAAGTGAGCTATTAAAATTGTTAAGTGTGCACCTACAAATGTAAGTTAAGTGAGCTGTAGTAGTTATGGGTTCTGTCTGCAGAGCACACTTTCTTTTCCCCCCTTATTTCCCTAACAGTAGCTCCCTTCCCGGTAGGAAACTCATTCCTCATGGATGGGAAGGGCTGATGCCATATCCTTCCTTACCACCCAGATGGCAACGTGACCCTAACCTGGCCAATTGGATTTTCCCATTTTCTTTACCTGTAGCCATCCCTTTGGAGAAGGTCATGTGTCCCAGGCCTGCTTGATCAGCATCTGCCCTGGAATTTTCTCCTGACTTTAGGGAGATAAAGAGCATTCTCATTTCCTCCAGGACCAGGAGCTTTAACTGTAAGGCCTAGAGCTCCTGGGTCATCCTTCTCTCCAGTCCGCGGAGGCTCTGTGAGATGAACGCCAATTTAGGGAGAGCAGGGCTGAGAAGTGGAGAGAGAGGAGATGGAGAGATTGCCATGGCCGAAGCTCTTCATGCCCTTGACTTTTCCTTGTGAAGGCTCCCCTCTCTGCCCCTTCTGAATCTAAGTGGAATTGAGTTTCTCTCATTGGCAACATCGAAGGTTACAGGAAATTTATAATTGTAATTACTGGCAAAGGGCCTAATTGTGAAAATCAGGATTTTCTTGCAACTGTGCGGCAGCAGAAGCAGCAACAACAACAATTAGAGGCCGAAGGAAATATAGGAACGAACTATCCTGTATTGTGCAGAATTCCACAGTGTAATTTGTTGGATCCCTCAAAGGATACTCAGTCAAACTCAGTGCCAGACAACTTGAAACTAAAATGATACAGTTATGTGAAAAATATTACTTTATCTCCCCATGTTCTGCCTTAGGGTTTGGATAAAATTTCATTTGACAAAAGTGTCCTCTTATGAAAAATGATTTGAAAATGGCTATATTGCATGATCTCTCAAAGCTCTTCTAGCCTAGAAATTTTGAGATTCAAATATCCTTTTCTAGACTGAATGGAAAAAAGAAAAAGAAGAAAAATATCCTGGAGAAGGGAATGTTGCCCCTCCCCCCCCAACTGTGTTGGTTCTCAGCTGGGCTGTGAGTCCAGGGAAGAGGTCCCCTTCAGGAGAATAAATACATTGACTCATTGGAGCCTGAGGCAGGAATGAAATGGCCAGAATAACTTTTGAAAGCCTATAAATGGAAATTATTGAGATTCTCCCATTTATAGTATTTCTTACTCAAGCTGCTCAAAGAGCTTTTCTCACCAAGACTTCTTTGGTTAAGGACATACATGCTCATTTGTTCAGTACTAGTTTTCTTTCCTTTCATTTCCTTCCTTCCTTCCTCTCTCTCCTCTTCACCCCTCCCTCTCTCCCTCCCGCCTTTTCTTCCTTCCTTCCTTCCTTCCTTCCTTCCTTCCTTCCTTCCTTCCTTCCTTCCTTCCTTCCTTCCTTCCTTCCTTCCTCTCCCTGCTCCCTCTGTCCTCCCTTCTTCTTCTTTCTTTCTTTTTCTTTTTTCAATGATAAAGAAGAAAATGAACTAGTGTCCTCTCATTAGCATTAGCAGGACTTTTCTGAAACCTTCCTTGACTCCGTTGAAACACCCGGAGGCCTTACAGCTGTCCAGCTGTCCTCTCCATTTGCTTTCTGAGAGGAGTTGGTTTCCTACCCCTAGTTAGCTCTGTGATAGAATGAGCCACAGAAACACAGGACAGGAATGGCATGTTGAACAGGAAACATGGCATTTGTACACTTGTCAATCCCCCAAGGCTGACATCTTACTGGTCTGAATAACAGAAGTAGTGACCATTTATAGAACTCTGGGCACATGTCAGACATTAGTCAGGCTCTCAATCTCATTTAATCCTCACAAGACTCTCTGAGGTAAATGCAACTATTATCTATGGCATCTCCAGGCTAAACTAGTCTCTGCCATCCTCTCATATAATACTCTGTAACCTTTCTTCAGAGCACTTGCCTCAGTTCGGAATTATATATGTCTCCCCCATGGGAACGTAAACTTAACAATGACAGGAACTATGTCTATTAATGATAGATGCCCAGACCTAACACAGTGCCTGACATATAGCAGGCACTTAGTTAACATTTGTTGGATAAATAAATTGTCATTGAATATGGAGAAATTAAAGCTCACAGAGGCTGTGTACGTTGCTTTAGGTCACGTATCTAGTAAGCGTGCAGCCAGCATGGGAAACCACGTTCTTATCGCTGTGTCTCAGAAAGGAGGCCTGCTTTCTAGGCTGCCTCTGTTGACACTTCTGGGCATTGCAGTGGTTGAGTCCAGGGTAGTTTAGCAGCAACATCATGCTATTTGAATAACCAGGGTGAGAATGCTGTGCCAATCGATGGACATCTGTGAGGGCAGAGTGGAAAGAGTAGACTCAGCATCATCGTGAAGAAGATGAAGTTGGCTTTTGGTGCTCACTCAGGGACAGCCCCTGATGTTTGACTTAAGTTGTTTCTGGAAGACAGTCAACTGATATATCATTTTCTGCCCAGAAATACTTGAATTTAGTAGGCGTAAGTAGTTAAATCATAGGAATGGCTGTCTTGAATTGAGATCTCTAACTTATCAGCTAATTACCAAAACATACCTTCGTGGAGGTGATGTAGATGCTCTCCTAACTGATGTCCATGTAACGGTCCCTGCGGAGGGCTGGAGGATGTGAGTACATCTACACTTTCCTTTCTCTCTCTAAAACTTGCTGACGGATGCCTAATGTGCGGTAAATTGTCACAACTCTTGGGCTGTGCTACAGAACGCCATGCTTTTACTCTCAAGTCATGTGTTCTTAGCAAGAGGGAATTCTGTTAGTTTCCAAACCTACTCAGCTAATTATACTTAATGCAATTAAATTACCAGTGAAATACGTTTTAAAATGTCAAACTTTGATGAAGCATGAGTGTGGCAAAAAGGTTGTTTTTATAAAATTAGACTGAATGCTTCAAAAAATAAAATGAGGTGCTTAAAATTAATGCAGTCACCATAGTTGTGGGAGTGAAAAACGCATCAAAAAATTTAAAATTATTCTGCAATCGAATTTATTTACAAGTATCTTTAAGTTCTTGTTCAATTGTAAAGAAATAAGAGTATCTTAGATAATGCAAAATGAATGTGATTTATGCCAGAAAAAGTAAAGCAGAACCCCAATCAGCAGATTAATATTTAAAGAAAAATTCTTGACCCAAACATCATGACATTACATTACTTTCCTTTCTTTTGTTCTTTCTTTACTAAATAAATAAATGAATAAATAAATAAATAAATAAATAGGAAGAAATCGATTGGTTTCCTCTCAGTAGCAATAACAGAATATTACAATAATTTTTTTGTGGGTGTTTTTTGTTTTTTAAGTTAAAATACTCGAGGTATGTATGCATCATTAAAAAAATAATTCCTTGTTTTAGCCATCTTTTTTGATTGACAGTCTCTGGAGTCATTCAGGTAACAGAATCTTATTGTATATATAAAGTTCTATAAGAGATTTCCAGATCCTTCCAAGTTGGTGAACTAGCACGAGCTTCCAGCTCTACCTGTAACCTGACTCTCAATCAATTCTGGAAAAATTGTAGAGGAAAGCATAGAATACAAGAAAGAAAAAATGAAAACTAAAACAAAACAATAGCAACCGGGGCTGCCGGATGGCTCAGTTGGTTAGAGCGTGAGCTCTGAGCAATGAGGTTGCCCGTTCGATTCCCACATGGGATGGTGGGCTGTGCCCTCCACAACTAGACTGAAGACAATGAGCTGCTACTGAGCTGCCAGAGGGGCTGCCGGATGGTTCAGTTGGTTAGAGTGCAAGCTCTCAACAAGGTTGCTGGTTCAGTTCCCACATGGGATAGTGGGCTGTGTCCCCTGCAACTAATCATTGCAAACAATGTATGGACTTGGAGCTGAGCTGCACCCTTCACAACTAGATTGAAGGACAACGACTTGGAGCGTATGAGCCCTGGAGAAGCACACTGTCTCCCAGTATTATCCCCCCCCAAAAAGCAACAAACTAACCGAACGTACAAAGAACTGGGAGAAAGCTCTGGGGAGATGGAAAGCTGCTTTGAGCTATAGGTTTGGGGTGGGGGGAGGTGGCTGTAGCCTAGGGCAGAGGGGCATATGTTCAGATAAATTAGATAAAACTGGTTACATTTATGCCCTTGTCTTTCTCTACCATTCGTTGGTTTGGGACAATTATTATGTGCCCCCTCAACTGTGGAAACAGCCAATACCATGGTGCACGTGTAAATAAGGACAGAGTAATAACCCTGTTGGTGTAAGGAGTGGAGGAAAACAGATGGGTGATTGACTTTCTATGGGAGTTTCTCCAAAACTGCTCCCAATGTTTGTCCTCGAAGGCATGAAGGTCAAGTCTTGGCCGAAGAGTGTCTTGCTGGGTGAGACTAAGAGGGGTGATTGCGAGCTCCATCCTGGGGCTTGTCTCCTTCTCTCTCTTAGAAGCACACTGCCTGACACACTAGGGTTTGACCTTCGACCCTTTTGGCAGTAACATAACAGATACCTTTGAGGACTATCAACTCACAGGCCAAAATCAGAAGACATCTAAGGAGCACAACCTAAGGAGTACAATCACCTCCAGAGAAAAGATAAGAAACCGTACTATACATATACACGAAGCAATGTTATTAGAACAGACAGACAAAGATGTGAAAATAAACACAGCAAAGATTCCCAAGTGAGATAAGGGACTAGAATAGCAATAAAAAAGAAGAAAAACCATGATATGGAATCAGGTGGAAATCATAGTTTTGAAAAATATATTGTTGAACTCATTGATTAAAATAGATGAGATACAGTAGCATTGAGACAACTGTAAACATGAATTAGTGAGTTAGCTAATCTTATCAATGCACCCTACCAGTAGGAAGCAAGGATAATAATAATAATAATAATAATAATAATAATGTCGAGAAAGTTATAAGTTATGGAGGCAGCAGTTTATTTCGGCTTTGAGCTCAAGGTTGCATTTTTACTAATTGATGAAAAGAGTAGGAGGGAGGCTTTGGCTGTCGAGTCTAGATTCTTCTCTGCTGATCTATGGAAAGTGACTTTCCTTTCCTGGCCAGGGCCTTCCTTCTCAGATGGCTTTTTAAATGGTGTTTTTTCAATTAAGGATGTGCGGTTGAGAGTGAATCTGTTGGAAAAGGGTTTTGGCAGACTTGTGGGCACTCCTGTGAACTCTGTCCTTCCCCCTGAATTTTCGGCAGGACCCTGTTGAATTCTAAGGAACACCCAGCAATGTTTGCCCAAATTGTTCACTTTTGATGGTTGGGAATATTATGTTCATTAGGATCAGCACTTTTGTCCCTCTCTAGCCTCAACACCTGGACTTTCGTTTTTTATGTGAGGAGTGTTAATCTCCAACTGATCTTGAAGTCTCTGTTTTTGATGTTCTTTTGGGCTGTGATGGGCCTAATAATGTCTGTGCTAAAATGCTCTTGTGTTTTCCAATGAAAATAAGAGCCGCCCTTTGCTTAGTGTTTACTCTGGGTCGGGCACTAAGCTAAGGGGTGTACTGTGTGATCTCATCAAGCCCGCCACAGCATGTGGGGAGGGGGTGAGGACACTACTGCCCTTTTATAGATAGGGCGCTGAGGCTCTGAGAGGTGCAGTGATTTATCCAAAGTCATGGAGTCGTTCAGTCCATGGGGAGAAAATTGACCCCAGGCCAGTGGGATTCCAAAGCTGGTTGTTTAACCAGTACTAGAAGGCCCCCAGCTATGCCAGTACCCTTTTGCCAAGACAGTACCTGGAAAGCTGAGGGGGATGGAATAGAGGCTACTTACTGGCCCAAGCCCCTACCTAGGGTTTCTAGCAGGTTACCCCACAACAAACGTTGCTTTCCCACCTGGAAGAACTTAAAACACTAATCACTACAACCATGACTTCAAAGACAAAGAAAACAGGTCATTCAACAAATTCTACCTTTCTCCAGGAAGGTCCATATTGAGGAAGCTTGATACACTCCACCCTCTTGGGACGTGGCAACGGTGTATGCGTGTGTGTGAGTGTGTGTGTGTGCATGTGTGTCTCTGTGTGTGAGGGTGCCTATATGAAACCTTTACTCAGATATCCCAACCAACTTTCCTGCTCTCCACCCCAGGCCCTGGCATCCTGGGTACAATTGTCCTGGTGGTCATTTCTACCTGTAGTAGTGCCCTGCTTCCTGGGTAAGTCAACCACTCCCATTGGATGTTGCCAGTACCTAACTCTCACTCTGCTGCATAGGGCATGCTCTTTTAATGCTTCAAGTACACCCCCTGTATCTATGCCCCTGCTGAAATCCCCTAGCAGTTAGCCCGTCTTTTTAGAAAGTGAGCTCCCCTCTTCCAGAGGAAGGGTAATGTGGTGCTTCAGAGAGGGGCTATGGAATCAAGCTGCCCTTGGTTGCTTTCCTGCTTTACTCCCTGCTTACTGTGTGTCCTGGGGCATGTTGCTTAACATCTCTGAACTTTAGCCTTCCCATCTGTGAAATAGAGATCATGATACCTATCCCACTGCTGGCAGTGCAGAGTAACTAAGAGGATGTATTTAAGCCTAGTAGATAGTATCTTCCGTGTTTCCCCGAAAATGAGACCGGGTTTTATATTAATTTTTGCTCCAAAAGACGCATTAGGGCTTATGTTCAGGGGCTGTCATCCTGAAAAATCATGCTAGGGCTTATTTTCCAGTTAGGTCTTATTTTTATGGGAAACACGGTAGGAAATTGAGGCCTTTTTATCTTTTTCCTAATTCAAATATCTTATTTTCTTTTTTCTCATCTTGTCTTGAAGTCAGAAGGGAATATGTTCCAGCCACTCAGTCTCTCTGGGGCTCTCAGTTCTTACCGACCGGGGTCAGGTTGGGGCTTCTAGGTTTTTGTACCTGGGGCTTCTAGGTACTTTGTCTTTGGTTTTTCTCTTTGTTCTTCATAGGTGTCAGGATCTATCTCAGCATTTGAGGACTCAGGATCTCAACACTGGCCTTCAGCCTCCTGGTGACTCTCTTGCCCCTCTCTGCTCTGTTCAGGAAGCCGAGTGTGTCACGTGGATGGCACCTTATGGGGCACCTGTGTTGTGCTGGCTACAATATCACCCTACATTCAGTTTTACTTGTAATTAGCCCGAGAGACAAAATCATGCTTGGGAAAAGACCAAGGGAACGCATACTGCCCATGTCGTCTTTCCCTTGGCTGGGAAACGATGATTTTGGTGGAAAGACATTGTCAGAATATTTAGAACCATGGAACGTGAGTGCTGCAAAGGCCTTTGGTGCAAATTCAGTTTTGCGGATGTGCAAACTGAGGCCAGGAGAAGGGAGATGCCTGTGTGTTTTCAGAAGACAGTGCCGTAGAGTCATGAAAGCTACTCAGGTTCAAATATCGTTTCCTTCCCATACTTGATACGTATGAGGAAGGGAGCAAGTCACAGAATATTTCTAAATCTCAGTCTCCTCACCTGTAAAATGGGCATGATAATGATAGTACCTGCCTCACTGTGAAGTCATTGAGAAAATTACATGACATTGTGTGTGTGTGTGTGTGTGTGTAATCCCAATACCTGGTACTGAGGAAGTGCTCAGTCACTCTTAACTCTTGTCCTCCCCATTCTCCTTCACTCTCTTCCATCAGCACCCTGGAGGACTGTGGAGTGCCCTCTGACAGCGCCCAAGGAAGCTGCCACAGAAGCTCACTCTTTCCTCTCCACAATGAGCACATTCTGGAATTTGGGCACCTGAGAATTGCCCCCATTTTGTTTTTAAGATTGCCATAGATCCCATGGTCACAAATGCTGCATTAGCTCTGGGACAACAATTTTGGTTTTTCTTATTATCATGTCAAAATGACAGTGAATGTCTACAGGGCATGTCCCATATGCTACTGTGCATGAATTTTAACAGACACCCTCGGAGATAGGTTCTATGCTTATCACCCTCATCATACAGGTGAAGAAACTGGGGCACCGAGAGGCTAGGTTACGTGCTCAAAGTCACGAGTTGCTATATGGCAGTGTCCAGACATGGTCGCAGAGTGATCTGATTTTGGAGTTATGGTACTTCCCTCCATCACTCAAACAGCATGCCTTCTTTACTCTTAGCTGTTGCCTTTTTAAAAGAGGATCATCCTCCTTTCTTTTGTCTTTTAAATTCCATGCTGGCTTTCCAAGTTTATGGACAATTATACAGTTGATTCTTGGGTGTGGGTGTGGGGCTGGTGGTTTCTCTTTGGATGAAACTGGAGATGGCTAAGGTCTACCAGTTAGCTGCAGACATTTGACAAATGGTATTCTCTGCTACATTTTCTCTTTTCATTTAACAACTTTTGTCTCAGATGGAAAAGTTTATAGTTTTTTTTAATGACTTTGTAAAAAATGTGAGGGTTGGAGGTTGTGGGTGGAAAAACAGGCAGGGCGAAGGAAAAGGTCTTTATTTTTTAGTCTGGTCTCATTTAAAAAGTTCTCTTTGCTCTGTTCTGAACATTTTGGCTCTCCAATTTTTCTCTTGTTAGCGGTTTTGCCTTGTCTCTGTTTATTTTGTGACTCGTGCCTGAAGGGATGTTTTCTCAAAAGGGAATTAGCCACACCACATCTTGTTCTGGCCACGTGTTGACCACTCTCCCGGTCAAGTTCTGTGTTCAGGGGAGTGGAGGGTTTATTTTGGTTAACGAGCATGCAATATAGAAGCAGCCATTAGACGGGGCAGGGATGGAACGAACTGCTATTACAATAAGCAGACCTTTGATTTGTAATACCCATTACACGATGTTTTTCCTGGCACCACAACAACTTCAGCAGAGGTTTAGTACACAAATACTAAGGTGGGTGACTGAGGCACATCAAGATTCCTGTTGTTTTTAGTCATAATTAAGTGCATAGAACTTCACTCAAATGAGGGCTGCTCACTCAAGGGCTACAATAGGTTATTTCACTGGAAAACAAAGGGGCTTTCAGGGTGCAGCCTCAGAAGCCGAATGTCGATGTTCATTCCTGCCATCGCCACTTCCCAAACTTTTGGCAAATCAGTTTGTGCCTCCGTTTCCTCACTGGTGACGTGAGCCAGACTCTGGGGTTGTTGTGAGGTTTCAGTACTTGTCATGTCCTTCGCTCAGTGCCCGGTGTGGAGCAGTGTTCGAATCATGCTAGTATTGGTGGTCCCTTGTGACTGGCTTCCTTTGTTTTGCTCTCACGTAGCCAAACGTAGCCAGAGCCAAGGTAGTATTAACCCTATTAGTCCTAATCATCATAGCTCATAGTTATTGAACTTTTACCATGTAAGTACTTTATTAACCATTTTATCTTCATGAAAATCACATTGATATAGTTACCTTTATTATTCCCACATTACAGATCACGGAACGGAGGTTCAAGGAGACCAACCAATTCACCCAAATTCACACAGGTAAACTGGGGCCAAATCCACATGCATACTGTGGGAAAACATGCTTGTCAGTCTGTTCAGGCTGTTATAACGGAATACTACAGACTGGGTGGCTTATCAACAATAGAAGTTTATGGTCTCCTGTTCTGGAGGCTGGAGGTCTGACACCAGGGTCCCAGCATGGTCAGATTCGGCTGAGGGCTCTCTTCATGTTGCTGACTCCTCATTGTGTGCTCTCTCCATGGCAGAAAAAGGTGAGGGAGCTCTCTAGGGTCCCCTTCAGGGGCACTCATACCGTTAATGAAGATTAGCCCAACATCAAACACCATCACATTGCGGATTAGGTTTCCACAGATGAAATTTGGGGGGGTCCGCAGAAATTGAGTCCATTGAAATGACTTCCAAGTCCAATGCCTCTACTATCTGAGGGTGTGGTTCCCAGGTCTTAATCTTGGTTTCTTAGTTCACTAGTGCAACTTCTTGAGGAGGATTGTGATGGACTAAGCTCAACCTACGGATTTTTCCCTTGGGTGAGGTGTGCATTTTGGGATCAGTCAGCTGTGGCCAGAGGGGGAGAGTCATGTGGTTCCAACATAGTGGTCTAAACCACACAGAGACTGAGAACTTTTCTCAGAGAGGGAAGGTGGGCAATCAGATCTTTCTATTATACGCCCCTTCTTCAAGCCTACAATTGTCTCAGTGTTCTCACCAGAGAGGGTTAAGGCACGGCAGGGTCCTGTCTGCTTTTGTTTTGCCAAGCTCAGCTGTAGGCATGGGGGCCCTTCACTGGCTAGCTCAGCTGCGCCCGGTTCTGGAATCAATCTCTGCAGTGTTGGCAGTACATTGAGTGCCCTGTATCTGCCAGGAAGTGGGGTCTGAAAGTTAGTCTGGCTTCCATAAACAGCAAGTGTCTATGGTCTCCCCCCGACCTCTTAGTAGGTCTTTCTGATGACGTTTCTGCCTGGTTCTTTGGATTGTACCCCAATATTAATGCTGTTGTTAGACCCCTTCAATGAGCCTGACCCTTTGCCTAGCATTTCATCTCCACTCCCTGGGGCCCCAACCATTAGTGGAGGTCCTGCCCTAATCCAAACATAAGACTCTGAGGCACAAACTCTTTCAGCAAAAACCCACCTACCAACTCATCAAATCAGGCCCCTTTGCATATTTTTCTTTTAACTTTTATTGTGGAAAATTTTAAATGGTCACAAAAATATAGAGCCTCATATAATAAATCTTCATATGGACCCCATCACCTAGCTTCAACAACAGATCAAATCATAGCCAAACGTGCTTTATCTATACTTCCTTCTAATCTCTCCCAATATTAGTTTGAAGCAAATTCCAGATCATTTCATTGCATCTGTATATATTTCAGTGTACATCTCTAAAATATTAGAACTGTTTGTTTTTTAACATAATCACAATCCTATGATCACACCTCAATATGTCGACAATGATTCTTTAATATCATCCAACAATCCAAACCAGTGTTTATATTTCCAGTTGTCTCATAAATGTTTTAAAGGTTTTTTTCATTAACAGTTTGAGTCAGCATCCAAATAAAGTCCACTTATTGTTATTTGTTCATAAGATCTTTAGATTTCTGTCTCCATGTCTATTTTTTTTCCTTGTAATTTATTTCTTAAAGAAGTCAGGTTGTTTGTGTTCTGTAGTTTCCCAGGTGGGTCTTGCTGATGGGACCTCTTTGTGTACATTAGTATTTGACTAGAAAGTCTTGGTTATCTTTAGATCTGATGTCTCTTGGCAAGATCACTTCATAGGTGGTGCTGTGTTCTTCCATCAGAGGCATGAGATATCTGCTTGTCTCTTTAAGTGGGTGGAGCCTGTTGATGGTCAGTGTTAAAGTTTATTAATTTATTAGGGGCTTGCAAAGTGGTTAGGTTTGAATTCTATGATTCCTCTGTTACTTATCAGAGAATGCTTTCTATAAAAGAAACTTCACCTCATCTACCATCTGATTACCCAATGGCATAGTCCATATAGAAAAAGTCGAATAAGCGCTTGATTCTTTTTCTTTATTTTACCAGCTTTATGAATATGGAGTTAGTTCATTAGTTAGTTCATCCTCCAACAGTGAGCAATTATGGTTTTTGAGAAGTATTGTTAAAATTCATAGAACTGAATATGCTTGATAGGTTTCAATCCATTCATTTCAGTTATTATATTTATTCATTCTCAAAGTGTTTCATCTTTGGCCAATGGAAGCCTCATCAAATTGGCTTTTAGGTCCCTTTAATACTCCCCACCTCCTACCTTGACATATTGATGGGAACCCAGGTTGAGCCCAAGTTTTTCAGGTCATTTGTATGGTTAGCACAATATCTGGCACATAGTGAGTATTCAACAAATGGTAGATGTGAATGTTATGATTATTTAAAAAAATGTTAACCTCCCCATCCTGGGCCAGTACGAGAACTGGGTTTTTCTAATACCCGCCCTACCCAAACCTGACTGCTGGTGTGAGAGGATGGGGTGCGGGAGGGAGGATTCCATATCTCTCTTCTGATACACCTACATCCTTATCTCTACTCTTCTTACTAATCCCCCTCCCAGGGGGTGAGAGACATAGCTCACTGGTAAGAGTGAGACCAGGAAGACTGAGCATGTACAGTATAGCCCCTTCTGAACTCTCCTTCTCAAGGATGGGCTTTGTCCACGTGCTGTGTGCATTCTATCTGCATCTGCCTCCTGCATGAGGTAAGCAGCCAGCTAGGGCAGGCATCTGGAAGGCGTTACCTGGGATTGATGGAGGTGAGAGAGAAACGCAGGGAAATCTGCAGCCATACAGAGACTGAGTGAGTACAATTGAATTCAGGAGGGAAGGAGTAAAGCTTACTTTTAGCTTCAGATCTAAGCTGGCTTCTCTAATCCTTGGCAGCCTCAAGGCTGATAACATCGGTCCTTATCGAACTCCCCTTTCTGTTTCCCAAATGGCTTGTCATCTGAAGGAAAAAGGAGTGTGCTAAATCAGCACCTTAGAAATGCCGCCAATGCCTTCCTTTCCGCACCAGCCATTGGCTTCTTAGGTCTCGCAGCTCCTCATGGCCAGCCTTGCCCAAGGTGATACAGAAGGCTTTTGTTAATGCGCAGATGTTACCTAAAAGAAGAGCTGTCGGGTATTGAACTCAACAAGCAAATCATCTGGCCCATTTCTTAAACAGGTGTGGCTGAAGCAAGTATTCTATTAAGGAGAAAAGACAGTCTTTCCACTTATAAAACTTTTAGATTCGGGCAGCTGAAGACTGTGTGGCTTGTACTATGTTTGCAGTCGGCCCTGCAGCTGGGTGCACGTGCATGCCTCTCAGAGCTAGTGTGTGCACACGGACCCTGCAATTGTTAGTGCCACATACCCGCCAATTCTCCTCTTAGGTTGATCTGAAGTAAGCAGAGGGCCGAGGGTGAGGGGACGTCTCAGTCCCTTTGGGCTGCCATAACAAAATACCATAAACTGTGTGGCTTATCAACAACAGAAATTTATTTTTCACATTTCTGGAGGCTGGCAGTCCAAGGCCATGGTGCCTGCATCATCAAGTTCTAATGAGGGTCCTCTTCCAGGCTGCAGACTGCCAAGTTCTCATTGTGTCCTCACATGATGGAAGGAACGAGGGAGTTACCTGAAACTTCTTTTGTCATGTCAGTGGTCCCGTGCATGAGGGCTCCATCCTTATGACCTAACCCTGCCCCAAAAGCCCCACCTTCTACTACCATCACATTGGGGATTAGGCTTCAACATATATATTTGGGGGACACAACATTCAGTCTATTGCAGGGTATAATTTGGACTTGATATGAACTAGACCCCAAACAATAATATATTCAATTAGGCAAACATTTATTTCTCTCTCATGTAAAAATCTGAGCCAACGTAGTGCTCTGTCTCACAAAAGCGTCAGAAGCCCCACCTCCTTCCTTTGTTTTTGTTTTTGTTTTTTTTTTTTGGTTGAGAATTTAATCTTCTTAGGCTGTGGGAGATGAACATTTCTTTATATGAGGCCAAGGGACGCCCTTGTGCTTTTGTACTTAGGTTTTAATTGACTCTTCGTCACTCTCAGTCTTTTGTCATCTTTTTCAAAGCATACATTGTTCTTTAGCAACAGCCATTCAATTCTATTCCCCTTATAATTACTGTTTCCTCCATATTTTTCAAAAGCCTGATATGTCACATCCTGTAGTACATTTTCTTTCACCAGGCTCCCATTCCATTCCACCACTGGTGGTTTTACCAATTTCATCGCCATCTTGTGTCAGGGGCTAAATAAACTACATCATCAGCAATGGGATTCTCATTGCTTGTCAGAGGGCAGGTTATCCAGCCCCAGATTCCATTTTAATATCTGCTTTCTCAAACTACTCCTGGTATTATATGGCAGGGTGGGGTCCCAGAGAGCAGCTGCTGATACAGAGATTAGACTGCAATAGGTCTAATGGGGAGTGTGCTCAGGATGGAAGCCTGTGGTGGAGGGGAAGGAAGCAGGATTAAGCAGAGAGAGGCATTAGATTGTATTTAGGTTCAACAAAGGCATCAGCTGACCCCTGGGGAAGCTCTGAAGCTGGGATGACCCATCATACTTGTCTTAAGTTTGGACAAGCGGCTAAACTTTTACATCTCTGTATTGAATAGTTACCATTGCAGGCTGCCGCTGGGAAGGAGGAGTGTCCTTGAGGGAGGTGGCTTTCTTCAGGAACAAAAGGAGCAATTTCTGAGAGGGCTGACAGTTGAGGGCCCTCAGCCAGCAAAACTCCCAGCAGCTGAAGGAATAAGAAAAAAAAATGGCCACAATATTTGTAGATCCACCCATTAAGAAATGGAGTCTGTTTTTCCTAACCTTGAATTTGTTTTGGCCTTGTGACTGACTTTGGCCAATTGGACAGTAGCATTCATGATACAAGAGAGTCTTGAAGAGTGCTTGTCTATTTGGGGTTGCTATTCTCTTGCTATTGAGAACCCTTCCATCAACATGTGACAAAGCCCAGGCTAGCCTCCTTGGAGAGGAAAGAGGCCTTGCTCACCCCAGTGAGTCCCAGCCATGTGAATGCAGCATCCTAGCCCATCCAGGCCTGGCCAATGAGGCCCAGATGGCCCACCTAGCAGAGCCCCAGGATCATGTGTTTATTGTTTGCAGCCACTAAGTTTTTGGGGTCATTTGTTACACAGCAAAAACTTACTGATAAGTAGGCCAGCATACACTTGGCACTTGGTCTGACCAAATGGAGGAAATGTTTTGGGGTTTGGCATACTTATATAGTTTTATTTCCCCTTCCCTGGTTTTTAGATTTCTACTAAAACTCTAGCCAAACCCATGCTTTTTTTTTTTTTCCAGGACCTTTACAAAGAACCCTTTCAATTACCCTCCTCAGCTCAGAAAAGGGACTATAAGAGGCCTTTACCATTCATATTTGCTAAAGAAACTACATACTTTCAGAGCTGCCAGAGTTACTGAATAGAAAACACAATTACTGCTGCAAAAACCAAGGACTGCGATTTGATCATAAACGTGCTAAAGACAGCAGCATGCTGATCATTAGTTGAACTGAGTCTTTGAAGGAGCATTTGAGGACCTGAGTTAAGTGCAAATGTGCTAAAAAAAAAAAAAGTCAAATCAAAAGAGAATGCAAATCGAGCAACTTTCAGTTGCTAACTGGAAAAATACTTTCATAATCCATAGTTCTTGGCACTTGAAAAATGTTTATTAAATGAATGAATGCATACATGAATGGTAGGAATACATACTACTGTGCTTGAAAAATGTGTTATCCCGCTGTCCTGCTTTGAGATCCTGGAAGGATCAAAATGGCATTAAAATAGGTGTTGGGTTCAGTAATCTTAAAGATTTTCCTTCCCAGACCCCACAGAACTCCACTCAATCTCTAGGGCCACCACTTCCATAGATGTGTTGATTTCCTCTCTATTCCTTAGTTTTCCCTTTTGAAAATAGAGAATTGGACCATCTAGAAAGCCTCGGTTTGGGGATTCTCCATGGGTAATAAAATGTGCCTGGAGAAAGAGTGATCTGGGTTTACTTCTTCAACTTGACCTCACCAGTGCTGTGTATGTAACCTTGGGCAAGTTACTCAAACTCTCTGTGTCTCAGTATCCAAATCTGTGTACGGAAATAATACTAGTGCTTGCAGGGTTACTGGGAGAATTTAGGATAATATATGCAAAGTGCTTGGAATGTCGGTGCTAAAGAGCTGGGAATTATTTATAATAGGTAAGTTGTTGATTGGTGTAGAGTAGGGAGAATAAAATTTGTATATTCTAATGGGCCTTGTGAAATCTAGTGTTTCTGATTTTAGTCATATTTGTCAAAAATAGGGGCAAACCCCTCCGTGCCCATTCAACTCCACATCTTCATTTAGAATTCTGAACTCTTTCTTTCTCACTATTCCAGCCCCATGGGGCCAAGCCACATTTCTCAAACTGCTAAATCAAATGACAGCTGCCTTTTATTCCATATGTTTCTCATTCCAAAATGTTGTCTTGAATAGTTTCAGCTACTAAGCACAAACTTAGTCAGCTATGTTTTGCCTTATGATGTTTTTTTTTTTTCTTGCACATTTCAGATGCCTGCTTTTGGGTTTTGCATTATTCTGTGATTTCCTACTCATTTGCTCCACCCTTTAATTGCTCCACCAGCACTTAGTCTCCCCTGCCTGCCAAGACTGTCTCCCCCTTTTCCTAATATTCCTGGTTCTCCCCAAGGGCCGTCCTTAAGCCAAGGAGCTCTCGAATGCTTTGCAAAATTGAAACCCCTCTGTTTATCCTGCTCCCTCCCCTCAATGTTCATGGCAGTTATCTCACTGGGCTCCCATTTCCTGCTCTTATTCTTGGCTCTCTGCCAGTCATCACACATTCACATGAAATCCTGCCTCTCCTCACAGAAGGGAAAGGCTGTTTCCATTCATGGAATGCTCATTTGCCACAAAGATGCTGCACCCTCACCACAGGCAGGGTGTTCTTGGGTTTCCTGACATGCCCAGGGCAACGTTGGAGGGCTCTGGTCCCAACAGTTATTTACAATAATGGCAAGTCAGGCTAGAGAACAGTGTGGTCTTTGTGATGAAGGGGAGAGAGCAAGGACTGTCAATTCTAGCTGACCTTGATTTGGGGCCCATGTATCATTACTGAGCCTCAGTTTGTTTATCTGTGAAATGGGGAATCGGAATAATACCCACCTCACAGCATTCTTGTGAGGATTGTGAATAGAAAGGGCTTTGCACAGGGCCTGGAAAATGATATTTGCTCCATAAGTGTTTTCTTTTCTCCCCCTCTTACTGGTTGCTAAGCCCCTCAGGTCAGTCAGAATCCCAGCAAGGAAGAGAAAGACACCTCAATAGGTTTAATGAAGAGGGTGTAATGAAGGGATTGTGTCTAGATTTGCTGCAGTGTGGGCAGGGGGTGAGAATTACCCTGAGACCAGCAAGAACCAGAAGCCATTGCCTGTGCTGACGAGCAAGGCAGGGGTGTGTGTCATGCATACCTGGTGAGAGCAGGAGCCATGATGCTGGTTGGAGCAGACTGGCACTGGGAAAGTGTTCTGGGGTCTCAGCAAACTTAGCTTATTAGCTTTCCCAGGATTCTAGATTTCTAATAAAACCTCGGCAAGTCCAAGTGCTTTTAAAAAATTAGGGTGGAGCTGTGGCGAAGGTAGAGGAACACTGCCACTGCTAAAATTATAGCCCGTTAGAGTGAGAATGGGGCCTAATAGCCCCCTTTCTTTCTTCCTACCCATGATTTTTATTCACCCACCTCCACTGGAAGCCAGAGGGTGACCGGCCTGGGTGATGAATTCCAGTGATGTTGACCTCCTGGGCACAGAGAAAGGCAGAGAAAAATGGAGACTGGACGTGGAGGAGCAGAGAACCATCTTTTGTCATCATTTGTCACTTATTAGCCAGTTACTTCATGCAAGACTCTGAGCCTCAGTGTCCCATAGAGTGGGCGTACAACTAACCTGTTCATCAAGCTCACAGGGCTAGCAGGAAGATCAAGCGAAAGTACTGGCATCATTTACTTTGCAGATGAACCTCTTCTTCATGGGACAATCTCCCTCCGTTCCCCAACAACCAGGTCAGAGGCCAGCCACAGGCACCTGGGATGCAGAAAGAGTCGGATGGCAACTGTGGCTTGGCTCAGCTCTCTCACTGTGGGATCACGGACAAGTAGCAACTTTCTGAGCCTCAGCTGCTACTTTCCTTTGGGTTCCCCCAAAAGCAGATCCTGAGACGAATATTTGAGGGCAGGTAGTTTCTGTGGGAGCTGATTCCTGGAAGCATAGGGGGTGGGGTGGGGAGTGAGGCGGGGAAGGGAGGAAAGTCAGTGGTGGCTCAACTCCACAGGGGCCTTCTGGAGACTATGTAAGACATATGCCTGGATTATACTACTGCTGGGTGAGGGCACTGGGGTGTCTACCCAGCAACTGCCACCCCTCATTGGCTGAGGGTTGCTTCAAGGCTTTTAACTCCCTGGCCCTCCCCGGTGCCTGTATATGGGCAGAAAGGACTCCAGCATCCAAAGAGACACAGGAAGCCACATAGAGGCCCTCCGGTGAGCCTGGAGGAAATGGCTGAGGGACTGATGGCATCTGCTTTGGTTTCCTAATTTGTATGATAGGGATGATGCCTATCTCACAGAGCAGTTGTGAAGATTAAATGATTAATGATGAAATGATGGCACGTCTGACAAATGCCTGGCCCATAGGAGGTATCCGATACATGGGAGGTATTCATAATACAGTGGGGAAATATTCATGTATTACAGGCGGAAGCAAATGGGACTCAAAGACATTAAGACATTTGTCCTAAGTCACACAGACAGTTTTTAAGTGGCCAAGTCAGATCTGACGCCAAGTTTGTTCCCCTCCCACTCTGCTGTCGCTGCCTCCTGTTAATGGACTATCCACAGTGCTTTTGCATCATAAAGTGTGAGAAGCTCCATAAATATAAAATGTTTGTGGTCCCAGATGTGCTAGCTCAGGTCCAACTTAAATTGACTCTGGGTAGCTCTTCCCTCAGCCCCAATCCTCATAAGCTCAAATATATATTTTCTTAGTCCCCGGAGGTTTTCCATTTTGTGCCCCAACAATCCCCAGCCTTTCATTAGTAATGCCTAGGTGTCTCCACATATTTCAAGGGGTGCCAGAAAGTCTCCAGACAAAATAAAATATGCCGTAAAACACGAAGGGCATAAAACTCTAGACACCTTGTTCTCCATGTAATATTTCCTTTTAAAAACAAATATTTTGAAATGCCCTCTTTACTATCCTGCTGATACACACATAAAACCCAGTAAAATGCATAACTCTTTTTTTTTAAATTGTAGTTAAGGAAATATAACACAAAATTTACCATTTTGACCATTTTAAGTGTTCGGTTCTGTGGCATTAAGTACATTCACATTTTTCTGCGACCTTCACCACCATCCATCTCCAGAACTTCTTCCATCTCCCAAACCTGAAACTCTGGACTCATTAAACAATATCTATTAATTATAGTAGTTATTAACTACAATAAACAATAAACCATTCCCTCCCTGCTCCATCCATGGCAACCACCATTCTACTTTCTGTCTCTATGAACTTGACTACTCTAGGGACCTCATATAAGGGGAATCATACAGTATTTGGCCTTTTGTGACTGGCTTATTTCACTTAGCACAATGTCCTCAAGGTTCATCCATGTTGTACCATGTGTCAAAATTTCCTTTCTTTTTAAGGCTACTTTTTAATATTCTACTTATGTATACACCATGTTTTGTTGATCCATTCATCTATCCATGGACACTTGGGTTGCTTCCATCTTTTGGCTGTTTTGATGAATGCTGCTATGAACATGGGTGTCCAAATAATCTGTTGGAGTCCCCAGTTTTAATTCTTTTGGTGATATGCCCAGAAGTGGAATTGCTGGATCATTGGGAAGTCTATGTTTAATTTTCCGAGGAACCTTCATACTGGTTTCCATAGTGCCGGCACCATTTTACATTCCCACCAGCATAACTGTTTTATAAAAGAGAAAAGTAGGAAAGTCGTTTGTAACTAAATAGTATGTCGTCTTTCAGAATGTCCACACTGAGGCTGGACTGCCTAGAGACACGACGCAGAGGTTGCCTGTCTGCCCCGTAGGCCACAAATGCAGACCACTGTGCAGATTCTGAGGTGGCCCACGTTTTTGGAGTGCACTGATGCCAGTGATTTTCCAAAAACAATGAACAAATTAAACATAGTGCATTCAATCTGTTAAATTTTTAGAAACTTGAATGTTCATTTAAAATGTGCAATTGATACCTTGGTATGTATATGTGAAACAAAATTATAATCAGAAAATTTTGAACAAGCTTTTCATCGACATATGTCTCTAGCAGGCCATGTGAAAGTTGTATGGAATGGGGATAATTTTTTATTGTGAAGAACTGTCCTGTGCCTCACTTACTAATTTCCAGTAGCACCCCACTCCCAGCCCAACATTGTGACCAAGACAATGACCCCACAAATTCCCAAAATGCCTCCTGGTGAGTGAGATACAGCCCCCCTTTAGAAATGCTCTCACAAACCCATCTAGTATCTTAAGTGTGGTAGATGAGTGACTTTTGATTGCTTGACAGTAAGAATGAGAATTGTTGGGGTAAAGGCTTTTTAAAATATCTGAGGATACCTAGATCTTGGTCAAAAAATTCAGTACCTGGAATTTCTTCCACTAGTTTCTTTCATCCCACAGGAGCTCAATTGTTCTCAAAATCTGTTTTTGAGGGCCCAGCCCACCGGTAAGAAGGACCAAGGGCATGAGTACTTGTCATCTCGCTGGGAAGGAAGAAAAGGAGGGCAGGTATGGGAGACATTTTTGAGGCTGACTCTAAGACTTAAGTGATTCTATATGGGGAGTGAGGAAAAGATGAACATAAAAGGTGGCTTAGGATTTTTGAGATTGGGTACCGGAGAGCTAACATGCCATTAACACGGAGAGAGTGGAAAAGTATTACATTTACAGCTGGCTCCAGAGGTCTGCAGATGGAGCACTGTGACTAGGCACTCCCTCGAGAAGGTGAAGCCAGAGGCGTGGTCCGGAAGGAGAGAGTGAAACTCAGAGACAGCCAGTGATTAGTGGTTCTGAGATGTAGCAGAAAGAGCAAGGCATTTTGGAGAAGGATATATGCTTCTGCTCTACCATCGGTAAGATGTGAGATTTGGGACAAAACACTTGCAAGTGCCAGTTTCCTCCTCTGTAAAGTGGGGCTAGTTTGTGCCCCAACCTAACCTTCCATGGCACTTGTGTGTGAGCTCCGTGTTTTTGGTTACACCGCTTTACCTGAGACCTGCTGCTCTGCTCTGCTCACCTCACACCTGAAATGGTAACAATTACATTGTGTAGTTTTCAGGGTTCTCCAGAGATATAGAAGCAGTGGAATATCTGTCTATATACACAAAGAGATTGATTTTAAGGGATTGTGGGAGTTGGCAAACCCAAAGTCTGTAGGGCAGGCTGGTAGACTGGAAACTCAGGCAGGATTTCTATGCTGCCGTGTTGAGGCAGAACGCCTTCTTTTGGAAACCTCACCTTTATGCTCTTAAGCCGTCAACTGATTGGAGGAGGCCCCCTGCACTTTACTTAAAGTCAACTGATTGTAGATGTTAATCACATCCACAAAATACCTTCACAGCGACACCTAGACTAGTGTTTGAACAAACAACTGGGCACCGTAGCCTAGCCATGTTGACACACAAAAATTCACCCTCACACCTTGGGCACATAGAAAGCCACACCTAAGAGGGGTCTAATCCATGACCAGGAGTTAAGCCCTTGGGGTCTGCTAGACTTGTCACATAACCAAGAATACATTCTTGGCTCTGGACCTTCTATCCTTTCTTAGTAAACTGGTGATCAGAGCTGTCTTTCCGCAGCCCCTGGAAGAACTTTTCACATTCAGGTATCCCTGTCAGAACAAGTAGAGCTCAGCATCACCCCGGCTAAGGGTGGCCCTGGCTAAGGGTGGCCCTGGTGCCATGTCTAGTGCTCCGGACCCCACAGGCATGGGTGGGTAAAAGTATGGGGGCTGCAAAGTGGAGCCCTTCCTTGTTGCCAAGCCCTCTGCCTTTCTCTGACATCATTGCCCGTCTCCTGCCTCAGTAGTCTGAAAGGCACCCATGTGTGCCCAACATTACTCCTGAAAGCAGGGCCTCCTTGTCCCTTTGCAGCAGCTGAGCCTGTGGAAGAGACCACTTGCTAGCCGCCTCAGCTGGGGCTCCAGGTGTTTCCTTCTCCTCCCAGAGCTGGGGTGTTTGCTACTTTGGCCCATTTGTTTAGGCTTTTCTAGGTCAGGCTGCAGGGAAAGTAAGGGGCCCGTGGAGGTTATGGCTTTCCTGAAAGGTGCAGGGAGGCTGGGCCCCTTTGTCTCTGAGATTGCAGTTGAATCAGCCACCCCCTATCTGCTCACCTCTGCCCCAGCCACCTCTACAATTTGTGAACATAGACAGCTGTTCTCAAGATGTTCACCAGGGGTGACCAGTTAGCTCAATTGTTTAGAGCACGGTGCTGATCACACCAAGGTTGCTGGTTTGACCACTGCATGGGCCACTGTGAGCTGCGCCCTCCTTAAAAAGAAAAAAAGATCCTCACCAATTTTGAGGACAAACATAAACTCTTGCTGTTTCCATTTTACCTCTTGTCACCTGAAGAAGGCTAAACACAGCTCCCTCTCTGGCTTTCACAAGGACAGCCCCTCACAACAGACACTGGTGAATTGTAGGAGAATTTCCTCAAGATTTGGTGGTGGTAAGGATGGTTCAAGTTCATTTGCAGCATCTACTTTAATTAGCCTGTGAGGCAGATATTATTAGCTCTACTTTGTTAAGTATCTTCACCACGGCCACACAGCTAATATTATAAGCCAGGGAGCTTTCATTCGTTAACTTTGAACTGAGCCCTTCAGGACACGGGGGCACAGTGTCCACCTGTCCCTTCACCGGCCAAAGGTGTGATACTTTTCATTGATGGGATACTTTTCATTGATTTCTTCATTGGTTTATTTATCCATGTATTCTCGGAAGTGTAAATGCTTGCTCCAAGGAGTGTGCAGTCTAGGGACGGAGCCAGCTGAGTTCACCAAAGAGGGAGGGAAGTGGTTTATGTGCATTAGACTTAGGAATGCGGAGTTGGGCAGGGAGGCATGAAAAAATGCTGACTGTGGGCTCAGCGTGAAACTGCCCTTCCCTATAGCTCCCAAATAGGAACACTAGTGTCACGGAATGTGTTACTCTTAAATTCCATCCCAGCTGCACAGGAATATCAGCCCCACCCAGGCTGGATGGGGAGCAGGGTGGGGTGGGGAGAGCCGGCTGACGGGATGGCCATCTTTCTAGGCCCGTCTCAGCAGCATGGTGGTCATGCAAATGTACGCGAACGCCTGGAAAGTGTGATGCAAATAGAAAGAGCTGTCTGGTTGGGACTATGCCCACCTCCCCACCTTTGACGTTCTCTGCCTGAGTCACCCTTTCTTCTTCCTCTTGTGTGATCGAATGTCCTCCTCCTTCTCCTGTCCCCAGGCAAGTGATTTTGGAGCTCTGGTAGCCACCCTCCCATTCTACTCCTTTGCACAGGGTGTTGGGTGCTAACTCGGCTGACAGTGTGTCTTGTTTCCCAGTGTGATTATAAACTCCCTGTCAAGCTCCCTGAGGCCTGAGCTATCTGAGGCCTGGCTCCTGCCTCCTCCACCCATTCTTTTCATTGACACATTGTCCTGGATTCCTTTCTCTGATTCTTTCGTCCTCATCCAACAGGTCCCTGAGAGAATGGGGCTTCAGGCAGGTTCCCAAGCAGGCCCAGGTCCCCACACCTGCACTGCTTTTGCCCCTTCCGCTGCCTGTCCAAAGCCTGATACCTTTCTCTGTGGTTCAGCTAAGTCTCCCTCTCCTTGGAATTTTAGACCCCTTAATTCTATTTGCTTTGTGGCATTTATAATAACAGCAGGAACTAACCTCTGGCTAGTTTGCCTTACGAAGCACTTTCCCAAATATGTGACCTTTTCTTATTCTCACCAAACGCTTTTGGTAAATAGCTGCCAAGTATTTCACATTTACTAAGAACAGATTCTTTACATAAACTTCGCTCTGAACGAAATGTGTGTTAGTGTGCCTATTATACAGATGAAGAACCTGGGGTACAGAGGTGCTAGATCTCCCGCTCAAGTGTATCCAAACAGGGGTCACACCCAGGTCCGCCTGACGTCAAAACATCATGACCCACCATGGGATGTGGACTGTGGTGAGGACATACTATTCTATTGGTCTTCACTTACAGACGTGGAAACCAAGGCTGAGTGAGGACAAGTAACTTGCCCAAGATGGCAACTGCAGGACTCTGGTCTGGGTCTTATGATTACGAATCCCAGACTCTGCCCTTTACACTGCTGCTTCTCGTGGCTGTTTAACCTGCAAGATGGTTACTGATGTCTACAACTAATGTCCTCCACTCGATGCAAGCAGTGTGAGTGTCATATCAGTGTCTGATTCACCTAGGTGGGTCCCCAATTGCCCCAAATGATGCCTGACCATTGGGGCATCTGATCCATGTAACATGGGTAGGTGAGTGGAAGGTGAGATCTAGTGATGGGAAGGGGACTGGGCAGGGAGGGGGGAACATCCTGGAGGATAGATTCCTGTGCCAGGTGAACAGCTCCACTAGGATTCCACGTCCAGACACTGCTCAGGAGGGGCCAGCGAAAGGACTGGGCTCTTGGGTAGGCAGACAATGGAAACAAACTCTGCTCTCTTCGTAGTTTTGCCAGGACCATCTCATGTGGGATCCTGGGAGGTGGGCTCAGAATCTCAGAGCCTGGGACATGCACAGACACTGGCCACCCCCAGTGTGAGGGAGTGACCGGTCCTGGGTGCTCCATGGGGCCCTCACTAACTCCTGCAGTACATATCGAGAGAGCCTTTCTCTGATTCTGATTCCTTTCTCTGATTCTCTGATTCCTTTCTCTGATTCTTTCGTCCTCATCCAACAGGTCCCTGAGAGAATGGGGCTTCAGGCAGATTCCCAAGCAGGCCCAGGTCCCCACACCTGCACTGCTTTTGCCCCTTCCGCTGCCTGTCCAAAGCCTGATACCTTTCTCTGGGGTATTGAGAAAGCCAAGATTTGCATGGAATTCTGATGTTTTATTTTCTTGAAACTGTTCTTTCCGAAAACCCAGGAATTAACAATCATTCGTACTGATGGCCCCACAGAAGGAAAAAAAGTTAGCTTGGGTGATCAGAGTTGCTAATGGGGACAGTTTGGGTCCTCTGCAAAACAGAGATGAGATGTGCAAGGAATTTTTGGGGGATAATGACAATCCTTCACCTTCTGGGATTGTTGTGAGAAATAAGTGAGATAATCCATGCAAAGGAGTCACAATATAAAAGCTGCTATTTGTGTGCATTCTGGAGTCCAGCTCCCTCTGAAAAGGCCATGTATGGCAGTGGCCTGCAGAGGGCAGCATCCCCGCAGGTATCTGACTCATCTGGGCTAAAGGGACTGGCTTTTCACATTCTGGGCAGGGAAAAAAAAAGTATACAAAATGCAGCTGAGTCACCAAATGATAGAACACCCTAGAAGAGAAGTGGTGGCACAGGAGAACGGGCAGAATTTTAAAAAATAATGTTTATTGATGGGTGGCTGCTATGAAAGAGAATGGAGAGAAATACCAAGAATTGAAAATTAAAAGCCTACAACACAACTTAAGGTGAGCTGGCAAAACAAAAGCTTCGTGTTGAAAATGACACACTTGCTCTCTTCGGGCATGTCTTGGGGGGCCCTGAAGTCTAGTGACCTGGGCTCCAGCTTCTTGATACACTTTGTGCCAGAGATCAGGACAGTCTTTGAAAACACTTGGAATGACATTTAAATCAACAATCCGGAGTTAACTGACTTGAGAGCCTGCAGCTCTAGATTTGCAGGACATCTGGTGTCTGACGACAGCTCAGTTCCTTACTAGCTGGGTGACTTTAAATGACCATGGGGCCATCTCTCTGTGGGACGCAGGCAACCTTTTAAACAGTCAGAAGCAAAGGGCCAGGGTGGGGGTTATTATTATTCTGTAATCCATGCCATATCTTCCCCCTGCACCCCCCACCCCCAAAGTGCTTCTTGACTTGCCCCTTGCTGTCCTGAAGGACTTCCTTCTAATTTCTCTAGCATCTTCGATAAAAGAGGGCATTTTCCTACACTACCAGCGTGCCTGTCACTCTTTTTGCTCCTGGTAACTAATCGTAATGTCCATTGTCTGGCCTCTTAGAAGTCTCTTGGGACCATCATCAACCATTGTTAAACACACAAATCTTTACTGGTATTTGCCTTGGAGGCTTGCTTCATGTATGAAAATCCAGTTTTGTTTTATGTTGTTTTCAGTCTAAAAGCTTAAATCCTCGCCTCATTCTATACATAGCGTTTCTGTACTTTGCCTTTTTCACTAATCCCGTATCTTAGAGACTTTCCCATGCCACCCATAAAAACAGCCTTGTTCTTTGTAATGGTCTGATGGTAATTTATTGTATGGATGTTCCAGAGTTAATTTAAGAAATCTAGTACCGATGGATATTTAGTCTTTGCACTTTTCCCCTTTCAAAGGCAGTGCCACAAATTCTTCCTATTGCATATCTTGTTGTCCACGTCAGCAAGTCTTCCGTGAAAACGGGGGCCTAAAAATGGAATTGCCAGGTTACAGAAGGTGAGCACTGAAAATTCGGACAGACAATGCTGCGTTGCTGCCAAAGGCGGTGCTTCTTTTCATTCCCGTCTCTTTCTAACACGCTCTTCATTACAGTCCACAAATGACAGGTAGGTCTATGTCAGGAACTGATGAACTAGGGAGGCAGTATAACCCAGTGGTTAAGAGCATTCAAATCTTAATTCTATGCTGCACAATTCATGAGAACTTGGGCAAGTCCCTTAACCTCTCATGGCTTGGTTTTCTCTAGGGTAAAGTGGGTCTATGAATAATGCCTAATTCATACCGGTCATCCCTAATACATACCGGTGGTGGCGATAATTAAACGAGTTAACGTACGTAAAGCACACGAAACAGGTGCCTGGTGAGAAGCAAGCAGTAATCCATCATTTTGTGGCATCGTTAACAAGCTTCTCTGATCTGTAAGAGCCTAAAGTGTTGGTCGGTGAGGTAACTGTGTGAGAAAATGCAAGATGTATGTGGCCTATCAAACCAGAGAATAAACTTCACTAGTTAACTTTGTAGAAAAAAAGTTAAGTACTTTCATTGATAAGTACGTAACACAGTTTTTAATATACTAACAAATAAGATACATCATGGAGAAGAATATAAAATTGACATGAATTTGAAAACCTGGAACGTCAGAAATTAAATACCTATTTAAGGCTGCAATAGATGAGCTAGTTCAACTCCCAAAGAATGTAGGCTCTCTTTGGATTATTCTGGTGGGAAAAGGTTGAATAAGTAGAGTAATTTACAGTGGTTTGCCTTCTGAAACTGAGGGTCTTCATGAGTCTGGGTTTGCTTTTCATCATTTCCTGGCACTAGCAGCTGTTCCTAGAAATGCTATGCAAATTATTCTTATAGATAGCCAGTATTAGTATCAATGAACAGGTGTTATGCTTGAAATGATTTCTAATTAGTGCCCTATAAATAGTTGGAGTTTAAAATAGTCAACCAGGTAATCAGAGTCATCCATGATCTCTTACCTTCCTGAGCCACCAGGGGAGATGGGATAATCAGCAACATTTCAGATTTTCAGAATCTTCAGAAATCATTGAACCTTGTACCTCATTACAATGTCTTCACTCTGTCCTGTCATCACTCCTACTCCTGTCTTTCTGTTGTCGCTTTATTTTTTTCCATTTATCACATTGCAGTCAGTTAAAAATCTAGTTGTTGCTCCCCCCCACCCCCACCCCCAGCAGCTCTTTTTAGCAAGGTGAAGTGAAGAATTGACTTCAAATTTTGGCTTAGATACTTAATAAATATGTCAGCTTGGGAAAATTAGCTAATCTCTTGGAGCCTCATTTACCTTAGCTAGAAAATGGGAATCATTTTTGCATCAGGTAGAATTCCTTCTGTTGCAAATGCTGGAAAATTCATTCCAAACAGAAGTTACTGGCTCACATAAGTGGAAAGGCTGTGGGTTTCCATTTTAGGCATATTTTGATTCATGATTCAAAGTTCATCCTAGGACCCAATTTCTCTCTCCCTTTTGATTCTTCAGTTTTGACTCCATTCTCAGACTTCAAGTGGTAGCAAGATGGCTGTAGGTGATTCATCCCCTCCACTCCTAAGGCTTCAATCCCTTCAAGCCTCTGTCCCAGCGTTTCCAACAAAAATCTCACTGGCTCTCACTGAAACTGAATGGGTCTTGCACCTCTCTGAATTAATCATTATAGCTAGGGGAATGGGAGGTGTTGATTGGTTTAGGCTAGGTCACGTGACCCACCCCTACACTGGGAGTGGAACTCCCCTGGATGCTCTAGAGGGAGGGTGGGAAAAGGGTATCTGTGGAGACAAAGCCCCAGAAAGCAGTTTCCAGCCTCTCGCCTCACGTGGAAAGGTGCTGGCTCAGGTAGTAAATGGCCATCAACTGTGACTGGATGGCCATTAGCTGTGGCTAGTTGGCCGTCAGCTGTAACCAGTGAGCCATTGGCCACTAATATAACTGCCGTGGCTACGCTAGCAAAAAATCCGCTAGCAAGAGCGGATTGCAGAGAGGCGGATGCTGAGGGCGAGACTATAGTGGTATGACTCCCCTACCTATGGTTCCGTGGGTGTTCCTGTTTGGCCTCACCATGTCCTGCGTTCTTATGTGGGGAGCGGGAGCAGAGACCTCACAGGCCGCCCTGCACGACAGTATCCCTAAGTCACAAGTGTTGGATGCTTCTAGCTAGAGAATGGATGTTTGGAAACAAATGACACGTGTTTGCTTTCCTATCACTTCTCCAACAGGTTTGTCGTGTGCATAATGAGGTGAAATAATGATTGGCATAACTACCTGGCCGAGTGACATGCTACACAATTAATGTCAGTTTCCTGCCAATGTCTCTACTCTGGAAATACTTTGGCTATTGCTGCTTTCTCTTCATATTCGATTCTTTTGAGATTTTGTTCACTTTGCAACAATTTCCCAATTTATATGTCCAGTCCCAACCTCTCTCCTTGGTTTTAGTCCTGGGTCTTCAACTGACTTTTGATCATTTTCATTTAGTTCTCTCCTTCCAACTTCTAGTCCAACACATCACAACCCCAATTCACCATCTTGATCCTTGAATCAGATCTCCATTCCTGAATCCCTCACGTCTGCCCTTGGGTCCTATACCTCCATCAGGTACTAAGATTGCTTTGGTTTTGTATTCGTTTCCCTTCTTACTAGATGCCTAGATCATTAAAATGACCCTATCGGCTCTCTGCAAGCTCACCCCTCTTGTGAATCCTGGGTCACTGAGGATGAGGCTTGGAGTCCCACTGCCTGCGTGTCACAGCTTGGTTACGAGTCTTATAAGCTGCACGAACTTGAGTATATAACTCAATATGTCTGAGCCTCAGTTCCCTCATCTGTAAAACCTATTTTGCTCTTTTCATTGTCTATTTTCAATCTGAATCAGATATCCCTTTGATAAAGGATCCAGCCGTTAGAGCAGCGCGTGGACACTCAGGTTTGTAGGTGTGGTCTGCTGCCTGAACACCCTGTATGGTCTCTCCTATCCCATTTTACTCTAGTTGATTCACTTCACTCTCGTTTTCTTCGGCAGCAGATATTTTTGATTTAGAGAGTGTTGGCCAACTCTATAGAAATGTTACTTTCACACCTGTAGAATATCATATTCCTGACGTTCACTTCTGTAGCACTTCTAATCCTCTCCAGCTCTGGGATATGTAATTATATACACCCTTCTCAGCTCTGGCTGCTGCAGTCTCACCACTGGATTGCTTGTCTGTTTCCTCCTCACCTTCCAGTGACCCCTAAAAGGGTTACCTGAGAGGTGTATTTCTCAAGGTGGAGATGAATGCTCTAAGCTCATCTATCTGAACCAAAGGGTCTGTGGTGAGTTACCTATGGGGCTGAACTTCACCATGAGTGGCTAAGCAACCCCACATAGGGTGTAGCAGAGAGACAGGGAATACACCTGGGTGCACATGCATTACACCTGCACTGTCTACTTTGATAGTCACTAGCCCCAGCGAGGTGGTGATTTAAATGAAAATTAATTAAAAATAGTTGGAATTTCTGTTTCTTAGTCATACTAACCACATTTCAAGTTCTCAATACCACTGGTGGCTGCTGGTTTCCACTTTGGACAGCACAGATGTAGAACAGTTCCATCACCCCCAGAAAATTCTGTTGAACAGCGCTGCTCTGAAGTGTGGCAGCAGGAGCAGGCATGCCGGGACCTCAGCCAAAGCTGTCAGGGGGGACAGTAGAGCCCTGCCCCCTTGGCCGATATGATGTGGGCTAGGGAAACTGGCTTGGTTTCATAGGGAGGCCCCGGACCTGGCAGAGCATAGCATCCAAGGAGTGTACAAATCCCAGTGAAGCTCCCTTAATGCTATGCAGGGAGGGTGGTCTGATCTTCTTGGCCAAGCACAATCTTAAGAGACTCAGGCATAGGGGAGCCCCCAAGAGACAAGCCCTTTACTGAGCCCTGTACATAGATTATTCCATTCAGCCTTAGGGGGAGTTAATATTACCTCCATTTCATAGATAAGGAAGCTCAGTTTCAGAGAAGGAAGCCTACATGTAAGCACTCTGTACTGCTCCTTGTTACCTCAAAGTCAGGCAGAGGGACCTGAGTCAGGGGGTGGGGGGCGGGAGCAGCAGTCTGAGCTCTTGGCAGGAAGCTGGCTAGAATCAGGCAGGATGGCTCAGATTGGGGTTGGGACCAGCTCTGCATTTCTCAAAGAGGACTGGACTGTATGGCAGAGAAGAGGAGGCAAGGCCAGGTGGGAATGGGACGATGGGGCAGACCTAACTTTGGGGGTGACGCTGATGTCTTGGGGTGCACAAAGATGCTGCCGCAATGCATCCCGTAGATCCCAGAGACAGGACTGTGAGTCCTCTGAGGATAGGATGGGGTGCAGTAGGGGCTTACGCTGGGCTCTGAGCAAGTGCAGCCTTTCCCTACATCTGCCACTTACTCCTTTGCTGCTGCTGAGGTCACCCTTCTGAATTTCAGTTTCCTCATCTGTAAAACGAATATCATAAGATGACATTTATTATTATCATCATCATTATTTTTCCAGCTTCAGATACGAATACCACACTTAGCAGAAGTAGTCCCTCAATAAAAATGGAATCGAATTGAATCCAGTTGCGAGGGCTGGAGAGGGTAAGGGCTGAAACAAGGGTCTACAGCGATGAAAAGAAAAAGGCGTACTTAGGTTTATACTAGGGCAGTAATTACAGTAAATGACAAGCTTATTAACTTCTTGCCCACCAAAAGCATTAGTTTAATTTTGCTCCCGGAAATCCCAGAGATGTCTCCATTCACTGTGACAGTGACTGCTCGATGCCACCATTTTATGATCATTGGCTCTATCAATATTAAATCTATACTTACCTAAATGAATTACTGGGCTCAGGCGAGAAATTGCCAAATTATTGTTGTCCCTTCAGTAGGGATGACATGTTGTACCTGTACACACAGAGTAGTTTAAAATCATATGACTTAATCAATTATTTTGAAAATATTCAGCTTTCAAATATTAAAGCAAGATTTCTGATTAGTTTATCTGTGTAGTCCTAAGAATTGGCACACGGAGGCTTCTTCAGGGCTGGCTAGACCCATATTCTGGCTGCCTGGTGACACCAGTGGCCTATTGGTTTATCTTGGAGTTAAATTCAAGGTCACAGATATTGTGTGCCAGGTCACTACCACTAACAGCATTGTCAACAAATATTATTGAATGCCTGTAATGGATACAGATACTAGCAACTCTCTCCCTTCCCCTGCTACCAATACCACCTGGCCAACGTATAGGTGTAATCCTAACTCAATTCCCAAGCTAAATGCAGACTTCTTCCAACAAACCCACATCAGGGAGCTTAGTTATTAAATCACAGAGACTGATGGACTGTTTGAGCATTTAACTTCACAAAAAGTGATGTTCTTGTAATGAGTCCTTCAGTTGAGTTCTCCAGGCCAAAAGTTATGAACAGAATAAGTTATGGACGTACATCCTGGCTTCTGCTGTGGTGTGTGTGTGTGTGTGTGTGTGTGTGTGTATCAGTGAGGGAGAGATATACCTGTACCAGGACTCAGGTTTGGTGTCAACCTGAGTTGCTGTCACAGTCCTTTTATCCTATGTAACTGTGTAGATTACCTTTCATGAAGAAGCTGAGGAATTTAAAAATCATGTTCACTGTGAGATGACCCATAGAAGCTGTGCCCCAGTGCTGACCCGCCCCTATCTGAGAACCTGCGTCATCTTTCCTGAAGTGGAGTATCAACTGCAGACCACTGGTCCCCTGTATTAGTCATTGAGTCCTGGTCACCTTGTTAGCACGCCTTGTTTTGCTTGTAGGAGAGCTACCCGTGGTTCTCTGTATTTCAGTGTTCCTTTTTTCTTCTTTGCAGTTTATTCACCATGGGTTCTGGTTCCTAGGGCAAATTTTGGCTTTGGCCTCTTGACAGAGCCTTCTACTGCAAAGCCCTGTCTGGTTCTGTTTTGCATCCTGGTTACACGGGATAACTTTGCTTTCCAGCCGCTTTGCCTTCAGCTGGGCCATGACTGGTTCTAACCAATGTAATATGAATGGCAGTGATGTCGGTCACTTCCAGGCCAAAACATTTAAGAGCCAGTGTGCCCACTCCACACTCTCTCTTTCTTCAACACATAGTATATGCACAGTAGGTGACAGCTGTTGTGTTTATGAGTATGGCTAAGTGGAGAAATGTTGGGAGGGCATTCCTTGGTAATGGAGTGACTTAAGAAAAGATGTACATGCAACAATAGGTTATTTGTTTTCTATTTAGAACATGAAGAGAGGTTACGTTAAATAGAGTAGGAGCAGTGAACAAAGTAGGAGAGATTGGGGATTGGAAGGGCCTAGAACCAGTGAACCCAGTTGGATTACTGCCTCTTCCCCTGTTAGCTGTGTGTCTATGGACAAGTAATGAGCCTTCTCAAGGATCAGTTTTCTTATCTAGGATGTGAGGGGCCACATGTGATAAGATCACATGAGTATCATACTAATGTGGCAAAATTGCTTTATAAACCTAACAGTGCGAAAGCAAACAACTCAACCTCTCTCCATTACATTTTATAACACTGTAGCAGAAGAGTGTGCATTTTATCCTGAATTAGCCCTCTTTCTTCTTTTCATCCATCCATCTGTCCATTTATGTTGAGTACCCAATATGCATCAAGCACTGCAGGCCATGGTGAGTTATTGTGTGTGTGCATGTGTGTGTGTTTGTGTGTTTATGTGTAGAATGACACTTTAAAAAATTCTGGCCTAGAGATGTAGGATGAATTGGAATGGGGAGAGACTAAAGGCAGTTCATGGAGAGGATATTGCTGTAGTTTAGGTGTGAGATGATGCAGCCCACAATGGGCAGGTGGGGAGAGGTTGGAATGGAAAAGAGGTTGATGACCACCAGAGATGTTTTAAAGCAAAACCCAACAGGCTCTCCAAATGGACCTGTCCTATCCCAGACCATTGCTTATGTTTGCTTAGTGCAACAAAGCAAGTCATTTATTAGTCACCAAACATATTAAAATGACTCATGGTCTCAAAAGTTCCTAAAGATTTTCTGGATAGTTTGAAAACCAAGTTTCAGTTTTCTGTCTGCCTTAAGGAATCATCTCCTTCAAGGGTTTTTTGGGAAAGAATATGGGATGGAAATGGGGATAGGTTTCTGTTATGTGCTCTGGAGTTGTCAACTAGCACCCCGTGTTCTTCTGCTGATTCCAGTCATGCTGGTCCCTGCCTGAGCAACAGGATGCAGAGCCCTTGCAAGGATGGGGCTGTGTTCTCGCCAATGGCAGCAGATGGCTGAGAGGGGGCAGCTCATGCATCTTGTCCCTGCCCACGCTTTTATTTTGCAAAGCCTAACCATTCAAGGCTCTATCGGACCATCAGCCTTTAGAACAGAATTGAAGATAACTGAGAAGGAGACATTTAAAAATGATGTGCAAATTATTAATATTCCCATTCTAGGGAAAAGCCCTTAGGGAGTTCAAACTCATCACATGCTGATGGTCCCTTGTGGGCATCCCGATTTTTTAACATCAGTCCTTTGACCCAGGTCTGGGCCTTTCTGTGAGCACATTCCTCCTCTGTCGTGTGCTTCTTGTCTGACTTCTAGAAAACCTCTTTCTATCCACAGGATGGACCCCTCCTTATGCAGTGGGTCATTTGTCTAAGCCTGAGTCACTGAGATGAAGTACCCTGAGGTGTTACTGTGCAGTGGTCAGTCCACACTCATCCTTTGCTATTGTGTTTCTGGTACAGCCTGGGGAAGAGTGGGATGTGGTAGGGCTGCTGAGTCTTGATACTCTAAGCCTCACAGTGAAGTTCATGGTGGTTCCGGGCACCCATGTGAAGTATTAGTGGAAGTCTCCACACCAGTGTGAGTTGTAGCCTTGACTCTTTCATTCTTGTTGGGACCTCCCTCCACCCCCAAACACCACACACACATGCAAAACATATACCTACACACCTCCTGAGGATCCATGCGAATTTTTAGCAATAGTGTAGTCAAAACTCCATGACTGCAAAGCATTTCTCTCATGATGGCTCTCCACCTCTCTCCAATTGCTTTCAACTCACACTCTCTCCAGCCTACTGGGAATATGAAATATGCCTATTCCTGAGCTTCAGAGAGACCCAGGAAGCTTTTGGAGTACCATTAGAAAGGGTCCCATGATATTCGTAGGGGCCATTTTCCTCCCTTTCTCTTTTTTGGAAAAGGCAGCTAACTGGGTTCATTTCTCCAGTTTCACAACTGTCCATTCACCTTTATTACCTCCATGCAGATATGCTTTTAAAGAATTCTAGTACTGGTTTTATTAGGAACTTAGGTGATTGGGGCTCATGTTTAACAATTATTAACTTGACATATTTCCCCAAATTTATTAAAACGGTTACTTACGTGGCTTTAAATTCACCAACAAAATGGATCATCTGAGTCTCAAACATCACCAGTACCAATAGTACTTGGACATATACCATTATCTCATTGGATCTTTACAACAATCCCAGGAGGTAACCCAACCATGTATGTTTATTCCCTTTTTACACACGAAGAAACTGATGTTCAGAGAAATGGCCTCTTGAGACCTCTCAGCTAGTAAATGATTATTCAATTACAAATAACTGATCAAACACTTTTTGCAACTATCCTAAGAGCATTTTCTGTTAACTGAGCGCAAAGAACTCCCTTTTCTTCGTAAAGCAAACAGAAATTATTTTGAAAAAGTGTTTAGGGAAGATTTAAAAATATGAAAAGTGTTGTGTTGGAATTTGGTTTTTATTTTCCGCTCCTTGAGACCCCCCACCGTTCAAATTGTAAGTCAGAGAGAGAGAGAGTTCAGCTGGCTGATCTGTGAGCTATTGAAGTTCTCACTTAAAAGGGAAATCTGATCTCTGTCTAAGTGGCACTAATGTGTGGGCTGAGAGCTGCTACTGTAAATTCAGCAAGGGATTCATTAACGCCATGAACCTCCTGGAGCGCTGTGGATGGGTGACCTCTGAAATAAAAGCAGAACCAGGAAAGATAAGGCTTCAGGCATGATCCACAGGACTCCATTTCTGGTGATCTGCAAGATATGTGAAGTCAAGAGTCCTTAGGGCCAGAAAGCCAGGAGTTGGGTTGGGAGGGGGAGACCACCCAAAGATTAAATGATACCACAGAAGAGATTCTTGGCTTTTTGAAATTCTTTGGCAAATTTCCCCCCAACCCCACTCTTCTCTTTGCTGGGAATAGTTTTTGCACTATTCTCATTGCTGGGAAAAAATAGGCTGCTGCTTTTGAAGTTACTGTGATGCAGTCAATAAGGCTTCTGAACTGCTAATGGGGAGATGGCGCTGAAAACTACCAGTCAGAATCCTCCTGCTGGGAACCCCTGTCGGGGTGTCAGACAGCTTAGTAAGAATCTGACTTTGATATGGTATATGGGATTGGGCTGGAGGGGGGCCAATGGTTCTGCTAGACTAGCCTCCTGGGAGCTCCCTCTTATGACACCAAAGCTATACTGACCACAGGGCATACCTGTTTTTATCACGAATCGATACTTTGGGTTTGGATTTTAAATGGACTATTTAAAAACTTATTTTCGTTCCCCCCCATCCCAAAACTACTGTAATGTGTTTGGTCCACCATACGAAATGCTACAGGCTTAAAAAAACAGATAGTTATTTTCTCACAGTTCTGGAGGCTGGAAGTCCAAGATCAAGGTGGCAGCAGGGTTGGTGTCTTGGGAGACTTCTCTTCTTGGCTTGCAGATGGCTGCATTTTCTTTGTGTCCACACATGGCCTCTTTTCTGTGCATGTGGAGAGAGAGAGAGAGAGAGAGAGAGAGAGAGAGAGAGAGAGAGAGAGAGAGAGAGAAAGAGAGAGAGAGAGAGAGAGATTTCTGAGGTCTCTTCCTCTTTTTATAAGGAAGTTTTATTGGATTAAGACTCCATCTTTATGACCTTGCTTAACCTTAATTATCTTCCTCAAGGCCCTACCTTCAAATATAGTCACATTGGAAGTTAGGACTTCAACATATGAATTTTTTTGTTGTTGGGGGGATCCAATTCATCTATAATGACTACAAAAAAATACACTTAATGTAAAGCACTAAACAATATTGAATCATAAGAAGAAAATGTAAATTGACCCCTCCAACTTCTGCCTGTCCAACCAGGTGACCAACTAGCTGGTATATGTCTCTTCACACCTTTCCTTTCTTCATACATACCCATGGCACATGTTGTTTTGTTTTTTTCAGCAGCAAAGTTATGCTGAGTATATTACTCTGCAACATGATTTCTAATTGACTAACATTAGGTTGATTTTTCAAAATGTATGGAAATTCTCACTGGTGTCTATTACAATAGAGCAAGTATTCTTAACTGGGATTTGTGAACATCTAAAAGTCTGTGGGTAGAATTGAGGAGGTCCATGAACTTGGTTGGGAGAAAAAATTGCACCTTGATTATCACTCACATGTAACTGAAATTTAGTGTGTCTTTTAATTAAGACTAGAGACAACACACCATAGTCCTATTAGCAAGAACCTCAGACATTTTCATATGATGTTACAGTTTTGCAGATATCTCAGAATAGCCTATCTGCTTCCTATTACAATAATGATTAGATCTGCTATTGGAATAATACTTAACGTGTTAATAGAAATGCATCTATAATACTATATTGTAAATTTGTTTTTCTAAAATCTTTTTCATAATATTTCAATATAATTGGTCTCTAAAAAAATTATTCTATATATTTCTCCCAAGCATTTAAAAATAGGATTTTGAGATGGGACTCATAGACCTCACCAGACTCTCAAGGGGATCCATGGCACAAAAAAGATTAAGAACTCCTGCTATACAGTCAAGTCTAAAATTTCCTTGGTAGAAATATATTTGACTCTCTGTTCTTGTCATTTTTGTTGTCCACCAATAAGAAGAAATTTAGAAGGAAGAAGATGGGTCCAGGCCCTAAAGTAAGCCCTTTCCTCAAGCTAGGTCCGGGGACTGAGAAATTTAGTTCAAAAAGAAACAAACTTCAAACTTCCGATGGCCCACGTTTCTCAATCGACATAAGGAAGCATTCAAAAACATTCAGATTTCAAAATCTCTTCTTTAAGAGATTCCTTGGCCAGAGAGAAAGAAAACACTAAAAACTGTCTCTCTTTTAGATCCTCCTAAATCATAGTTTGAACCTCATGATAGCCTTTGTCTTACTACTCTCCCACTTCTATGCCATTTTTATCTGCCCCCATCACTTCCTCTATTTGCTCTTCTTCCCTCCTGTCCTGCCAGAATCCACTTAAGCTCAGTTGTCTCTTAAAATCAAACCTCCCTAGAACAGAAAATCCCTTTCTGTTGATTGCAAGCCTTGGTCTCACGCTGAGCTGAGAGCCCAGACATGATGGGGAGAAATTTATGGAAGGACTTAGAATAATTTTATGAACGTATAATGCATGACCCACTGGTCTCTATCAATGAATGTTAGTGGGAAAGTCAGATGCTAAGAAATGGATGGAGAAAGCAGAATTGGAAGCTCTCAAGGGTGATTTAAAGGACCCTGAATTTCATAGGAAATCACAGGGGTTTAGAAAAGCTGTAAATGTTGGATAATGTCATTTGGAGTCTATCCCTAAGTGTTCCCTATGAAAGTATATTAGACTCTAATCCTGTCACAAGTAAAGAAGGATAAGTATTTAGAGACTTCAGGAATAGTTTTTTTTTTTTTTTTTTTTTTTTTTTACAGCTTTAGATAGCATTCAGGAGAAGATCTAGAAGAAATGTGACCTCTTCCTTCATTTTTTAAAAAATAAATGGTGTTAAGCCAGAAATTGAGTATTTAATACATAAGCATAGAGTAGAATAGGAAATAACCCCACTGCCAGAAGTCTCACACTTACTGAGCATTTGGAAAATAGCTTAAAATATAAACAAAGTGGAAACCTGGATAAATTTATGGCCTTGAAGATAAAATATCCAGATGCTCCCATCTCAGTCATTCAACTCTAAAGGAGGGAGTCACTTGATAAAGACAGTTATATTGTAAACAGAATTTGTAAACAGATATTGTAAACAGAAAAGACATTGGAAAAGAATTGCCCTGTCTTGGCTAAGAAAACAGAGAAACTACGAAGAAAATAAAATGATTGATTGATGAGCTGCTCTGAGAGATCTGTTGAGCAGAAATTTCTTTAAAGATTAAAGGAACTCTTCTGATTGATTTATTTTAACTAAGTGCTGATATCAAGTGAATATTTTTTAAAAATCCCAGAAATTAATAAAATAGAACTAATACTTTCAATATGTTGAAAACATATTCTGCTGGAAACTTAACTCAAATGGTTTGAGTCCAAGTTCAGATTCTTAAGGTAAAATTTTGCACATGAGACTAGTTTGTTGTTTTTGGTTTAATGAAATGAGTTATGTCTCCTCTGATTTATCACAGTAAAGTATAATACAAGCTAATGATTTTATTCTAGTTGGGTATATTCTTAAACTTCCACAGGTTTACTGATCAAATAAAGTAGCATTTCTTATACTTAATGCTTATAGTTATGGCGAATAAAAACTTGTACTGATTTATTCTGAAAATTTAATTTCTACAGTGTTTATATTTTGTAGTATGTCAGCTAAAAGATTCATTTCCAAGATCTTTAGGACTGATATTAACTTGAGTTAATTAATGGGTTTTTGTTGGATGGCTAGATAATTTCTAAGTAAGGTAGAACACTGTATAAGGGTTCAGAACAGGCCTCCCCAAGATATGCCTGTTTGGCATGTGAATTATTTTGAATTGAAGGCAATGAAGACCTCATGAGAAACTTTTCCCTCTTCCTTAAAGAATTTAAATTTGGGGCCTTGCCCATAATAAGAGTTATCACCAGAAATAACTTTTTGTAACCTTTCTGTCGGGCAGGACAAACTTGTGATTACGATTGTTGTTCTTATCGTCCTACAAATGACCTTCCTCCCCTCTGAAGCCCCAAGGCATTTATCTCATCCTTAGCTCAGAATGCCATGTGTACTTCATTTTAGCTTTCTGTCTCTGACCCTCTCATGGATAGGGGGCTCCCATGTATACGCATGTAATTAAATTTGGTTATTTTCTCTTGATAATCTGCCTCATGTTGACTTAATTGCTGGGTCAGCTGAAAGAACCTAGAAGGGTAGAGGAAAGTTTCTTCCTCCCCCACAGTTGGTTCTATAAGTAGAATACATCACCAGCTGGATACTGCTTACCCCAAAGCTGCTGCAGTAGAAAGATCCTTAGACCTCTAACATGAGCAGGCGAAAAAAAAAAAAAAAAAAAGAATTTTTGCCCATTCAGACTCTTGAACCTGCAGAGTTTGGTGGAAGCTAAGTGGTTAGAGTCCTTTCCTTTCCTTACTTTGGATTAGCAGGAGAAAACTTTTGTGGAACTAGTTCCTTGGGCGTAGTAGCTCTTGGTTATTTGGTATGAGACTCATGGGTGTTGTTAGTTCTGTTTTTCTCTGTCTCTGTCTGGTGTCTACCCTTTTGTCTTGTTATATGTCCTGAGAACACATGATTCCCTGTAGTTTGGAGTGGCTGTTTCTGACTCTGGAGTGAATTTTCTAGAGCTTGTGTTTTTTTTTTTGGTTAAACCATGAAAAAGACTTATTGGTTTGAGTCATGATTAAGATCCTACTCATCAAGGCCTGATGATGGATTCATTGAATTGGAAGAACTTCTACATTTAAAAGGAAAAAAAAAGTGTATTTATTTATTTATTTATTTATTTATTTTAAAGAGCTCTGATGGTATTATAATGGTTAGTCATTAAGATTCCCTTAATAAGATGTAAAGACAGAAATGAGAACAAATATCAAAGTTTACTCAAACCCGTTCCTATGTATTTGCCTTCAGATATTGGCAGATATTGAAAGAAAATCAGGCCATTGGAAATACAATTATTCGGTACTTAAGAAAAAAAAAGGAAAGACAAAGGTGGCAAAATCTTATTAAAAACAACCTAAACATTTTGTCCTAAGAACTTGTTTGGTAACCATCAGGTTGGAAGCTCCAAAATATGGCCAGACAGAAATGTGAGCTAACCTCCATTTCCACCGAGAGTCCTACCAAACTGCCGCCAGCCCTCAAGGAAATTATAAACTAAAATTACAATGGCTATTATGAGGAACATTCCAATTAGATTAGATCATTTGAAAGTGTACTTAAAAGCAAGGGCTTCCAAATCCAATAAACAGAATAAGATACCTATGTTGAATTGGTATGAAAGGTTTCAAAAATTCCAAAATAGCTTTGTTAAAAGATTTGTTGCAAATGGCTAATGAAAAATTAAAGAGATTAAAGTCACCTAAAATAAAAGACTGTTATGACTGTGGTTATCCTTTACAGGTGGTTGTTCTCAGATATCTATCACTCCCTGGTTTAAGGCCAATCTAAGGGCTGTAGTAGAGAATTTCTAAAACCCAGGGAGGACCCTTCAAAAGTTTTTGTAAATAGATTACCTCCTGAGCCCAGTGAGACAGGGAAATAAAACTTCATGGTCCTTTCCTCCCTCAATCCAAACCAATTGGTTATTAGTGATCCTTGTTTCCTCCCAGAGATAGCAACTGCCTGTGACCTAAGGTCTTGGCTTGGCTTTCTGCCTACCTGGGACATACAGGCTGTCAGTTCTTTCTTTTGGCTATCAGAGGGAATAACTCTGGAAGTTAGTAACCTTTGCACACTTTTGAATCCATGTAATTGTTGAATACTGCCAGAAATATTTATCGTTTGTCCCAGCTGAAACATGACAAGACACTTAAAAGGATTTAATAACTATGATCAGAAATAAAGCTATGTACCCAGAGGGAAAGAAGCAAATTAGGGATGATGTAGTTGGATGGGTAGATTATCCTATGATGTCAATTAAGTCACAATCCAATTCTTTGGGAATCCAGAGCAATTGTTCTTATCATACACATCTTTGCAAAACCATCACTACAGCTCTAGAAGCACCTACATTTACCGCCCTCAATTTCTAAGACTGAAGAAAAAGAAAAAAGGAAATGAGGGCTTTGTTTTGAAAGCATAAACTGCTGCTCTCACTCCAAGGCTCTCTTGCCAAGGATGAATACAAATATTGTCTTCTCCAAAAATATTAATAAGAAAAAGCTTTAGCCATCTGAACAGATAAACTCAACTTATTCTGTCTTTTTATAACGGATGAAGTTTTACATTAAATTACCTGTCTCATGGCAGTAATTTTAAAATGGTTAGGAGGTCGCTCTCTGTATGTCCATGTGTGTTGTCTGGTATTTTCTATTTCCAGATAACATTGCTAATTTGCAAAAGAGCTCTATCTAATTGGCTTAAATAAACAAGCACTTATATAAAAATTCTCGAAAATATAACTAACCCAAATGCTTTTCAGGTTTACATGATCGAAAGAAAATATTAAAGCTAATTTAAGTTTGTTGGCTTAATTAAAATAGACATGTCTTTAGGGTTATAAGAATTAAATATAATACCTTGATTCTACCTGGCTTTATTGGTTAAATAAGTTTATGTCGTCAAGAAAAAATAACTTAAGATAATGACATGTTGTCTAATGCGTAATGAAGTTTTTGTAGGTAAACTAGACATAACTGTTAAGAATAAGTAAGTTAAATAGGTACAAATGGAATAAAAGCTTTTTCAGGTGAACTCTTTAGCAATAATTACATTTTACATGCACTTAAATGGCTTACTGAATCTCTTTGGCTACTTGAAACTTTAAAGTTTTTTGCTAGCTAAATTAAATGATGGCTAGTCATTGAATATCTGTTATTTTCAAATAAGACAAATAATGAAATATTGACTACTGAACATAGGGATATCCACTTTTGGTTTTGTATTACAAAAAAACTAAACATAAATTTGTATTTGTTAGTAAACATGTGTTGTCCCCTGTTGAAAGCTTGTACTATGAAAAAGCATTTATTTCTAAAAATTATGTAATGTGTTTATAAATTTATCAATCTAAAGAGCCCATCTGCGTCTGCCTTCTGAAATGTGACCCAACTCTTTAACTGAACTGATTTATTCTCAAGACTGACTTATTCTCTCTCACTTTGGCATAGTTTAATGAGATATGGAATGATCTATCAATCCAAATTTGGGAAAGTGGAACTCCTCAGGAAGTTTCAAAGGCAGGACTGAAGGGGTTCAGAACAGGCCTCCACAAGATGTGTCACCGCGGCATCTGAATTATTTTGAGCTGAAGGCAATTGAGACCCTGAGGGCTCATGAGAAACCTTTACCTCTCCGTTAAAGAATTTAAATTTGGGACCTTGTCCGTAATAAGCGTTACGACCAGAAATAACTTTTTATGACCTATCTATAGGGCAGGGCAAACTTGTAATTATTGAACATCTGCTCTTCTTATTGTTCTGTGAATGACCTTCCTCTCTCTGAAGCCTCAAGTCATTTTAACTCATCCTTAGCTCTGAGTTTCATATATACCGCAATTTTTCCATCTCTGAGCCTCTCATGGATGTGAGGTTCTCGTATGTATGTATGTATGTATGTAATTAAATCAGGTCATTTTCTCTTGTTAACCTGTCTCATGTTGATTTAATTGTTAGATCAGCCAAAGGAACCTAGAAGGGCGGAGGACAGTTTCTTTCTCCACGACAACTGAAACATTGATTCCTAAGTATCATTTCTAGTTTATATACTTTTGTTTCTTATTTTTTTGTTATATTATGGCTTGTTAATGAATGTGCTCATTTTTGCCACTTTGAGAGGTTGTGTAAGGATGTGTGATTGTAGAAATTTGTGTTATGTGTATTCATGAGTCTTGCTAGTCTGCTAAAATGCTGATGCATGACAGTTGACAATTATCCACACTCCTCCTTCCACTTCTTCTAGTTTTCTCTGTGAAATAGAAGTTACTTTGGTTGAAATTCATAATTAAATATACCTGATGAGTCTCTACTATGATCAGTCTTGGCTGAGAGATGTAAGTTTGTACGCAAGGTATGGTTTTGCTTAGGAAAAAAGAAGACTATAGTATGTGTAGCTAATGAGTACACAAAGCTATGAAATATGTTAAAATCTTAGCAAAATGTGCTGAATTGTGATGGGTTTGTTTCCTTGTTTTACTATTCATTGCCTTTACCCACACTATAAAGGCTTATTTATTTGTATATTGGCCCATTGATTTGTCCTCTAGGAAAAGAGATTAGTAGATCTCTCACTACTCCAGAGGCATTCTAGTCTTCAACTTTCCTTGGATCTCTTCATTTCCTTCTTAATAAGAACCTTGGAAATTTAGGGGGAACCCAGCATGCTATGGTTGAGAAAATAGAAGGCAATTTAAACAATGTCACTAAGGCCGCTGAAGAGAATAAGAATATGCCACCCAAAATATGCCACTTTGGCATAGGAATTATTTTGAGCTGAAGGCAATTGAGAAACAGCAGACACAGGAAGAAATGTCTGCCTAAAAGCACAGTACATATATCCCTTTGTAAAGGTGACATAAATTTGCATTTGTGAAGGTATTTCCTTCTCCCATACCAGGAAAAGGAGAAGGACTCTAATCTGCATAACAAACGTTACTAAACAACCTTTATTTACCATGCATTTCCTAGTTACTTTTCCACAGTTTACCACATTTTGGAGCCCCACTTCCCCCTTTCCTGTGTCTTGTCTCTTCTCCATCACTTATCACCCATTGTGAAAATTTTATATAAGACCCCAGGTCTAAATACTTCTTTGGGGATCTTCATCTCTTTTTTTAATGAAGGCCTCCATGCATGTTAAAATTAATATATTAACATCAAATAAAATTTGTATGCATTTTTGTTGTTGTTGTCAATCAGTCTTTTGTTAGTTTAATTAGCAGACCTCAGATACTAAACCTAAGAGGGTAGAGGAAAAGTTTTTCCCCCCTACATTACAGAACTCCTCATCCGCAAGGATTATGAAATTGGACAGATGGTCACACAGAGCAAAGCTGCCTTAGATGTAATAATGTCCTGTCAAAGAGATGAAATGTGTTCTATTTTAGTGGAAGAACATATTTAGATCCCTGCTCACTTCTCTTAGATTTTTCATATTACTAAAAAGTCTGATGAAGACAGAAAAGGGGCCACAGGTGAAAACTGACAAGCTCAGGAAACTGAAAATAACCACATAAGATGGCGTGAACATAAAATAATTCATAACTAAGGTGGGCCATGGTGGGAAATCACATCTTTAGCCTGAAGCTTCCTTCACAAACTCAATCTTTCTCTTAAGTGAGGCTGTCTATTGTCTTTTTGTATCTAAGATGACATCCTTGGAATGTCAGTAACCCCTTTTTCCAGACCAGAGCAGGAAACTACTGTGTCCCCCTCTATGTGCTGTAAAAAGCAAGCTATTAACTATCCATCTGTAAGTACCCATCTGTAAGTACCTGTCTCTCCAATTTACTTTCATCCAATCCCAGAGATTTCTTTGCTTTGCTTTCTCCCACCTCCTTAACCTACCACCAGTGGATTTCATGTACCCGTGCTTCTTTGATTTTATGTATAAAATAAGGTGCAAACTACCATTTTGTGGAAAATCCTTTGAGATTTTGCTTCCTGGCAATTGTTGTAAATTTGGCTCAAACTCTTATAAGCTTTCTCTTAGGCTGGATGTTTTTTTTGTTGACACTGGGAAGTAAACAAGGAAATCAGAAAATTAGGTAATTTGCTTAATTTTAAAGACCCATATTGGATTCTGTGGACTCTTCGGATTCAGGGTAGAATCTGTCCTCTACGTTTAATCTGGGTGTTTATGGCTCTTGGCTAAGAAATGGACAATGAGCTCTGATATAATCCTTCCCTTAGTGCTCATCTGTGTGGCAGTGTTCACAGACATGGTCTCCAGAGCTGTAAGTATGTTGCTCAGCTGCTATCCCAGTAAGTGATATAAGCAGAGGGCCCGGCAGAAAGCACTGGAAAACCTGACACTTACAGAGGTTGAAACAACTGTCACAGGAAAGTTGGATGGAACTATTGATGGAATTCTGAAATGCAGTTATGACACCCCAAACAGCAGCAGCAGCGAAGATCTGGCTTAGTTGAACCCCCAGATATACATGGTTTATCCTTCAGCTCAGTCTGAAAAACGACCTCAAGCGCGGCTAAGAACTGAATGGTCTATCCTCACACTCAATACGGGCACTGAGAACCAACTACATCTTACTCTCTACATGAACTTGACTTTGTGCTGTTCCTATGTCTTGGTTAGTGTGATCTTATTTTTTGGGGTGTCTACTGCCCAGGCAAATGGTTTGATTGATCATTACAGGAACTTCTCGAAGATTCTTTGAATTTCTGGCTTTGAAGTCTTCACCTGCTCTGTCCACCAACCCCAGAGATTTTGTACCTGATCCTTACCCAATCCTGATCAAACCGTGCTTTGAAAACCCACCTTACATCAAACTTCCAATTCTGAATAAATTCTGACTTTCCCTTCCTTCCTCCCAGACACTGCCACAGCTTTGCCAGGTGGTACCCTCCTTGACCACAGTAAACAATAAACTAAGGTTTGTCTTATCAAGAGTTTTGTTTATGATCTTTGTACAGGCAGCTTTTGAGGATTTACAGTTGCTGTAAAGGAACAGTCAAAACGCAGACTTTTATAGAGCAGAAATAATGAATTTGCAAGTATTAATAACTGCAAAAAAAAAGCCTCTTTTTAAAGGAGGGGCCAGGTTATCCCTCTGACAGCAGAATTTATTTGCATGTCTATAGACAAAAATTACTTGCATTGCTATCAGTTACCTACGATTTACAGAGACCTAAAAGAGCTCAAAAGCACACTGCAGAGCTGCCATAGAATCAGAATCAGATGACCCAGCAGGACGTGCTCTAGACAATGCAAAGTTTTCTACTGAAGCGCAAATTCTTCCCCAAACTACTAGGTGTCTAGTGCGGTTCTTGGGTATTTCCCAGACATTATTGTTTAATCTTCATTACACCCTACAAAATGAATGTTACAATTTCCTTTTCTTCAAGTAAGGAAACTGAGGCTCAGTGAGGTTTTTTTTTCAAAAACCACAGAAATTCTCAAATAACATCTGTAATACATATTTGATTAGTGAAGTAAAAACATCATCTACTGAGAGGAAAAAAATGCACCTATTTTTGATTGGTGACAAGAGAAAGGGATTCCTGGGTGTCATATGGAATGTTGGGCGCTCTCCAGTTTTTTAATTTGGGTTCTTTAATATTATAGTGGTCTATACCTTGTATTGTCTTTGAGCTATTTCATAACTCCGTAAGTTGAAACAAAAAACACAAACCCATAGTCATGTAAACGATTCTTGTTCACCTTCAGTGCAAATAAATGTTTGGTGGACGAAGCCAATCTATTAACATGTATTTCAGCATTTCTGAAGCACAATCAGCACTTCTGATTGCCTACATATGTGTCTGTTCTCTGTCTTCTCCTTTGAACACCTTAGGGTTCCTTATTAATTGATGGGTAAAATAGAATCTTTGACATGTGTTCATTTTATGTTTGTATGAGAGTCATGATTTTTATCTTTTCAAAAATACTTTTTAACAGTTGGCAATGAGTTTAGCCTTTCATTCGTTGGGTCTGGGGGGCATTTAGTGTTTCAGGCCACAGAGAAGATTAGTGGTTCATCTAAGGCAGTCCCTGCTCTGAAATTATTAGATTTTATAACTACATACCTGACATTCCTAGAGTGGCATGTTAAGCCTTCTATTGTTTTCTTTTCAGAGCTATCTGATAGCACAGACTGTCTGCTAAATAGAGTCTAAGCAATTAGGCCCAGCTAATGTCTTCCTGACTAAAATGCCAGTACAAATATGTAATAGCAAAAATGATTGCAAATAAATGGGGACCGATTAATGGGGACTAATTTGATGTTACAATGGAAACAGGGTGACTGTATGCATTCTAAGTCCAATTAAATGTGACTTATCTTCAAAGATGTTTGAATTTCAGATATAATTAAGTTTAACCATTTGAGACCTTGGAAGTTTTACAAATATCACTATAGCTCTTGTACTTTAAAGCTGTCTAGATCCTCACATGTCACTCTTGGGGCCTTTGTAAGCTTGTAATTGTTTCAGTGTCCTGAGACTTATATCATTAATTACTCAGTATAATGAATCGAAGTTGGAATTCTCAGGTTCAAAGCATCAAAAAATTCAGATGTATTCAGAAGATAGAGTTATAGTCATGACCCTTTTTTCCTGTAGAAAACCCAACTTAAGCTAGTTTAATCAAAAAAGACTTTGTGGAGTCACATGGCAAAAATCCTAGGGCAAGGTGAGTTCAGGTGTAGCGAGATTTCGGGGCTCCAAAAATGTCATCAAGACCTGGTCTTTCCCTTCTCTTTCTTCTTCTGCCTTTGGGTTCACTTCATTGTCAGAGGCTTTTTCCTCTGATGACATTAGTCTACTCCTGGCTTACAAACTCACTTCCCCAAGACCAGTGGAGAAAAGCACCAGCTCTCACGAACTCTTTTCTGGTTGTTCAAACCAATCTCATGATTAGCTCTCATTGGATTGATTGCCATGGGTTGGATCACATGCCCTTCTCTGATCATTGTGCCAATCAATGATCAATGTAGTGTATGATGTTTTGATTGGTCAGGTTTGGGTCACATGTCCAATATTATAGCCAGGGGTGGACATCTACTCCCATGCTTCACGCAAAGAACAAAGAATGAGACTATGGGAGGAGAAACTCTCTAGAACAGGGGTGTCAAAACTTTTTTCAATGTTTTTTACCAAGGGCCATATGCGGTAAAATACACAAACAGCCGAGCCACTCACTCGAGGTAAAGTACCTATTGCCTCACCTGGTTTATTTAAGTAAACTAAATATATTTTTGGAATTTGCTGCGGGCCAATTAACAATGGATTGTGGACCACAGTTGGCCCGTGGGCCGCAGTTTTGACATCCCTGCTCTAGAGGAAAATCAGGAAATGTGACTCTTGAGAGCTCAAAACGTCACACAGGAAAGTATTACACCTTGATGGAAGCCCTCTGGTTAAAATCCTTGTCAAGTGACAGTACTTTTTGAGGGCTCTCTGCAGGACAGCTGTGTTGTTAACTGGTATGTAAAAACATCCAATCATTCAATCGATACACACTTATCAAGTACTTCTTATGAGATTGGCTCTAAACTAGATCTTGGGGATACAGAAATAAAAAACAGATTCACTGCTGTCAGAGAAAGCATAACATTATTGCCATTTTATTGTCAGAATCTTTGATTATTAGACAACCTGCTAAGAGTAGAGACCAACACTGAACCCTCAAAGGTACATCATTCTCCTGGAGGATCAGCTAGCTGCCTAGTGGAAGGTTGGTTATGTTGGACTGCTTCCATCATGGAAGATGCTGCATTTGTCCTTACTGGAATAGACAATCTGTGTAAGGATTTTCCTTCCCTGCACATAATGCCAAAACTACCATCCGTGGACTTGCAGAATGCCTTGTCCATCATCATGGTATTCCATACAGCATTGCTTTTGATCAAGGAACTCATTTCACAGCAAAAGAAGTATGGCAATGGGCCCATGTTCATGGAATTCACTGATCTTACGATGTTTCCCACCATCCTGAAGCAGCTGGCTTGACAGACTGGTGGAACGGCCTTTTGAAGACTCCGTTACAGTGCAAGCTAGATGGCAATACCTTGGGGGGCTGGAGCAGGGCTCTCCACACAGCTGTGTATGTTCTGACTCAGCATTGAACATATGGTGCTGTTTCTCTTATAGCCAGGATTTGCATGTCCAGCAATTAAGGGGTGGAAATGGGAGTGGCGCCACTCACTATTACCCTCAGTAGCCCACTAGCAAAATCTTTGCTTCCTGTTCTTGCGACTTTATGCTCTGCTGGCCTATAGGTCTTAGTTGCAGAGGGAGGAATGCTTCCACCAGGAGACACAACAATGATTCCATTGAACTGGAAGTGAAGCCGCTGCCCGGCCACTTTGGGCTGTTCATGCCTCTGAATCAACAGGCAGGGGAGGGAGTTACTGTGCTGATTTGGTGACTGAGCCTGACAACCGAGGAGGAATTGGACGACTGCTCCACAGTGGAGGTACGGAAGAGTGTATCTGGAACTTGGCAGATCCCTAGGGCATCTCTTAGTATTACCATGGCCTGTGATTAAGGCCAATGGGAAACTACAACAACCCAATCCCGACAGGACTTCTAATAGCCAGGTTCTTCAGGAATGAAGATTTGGGTCCCTTCACCAGGTAAAGAACCAGGACCAGCTCAGGTGCTTGCGAAGGCAAAGGGAATACAGAATGGGTTGTAGAAGAAGGTAGTTATAAATGCCAGCTAGGACCACTTGACCAGTTACAGAAATGACAACTGTGATTATCATGAGTATTTCCTCCTTTTTTTGTTATAAACACACTCGTGTGTCTACATACATATATTATGCAAATATTTTTGTTTTATTTCCTCTGTTATCCCCTTATCATGTAACATTAAGATGTCTTGACTTTACATTATAGTATTTAAAGTTATAAGATGTCAAGGAGAAGAGTAAACATTACTCAAGGACTTAATTCCTCTCCTGGGGAAGGAATTAGTGCATTTTCGGTTGTATGCAGGGTAGTTGTATCATGTTAGGCACCATTATGACTTTGTTAATGTCCTTGTTTGGAGATTAAGTATAGGTTAAGGAGACGCAAAAAGATTTCAAGTTGACAAGGGGTGGACTCGTAATGGTTAATCTCATATGTCAACTTCACTGGACTAAGTAAGGGACACCCACCTCACTGGTAAAACATTTCTGGGTGTGTCTGTGAGAATGTATCTGGAAGACATTAGCATTTGTTTCAGTAGACTAAGTAAGGAGATCTGTTCTCACCAATGTGGGTGGGCATCATCTAATCTGCTGGGGGCCCAACTGGAACAGAAAGGTAAGGAAGGGCAAAGTCTCTCTCCTTGAGCTGCGATGTTCATCTTGTCCTGCACTTGGACATCAACGATTGTGGTTCTCGGGCCTGCAGACTCTGGCACTTAAACCAGTGACCACACATTTCTCAGGGCTCTGGATTCAGACAAAACTAGACCATTGCTTTCCTCATTCTCCAGCTTGCAGATAGCAGCTTATGGGACTTCTTGGCCTCCAAAACCATGTGAGGCAATTCTTACAATAAATGTCCTCTTATACATATATTTATAAATATATATTAACATATATTTTTAAATGTTTTATTTTATATATGTTAATATATATTTATAAATATAGATTACATATAAATATATACATATATAAATATATATACATATATATATATATACACACACACACGTATACACACATACACAGAGGCACAGTGTATGTATACACATTTTAAGAAAGGAAAAAACTGTATTAAAATTATGCTGATGGTAACCACTTTGAGCACCTCTTGTGACTGCAGAAGTGAAATGTGACTTGTATTAATCTTTTGTTATTGGTATATATTGAATATTACAATTTTAATACAGTGTTTTCCTTTCTTAAAATGCGTGTACATTTTCTTGGCACCTTCTGCCTATCTCTATCTCTATCTCTATCTCTATCTCTATCTCTATCTCTATCTCTATCTCATCTATATCTATCTCTTATTTGTTCTATTTCTCTGGAGAACCCTGACTAATACCAGTGGACAAGATGTTGGACTTAATCAGGGACATGTTGAGTTTGGGTTCCTCTGAGATGTAAAGTTGGCAGTTACAGATATTTGTTGGGAACTCAGAGAGACGCAAGAGAGCTTAGAGACACATTTAGGTGCTGTATTATTTTTTTAGGGCTGCCATAACAAGTTACCATAAACTTGGTAGTTTAAACAACAGAACTCTGTTCTCTCACAGTTCTGGAGGCTGGAAGTTCAAAATCAAGGTGTTGGCAGAGTTGGTTTCCTCTAGAGGCTCAGAGGAAGAACCCATGCCGTGTCTCTCTTTTAGCTTCTGGTGGTGGCTGGCAAACCTTGGCTTGGGGCTGTATAACTTCAGTCTCTGTCTTTACTTGGCCCTCCTCTTTGTATATCTCTGTATTGTCTCCTTTTTTCTTATAAGGTCTCTCACCACTGAGTTTAGGGTCCAACTTAATTTCCAAATGATCTCATCTGGAGATCTTTAACTTGATTATAGCTGCCCAAACCCCTATTTTCAAATAAGGTCCCATTCGTAAGTACCGGTGAGGACTTGAACATATCTTTTTGGGATAACTATTTGATCCACGACAGGTGCCATCAATTTAGAGATACCGCCCAAACCCTAGAGCCTACATGCAATGGCCTCAAGAGAGAATATAGAGGGAGAAGAAAAAGAGGACCCAGAGCAGAGTCATTTAATAATTGGGTAGAAGTGAATGAACCTACACAGTAGAATAAGATGAGGCCAGAGTGGCAGAAGGAATTTTGAAGTGAAACTCAAGAAAAGAGTGCATTTCAAGATGGAGGGAGGAAGAAATGCTTACAAACGATCACGAGGAAGAGCTAGTTATTTGCTTAAAGGAATAACTCATTATTAGCTATGAATGTTGCCAATCCAGGGCTAATATTATAAATTTACTTTTGTTTTTCTTGAGTGAACTTTAACCAGAACTCCAAATGGAATGTTAACTTTCTAGAAAGTTTAATCAGACAACTACATATATGTCGACAGACAAATTTCCTGGGCTCTTTATTTTCCTTTTCGGTGGAGACAATCCAAATAGCTTGTCACCTGAATCTTCCCAAATCCGATTTAATTTTTATGAAATAAGTCAATTTATCCTTCAACTGGGGAGTGAACTAAAATACTGTCCTCAATCTTGACTTGCAGCTGTGTTTTAGAACCAGCCCCCTTGTTTTAGTACCTTTGTGGCAGAATGACATTATCAGGAAGATGATAAATTTAAAAATATATAGAAAATACTGCCAATTTCTACCATTATCAGTGGACTCAGAAAAAGACTTGATAGTTTGTTTCTTTTGAGGTAACACACGAAGCAAAAATGCTTTGATAAAAAATATCCCACTGTATTTACCAAATGAAATTTCTGGTTGCCCTCTAGATTGAAAACTGGTTCTAGCTTTATGTAGGCTCTCGTCCACTTTATAGTATATCAGTACTTTCTGCTTTTCACTGAAGTATTTCCCTGGATGTGGAGAGACCAGATGAAGTGAAGTACATTCCAAAATAATGCTGTGACAGGAGCTGGGGTATCCATGGCGTGAATGTGGGACAAAATCTGTCTGACAGTGTTTGTGTACAGAATGAAAGGGAGAAAGTTGGGAAAGTTGAGTCAAATTATGGACCACTTTGGGGACTTCCCCATGGAAACAATGGAATCTGTCCAGGACAAAAACTCCTTTCTCCACTTCTGTACTTGTGATTCATCCTTGGTTTTCAATGTAAGTACAGCAATCCAGGGCATAGTTATTTGTGTTCTCTCTGAGCTAATTTGGGAGTTTCTCTGGATTGAGGTCAGATTTTCATTAATCAACCTAGAATTCCTTGGCTAGGAACTCGGAAGAGTAGCTCAGGGAAAGAGCAGTTGGACCTGGGGTCTCCTGTTGCTGTAGGCACTGGGGGCATGTGTGGGGGGGTCTACCTCCACGATCTGTGGACTTGGCATCCCAGAGTGTGGCCCAGATCAAATGGGCCACAATGCAGAGTCCCTTGGAACCTGATCAGAAGTAACCAGAGGGATCCTCTTCCTCCTCTGTGTAGTTTTGGCTCCCCCTCTTCTTTCAACTCAGAGAAGCTCTGGAGAGATGTGTTCCTTCTGTTTTTATTACGTTCCTCTGGTTTGAGGAGTGAAAGAGAAGGGGAACAAAGAGGGGGTTGCAGATGAGATGGGCTCCAAGGCTAGGATTTATAAGAATACCCTCCCAGTGGCTGATGTCTGCATGAGGTAGAGGTATGGTTTCAATTCCGCTCTGGCAGGGCGGGCCAGCCCACATTGCCAGCACATAGTTCTCTTTCAAGTCTCACACTGATTCGAGAGTTTGTAGACAACTTTGTACTTTGGGTCTCTGCCAGCTGTCCTGAAGAAACAACTCCCCTTGGCTTCACGTTTTCTATCTCACCCTCCCTACTTCCCACCAACATTAGAGAATAATTATTCTTTTATTGGCAAGTACTGCCCCCAAGTAAACCTAAGAAGGACCTAAAGAACTGTGCATTTAAGGACCAGGATAGTCGTTTCACCTCTTTGTGACTTTCCTCCCTTTGATCACATAAGAATAGTATTCTCAGGTTTGTACCAGTCCAGGAATCATCCCCGGGGAGTGGGTCACTGCATATACAGATGTCAGTCCAAGAAGAGTGGTTCTTTTTGTTTTTGTTTTCGTTGTGTTTTAAACTGCTAGCCCAATCTAAATTTTTGTACTTAACTTGCTACCACATTTTCTGATTTATCAATGAGAGAGAAAAAAAGGTGTTTGCATTTCTTCTCTCTTATTCTTCAAAATGCCCTTTGTTTATTAAAAACGTGACCAGCTCCTGTACCTGTGTGTGGATCTCCAGACCATTGGCCGCTTCTCTGTCTTCCCCCTACTCTTTCTCACACACGGCTAGTTCACCGTGCTCTAACCCCGGTCGGGGTGTAAAGGAAGGGAAAAACGTCAGCAGATCTGCCTCTATGTCAATACGTTCTCCACCACCAGCCAGAATCTGTGTAGAACGTGAGTCTGATCTTGGAAGCAATTAACGTAAAACACGGATCGGCAACTCTTTCTGTAAAGAGTCAAATAGTAAATATTTTAGGCTCTGTAGCCCATGTGATCTCTGTGTCAACTACTCACCTTTGCCACTGTATAAATGAATGGCTGTGACTATGTTCCAATACAAATCCATTTACCAAAATGGATGGAGGGCCAGATTTGGCTCAAGATTGTAGTTTGCTAAACCCTGACTTCAAGCCTGTTATTGTCGTGCCTCTGCCCTTAGATGGAAACCTAAACTCCCCGCCAGTGTGTTAAGGCCAGGATGCTATGGCCCCTGCCACTTCTAGTGCACTTTCTCCCTGATGCGTCATGTGTCAGCCACACTTATCTTGCTTCCATTCCTCAGACTTGCCTGGCTGTCCCACCTTGGGGAATTCACACAAGTTGTTATTTCTGCCTTGAACCATCTTCCAATCTCTTTTCTCCTCCCAAACACGTTTACATCCAATTTATCTTCTAGGTCTCCATGTAATCTTCTTTTCCTCAAAGCAAATTTCCCTTAATCCCTGTGTAAGTTATGACTCAATAGCAAATGACAGAAATTAAACTTGATTAACCTGAGGCATTAAACACAAAAGATATTTTTGGCTGAAATGAATTAACTCTGGATAGAGCTAAGAGAAATTGAGTTTATGGATGAATAAAATCAGAGATATGATGAATGACATAGTTGATGTAGAATATATTCATTTCACAGTAGAAATTCAGAGATGTCTCCTAAATTTGAGATCTCAACCGATTGGAACATAGCTGAGAAACCAGAAGCTGCAAGAGACTTTGAGCATCAAAAGGATGGTATCAAATTCTTGTATTAAAGAAAACAAAAACAACATTTAATTGTACTCATCTGAGAACTCCTCAGACCCTAAATCAGTGCCTATTTACTTTCAGTTTAGTCACAATCATAACCAGTTTATTTACCAAATTTCCCAGTCTATAGTAGATTAGAAATATCTTATTTTTTAAAATAGTTTTATCAGGTTGAGGAGGAACTGCCAGAAGCAGACATACAGAAACCAGCTAGGAGTGACAGTAAAATGACAAGGAAAGTAGAGGGGAACTTTCAGGAAGCAGAGCAGTCTGGGGCCGATGGGTGATAGAGAAAGTGCTTACATTCTTTGGTAGGTACCCAGGGCATGCTATCTAATAATCCCTAGCAGCAAAATGGATGTAATGTTTATTATATACTAGGCCTTATTCTAAGCACTTTATGGGAATTATTTGATCTTGTAGTAACTCTATGCAATGAAAGCTAATATCATGGTTATGTTACAGATTGTATTAGTTTTCTATTACTGTGTAGCCAAAACTCAGTGGCTCAAAGCAACGTTTCTTTTCTCAAAAGTTTTCGTGGATCAAGCATCTTGGTGGGGCTCAGCTGGCTCAGGGTCTCCTGTAAGTCTGTAATCAAGCTGTCAGCCAGGGCTGCAGTGATCTCAAGTTTAGACTGGGGGAGGACTCGTTTTTGAGCTAAGTCACATGGCTATTGGCAGGATTCAGTTCCTTGTGGCTGTTGGATTCAGGGCCTCAGGTCCTTGCCACGTGAGTCTCTCCATAGGGCAGCTCCGAAGATGGCAACTTGATCCATCAAATTGAGCAAGAAGAGACAGAGAGAGACTATGAGTGGAAGTCACCGTTTTATATTACTTCATCTTAGAAATGACTTCCTACCCCTTTTGCTGTATTCTATTCATTAGAAGCAAACCACTCTCAAGAGGAAGGGAATTACGCAGGCATGTAGATACCAGAAGACAGGAATCATTGGGAACCATGATGGTAGCTGCCTACCACACAGATGAAGAAACCAAGGCACCAAAAGGTCATGGACCTGGCCTAAGGTCACACAGCTAATGGACTAGAGAGCCTGCTAATTAGATTCAGGACTTGATCTTTTAACCACCAGACTATACTGGGCAATTAGATTTATATAAACTACCTGGCAATTCTAATGTGCAGCTTAAGTTGTCAATCACAAGTCCAACACTTCTCAGTCTACAATGTGCACACAAATCATCTCTGTGAAATTTCTAGTTTGGGTTAAAATGCTGATTCTGATTCAGTGGGTCAGGGCTGGGGCCTGAGATGCTGAATTTCTAACAAGTTCTGGGTGCTGCTGATGTTGCCGGTTCATGAACCACACTTTGAGTAACAAGGGCCTAAAGGAGGAACTCTGGGCGGAGAGTCAGACGATTGTTTCTCCACTTGTGATTCTTCCTCAAATTGGTGGTAGCCCAGCCCAGTCATGTGAGTTTTCTTCTTTTTAAAAATCTTATATTCATTTTTTCGTATTTCCTTTTCTTTCCTTTTCTTCTTTGCTTTTTTGTTTCTTTCTTCATTCCTTCCTTCCTTTCTTCTTTTCTCCCTCTCTCTGCTTCCCTCCCTTCCTCCCTCCCCACCCCTCTCTCTTCCCTTTCTTTCTCATTCAGTATTCAATAGCTGATTATCCAATAATAGGCAGGACTATTTTTTAAGCACTTTGTTTCATTCTGGTTACAAAAGTGATAGTGATTCTTGCCTTTTATGTTTCCCTGAAAGCTGACTTCCTAGGGGAAGCCTTCCCTTACTCCCAGAGACTACCTTCAGATGTGCTTTCACAATACTTTTTGTTTTTTCATCATTACACTTATCATATTGATTTGTAATTGCTCATGGTCACTGATATCCCATTTGACAGTTTTACGTGAATTGAAAAAAAGACATCCCTTTTTCAAGACTCTATACTTTTATCTGCAGGAAAACTGAACTGAATACACAGCTCTGTGATATACACGATGTTGATGACGACCTTGAAGTTGTGCAAGGCACCTGGCTTTTGTCCTTATCTGTCTTCCACACTGGCTGTCTGCTCTTGGGGGCGGGGTGCCTGGTATCCTTTAAATCCTTCAAATCACCTTTATATCCTCTAGGGCCTCGCATGATGCCTAATGTGTGGTAGGCATGCCAAAGATATTTGTTGAATGAAGAAATGTTTGTAGAAAATATTGACAAACAAAAACTAAGAATATAAAAAATGAAGTGACATCCTATTACACAGAGACAACTTTTGCCAATATTTTGTTTTTATTTCCCTTAGTCTTTTTCCTATTCATATATATGTGTGCCATTCATATCTACATTTGCATCTAAATATGTAACTTTCCCCCTCCTTTTGCATGATTAACAGCTGGCATTTACTGACACTGTGCTAAGTGCTTAGAAAGATCCATGGTACTAAGCCCCAGTCCTTGCCACTAGGTTCCTGGGAATTTATAATCCAGGGTTAGAATTGGAGTCATGGCTAACAAGGCACAGCTGTCATGAGGCTCAGTATTTTGGGATTTCACATGGTATCTTTAACAGGAAGTGAGGAGAGCAGCTGGTCCTACCTTGTTTCCCCGAAAATAAGACCTAGATGGACAATCAACTCTAAGGCGTCTTTTGGAGTGAAAATTAATATAAGACCCGGTCTTATTTTATATTATATTACATAAGACTGGGTCTTATATTGTAGTAAAAAAAGACCAGGTCTTATATTAATTTTTGCTTCAAAAGATGCATCAGAGCTGATTGTCCAGCAAGGTCTTATTTTCAGGGAAACACGGTAGCTAGCCCTGCCAGCAGGGGTGGGACAGACCTGGGGGATCTGACCCAAGGTTGTCCTTACTGACACTCTCTGATAACCAATACTGTTCTTTTCACATTATAAGAGCAATTCTTTTCTTAAAATCCTTAATAATAGGGCAGATCATCCAATATTGAAACACACTATTACTTTTAGTGGGAAAAATTCTTTTCATTGCAAGCCCTCAAATTGATCTCCATTCTGCTAAAAACAAACAAACAAACAAACAAACAAACAAAAAAAACAACAACCAAAAAAACACACAAAAAAAAACAAAGAACCAAACAAAAAACAACCACCAAATCCCATTAAAATGAATAAAATTTGACCATCAATTACTCTATGTAATATGGCTGTTTACGTGCTTTCATCAAGTCATTGCACAGAGCACAATTAAGACTTTGCTCTTCAGTGACAATTATGATACTACATTTTAAAACAATTTAATCTTGAGTGCAAATAAGTAGGGAGACTCAAACAGAGCAGTAAGGACAAAAGAAATTGATTAAAGCAAAGTGTTATACTACACCATCCAAAGAAGTTGATATCACCAGGCATAAGGCACAGATTGCATCCTTCATAAATGTGCCAACTACCAGGATAATACAGGAAATTTGATGAAATGTGTGCTAACTGTACAATTGTAAACACAACTGTGGCCCTCAGCGGCCTGTGAGGTGAGGAAAAGAGCAAATGGATCTTCAACAATGCAACGATTTTAGTAGCTGAAAAAGGGCTACTAAGTAAAACTGGGTTGATCAGATGACTCTGATTGCTCTCTGTGTGATTCTACCCACCTTGTACCAAAGGCTCCCAAATGCAACAGGTGTAGCTCCTTCTTCTCTTTTGGTTTTCTTACCTCCAAATCTATGGCTTTTATCTTTTCCATTTAAGTAAATGACACTTCCTTGCATGCCGTGACTTAAACCACAAACCTAGGTATCATCTTTTGTGAGAGTTAATTTTTATGTGCTAACTTGGCTGGGCCAAAGGATGCCCAGATATCTAGTTAAATATTACTTCTGGCCATAGTTGTGAGGATGTTTCCAGAGATCAGCATTTGAATTGGCGGATTGAGTAAAGCAGATGGCGCTTCCTAATATGGTGAGCATTGGCGCATCCATTGAGGGTCTGCATAGAACGAAAGACGGAGGAAGGTTGCATTAGCTCTCTGTTTGATTTCTTTAGCTGCAACACCGATCTACTCCTGCCCATGGCACTCCTGGTCCTCAGGCCTTCAGACTTGGACTGGAAACTATACCAATGGCTCTCTGGCTCTCAGGCCTTCGAACTGTACCACCAACTTTCCTGGCGCTCCAGCATGGACATGGCAGATTGTGGAATCTCTTAGCTCCCATAATTGCATGAGCAATACCTTATAATAAATTCCTTTCTACATATCTGTATATATCTACATATGTATATGTCCATGTCCGTATCTCTGTTTATCCTATAGGTTCTGTTTGTCTGGAGAGCCCTGACTGATACAACCTGGATTTCTCCCTTTCCCTAATCCATCATATCCAATTTATCATCAAGTTCTGAGAATTCTACCAAAATGTGTCTTGAATCTGTCCCATTCATCTCCACCAGCAGGCTGAAGGCTGGGCTGAGGGAAGAGGATACCAGAATGTGCCACTCCCCTCTAAAGCTCAGCACTGAACACCACAGGAATCATACGCAAAGGCAGCTGCCCATTTCCACAAGCTCCTTGGGCAACACTAAGGTTTTCTTCTGACCCCAGTAGGAGGGGATTATGCTGAAGGAGGTCAAAGACTTTCTAATTGTAGCATTTGTCAGCAAGCAGCAGAATGAAAAAGAGAGATCAAGTCCCATCCATTTTAAGCGATTGAGAGGTAATGCTTGGGATGGGTGTCAGGGAAGATTCAGGTACTCCATTGTTTTCTTGTCACTTATGTCTACATTATCCCATCTGGGAGCACTTAGAGCTAGGCAGAACAATGTGAGGAAATTTGCACGGAATGTTATCTCTGTACTTTGCCAAATAATTGGTAAACCCCAGGGGGCTGGCCCAGCCTCTGCTCTGACCTGGAACCTTGTTTGGAAGCAGGAGAAAGCTGTGCAGTGGCCTATGCCACCGAGCTTGGGAGTGAAGTCCTAGAGCTCCCGCGTCTGTGCCTGAGACCAGGGGCCAGCTTCAGGGCTGCTCTGTGGCCAGCTCGAGTTTAAGAGGTGTTGCTGGGAGGTTTCTGTTCAGCCAGAAATCACATGGCTTCCTTCATGGCTTTCTTGAGTCCTCAGAGAAAGCCTTATCTCTGTGCATGGTGTGAAAGTATAATTTTCAAAAGGTTAAAAAAGCATGACTTTAAAAACAAAACACAAAAAAGCTTCATGAAATGCAAAAGGAATGCACGTCAAAAATTTTATTCTACTCATTAATTAGAGAACCAATAATATGTTGAAGTGTGCCCAAAGAGCATTTGAGAAGCTAGGGACACATACATACATATATATGTATATATAAAAATTATATATAATTAAATACATATAACTAATTATATGTAATATGTACATAATTATATACATATATGGAATTATATATAGTTATATATAATATAGTATATAATATAATTACATACAATATAAGATATAAAAATTATATATAATATGGAATGTAATATAATTATAGTATATGTTAATGTAATTATATATTATATTATATAATGTAATTATATATTATATATAGTTATATATTATGCTATATATAATTGTGCATATAAGGCAATATAATAGATTGCTGGGTTAAAGTCCAACAGTACCGTACAAAGCAACCTATGGGATATCTGTTCTCCTAAAACTTAAGTTATTTGTATTTCTACCAAACAAAATTTTGCAAGACAACCTCTGCCCTCACAGAGTCGTAAACCAGCCCAGAAAGTAGAAAGTCAAGACCAGCATTTCACTGAAAGAAAACTCAGTAATCTCGTCTATTTCCAAGATTCAGGTAATGTTTCTGATAATAGATTTTGGTGAAAGCTCCCTTCTCAGGGCGATTTGATGGCTGCTGAAAGGTGCCCCATGCCAAAAGTTTATCCTGAGAGCCTGCTGTGGCACCCCATTCCTTTCTGTGAAGATTTCAAAGCCTGTACTACATGCAATAATAATAGATAACACTTATTAAGCACCTACTCCATGCCAAACACTAAGGGTTTTACATAGATAACCTTATTTAATTCTCATAACAAATCAATTATTCTTGTCCATCGTGCAGGTGAGATTTCAATAATTCGCTCAATGTCGCTCAGCCATCCAAGGAATGGTGGACCGAAGATTGGAAGGCATGCCATCTGACTTTTGTCGAGACGCTGTGAGTTACAGAGAGATTAGTTATACAGTGGTCCTGCTCAAAATCATCTTGGAAACGTGAATTTCCTACTAAGACAAAGCCTTGTATTTTACCTGCAACATGAGATACTACTCATGCATTCACCAAGTTACTATGAGGACAACTGAGAGTATGTGGAAGTACCTTACACAACTTACATTGATGGGCAGGCTGATGTTATTAAGGAACTGGAAAGTCTCATTATCATTTTCCTTTGGGCTCTTGGTAGCACAGACATCTCTACAGGGAAGATGGAATTGGGGTTTTTGATGAGCCAGAGTGAATGATGAGCTGTTTCTGGATACCAGCAGGGCTAGAACTAGGGTGCTGCAAAATTTAAAGGGGTGTCACGAAGCTCAGTAATCAAGATAAAGAACTTTGAATGTATTTTTTAAAATCAGAATTAACGAAAAAAGGTCCATGATGAACAAAATATCAAAATTTAAACAAAGACAGGATCAGTATTTTCCTTTTTGCCTTGGGCTCCAATCTGGCTCAGCTTCGCACACGCTACGAGCCCATTTCCTAAAGGAATTCACCAAAAGGCAGCAGTGTGGCGTGTACTCCCAGTCTTGTTCTAGAGTGTTTCTTGCTCTTACATATGCACATAGGATTCCCCAAATCTTAACTACAAGTAGAGCAATTATAAATTTTTAAAAAGGCCAAAGGAACTTCTTGTTCATCCTGTGAGAGGCTCCCCTTGTCTTCACAATGGCTTCACTCTGTTTGACTTGGGTTCTGTGAGTTGGTCCTTCTGCGTCGTCTCATTCAGCATGGAACTTTTGGCAGCAGATCAAAACTTCTCATCCCGTACCTGTGACCCAGCATGTCCCCACTGTCCAACCAAGACTTCGTGTCACCCATCCTTTACAGTCCTCATAATCTTCCTTTTTAAAAAAATGAATTACAGGGTACCATTTCTTGAGTACTTTCTATATCAAAAGTTTTTCATTTATTTCATTAATTACCTCATTTTTTATTTTTTTTTACCTTATTTTTCATTAATTACCTCATTTGATTCTTTCTACTATTTCTAGGAGGTAGGCAGATAAGATTGGTCCTAGTTCACAGATGAGAAAAACTGAGGCTCAGCAATAGAAGTAAACTCGTCTCAGGGTCTCACACACTGAGCTCGTCAGCAGAGACGCAGGCATTCTGGCTGTAGAGCTCCTGTAATTCCCCACCTCACCTTTGTGCCTCCTTTCTGAGTGAAAGCTACTCCGAGAAGCCACTTCTTCCATATCTAACTCAACTGCCGGGTCCTCAATGCAGTCTTGTTTGGTTACCTCAGCTGGACATTCATTCTCCCCTTAACTGATTATCTCCAGCACTTTTTCTAAATCTCTCTCATAACTCTGACTGCATTCTTCCATTTCCTATACTTCTGAGAATAGAGCCCTTGTCTAACAGAACTTCGTTTTCCTCTAGAAAAGCACAATGCAATGCCTTGCTCCTAGGACACCCTCAATGCACTTCTGCTGAATGAAGGGAATTTGCTTGTCGCCCTCAGGGGCCAAGCCTTCAGCTCCTCTGCCTGTGCTTTGCTTTGTGTGGGTGACAGAAAGCCTCATGGTCAACAAACCCTGCTGACTGACTGACCAAAGAGCTGAGGTGCCTCTCGAGAATGGTTTTCTGGGTTATTTTTTGTCTTTCACATGTAAAAGGCTTTTTAATGTTTTTTTGGTATTAAGTTTCTAAATACAGAAGCTAAGAATTTTTCCTTTCACTAGGTAGGAAATGCCTGAGGGAAGGAAAGCAGCATCTTGTCAAAACCTTCTGAAAATTATCAGCAAACTCCCATCAGAACCCTCAAGAGTCTGTCCAAGCCTGAAGGCCCCAGGTTGCAACTACAACTACTCAAATAGGTCTCTCTATGGGGTCTCACTGGGTTAAATTCCCCTGGTGTGTGTGTGTGTGTGTGTGTGTGTGTGTGTGTGTGTGTGTGTGTGTGTGTGTATTTTTTCCAAAGAGAGGATACTTTCAATAGCAATAATGCCATGGAAATGTGGCAGAGACAAGCTGAGGAACTGGGCTGTTAGTTGGTTCTAAATAAGATGGACACAAAGTGCCGACTGACTGGCATTTCTGGACTTCCCCTTTCAGAACTTTTGGTGAGTTTTGCCCCTTCCTTATGTAGCCTACCACCCATTGACCCCATTTTCAGAAGAGCCCACGCTGAGGTGCCAGCTCTTTCCTCCCTGTGAGGTCCTTTCTCACTCTTCCCCCACTCTCCCTTGCAATGTGGACATCCTGTTTCTGCTTCCTCAGGGCCTGCTCTTGGAGTCTCGCTAATCTGCTAATGTGATAATGGGAATGCATGCCTTTCTCCCTATCCCAGATAACACACTTGTATTTTATTTTTACTCAGACACAGACAAGCAGGGAGGTTGTAGGAGTAGATCCAATGCTATTAGATTAGCATCAAAGTTACTGTAGTTCAGCCTTCTTGCTATTGTTTTTGTTTTAAAAAAGCAAAGAGCAAGCCAGCCAACAAATAAAACAGGAGCTGCTTTGCAAATTCAGGGCCAATTTATGGTTCATTGTGGCTCCCAAGTATTTGTTGTTTTGGTTGGACTCTTACATAACAAGGCTTTCTTCAGCTCGTAGGTTGTACACCATGTTTTTTTCTGGATGATTCGCATAAGTAAGAAAAATGTGTTGAAACTACGGCACCCTACCCCCAACAACACAGATAAAATGCCCATGTATTCCCATTTCCTTCTTTGCAATGAGACCCTTCCTCACGGACAAGGTTGTGACAGAGGGGAGTTGACAAGGACTGCAATTCTCACGATGCCCGGAATCCTCATCCAGCTGCCCTCCACCCTCAGCTTAGGATCCAGGGATGTCTGTGCAGGGAGTGGGTGATGGTGCCAGTCTTTTCTCACTGGAGTTTCAGCCCCTGACCTTCTCTGTCTTCTTTCTGACTGAGCAGCTGACATGTGCACCTGGAGCGTTCCCTTTGCTAGCTTTCCCAGAGCCACCCCTGCTTTGTCTTTGTCCTGTCTCTGTCCTCCGAGATACAGGATGCCTCCTGACTAAGAGCGATATCTCATTTCCTGAGTTACCAAGGAAATAGAGGAACTACCCATCCCATGGAATGGACTGTCTGCTTTGACCTCCCACCCAAGCTACACTACCTACCTTGGTGGCCTGTGTCGACTGCTGTGTGCCTGTTCTGGGTGAGAATCCTGTTACCCCTTAATAGGGAGCCTTGATCTTCTCTTAGAGGTTGATCAAAATAAGGGGGACCCTCTACAAGTCTTCTTTCCAGGCACGTGGCAGGCATCACTAATCAACTGTGATTTTTTTACTGAGCCTGGGGAGCGCTCTGCCCTAGCAGGCATGGGCAATCTATTAGAGTTTACATGGAAGAGCAAACACATTTGCCATCCCTGGCGTAGTGATGCTTCTGTTGTTCATACAGGAGGGTGGGAGTGAGGGCAGTTCTTCAGCAACCTGTAGCTAACAAGATATAGAAGCTCAGGAGAGAGGAATAAAGCTGCTTTCTTAGGTTTCACGTGGCTTTAAGGCCAAAAGCTTTCCCTGTGCCACTTGCTGAACCAGGCCTTGAATGGGCCTGAATGGGACATCTCCACTCATTTTGTCTGCTGAATAAGAAACAAAAAGTGCAAGAAACAACTACTCTTAGGGTAGAAGTAGACATGCTTCTTGGGGAGGAATAAGTGATGCATTACAGGGACTCAAGCAGCCAGAGAGGGTCTCAGTGGAAGAGGAAGAGTGTTGGGGGCTGGGGATGGGCAGGATGAGTTGGAGGTATCCGGTTCCCTGGCAGCCCATGGTGGTCCTGCCAAACAACACATATTCTTGTCTGCCGCTGGCATTTAGACGCCATTGGAATGTCCTCACAGGACTGTGTCCAAATCCATTCAAAATTGATTTTTGTGTCTTCGATGCGGAATTTTGGCCAGGATCCCCGTCGCCTCCCACCACTCCCGTTCAGTTAGACATTTGCCTTTCCCTTTAGCTTATCAGCTGCCTCTGTGTGAATCTGGGCTTTTGCTTTCCCTTTTGAGCCAATTCAATGGATCTGAAGCTGTAGGAAGGATGGAGGTGGGTCTGCACTGCAAGTCTAAAATGGCCAGATGCATTTATTTAAAGCAGCAGCTTCTCAGCAGGGGTGGTACCATCCAATGCTGAGAGATTGGGTTCTCCCCACGTTGCTAGAGAGGCAGGAAATGGGAAGGAATGTGCAGAGCCAGAGCAGAGGAAAAGAAGTCAGAGGAGAAAAGCATAGGTTGTCTACGAAACGCCCTTGTAGGATTTACTGCAAGACCAGCTCCCCCACTCGAAGTGCCTTCTCCGAGACCCGCTACCTGTGACCTTGCTCACGCAGTCAGCAGCTGGCAGACCATCTGCACCTGCCAGGTGCTTTTAGGGGCTAGAGAGGTGGAGGAAGAAGATGAAACCTGTTCCTCCAGGAACTCGAGGAATTTTCAAACAAAAGAGATGACAAGTAGAAATCTAATTAAAAGTGAAATGCAGAGAAGCTGGATAGCTTCAGTATGCTAAGAGGAGCTCAGATGAAGTGGAACTACAGTCTTCACTATGGGCTCTACGAACTCAATTTTTGAGTTGTGTGTGTGTGTGTGTGTGTATTTCTCAAGAGTTCTCTGTCCTCCAGACAAGTGGCTGTCATTCTCCATCTCGGCTTCTTAGCTGTCCATTAGAATCAACTGATGAGCTTTAAGAAATATAGATGCCAGGCTCTAGCCCAGAGATTCTGATGCAGTTGAATCTGAGTTTGGGGAGCAAATCCCACAGGGACAAGCAAAACCAAGCTGTATGGTAATTGGCTGGGCTCTGGTGCTCTCTGCTTTGTTGATAAAATGGAAAATGGTGGTGATGGTAAGATAGATGGCAGTTAATGTGAGTCCAATGGGAGATACTGTCCTTTACTTTTCTCTAGGAGTAGGCGAGGGAGAGGGTGGGCTCTGGGATGTGTTTGTATGGAAACGGGACCCACAGGAGGCAGGGTTTCACAGTCCAAAGCAACACCTCCTTCTACTTCTTTAATACCAACATACACTCCTGGGCGGACTTTCCTCATGCCTTCTCTCCCTCTTCAAGCCTCCACTCCTTCTTTCCTTCTTCCCACTCTCCCTTCTTTACCTTTATCCACAAATATTTACTGAGCTCATCCGTGTCCCAGGCACAGCTCTGGAGTCTGGCAATGAACAAGGCAGATTAGTTCTTGATTCCAAGGAACTGACATCTTAGGTACTTACCATAAAGCAAACACGGATGATGGTGGACTTGTGAGTGTGTTCTGTACATAGGACTTTTCCTGAAAAATCGGTAGTTGATGACAGTGCTATATTTTGTGGCTGTCCCAGCATCTCCCGTAAGCCTGGCATTCCACTATCCCTGCCACGGCGTCAGACACCTGAGTGAGCCCTTTTGGATTTGCTGGTCCAATAGAGGTCCCAGAGGACATTATCATGAGCAGAAGAGCCTGTCAACTTACTGTGTACCTTTAGCCTTCAACAAAGACATATCCCTGTCACTAGAAAATGTGGTGACATAACTGCGATGAGATGGGGAAAGAATTATGTATCAGGGCATGGAAGAGCTGGATTCAAATCTTGACTCTCTCACTTACTAGATAGAATACATTGGGTAGATTACTTACCTAGGCTTTTTCAGGGTCGTTTTTTTTCCACTAATTGTTGGAACAAAATATCTCTGAGAGCTTATTGTGGGGTCCTTACTATGTTGAGAACTTTACACATGTTATTTTGTTTTAATCCTCCCTCTATTCTTTTGAGATAGTGCTATTATTACAAGGCTCTGAGAGGTTAAAAACACGTTGGAGGCCACATGGTTGGTAAGTCGCAGAACTGGAATGAAAATCCAGGCTGTGTGAATTCAGGGTGTGATCTGCCATACACTGGAATAATAATCTCCTCATTAGCTTGTTCTGAAAATTACATTATCTATTGTAGGAAAGCAGAAAGCAGCTAGATTAATTAGTTCCTGACACACAGGAGCTTCTCAATTATTCTTTAATGATTTTTCAACCAGGGTGCTGTATGACTCTAGGTTAACCCTTTCTGAAATCATGGTATGATGCTACTACAGGAACTCAAGGGGGACAAAACACCTAACATTGTTTCCCCAAATGATCCTAGTCACTCTTATCAGCGATCACAAAAGGTAAATATTTACAAGATGCCATAAGAAGAGGTGCGTCCTATGATCTGAGTCAGTTTCCCAGCATCACCATATAGCTGGGCAGACTGTTTAGGGAAAGATGAAAAAAGTTATGTAAGGGTAATACCACTCATTGCTATTATTAGTAGGTTGCTCAGGTCTTCTCACTAGAAAAAATGAATGATAAACTTAATTAGTGATTAATAGTCACGACAACCAAAATATCACTTAATAGTTCTGCAGTGTGTTTTCACAGGGACATCTTCAAGCCAGATCCTCGTGTTCATGTTTTGAACCTCACTTTTCAGTCCTTAGCTTGCTCCCCTTCTCTGTGGCATTTGAAATTGCTGGACACTTCCCCTGCCTGCTTGCTTTCCAGAATCTCACCCTCTCTTTGTTTGCTCAGCCTTGAAACGAGTCTGAATTTAGCTGGTTTTTAGTCTCGGGACAGCCCTTACATGTTGCAGCTGTTACCTTTGAGGCAAAGAATCATTCATTCCATGAAGATTTTTTTGACCATCAGTTCTGGGCCAGGCACTGTTCTAGGTGCTGTGGATACAGCATGAACAGATCAGCGCTCATGGAACTACCTGCTTCATGGAACTTCCATTTCAAAGGGGGAGACAGATTAAAATAAACCTGTAAAGTGTATAGTGTGATAGGTGATGATAAGTAGTATGAAAAAAAATCAAGCAGGAAAGGAGGAGGGGGTGCTAGAGTTTGATTCTAAATAGGTGGTCAGGGCAGTTCTCACTAAGAAGATGTTTATGGAAGGACTTAGAGCCAGTGAGGGAGCACGCCATGTAGATATCTGGGGGAAGAGCATTCAAAGCCGAGGGAACAGCAAGTTCCAAGGCCCTGGAGGACTATCAGGAAGCCCAGTGTGGAGTGAGTGAGCGGGCATGTGCGGGAGAGGAGGTGAAGGGAGGGCTCGGGGAAGGCTAGGCACCTCCTTCTGGCACCACTGTGAAGACTCTGGCTTTCAGCTATTGGAGGGCATTGCGTAGAAGAGTGCTATCTGGCTTATGTTTTGAAAGGATCACTGGTGGAGAACAGACTGCGGGGTAGTGGTGGCCAGAGGAGGAAATAGAAAGCCCAGTTTGGAGGTGACTGATAAAATCTAAGTGCTAGAAGAGCACGGTAATGTGATCTAGGGTGGCAGCTTGCACGGGGCAGGACAAATGGGACTCACATCCTCTGTGTGGTAGTCCCAGCTCAGCCACTGATTTGTATGGCGCACAGGTCTGCCTTAACATTTTCAGGGATTGGGGCAAGAGTACAAATGGAGGTCCCCACACATTTACAAGGTTTAATCAAGCTAACACACTTTTAGATAAAATCATTTCATCTCTCTTGACTTGAAAATATACCTTTATAATGACAAAATTAAAAAAAAATATGTACTCTTGGGGTGTAATCATGTTTCCCTGTAGTTACTGATGTGACGGAAAACCCCACAGAGTCAGGGGTGTCTGCCTCCAGCGTGGCTGGGAACTGCTTGGGAGTCTGTGCAGTTGAGTCACGTGAGCGGACACTGTACAGCGTGTCTCCCCCGTGACTGTCCTATTGGTTTGTAGACACCTCTCTGTTGTACAAACATGGGTTTGGGTCCAGGACCTAGTTGCCACCTTGGGTCCAAATCAGAGGAAACTAAGGTTACTTTCCCAGGTTTTAGGAATGGCAAATCTTTTTCTATGAGAAGAATGGAGTCCTGGTCCCATCGGGTCAGTTCTATTTTTTTGTGTGGATAATTTATTTTTGTTATTTTTCAATTAACGTTAACATGCAATATTATTTATATTAGTGTTAGGTGTACAACATAGTGGTTAGACATTTATATAATTTGCAGAGTGATTTCCTTGGTAAATCTAGTACGCGCCTGGCACCATACATAGTTATTACAATATAATTGACTATATTCCCTCTGCTGTATTTTATATCCCTGTGGGATAAGTTCAATCTTTTAAAAGAGTTTTATTGAGATATAATTTGCATATCATAAAATTCAACTGTTTAAAATGTACAGTTTTGGTGATTTTTAGTACATTTACAGAGTTGTTCTTCCATCACCACTATTTAATTTTAGACTATTTTTATCACCCCCAAAAGAAATGCTATATTCACTAGCAGTCTCTCCCATCCTCTCTCCCTCCTCCTGCAGCCCTAGGCAACCACTAAGCTATTTTCTGTCTCTAGCTTTGCTTTTTGTGGACATTTCATATCAATGGAATCATACAATATGTGGTCTTCTGTGACCGGCTTCTCTCACTTAGCATGATGTTTTCAATGTTCATCCATGTTGTAGCATGTATCAGTACTTCATTCCTTTCTATAGCTGAATAATATTTCATTGACTGGATATATCACATTTTATTTACTCATTCATCCATCGAGGGATATTTGGGTTGTTTCTACTTTTTGTCTATCATAAATAATGCTGCTCTGATAATTTGTGAATGAGTTTTGAGTGAACATATATCTTCATTTCTCTTGGGTATATCCCAAGGAGGGAAATTGCTAAGTCATTGTGAGGAACCACCAAACTGTTTTCCACAGCAGCTGCACCATTTTATACTCCCAGGAACAACATATGGAGATTCCAATTTCTCCATATCCTCACCAACCCTTGTTGGTGAGGATCATCTGTCTTTTTGATTATAGCCGTTCTAGTGGTTGTAAAGTGGTGTCTTGTAGTTGTGGTTTTGCATTTTCATGGTGAATAATGGTGTTGAGCATTTTTTCATGTTCATCTTTTCATGAGGATCTTTTCATGAGGCCATTGGTATAGCCTCTTTGGAGAAATGTATTTTCAGATTCTTTGCCTATTTTTTCAATTGGGTTGTTTTTTATTGTTGACTTACTTGTAAAGGTGCTTTATATATTCCGGACGTTAGTCCCTTATTACGAGTTGCAAATATTGTCTCCTATTCTGTGGGTTATTTTTTCATATTCTTAATTCAACTCAATTAATGACTTTTCTAGGTGTTAGAACACTATCTAGGCTCTGGAACTTCTGACCCTTAGCAAGTCACAGAACATTAGAGAAAGGGACAAACATTTCTTAAATACTTTTCATGAGTTTTCGTTTTAATTTTCACAACAGGCCTGTGGTATATATTATTGGTCCCTGTTTACAATGAGAAAAATGAAGCTCAGAAATGTTAAGGCACCTTGGCCAAAGATCCCCTACTAGTAGGAATGTAAAAGGAGATTAAAACCCATAGTCTTTTTGATTCTAAATCCATGCTTTTTATTCTCTAGCTAGTAGGTCCCCTCCTATCACAATGAGTTGACATCAGATCCATCAGAATTATAAAAATAAAATACTGATATTAAAGAAACAATTAAGGACTTGGCCTGAAAGACTATTCAACTAATGTCACCTCCATTGAAAGGAGTGGGAATTGTGTATATCTAGTAGGCTGGCCTGGGAATGAGAAATCTAAAGTTGAGGCACATGCATATTTTTGGTAAGTCATTGTGTTTGTTCTTCCTTTTCAAGGGTGTCAGTTCAGCCCCACATGGCAACTATTTATTATTCCACTTGGCATTGTAGCCTGAGAGCTGGTAGAGTGGGGTCCCATGGCATGCTGGGATACTCATTATTGCAGCAGATAAAGGAGCTTGAAATCACCAGCTGGCCTGGATTTCCTAGTGAGATTGGGAAGACAGATATTGTTGGGAGGGAAAAGGGACCTGGGTCATGCATGTCCTGGGAGAATGATTGCTGTGGAAAGCCAGGAGGACTAGCTTTAATTAATCCTCTTTCCCTGGAACATGACATTGAGGGCATTTAATAAAATAGGATCTCAAGGCTGAAATAGTGTAGTTACATGGAAAGGAACTCTGCTGGAAATGAGGTCCTTTACTCCAGCCCATAATTTCCTTTCTTTTTTCCTGGAAAAATAACCAGATGATCTTTTATATGCCTAAAAAACAGATCCTCCAAATAGGCTGTCCTGAAACTCCCAGTTTCTCCCAGTTGTAAATGGCTAGTGCTGGAGATAAGAATTCAGTAGCTGGTTTTCATTCCCGCTCAAGATGCTTCTCCCTGTTTCTAGTCACCTTTTTAATCAGCAGAGATCAGCAGAACGGATGGTGTGCATTGGTCGATACTGTGCATTTGGTTAATGGAGGGGCTTTTGATGGAGGGCTAAAACGCCTTCTGGTGGTCTCTAAATGCATGCTGGATCTTTCCAGCCTGGTGTCCTTATAGAGCTGCATAGTGATGCCATTGATGGTAGTTTCCTAAATTCTGATATAACTGAAGGAGTAGGGTAGAATAGTTTCTACCTATTAAAATAAGGTAGTCTAAATCACTAACCCTTACAATTAAATCACTAACAGACAATTATTAAGCACATGCACATAGTACACCCTGATACTGTGTATGATGTTCTGAATCATGGCACACTCAAAGATATGGCCCATATATGTAGGTAGGAGTTGCTGTGTAGGGGTAAGTAGATTGACAATTACAGCTCAATCAGGAGGTTAAGTGTTCTATTCTCCGAGAAAGCAGATCCAAATCAACTTAGGAGGGTCAGGGACGATACTCAGGAGAAACTGACTTTTTAATTTAAAGAGCTGCCCTTAATGCATATTCTAAATTCTATACGGTTTGTTTCTCTGGGCAGTAGAAATGTCGGAATCGTTACATTCCTCTATGTTTTTGTGGGTGTGCCAAGAGTGCAAGGCCCTGACCTCTCTTTACCTGGGCCAAAGTTCAGAGTTGTGTTTGCAGTGAGCACCCTTGAGGGATGAGGTAATATCTCCCTTCAAGACAAATTGCAAACAGGCTTGCTGCTTTCTATAAAAGTGGTAGATTCCCCATGTTCAGTGTTTCTCAACCATGATGCAGTCATTCTATGTGAACCATCTATCTGGGCCATATTATGTGGCCACGTGGAACTTGGGGGCCAGAGAAAATGATGCAAACATGCCGCTCCTCATGCTGCTTGCTGTGCTGTGAGTAATAACATCTTTCATCTTTGACCCAGGAGTCTTGTGTCATCTGCCAGCATCCGTGAAACAGTAACAGGCTAACTTACTAGCTTGTAAAATCCGAGGCCCAACAGTGTCCCTTTCACATGTGATGAAATGCTCTTTCTGTGCTATGCTTCATTAAAAAGGAAGAAGAGGGTTCCGTGGTAGGATTGCTTAAGTCCCCGCAGTGTCACAGACACATAATAATATAGTTCCACCTGAGTTGCACCGTCATAGTTCTGGGGAAGATGATCTGAATGCAAATGAGATGGATTATTATAGAGCAGAGGGTTCCAAAGTTTTTCATTTTGACAGCTGAATCATGTTTTGTTTCAAATAATTTGTAAGAACAACAATATGTATGAAGGATACAGAAAACTACCATTTTAAGGATAAATGTTGGGTTTGAAAGCAACTTACTTTTGGTAATGTAGGTATATTTTAGTAAAAGAACATTCATCATTCTATTTTGGTGGAAGCTGACCTGTAACGAAGTCTATGTATCCTTGTGCTACTTTATACAAAAGATGTTTGGTGGTGGAGAGCTCTGGCAGCTAATTGTCTACTGGCAGGCTTCATAGAGAGGCATTAACTTTTGTGGATTTGCCACATTCTGCTCTCTGGTCTTCAGCCTAGTGGATTCGGAGACCTGATTTATCAGCACAGCAGGAGTGACTTTTGAAGGCTGACTCCCATTAACTGTGCTTAGAAGGCTGATGTACAAACCAGCATCACCTTTGTTCAAACTAGGTAAAGGTGCCCCTTCTACTTGGCCGACACAGCTCTACACTGAGGGCTTGGTGAGAGGAGTGCATGAGAGTCGTGGGGACACCATCCCCTCCCTTAAGACCTTGTGCAGGACACCACCTGCACAATGCCATGCAGTGATGCACGGCACTGCAGCTCTTTAATGCCTGCATCCCCAGCTGGATGCTGAGCCCGGGAGGGAGGAACAAGAAAAAAGAAAAGAAAACAAAGAAAAAAGAAAAGGAAAGGAAGAAAGGAAAAAGAAAGAAAAGACCTGGAGAAAGATACAAAGAGAAAACTGTTTAGTGATAACCTAAAGTCTAGAGCTTTTCTGATTTAGAAAACACTTTTACACATATTAGCACATTAGATCAGATCCTCTGTGTGTGTGTGTGTGTGTGTGTGTGTGTGTGTGTGTGTAACAGTCCTGTAAGATGTATCAGACAGGTTTTCATTATTTGATAGTTTGGAAACTGGGATTCAGAGAGGTTGTTTGACTAACTCAAGGTTACACAGACATTAAAGCTGGAGCTCTCCTCTGTTTGTGATACATATATTTGGCTTTTGGAGGCAAGTGCCATTCCTCATTAAAGACTGATTGAGGGATCTGTCCCAGGAAGGAGATGGATCCTTCTTCCACGTGGTGCTGCATTGGCTCAGCTCGGGGTGGTTTCTCCTGTTTAACAAATGGTGTTAACTTTACTAGCACTTGTTCTTGGCCCACTACACTGTAGTGGTTTAGGCAATATGTTGGGAAAATGTGCTAACTTCAGGCTGTAATTTCCATTCATCTTAAAAGTGTTAGCCTTTTAGTTAGTACTTGGAGAGAGGAATGACATAGCAGAGCTTGGCAGATCGCAGGCAGGGGCTGGAGGGCATGGAAGCAGAATGTGCAAGAGCAGAAAAGTAGGAGTTTATGGAAGGTCCTGGGGCTTAGTTAGTGGAAGGGGTATGTATGCATGTGTGTGCCGGTGAGAGGGTAAAGAGGCAGAGAGAAGGGCAGAATAAAGTTCTGGAAGGGTACCATCAATGCTTCCTGTTACACAAGAAGAGATAATTTGCTACTTCATATGACTGGTTGATATTTGGCAACTGTACGTGGGTAAGGTATAAAGTCATGAGTTGTGTAAGTTGCAGAATTATTCTCTCATTCAAAAAATGTTTCTTGAGCACCTGTGTGCCTTAGACATTGTGTTCCATGCTGGGCAGACAATGGGGACATGGTAGTGTGGCCTCTGGCTCCACGGAGCTGACAGTGGAGTCCTGGAATACTATAGCTGGATGGGATCTTAAAGATAATCTCTTCAACCCTTTGTTTTATAGTCATAGAAACTGAAGCCCAGAGAGGGCAATGAACTTGACTCTTATCCCTCAACTATTTAGTGGCAGAGCCCAGACTGGAACCCACGTCTCTTGATTCTAGGCCTGGACTTCTTTCTACTTAGCTTCTCTTTACTGCCACTAAAATACAATATCTATTCAGGGTTAGGAGCCATAGCTGTATGGAAGTGTGTTAGATCCACAGCTATTGTATGGATATGCAACCATTGTATTAGTTAAGACAACCCTAGTGCTATAGAAAATAAACTGCCAAATCTCAGTGGCTTGAACAATAGAAGTTGATTTCTCCCTTAGGTTATGTCTTTTCAGCAGCTGAAATCGACACCATCAGATTCTGTCAATCTTTAAGCCATGACTTCTTAAAGTCATCTGGAAAGACCTAGATTTTGCTAGATGGAGGTTTTCATGGACTCAGGCCTGGACGTGGAACTCCAAATCCATTGGCTAAAACTCAGCCACATGGCAGCACCTCCCTGTAAGGGCGGCTGGGAAATCCAGTTCAGTGAACCCAGAAAGAAGAGGATCCAGTTTTGGTGAGCAGTCAGCCAATCTGGTGTCATTACATCACATATGTACTTCATTGTACGATAGGAAAGAGAGTTACACAATATTTGTTCCAAAAAGGGGATATTAGATATACTAGAGTTGAGAATCACTGTGGTATATGAAAGTCTTTAGTCGGAGGTGTTTAGTAGATATTTCCATTTTCGCCTTGTCCATGGTTTTTCAATACATTTCTAGTTAGAATTTCCTTTGACCTGATGAAAGTCACCTCAGCCTGATTGGAAGGGGGATAAACATGGCTCCAAGGAAGAGGGAGAGAAGTCTGCAGACAGTCTTTCAGCAAAGGCTCCTTGTGCCTTGGATGTGTGAGGTCCTGTACTGGGCAATGTTGAACCTGACACCACTAACATCTTATTCCTTAGTCGATGAGATATGAGCCTACATAGGCCCTCATGTTTGGATAGTGCCTCCTGGCTTACAAAGAGCTTTCTAGAATATTATCTCCCTTCAGCATCACATTAAGCCTCTGAGATGAAGGAGGGGAGAGGAAAGGAAGGAACGAACAGGAACTAAGGGAGTTCAGAGAGAGGGGAGATGCAATCTAGCTGAAAGACCTCACTGAGGAGGTGGCATTTGAGATGGGCCTTGAAGGAAGCATGGGAGAGCAGAGGATGGCATTCCAGGTGGAGGCCACATCGTGGGCAAAGGCACAGAGGTGTGAAAACATGGTGTGTCTTGGCAACTGTGAGAGAAGGTCAGCTTGGCTGGAGCACACACTGCCTGAAGAGAGCTGTGGGGAATCAGGCTGGAAAGATCAAGCAGGCCCAGAATACAGTATCATTATTGTTGTTATCCTCACTGCCTTCTTTGAAACACATCATCTGCTAGATGCCAGGCACTTTGCTCGGTGTGGAAGATGCAAAATAACATCACACACAATCCTGCCCTGATGGAGCTACAGCCCCGGAGGAGAAATGCTATGCACACGGCAACTTTAATGAAATGCATGGGAGCTACTTGTAAAGTTTGCACTTCCATTTAATGTGTGCATGTTTTCCTGCTCAAATCAGAAAAACAGAAGCCTCCAAAAGTTCCCCTTTTATGTGTACCAGGAGTTCTCTCTTGAAGGACTCAATAATTAGCCTTTGGGGAGGCAGTGTAGCTAAGTGGTTAAGACCACAGTCTCTGAACAGTCTCTGACAGCCTGGGTTGAAGTCTGGTTTCATCACTGATCACGTATCATCTTTAGTGTCATGTTTAGGTCTCCAGCCTTGGCTACTTGTCAATAAAATAGGGATGCAAATGCTACTTGGTTTATTGAGTTGTCATGAGTATCACTTGGGACAATGTGGGAAAATGGTGCCATGCATTGCACAAAATAAACACTCACTAAATGCTAACAAATACAAAAGATGCTGTTGGTTGTGGCTTAGATAGCCTGCTGAGCAGCAGTAGAGTTTCTGAGTGTGGAGAGCACTAGGGGGCATGGCCTTCCAGGAGCCCCTCGAAGGAAACAAAGCTGGGCTGGTGGGCCAGGTCATTGTGGACCCTTGGGGACATTTCTTGGCTTGAAGAAGTAGACACACGCCACACATCCACCCTCTTCAGCAGCACCTGGAATGCAGAGAGGATGTTTTGAATGTGTCACCTCTGTTATATCCCGTTCTGGAGCAGTGGGTTTCCAGCCACTAACCCAAGGCAAGTGTCAGGGGGAATACCGGGGTAGGTGTGGCAGGAGCCCAGCTTTGTGACAGCACATGATGCCTTCCTGTCAAATACGCAGACTTCTTGAGAACTTCCTTCTATTATACTGCCCCTTGTGAGCTTGCACACCCTCACACACAATTGCTTTTCCTCTCTTAGGAGTTTGTGGTATTTCAAGCCTTACAAGTCAACTGTGTTTATTAGATAGCCTTTGTTTTCCCCTTCGAAGATAGGAAGCTCATTAGAAACAAACATAACAATCACCCTTTAACTCATAGTTGAAAATGTCCCCTGAGAACTGGGGACATGTCTTAAGGGGGTCGTGCACAGAGACACAGCCCAGTCAGAGTAGCTAAGTGCCAAGTCAGGTCCTAGGTGATGCTGGGCTGATAATAAAACAATGCTCCACATTCTGAGGAGTTCCAGGTTCCCTGAGGTGAATGCTTTCCCTCTTTAATCCCATCTCACAGAAGAGGGAAAGCTGGGCAAAATATCATATTGCAATTAGTCACAATGGCCCTGGCATCTGACAATGTGGGCTCACATACTGGCTCTGTTATTTCCTAACCATGTGACCTCAGGCAAGTTACTTAACCTTAGATTCCTCGTTGTTAAAATAGGGATAGTAAATCCACTTCATAGGATTATCGTAAGGCTTAAGTGAAATAATGTACATGATTGTTAGTGATTATTATTTATAGTATTCTTCATTCATTCATTCATTCATTTATTCATTCATGCACTCAGCTAATATTGATTTAGCACTTTCTATGGCCAGGTGCCGTGTGAAGTACAAGAGATACATAAATGAATGAGTTGCAGTCCTTGCTCTTGAGGAGGCCACCCCTCAGTGGGAGAGAGAAACATGTACATAGGTGATTATAAAACAGTATGAAACATGTGTGTAACAGGCTTTGGGAGCACAGTGCAAGGACACCTATCTCTAGGAGATGGTGGTGGTGGTGGTGATGGTGATGGTAGTAATAATGATGGTGGTGATGGTCCTTGTAAGGATGGTAGTACTGAGGGTGCTAATGATGGTGACAGTGAGATTGGTGATTGCAGTGGTCGTGATGACAGTGTTGTGATGTGGTGATGATTTACCACGAGGATGTAGTGATGATGGTGCTGCTGCTGCTGGTGGTGGTGGTGGTAATAACGATTACAGTCAGGATGGTAGAAATCATGGTGGAGGCGATGGTTGTGGTATTCATGTTTATAGTAGGGATGGTAGCAGAGATGGTACTGATGATGGTGATGGTGTGATGGTGGGTAGTGGTGATGGTGGTGGTAGTAATCATTGTAGTAAGGAAGGTAGAAATGATATGGTGATGATTAAAGTGAGACAGGTGATCATGGCGACCATGGTGATGGTGGTGACGGTGGTGCTAATAATTTGCCACGGAGATGGTCATAATGCTGCTGCTGCTGATGACAGTGTGATGGTGGTGATGGCAGATGGGCTCTTGGGGGAAGAATTCCCACTGGATGGAACCCTTGAGCTGAGTCCTAAAGGATGAGTACCTTTATATACCTCAAATGTTCTCAGGCTGAGGATACGAAGATGACCCAGATAGACACCATCTCTGCCTATTAGGTCTTGCTGAGGGCAGAGACCAGGGATACAGACAAGATGACAAACTAAATAAACAAGATTAGGCAAGTACAGAGTCTTACTGAGCACAGAAAATGAACTCCTAACTGAGTCTGTGGTGTGGCTGGCATTTTGGAAAGCTTCTAGGGAGAACTAATACTATCTGAAGGACGCAGAGACTGGATGAGTGTTCCAGGCAGAAGAAACAACATACCAACGGCCAGAAGCAGGAAGAAATTGATGAAGAGAGAGACAGAGAGAGAGAGAGAGAGAGAGAGAGAGAGAGAGAGAGAGAGAGAGAATGAACCTGTTTGGGGATGTGCAAGTTGTTCATTGAGCCTGGAGCAGCTGTCAGTGTGTGTAGGTGAGAAATGAATGGGGAAATAATGAGATAAATTGGGGTAGGTTGAATTTGAGGGGATTGGGAGACAGATACTTGAAGGTATCGAAAGGGCAATCAGATGCAGAGATTTGGTGGTCAAATTCTAACTATTTAGGTTATAGTCTAGGATTCTTAAAAGAAGAGATAATTGGATGTTTCAACATATAGAAGGACTTAATGGAAATTGCCAACAGGAACTCCAGGAAAAGGTTATTGTTTTCTGGATCACAATCAACTCTAGCACAGGATCCATGTTTAGTAAAAATGCATAGGATTATGGTAGTTTCTTCTACATATCACTCAGAATTTTATTTCCAGTGCTGTGGGTAGGGTAGACTCTGAAGAGGGAAGGGGAGATTCTTGAATTCAAGAGGAGTCCCTTCTTTCATCTTCTCCTCCTTTCTCTCTACATCAACCAGAGGAAGCCCCAGATCTGCCGCCTGCCCACAGTAGACACCCACGAGCATTATTTAATAGGTCACTTCACGTCTCAGTTTGAAGCACTGAGATAAAACCGTAGGGTGACGACCTAACTTCAGGTTAAGTTCTTTGACTTTTATCTGCAAGAGCAAAATAGGTCCCCAAACGGTTCCTTCTAAACCAAGAGCCCTCCCAAACCCAGGTGTTCTCCTCCGCCGTAGAATACAGAGATGGCTGTCGTTTCCAAAGGGCCTCTCTTTTGGGGGCAGTGGGGAAGGGATAGCTCTGTTCACTGTGATTGTCTTGTTTCTCTCATGCAAGCCCAAGGGCCATGTCTGCTGGTCCGGCACAGGAGAGCTCTCAGAGGAGACAAGGTCATGCAGGGTCACTGAGGCAGCACGCTGGGTGCAGTCCCAGGAAGAGCTCGGGGAGGGGCATCCACAGCTGCTCCTCTCCCCAGTACACACAGTCCCTGATAACACAGGACGTCCTTGGCCTTGGGGACAGCCAGTCCTGCCACGACCCTCAGCGTAGAATGGAGTGCATGGAGCTTGGAAGAGGGGCCTGTATCATTAACTGCCACTGGAAGCTCACTGTAAGTCGGACTCCTGTGACAGGCTTCAAAGTGACGAGAGCTGTGCTGCCTCTGAGCTCTCCTAAGAGGTAGCCCTTCCCACCTGGGAGAGCGCCGAGAGCCCACGGAGACGGTGGAAGGGGCACAGGTTCAAGTCCACTACTTCTCAGCCATCTGACGGTCAATTCACCTAAACAGCCCAAGCCTCAGGTTTTTTATTTTAATAGTAACACCTGGTAGAGGCTGCTGTGAGCACTAAACAAAAGAACATTTGTCAAGCACAGCTGACTGCCTGCCATCTAGGTGCTGGTTGGTAAATGATAGATTTGTGGCTCAGTTCAAGTCACTGTATTTTCAATTCAATTCAATTCAGTTCAATTCACTATAATTCACTGTAGGGAAACTAAGATGCAGGGCATCTCTGGGCCCCCTAACATCCCCGTGAAGAGCACCAAAGAGCTGTAAGGAGAGGCTTTCATCTCAGTGTTCTCCCTCCTGACCTGGCTCTCAAAGTCAGGGGAAGCATTGAGTGGAGGCAGAAAAGGTAGATTTTTCCAAGTGGCACGACGTCAGAAAACAACCGGTTTCCAATAGCCTGCCTGCTCACAGTATGCATGCCAGCATCAGCTTTCTTGACTATTTATTATAACGTCTCCTCGAGGCTTTGTGAAGTATCCCTAACAGGGAAAGGTATAGAAAGAGGAAAGGGATATTTGATATGTGTTAAGTCTTTTCCTTGCATAACGAGGTAGGCACTTCATCACCGTTTTCCTCAGAGAGATTGAATGGCCTCCTCATCACAGTTATTTGAGGGCAGAATCAGAACTCAAACCCAATTGGCCTACAGGTACCACTGCCTTTCCTTCCTTTTCCTGTCTGCCCCAATGTTGCCTCTTTCCATCCTTCCTCATGTACAATACTTTACATTCTTATCTGAGAACACTGTACTCATCAGCTAACACCTTAGTTATCAGCTAAGCCAAGAGACTTAGCAGAACTGGTGCTCTGAACCCAGCCAGGAGGTAGGCAAATTTCCCAGATGTGTAAGTGAGGGGGCACAGAAGATAAACTCTCCTCATTAACGGCCTGCCTCCTGGCTGAGTCTCCGCCAGTTCAGTCTCAAAGATGTGTGCGCAAAGACATCTTTGCCCTGAGCTTGAACCTGAATATAGAGAGCATAAGGTCCAGAGCAGGGACCACCCTACTGTGTACAGATACAAGGGTATGCTACGCAGAGGCACAAACAACTTTTTTTCCTACAGCAGCACCATTATCCTCAGCAAGGCTACCCAGAGCGTGGAGGAGCAATTTGCATGTAAATTTCCTAGAATAGTGTCTGGTGAATAGTGGATGTGCAAAGAGGTGTCCCAGTACCTATTAAAGATTACGGTCGTCCTTCCATATCCATGGTTTTGCTTCCTGTGGTTTCAGTTACCTGTGGTCAGCACAAGTCAGAACATATTAAATGGAAAATTCCAGAAACACATAGTTCATAAGTTTTAAATTGTGCGCCATTCTGCTTCGCATGATGAGATCTCACATCATCCTGCTCTATCCCAACTGAAAGTGAATCATCCTTTTGTCCAGTGTAGCATACCCTCCTCACCCATTAGTTACTTAGTAGCCATGTCAGTTACATGTCAGTTGCCAATGTCACAATGCTTGTTCTCAAGTAAACTTTGTTTTGCTCAATAATGGCCTCACAGCAATTGACATAACTTCTTTACAGTGTATTGCTGTAATTGTTTTATTTTATTATTAGTTATTGTTGTTCATCTCTTATTGTGCCTAATTTATAAATTTATAAATTAAACTATCATAGATATTGTATGCATAGGAAAAAACATAGTATATAGAGAGTTTGGTACTATCTGTGGTTTCAGGCCTCCATTGGGGGAGTCTTGGAACATATCCCTGCAGATAAAGGGGGGTGGGGGTCTACCGTATTTATACTCTGCGGCACCCTACCCCTTTTCAGCCTGCCAGCTCCACCTGCAGGTTTTGTACTTGACAGCCTCCAAAATCATACAAGCTAATTTCTTAAAATAAATCTCTTTCTCTCTATCTCTCTCTATACATCGTATGGCTTCTGTTTCTCTGGAGAACCGTGGTTAGTACAGTTGCATTTGAATTATTTCCAAAAAGTTTTATAGTTGAATCCATCTTTATGGTTTGTATCTTGCTTAGGAAGTCCTTCCCTACTTTTGCTTATGAGGATAGTATTCTATATTTTTTTTGGTAAAAATTTCAAATACCTTCCTTTCACATTTAAGTCCTTAACCTGTCTGGAATTGATTTTTCTCTATGATGTGAGGTAGAGATATAACTTTTTGTACATGGATAACCAATTAACCCAGTGCCTTTTATTGAGCAGTCAGTCCACCCTTTCCCCACTAATTAATAATGCACTTCCGTTACAAATAAATGGGTCTGTCTCTGCGTGTTCTATTCTGTCCCATTGTTCAATTTGTCTATCCCTGTGCCAGTATCTTAATTGCTATAGTTATATGAATCTTAAGATCAGAGAGAGCTAAATGAATATTGAAATTAGGTAAGGAAAGTTTTCCACATTAGTTTTTAGCCTATTCTTGGCCCTTTACTCTTCCATGTAAAATTTTAAAATTAAGGATATCAAAATTTTAAAAACACCTTGTGGAATTTTGATTAGAATTAGATATAAACTATAGATAACTTGGAGTAAATTCACATTTAGAAAATTGAGTCTTTTACTCCATCAGTATGTTTATATCTCCATCTATTTAAGCCTTATTTCAATAAAGTTAAATTTTCTTCCCACAATTTTCTTTCTCACATTTTTTGTTAGGTTTATCTTAAATACTTTTTCTTTCTATTGTATATGATATAGTTGTATGTACACACACTTGTGTAGTATATATATACAAATGTATGTCTATATTATATACTTTTTAAAAAAAACTTGATTATGGAATTAAAACATAAGCAAAAGCAGATAAAGTAGTAAAAGAAATCCAATGCGCTCATCAGTCAGCTTCAGCAATTATAAATCCATGATCAGACTTGTTTCATCTCTAACCTCACTTACTTCTTCCACATCAGGATTATTCTTAAGAAAATTCCCAAATTATATTACTTCATCTGCAAATGTAAATTATACCTTTAATTTTACAGTTTTTAAACTGTTTTTTGCTAGTTTGTAGAAATGCAAATGGTTTTAGAAAGTTGACATACGATCTAGTAAACTTTTAAATCTCTCTTATTACAATGATCTCTCTATAGATTCAATTGTGTCTTCTATGTAGACAATCATATAATCTGCTAACACAGTTTTGTTTCTTTCTAATACTTGTGACTTTTATTTATTTTTCCTGTTTTATTACATACACCATGTCCTCCAATTAAGGGTGGAAGAGAGGTGGTGATATCTTTGTCTTTTGCCTGATGTTTAATAGGAATGATTCTAATATTTCACACTAAACCTGCTTATCATAGGTTTAATAGTTATCCTACATGAGGCTATAAGTTTGTTCCCTTGTTATCTTGGTTGCTAAGAGATTTCATTTTTTAAAAAAAATATGAATAGCTGAATCTAGGGTATTTCTATTTGTGCTGTAAAGCTTGTATGGTGCTTTGGACACTTCTTGTGTACCACTCAGATTCTCTCAACTTTAACTTTCTCTTATTCCAGCTACTGCTGCAGGGGCCAGTTTTGTGTGAGCTCTGACCAGACCTTCACAAGTGCATGCTGACAGCACCTAACCTCCCTCCACGTCCTGCTATGTGCCTCTTCCCTTCTCTGTTGGTGCCACGGTGGGAGCCAGTATGGGGACCACTGGCACACACCAAAATTTATTCAATGAGAAAAAGGATTCCCCCTTCTGTATGTAGAGTATGCAGATGCATTTCACATGACAAGTCAGGGACTAAGTCACCCATCCATTGGCCAGCCTGGTAACTCCTGTTTTTGTTGGCTCTCCCTCCCTCCTGGCTTTCCTTTCTTCTTGCCCCTCACTCCTGCTCCCCAGATCTCACTCCTCAGAAAAGTACTCACACACGTTAGCCTTTGTTTCTAGGGAACTCAGATTAAGGGTATTGTTTTTCTCCTTTAGTCTATTAACGTGTTGAATTACATTTATAAACTTTCTGATGTTAAATTACCCTTGCATTTCTTTGGATAGATGAACCTGATCACAAAATGTTATTATTATTATTTTTTAATACATTGCTGGAGTCAGTTTGCTACCATTTGGATTGGAAATTTCACATCTGTGTAAGATCGGAGTATATTTTTTCTTTCTTAAACTCTTGTCTGGTTTTGGTGTCAGTGTTATAAAATAAAATGAATTGTAGAGTGTTCTCTTTTTCTGTTGCTTGGAAAAGATATTTGAAGATAAGTATGTTCTGTTCCTTGAACGTTTTTAAAATGCACCTGTAAAATTGTCTGGGCCTCGTGTTTGTTTTCAGAAGGATTTATATTGCTGATTAAATTTCCTTTAATCTTTATAAGATTACACAGGGTTTCTATTTCTCAGTTTTGGTCACTTACCTTTTTCTAGGAATTTATATATATTAATCTACATTTGTAAATGTATTAACATTAAATTTCAGTTTAAAGTTAAATTTGTTAATATTAAATATTCACTTATTATCATTTCAATCTCTGGTAGTATTATAACCTTCTTTGTTCCTGATATTGCTTATTTGTATATTCTCTCTTTTTCTTTCTTTTTTTTTGATCAGTCTCACTACTGGCTTGTTTGTGTCTGTAGACTTTTCAAAGAACAAATTTTCAGTTTTGATGATCCTTTCTATTATGATTTTGTTTTATACTATGTTGGTGTTATTCTTCTGTTCTCTTTATCACCTTTCCAATTGGTTGCCCAGCTCATTAATTTTAAACCTTTATTCTTTACTAATGCAAGTGTTTAAGAGGGTAAAATTCCCTTGAAGTATTGCTTAAGTACCTCATAAGTTTTGGTAGGTAATATTATTATTATGATTGAATTCTGTGTATTTCCATTTTGGTTTCTCTTTTCCCCACAAGCTATTTATACATTTATTGTAAAATTCCCAGTATGTTTTAAAAATTATTTTTCTGTTGTTGATGCCTAACTTAATTGCATTTTAATTAGAAAATGTCTCCTATATATAACACTCATTCTTTGAAATTTGCTGAGATTTATTCTTTAACTTAGAACATGGTACTTTAAAAATAAATGTTCCATCTGTGTTTTTGACACACATTTTCTAATTACTGGAAGCAAGTTTCTAAATACATGCTTAAATCAAGCTCAATGAATTATTCAGATCTGCATTTTTTCCTTTTCACTTGCTTTATCAATGAATGAATCATTGTAATGGTGGATTTGTCAGTTTCCCCCTGTAGTCCCATCAATGTTTGGTCTACATACATAATTTGAGGTTATTTTATTAAACGTATACAAGTTTACTATTATTGTATAACACTGGTTAATCAGACTTTGTAGCCGTCTGCCCTTCCCTGTCTTTACACTTACATAGTATATTATTATTGCCTAATTATGTGTCTAGATTTCCCACAGACTGTAAGTGTTGGGAGTTCAGGTAACATATCTGTCTTGTTCATCCAGCACAGTGTTCAACGAATACTTCTCAAACGAGTAGATGCATGAGTGAATTGACCTCAAGTCTTCTGATATGCCAAGTAATTAATACCGAGTTATATATACCAAGATCTCTTATCTCTTGTCTTGATTTAGGATCTCTTTGTCCTAAATATGTCAAAATGTCAGATGTGCAATGTGCCAGAAGCTAGATCTCAAATATCCATATCTTGCTTTAGTGGTTCTCCTCATTTTACAAAGGGCTAATCTGCCAAGGAAGCCTGCCGGTTATAGAATTTTAACGGTGACTCTTTCTACTCAGTTAATAATCATTCTTTCTACCCGCCTACCTCCCCCTCCTCCCTTTTTTTTTCATTTGGAGATTTCCACTTGGAAAAACCACGAAGTCAGCAGGTTCTTTCCTTCCGTGAGGTAATATCAAAGTGCTGATGAAGGAGGAGGGAGAGTGACTATCAGTGGTGACAGGAAGGCTGCCTTCCCATTTGCGTCTGGAGAATCTGAGATTAGGTTGGGAGTGTCTATAGCTTTGCTAGGACAGAATCCAAAAGGCTTTATTTAGCTTTAAAAGAATAAAGCCTTAAAGCCATTTCTGTTGCCAAGCGTATTGACTCAACAAAGCTCTTCCTTCGGGTCCAATGATAGATTTAGGGAAGTGGGCAACTCTTTTAAATCAATGAAACAAAACACTTTTGTTGAGCACTTATTATACACCAGCCATGGTGCTAAGTGTGATGGTTGCAAAGAGGCATGAGTCTTTTTAAGGAACTGCAGAAATTTTTTTGTGTGTGTGTGTGTAGCATAACTCATTTACAGTCATTATCTCTTTTGTTCTTCATAGCAGCCATGGGAGTTAACTTTTATTGTTCCCATTTTGTAGATTCGCAAGCTGATACTCTAAGAGAGACTCTTCACAATTAGCACTTATGAAGGACTCCAACCTAATCAATAAGTAATACAAATATCTAACATTTACTAAGTTCCTAGTATGTTGCACGTACTGTTCTGTTTTAACGCATTATAGCCTTTAATTAAAAAAACCAGAAAACAAAAAACAAACCCTGTGAATGTTGGTCTTATTTTTAAGACCCCCATCTCCCATTTTGCAGATGACAAAACTGATGCATGGAGAGATTAAGAAAATTGTGCAAGGCTAACAGATACCAGAGATGGGATTTGAACCTACAAATTCAGGCCCTGGTATTTCTACCTTAACCCCACCCGACCCCCACCCCCAACCCCACACACATAAGCAACGTGATTTGGGACAATAATCTTGGACTAGGAAAACCAAGACTCCAAGCAGATCACACGAGTACCAAATTTTCCTCTGATCTCCTGGCTACTTAAAGTGTCCTCCGTGGGCTAGCAGGATTAACATCACCTGGGAGGGGTTAGAAATGCAGAATGTGGACTCTACCCCAGACCTACTGGATCAGAATCTTCATTTTACCTAAATCCCCAGATGATGTGCATGCTCATTGCAGGCACTGAAGCACTGTCTTATCAGCTTGGCTCAAAAAAGACCCCACCGAATCTCTCTCTTGGCCTCAGTTTCCCCAATTATAGAATGACGACAGCATCTGCGTCTGTTCCCTCTCAGGGCTGCTGTACAGATCAAAAGGCAGGAGGTATGTGGAAGAGCATTGTAAATTGCACAGTGTTGTACAAAGGTCAAAACCAAACAGTGAACCAGAGCATTAAAGCTTTAGAGACAATTTGACAAACAGATAATGCCTTTTATCTCCCTGGCCTGGCCTGGCCAGCAGGAACTCACAGTGCTGTGTGTTATGCAAAATAACCAGACAGAAGAAATGCCTCTTACAAGCAGTTCCTGGAAATTTCTAGCTTTATCAAGGAATTTGGTTTCTCCAGTTCACTGCCTAGTGAAAATAGCTGGGCCTTAATAAGGCCCAGATGTTGACACAGTCACTCACCTTCCCCATTGCATGGATGCGTTTCATACTGAATTTCACCTAAGGAATTTTAGACTTTAAAGATAATAATCAAAAACACTGCTAGCTTCCCTTTGGGATTCTTGCTGATTTGGGAGATCAAAGACGCCCCAACACCACAATGAACGTAGACAGAAAGTTAGGTTTCTTTCCCTACAAGTGAAAAATTGAATGCAGTGTAACAATGGCCATTTTAGCACTTTTGTCCCCAGGTCTGCTCAAAGCTTGTTCTATTCTCACATATTTTTATAATCCCCCCACTGCCCTTCTTCCCCGCATGCTATCAGTAAATGTGGTCAGTGCGCTAACAGCGTTAGCTTCTGTTTCAAATACAATTAAATGGATGCCCTTGCTGGTTAATTTTTGGCATACCTAAAAAATACTTTCTCCATGTCTAGGAAAAGTATGAGATGTTTGAATTCCAAACAATGAATGATTCCCAAGGGCATCTCACATGGAGTTTCATGGGATAGAAATCTGGTCCAAAGGAAAGGCGCCCTCCATGGTGTCCCCTCACTTTTTCCGGAGGCAGCCTGATTTGACTTTCTGTGAGGCTCTGAGAAATAACATAACTCTTGACTTTCGAGAGAGCCCCGCACTCCTGTAGATCCACATCTAGAGACCAGGCTGTTTTCATTACACACTCACTGGAATGCATGGGCTCTGCTACAGGTCCCCACGGATTACACTAAGCTCTCCCACCCCCCCAAGCAGGAATGGCAGAAATTTGACTTGTAGAGCCCTTGCCACCACTCTTCAATGTGTTCTGTGCTTTCCTCCGCTTCTCTATGGAAACTATGGAGGGAAATGGTCTCAAAATTGTTTCAAAGGGCCCGACAACAAGAACCTTACTTCACTGTGGTTTTTCATCCCCAGGCAAGGGTATTTTATCGGCATGGACTTTTGCTCCAAGGCGGAGGCATGAAAATGGGAAGCATAGTGTTTCCCTGAAACTAAGACCTAGCTGGACAATCAGCTCTAATGCATCTTTTGGTGCAAAAATTAATATAAGACCCGGTCTTGTATCATATTATATTATATAAGACCTGGTCTTATATTACAGTAAAATAAGACCCGGATCTTATATTAATTTTTGCTCCAAAAGACGCATTAGAGCTGATTGTCCGGCTAGGTCTTAGTTTCGGGGAAACACTGTACCTACTATTTGTGCCTGGGTTTGCATCCTGGCTGTGCCACCTACTTGCACTGAGGCTGGACAGTTACTCAACTCTAGGGAGATTCTGTTTTTTTACTGTAAAAATGGGTGGCCACATTTCAGAGGGTTCGTATACAGATCACATGAGCTCCTGGCCCATGCTACCAATAATCTGCGGATTCCTCTATAAAGATATTGTTTCCTTCCAAGTAGAATGTGACCACTGTCAAGCTTTATATTATTTAAAAAATATTAAAGATGGAAAACAAAGAGTTGGTCTATGTAAGGAGAAGTTTATATCATTTTGAGAACCCAGTTTTACAGAAGAAACTGCTCTCAGTGGGAGGGTCAGACCCACCAAATTCATTTCAGCACATATGTACTGGACTCCTGTGCCAGGGCAGGCACTGAGCTGTGTGCTTTGGTTACAACAGTGACTGAGACACACCTGGTCTCAGTGGTCCAGGGGCTGAAGGTTACTGGGTGAAATAAATAAGCAAACCAACATTTAGGAAATAGTTCTATAAATGTCCCAACAGAGGAAGCATAGTACTAAGAGCATCTGCTGAGAACTGGAAGGCGGGAGAAGATTTCCCGGAGATAGTGATATTGAAGATGTGATCTCAGTGATCAATGAGACAGACTAGGGGACACATGTGCAAAAGCCTGAAAGTGAGACCAAGTGAGACTTGTTCTGGGAGGTGAAAGAAGTGCCATAAGGAAGAGCAGGACTTGAGAAGAGGGGATAGTGGCAGCAGATGAGGCCAAAGAGGGAGCAGGCCCAATCACTGAGGGTTGTATAAACCAGGTTTGGGAGTTTGGATAAACTGGAAAGTAATTGGGAGCCACTGAGGAATATAACGCTGCAGGGTAACATAATCAGGTTGTATATTTATTTTCTGTTTTGTTTGTTTTGTTCTTTAGATTCCACATATTAGCAAAATCACATTTTTCTGTCTGACATACTCCACTCAGCACAGTACCTTCCAGATCCATCCATGCCGCCACAGATGGCAAGAACCCATTCCCTTTTATGGCCGAGCAATATTCCGTTGTATAGTATATATATATATATATATATATATACCACCTCCTCTTTATCCACTCATCCACTGATGGACACCCAGGCTTCTTCCACAACTTGGCCATTGTAAACAATTTGCAATAAATATATGGATGCATACATCCCTTTGAAGTAGTGTTTTGGGTTTCTTCGGAAAATTACCCAGAAGTGGGATTACTGGGTCCCTCTTTGTCTCTTGTGATAGCCTTTAGTTTAAGGTATAAGTATTACTACTCCGGCTTTTTGTTTGTTTGTTTCCATTTTCATGAAATACCAGTTTTCATCCCTTTACTTTCAGTCTCTGTGTGCCTTTTGATCTGAAGTGAGTCTCTTGTAGGCAGCATATGTTAAGGGTCTTGTTTTCTTATCCATTCAGCCACCCTATCTTTTGCTTAGATCACGTAATCCATCAACATTTAAAGTAATTTTTTATAGATATCTTCATATTATTGCCACTTTATTATTCATATTTTTGATCTTTTTTTGTCTTAAAGAAGTTCCTCAAAGATTCCTTGTAATACTGGTTTGCTGGTGATGAACTCCTTTAGCTTTTTCTTGTTTGGGAAACTCTTTATCTGTTCTTTGATTCTAAATGATAGCTCTGCTGGGTAGAATAATCTTGGTTGTAGGTTGTTTGTTTTCATCACTTTGAATATTTCCTGCCAATCCCTTCTGGCCTGCAAAGTTTCTGTTGAGAAAATCAGCTGACAGTCTTATGGGAGCTCCCTTGTAGGTAACTAACTGCTTTTCTCTTGCTGCTTTTAAGATTCTCTTTGTCTTTAACCTCTGGCATTTTAATTATGATGTGTCTAGGTGTTGGCCTCATTGAGTTCATCTTGTTTGGAACTCTCTGCACTTCCTGGGCTTGTATGTCTATTTCCCTCACCAGGTTAGGGAAGTTTTCAGTCATTATTTCTTCAAATAGTTTTTTAATTATTTGTTCTCTCTCTTCTCCTTCTGGAACCCCTATGATGTGAATGTTGGTATGCTGTCCCAGATGCCTCTTAAACTATCCTCATTTTTGGGGGGAGGGGGATTCTTTTTTCTTTTTGCTGTTCTCATTGGATGTTTTCTGCTATCCTATCTTCTAAATTGCTGATTCCACCCCCTGCTTCATCTAATATACTGTTGATTCCCTCTAATGTATTCTTCATTTCAGTTATTGTATTCTTTATTTCTGACTGGCTCTTTTTTATGTTTTTTTTTTTTTTATGTTTTCTATCTCCATTTTTATGTTTCTTATCTCTTTGTTGAAGTTCTCCCTGAGATCATTGAGCATCCTTATAACCAGCATTTAACTTTGCAACTGGTAGATTGCTTGTCTCCATTTTGTTTAGTTCTTTTTCTGGAGCTTTATTCTATTCTTTTATTTGGGACATGTTTCTTTGTCTCCCCATTTAGGCTCCCTCCCTGTGTTTGTTTCTATGTATTAGGTAGGGCTACTATGTCTTCTGGTCTTAGTGGAGTGGTCTCATGTAGAAGGTGTGCTGTAGGGCCCAGTAGCATTGTCTTCCTGATTACCTGAGCCAAGTGCTCCAGGTATGTCCCTTGGGTGAGCTGTGTGTGCCCTCCTGTTGTAGTTGAGACTTGGTTGCTGTTTGCTCATCAGTGGGATGGATTGACTGTCAGGCTGATTGGTAGTGATGACTGGCTGTGACTACAGTGGAGGAGCTGTTGTGCAGGGGCTGACCCTACAGAGCAGGATTTACTTTAGCAGGGCTCTGGTGCCTGCTTAGTCTGCCCTTTGGGTGTGTTGTTTCCCAGAAGTAGCCAGGTGATACTCTGGCTTGGTCCAAAGGTGGCCACTGGGCGTGTCAGTTACAGGGCCCACTAGGAGGGGCCTTGCCACAGGCCAAGTTCAGCCGCAGCCTCTGCTCTGCCCAGGGCCATCTGGCATGAACCACAAAGTGATCCGCAGATGGCCACTGCTGGTGCTGGGCTTGCAGGTGCCTCAAGAGGCCAAGCCATGAACTGAGGCCAGCTGTTGCTAGTGCTGGGCTTAGAACTGCTCAGCAAGAGGTACAGGACATGCCAAAGCCAGATGCTGCTTGTTTGGCTTGTGTGAAGCTTTGAGAGATTTTAGGAAAATCCACAGCATGAGTTAAGACAGCTAGTTTATACAGAAAATCCATCTGAACAGCTTGGGTGTGCCCGAGAGTTGGGTTGGGTGGAGTCTCAGAATCACCAGGGCGGGACAATTGATGGAGACTTAAATATGGTGGCTGCCTGTTTCTGCACTCTGGGAGTGGTGAGGGCTCAACGAAGAAATAATGGCTTCCTCCAGCTCCTCCATCCAGGAGAAAGCTGCCCCTCCAGGCCTCGCCCTGAGGCCAGACAATTCAGTTCCTCCTCATATGTCTCTGGCACCTTTCGAGCTGCTGCCCCAGTGCTGGAGCTCAGAGCGAGTGAGTTCATCAAAGTAAGTCCATGCACAGGCCCTTTAAGAGAATGACCTGGGACTTTAGCCACCTTTGTCTCACTAGGCCACAATCTTTACTGGTTTTCAAAGCCAGAAATTATGGGGACTTCTCTTCCTGGCACTGGAACCATAGGCTGGTGAGTCTGGTGTGGGCCTGGAACCCGTTGCTCCTCGAGAGGGACCTCTGCAGCCAAGTTATCCATTCTGATTTTTAATGGTCACACACAGGTGTGGCACCATCTGGTTCCATGTCTCCACCCCTCCTACCAGACGCAAGGTGGTTTCTTCTGTATGTCTTTAGTTGTAGGGCTTTGGTTCAGCTAGAATTCAAGGGATTCTCAATGATAGTTGTTCTGTAGTTTAGTTGTAAGTATGATGTGGTTGTGAAAGGAAGCAAGCACACTGTTTACCTATTCTATCATCTTGCTGGGTTTGTACTTTAAATAGATGATACCTCTGGGAGCTCAGTTTACAAGCAGGTTCTTCCATGAGTCCCTGGAGGCCCTTATGCTCTTCATCCCTGCTCTCATCTCACTGGGTGGCAGCTGCCTCTTTCCTAAGCTGTATGCCTCCTGAGTGCAGGGACTGGGTCTGCTCACCCCTAAGCCCCCAACAGAGTGCCTGCTTGCAGTTTGGAAGTATCACATGAGAGAAGGGAGCCACACCATCTCCTAGATTGGACTCGACACCACAGCAAGGCCTCTCAGAGAAGCAGTGGCTCCTCCCTCTGATAAAATAAATAGAATGAAAGCCTTCTGATGTTGAAAGTGCAAGAATCACCGAGCCAAGTTCTGAAATGCTGAGTAAAGCTAGCAGAATCATGGAAAGTAGAATTACATGGATGGAAGGGCTTGCTGCAATTCTCTCAAGCTTCCAGGTTGTTCAAGTCCTGTGCCTCCCCCACAGGTACCTTCTGATCTCTCTGCAGGGCCACCTGGTTATTCCTCTAAGCCTCCTCTTGCACCTCCCTCCATGCCTCTGCTCTTTATGTTCTTTTTCCATGGAATGCCACCGTGCCCAATCTGGCTCATTCCTACTTGTCTTATGAGACTCAGTTCAGTGCCTTTGATTCATTCACGCACCACCTCCACTGTGTCACCATCATCTGCAGGGCCTCCTAACTGCCTGTGTGTTTGTCTCCTAAGTGGCTCCTCGCTTCCTCTCCTGATGCCTACAGTTGACTTTTCACATGGCAGATCAAGGGATTGACAAAGACTCTCTCCAACAAACTTCAGTCAGACTCCTTTTAGCCCTGTTTTCCACTAGGTCTTGACCTTAGCCTGTCACCCTACCCTTGGACTCCTGAGCCCTGTTTTAGCAAAGAATCCTGCTAAGACAGTTTAGCCAGAATTTTCCCACTCTTGATTTCTGATCAAATTCCTTTGCTCCTACCTTTGGCCTGCCTTTAACATAAATCCTGTTACATAAGTTTAGTAAGACTCGCCCTACTTTGATATCTCTTCTTAGTAATTTTTCATCCACTGGCCCCCTTACTCTGCTCATTGGCTATAAATTCCCACTTGATACTGTTGTTGTGTTTGGAGTTGAGTTCAATCTCCTTCCTCTACTGCATAGTTTTGAATAACGTCTTCTTTACCATTTTAACAAGAGTCAGAATAATTTTTCTTTAACAGAATCCTGTTTGCATGTGAAGTTTCCCTTATGATAAAATACAAAGTCTTTACCATGATCTTACAAACCCCTCTAAGGGCTAGTCCCTGATGAGCTCTCGTGTCATCTCATACATGCTCTGCCAGTCACAACTTTTCACCACACTGGCCCCTGCTGTCCTTTGGATATTCACCTTCCCATTCTTGTACCTATTCCTCTCTCTGCCAGGAATATCCTTCTCCAGCTCTTCTCATGACTCACTCCTTCACTTTATTCAGGCACCTGCCCAATAGTGCCTCAGAGCAGGCTTCGCTACCTTCCTGTCTATACTGGAAGCCCTGAAATTCTCCTGTCTTTCACCTTTCCTTTGTTTTCCTCATGTTACTTAACCATATCTTCATTATCTTATGTCATTGTGTAATTGTCTGTCCTCCCAATAGAATTTAATCTCCCAGAGGGCAAGATTTCATCTGCATGGCTCACAGTTGTATTAAGAGTGGCTAGAAAATAAAAATGCCTGGAATGTAGTAGATGGTCATTAAATGTTGGTTGATGAGTCATTCAACAAATATATTTAAGCATTGCACCTGATAGAGTGGTGGCAGGAAACTGAATTACATTACACTTAGATGGCTCAAACAAAGCAACTTTTAGGAGATACGTAGAGATGAAATAGGGTGCGAGTGGAGAACACCATCCTGGGGTCTCTCTCTTCCCACTGTCTGATCACCATGGCTCTAACCTAGCCAGCTAGGGACTTCCAGGGAGGCAGTCTACCAGAGTTGGTCTTCTGAGACAAGGAGCAAGACAGAGAATGGATCTGGGGCATGGGGTGAACATAGAATAATTAACTGAAGCTCCTGGTCTGTATAGGCCCTCTGCTTGGCATTAGGGATTATAGAATAGAAACCTTCTTCTCTCTCTTGCTTCTGGGGAAGCCTCATTTGACACATTCTGAGATAAATTACAGACTCTTCTACCATGTTCCCAGAACACTCAGAAAATCTCTATCAGTACTTGTCTTATGTGTATCACACTGGCTGTATCTATGTGGCTACTAGTTGGTCTCATTTTCTCAACTGTGATTTCATTGAATTCAACGGACTGGACCTCATTCACTGTATCAGTTAGTTCTTGCCACAATTATGCTGCAAAACAAACAACTATAGAGCTTTAGTGGCACACAATAGTAAGAACTTAGCTCACACAGCTGGGTGTTGGCTAGGGGCTGCTGATGGAGCCTGGGCTCAGTGGGATGATAGCTCTGCTGATTGTTTCTCATTTTCCCCCAGACTAGCAGACTGGTTAACATCTAACTCAGTGATAATACATGAAAGTTCACATACCTACTGATAATTCTGAAAGCAATCCAGCAGGCATTATTTTATACTATTTATTTTTACCTTGACTCAGACAAGATTTACAGGTTTATGAGTATATTTAGATTACATAAAATGGAATTGATTTAAAAATTAGGTATACGTCAAAAACAAAACAAACAAGAATGTAGACTAAAGTGAAGCCTTCCCAAAGGCCCAAAAGGCTAGCATCATGACCTCCTCGTATTTCTAGGGCCACACATCAGGCACTTAACTTTATAGCAGCCATTTTGAAAAGGGAAACTTGGTTTGTTACACAAGTTAGCTCCCTTCAAAGAAAAGCCTACTGGTTGTTTGGCAGATCAGAAGTCCTATATGTTACCTACAGCCCTGTAGGGACAGAGTCCCAGAAAGCAGTTTCCAGTCTGTTGTCCTCACTTGGAAAGGTGCTGGCTTGGTTATTGGATGGCAATCAGCAGTAATCAGAAGGTTATCTGCTGTGGCTGGGTGGCCATCAGCTGTTACCGATTAGCCATTAGCCACTAATATAACTGCCATGGCTATGCTACGGGAGTCGGTGAGTTGGCAGAGAAGTGGGCGGCAGGCTGCAGATCGTGTGGATCCTGCTTCCATGTCTCCAACCCAGCCACTAGCGAGAATATAGTGGTATGACTCCCCTATCTATGGCACCGTTGGTGTTCCTTTTTGGCCTCACCATATCCTGCGTTCTTATGCAGGGAGCAGGACCAGAGACCCTGCATGACAAGCCCATCCTTCCCAGTGACTGGGGAGCCAGATTGGAACCCAAAGCTCCTCTGCCTTCAACACCTGTGTTTGTCTCACTGCCTATGTTCTTGTTCCTCTGCTCTATATGGGCAGCAGCAGATGTTATAGACAGAGGCCAAATAGGTCTGATTCTAACTCTTTTTAAAAAGTAAAACAGAGCCCTTAGCCAGCTTACATATGTATTGCAAGCAATCTGAAATCTGTAAATGTTGGGTGCTTAGGATTTGTTCTCGAGCTCATGTAAGACATATAGCCACCCATCCCTGCTGGTGTGGGATTTGTGCTTACTTTAACAGTCCTCATACAGTACCCACTTCCCAGTAACTAGCTGCTGGAGAAGGCTCGGGGCAGGGGAAGTGTGCAGAGGGTGAGGCCATGTGAGAGCAAAAAGGGGGCCTGGGTGGAGGAATGAGTGGGACTTTCCCTTTTCTCCATTTCGAGGGATTTAGATGCTTAACTGCCTTTCACACTAATCCCTGGAAATCCTAACACTTGTGGAATGAGGAATTTCTCACTTAAGAGAGAAGGCTGGAATCTGATTATTACCCTGCTGGGTGATGGGTAAAGGCTCATGGTAAATGATGCGTTAACAGATCAGAAAGTGAGTCCAGAGGTGGGAGACTCAGTGCTCTGTGATCCAATCTCCTTGTTTAGAATTCTTTCTCTGAGATATGATGTGATCGCCAGATTCTATTTATCGCTGTCAGCTTGAGATGGGCAAAAAGTGCTCATGTTCTCCATGCTGATTTAATTTCAATCCTTATCCTTGATGCCTCGGTCTCCCTTATGTAGGACGTGTCTGCTGAGTTAAGTGGCTTGTGCTTGGATGCTTACATGACAGTGGTGTTTGCCTGGTAGCTACTGTGTGCCAGGACTATGCTGGTTGCTTTACCTGCGTGACCTCCTTTGATCATCATAACAGGTGCTATTATCATCTCCAAGCACACATAAGGAAAGTAAGGTAGCGGGAGGTCAAAGAAACTGTGTAATGTCACATGGCTTAGATAGAGATGGCTGAGATTTGGACTGAAGAATGTCTGATTCCAGAATACATGGGCTGAAGCATTAGTTTCTGTATCCTCCTCCCGAAAGAGAAACACAAGTTGGTTCAGTGCAAGAGTCAGGGTCTTGTGTTTGGTGGTGGCTCTGCCATAGAGAGCTGTGAGACTCTTGGTAAGGATGCCATTTTTCTGACTCAAATTCTTCCACTTCGGGACACTGTTGGTCTAGCTACTCTCAAAGGTACCTTCCAGCCATGAGAGTTGGTGAGTCTAGAGTGGTGCCTACAATCAAGAGCTGGAAGAAATTATTATCTTTTCTTTATGAACCTGGCTTCTAAGTAGAGGGTATTGGTTTTGAGATTATGACCCTAATCTTATTTAAGAGGCCAATGTTCAGAATGCAGCTTTATGGGCTTTGGAGCCTTGGACCAGGATTTCAATCCTGGCTCTGCCATGAGTTTTCTGCAAGTCACTTTATCACTGAGAGTCAGTTTCCTGGTCTATAGGATGAGGATAATAAACCCTGTCCTACGGAGGATCCATGAATACCTCAGCCATCATGGCGGCACATAGCATTGTGTCCTCCTTGAGGATGGGACCATGCTTTATTTATTTCTGCCAGGCATAGGGTTGAATTGAATTGATTTCAAGAGGGAGAAAAAGATTAGTCTGACTTTCTCTGAACAATCAGCACGTGTTTCTCCTTTGTTGGAGATGGCTAATATGCATTTCCCAGTACCAACATCTCCCATTGGCCAGGGTTTTGCCCTGTCCTGAGGAGAGCAACCCCACAGAGGATCATATCATCCCCTTACACCAGCCGGATCATGCCCAAGTGATGGAACATAACATACAGCGTCTGTAGCTTTGATAATGGAGGAAGGATTTGGGATGGGCTGGTTTTTCTTGTTTTGCGCACATCCAGTGTCTATCTATTCCCCCTTTCACACATGCATGCACACTGGCTTACCTTGGAGGGTTTTCTTCTCTGGATTACCCATATTGGGATGTCATCATGGGAGACAACCAGCTCTGGAGTCAGATGCCCTGGTTGGATTCTGCCTGTTATCAACTGCATAAAAGGGGATAATGATAGTACCTGCCTCCTAGGGCTGTTGTGAAGATTAAATAGAGCCCAGTACAAGGCAAGAGCTCAATAAATGGTAACTGTTTTTACTTTTGTTTTGGCTCTACTCTGCCTATCACTGGGGACTCATGGTCACTAACTAGACAGAGTGATGAGGAAGAAAGGAATCAAAGCTGTGGCTGCCTTTTAAGCCATGCTAGCTATTCTGACCGTGAGCCAAATTTGAAGCTAAAGTCAGAAATCTGAGCTCTGTAAATGCATCCATGACTTTTAACTTCTTTGAGATCATATATTCTGATCTCGCCCTCTTGGATTGAGGAAAAGGAGTGACGGAACATCTCTATTCCCCTACCAAAACAACAGTAGTTTAAATAAGGTAAGTTTGTTTGGGTTTATTTTCACACAAACAGCAGCAGCCCAGGGCTAAAATGGTAGCTCCGTGATCATCAGTGAAACTAGGCTTCTTTCAGCCTTGTTGCTTTCTCACCCTCAATGCAAGACTTCCACTAGGTGGTCCAAGATGGCTGCTCCAGCTCCAGGTATGACAACTTTAATCCAACCCCCTGGAAAGAGGAAAAGGAAAAAGAATGGCACAAACACACCATTTAGTATATATCGTGAATGTTATATAAAGGATGTCATCCATACATAGGATTTCTACACGTAAGGATTTACGTACACAAGGATCACACAGGTCATATGCACTTACATCTCTGGTTAAAACTTATTCATATCTAGCTGCCAGGGAGTGTGGGGAGTATAGTATTTATTCTGGTGGGTATATACCCTGCCAATATTTGGAGGGTTCTATTGTGAAAGAATAGAAGGAAAATACATCTCAGGGAATAACCAGGAGGCTCTGTTATACTAAAGTAACACACCCACTTTACTGTAGAGTTTATATACAGATGCATTGTCCCCTCAAACTGTGCTCTATCCACAGCGTCACAAATTTGGATTACATTTCTCATAGGTTCTTAAAAGTTTTTGAAAAATTCTAGTCACAGCGGTAGCAGCTGTCAAGTTCCAGGTTCAGACAAATTGGCAAGTGTACAGACAGAGAGTGGGTGAGAAGGAAGTGGGGAGAGAACCAGGGCCAGCAGTGGTACAAATGCCTTCTGCCTGACTGGGTCCCTCATGTTGAGGAAACCCTTGTCTGCCCTTGGAGCAGGGAAGAGGGATCACACTGCCCACTCCTGAGGCAACAAAGAGAAACGAGATTGCACAGTGGTGAGAGGAAAGGACAAGAACTTCTGGGGAACATTAGATACTTGTAAAAGTTCCGCTTAATCTGTAAATGTAAAATGGTTTGCTGCTGAGGTAAGTAAGTGGCCCAAACTTCAGTAGGTAGACAGAGCAGTACCAGCCACCTACATCAGCAGCCCAGAACTCTGGGAAAAGCCATAGGAAGAGGACCTGGACCCAGAATTAATAAAGGGTAGAAATGTGGAGCTTTCAGTATGTTTCAGTCTCTGAGACTTGGCAAGGACATGTGTGTAAGAGGGGTGTGTGTGTGTGTGTGCGTGTGTGTGTGAGAGAGAGAGAGAGAGAGAGAGAGAGAGAGAGAGAGAGAGAGAGAAGAGAATAGAGAGACATGGGGAGGGAAAGCATAGATAAAAATGGGAAAGTAAAGATAAGAGAGGAAAGTGTGAGGGAGGAAAGAAAAAGGGCATTTAGAGGGGATAGAAATGAAAGACAGACAGATGAGTAGAAAGAGAGAAAGGAAGGAGGAAGGAAGGAAAGAAAAAGGGAGAGAATGAGAGGGAGGGAAAGAGGGAAGGAAGGAGCGAGAAAGAAAGGATGGAAAGAAGGAAAGAGAAAAGGAAGGGAGGGAGAGATGCATTTACCTGTGTGTGCACACCAGAAATAGAGAGTTGAGTAACACAAGGCCTCTGTTGTAGTAAGCCTCTGTGATAAGCCTCTCTGTTGTAAGCCTCTGTCATAACTTAAAATAAAAACCCAGCCTTCTCCCCCTGCCTAAAAACAAACAAAAAAAACATCAGATCAAGTGGTAACATACCCAAGTGCCAGGAAGAAGTGAGGCCTCACTGCAGTTTCTCCTCCCTTTCTGCTCTCCTGAGTATGGTTCTAACCCTACATCAAACTCACCTCACTCTATCTCCACCCCAGAGGGATCCTGGAGCCTCTTGGGAAATTGTGGAATCATTTCACCAATGTCATTGGCTATGATTTGGCCAAGGAGTCCAGGAGCTTCAGTCTGCCATGTGTTTTCAGTGTGCTGGCTGCCCGAAAACACATCTGTCAAGTTTAACATCAGAGAACAAAAGCTTGGGTTTGACATAAAAAGGACAGCAAAAGAGCAGCCCTGACCTGACTGCCATGTGGCATTCCTGAGCATGCAGAGATTCAGTCTGGAAGATATGCACAATACTTGAAAGGAGTCTTTTATCCAGGCAAGAGGGGATAAACACATCTGTATGGCATTGATTCCCACCCCCCACCCCTTCCCCTTTCTTTCTGGGATTTGGAGCGGGGCTGAGGGAAGAAACAATGAAAACATTTGAAACATCTGACATTGAGTTGGGGTTGCGGGTAGGCAGCATTTGGGAGAAAATGAAAGGTGAAATGCCAAATTTAGTTTGGCTCTTCTTTCTTTCTGGCGCCATTTTCGCTCTTATAGTCGACCCGTATTTTCCTTTTAGCACCGGTGGGGGTGTGTGTGATCATATAACATTCCTACTTAGCACATACATAGCTTGCCTTGTCTTGAAAGGAAAACATACACTGACAACAGAAACCTCACAAGCTCCCGAGTGGGAGACAACCTTAGGATTCTGGCTTTCAGGATATTTATTTTGGTTACTGTTTAGTGTACTGAACACCAACCAGGACCCCTTGATTCACAACTGAAATGGAATCAGAATCCAAAGGCATGACGTCTCCGCTGGAAACACAAAGGTTGTAACTATATAAGAGCAAACAATTATATTTAAGAAAAAAGTCATTTGTACAGGGGTGGGGCCAAGTATATCCGGGTGTCAGGGAGAAAGAGTTTGGTATGTTATATTCTGGAATGAGTTGGGCTGTTTTTATTGAGGACCATCACACAACCCACAGGTGTGGGTGGGTCTCTACTATGGTCTGCCAGATGTTCCGGGAAAAGGATTGGTGTAGCAGGTCAAGTTAAGATAAATTATGAAGTTCGTTACCCCAGACTCATACAACCTGACACTATTCATGTTAGTCACATACACATTAAGGCAGAACTTGGTTCAAACCCAGGTGTTTAATCTAGTGGCCGAATGGTCTTTGGAAATTCAACCAACCTTTCTGAGTTTTATATTCTTAGTTTTCAAATTTCAAATAGGATGCTGTGAGATATAAACAAAAATATAATACATATGTTTTTTTTTTTAAAGCCTGATGAAGTAGGAACTTAGCAAATACTATATTTTCTTATTTCCTGCCAGTGTGTCTTCAACTAGTTTGTAAGTATCTAGAGTGTATACATACTAATTTGGGGGATTTTTAAAATAGTATTTAACCTTAGTGCTCTGTAGACTTACATTGAAAGTTCCTTACTAAATGTGCCTTGGTTGATTACAATAAACCTTTTCCTCCTTTATGATCAATTTTAGGGTGTCTTCTTGGGGAAGTCTTCTTTGAGCCCTCAAAGTCTTTTTAAAATAACAGTTTGATTAAAATATAATTCACGTACCATAAAGTTCACCCTTTTAAAGTATACATTTCAGTACTCTTTAGTATATTGACAGAATTGTGCATCCATCCCCACTGTCTAATTCCAGAACATTTCCTCAACCCAAACAGAATCCCTCCCATTGCAGGTACAGGCAACCCCTACTCTATTCTACGTCTTCATAGATTTGCCTACTATGGACATTTCATATAAATAGAATCATATAATATATGGTCTTCTGTGACTGGCTTCTTTTATTTAGCATAATGTTTTCAAGGTTCATCCATGTTGTAGCATATTCCAGTACTTCGTTCCTTTTTATGGATAAATAATCTATTCGCCTGGATATACCACATTTTAATTATTCATTCTTCAGTTGATGAACATTTGGGTTGTTTCCACTTTTTGTATAACTCTTTTATAAATATTCATGTACAAACTTTTGTGTGGGCATGTGTTCAATTCTTTTGGACTTAGATATAGGGGTGGAATTGCTAGGCCATATGATAACTCAGCATTTAACTTTTTGAGGAACTGCCTAATTGTTTCCCTAAGTGGCTCCACTATTTTATATTCCTACCAGCAATATACAAGGTCCAATTTTTCCACATCTTTGCCAATATTTGTTATGTCTGTCTTTTTTTATTACATCTATCTTAGTGGGTATGAAGTGGTATGTCGTGGTTTTGATTTGCATTTCCTGATGACTAGTGACTTTGAGCAACTTTTCACATGCTTATTGGCCATTTGTGATTTAAAAAATATATTCTGTTTACAAGTATCTTTTCTGATATACAATTTGCAATTTTTTTCTCCTATTGCATGATTTGTCTTTTTGCTTACTTGATAGCATACTTTCAAGCAGAAAATATTTTAAGTTTTTCTTTTGTAGCTTGTACTTTTGGTGTTATAGTTAAGAAAACTTTGCCTAATCCAAGGTTATGACAATTTCCTCGTATGTTTTCTTCTAAGAGTTTTATAGTTTAAAACATAGTTTTAACTCTTATATTTAGGTCTATGATCCATTCTGAGTTAATTTATATATATGATGTGAGGTAGGGATCTAATTTCATTATTTGACACATGGATATCCAGTTATCCCAGCACCATTTGTTAGACTGTTATTTTTCCATTGAATTTTCTTGGCACTTTTGTTGATAATCAGTTGACCGTAAACCTAAATATTGATTTCTAGACTCTGAATTGTACTCCATTGATCTATATATCTATTTTTATGCTGCTAGCAGACTGTCTTGATTATTGTAGCTCTGAAGTAACTTTTGAAATCAGGAAGAGTGACTACTTTGTTCTCCTTTCTCTAGATTGTTTTGGCTATTCTTGGTCTCTTGAATTTCTATATGAATTTTAGCATCAGCTTGTCAATTTCTGCAAAAAAAGCATTTGAGACTTTGATAAAGATTGCATTGGCCCTGTAGGTCAATTTGGAGAATTATCATCTTAATAACAGTTAATCTTCCAATCTATAAACATGGTTTGTCCTCCCAATTATTTAGTTTCTTTCATTTCTTTCAATAATGTTTTACAGTTTTCAATGTACATGGTTTGGGCTTCTTTTGTTAAATTTATTCCTGAGTATTTTTTTAAGGTCTTATAAATAGAATTGTTTTCTCAATTTTATTTTTGGATTGTTTATTACAAATTTATACAAACACAATTAATTTTTGTATACCAATCTTGTATCATGTAACCTTGCTGAATTCATTTATTAGTCTAATTTTTTTTAGTCTATTCCTTGGGATTTCTTATACGTAAGATCATATCATCTGAAAATAGAAATACGTTTACTTCCTCCTTTCCAATATGAGTACTTTTTTTCTTACCTAATTGCATTGACTAGAATCTTCAGCACAGTATTGAATAGAAAGGTAATAGTTGACATTTTTTTCTTGTTCCTGACCCTAGGAAGAAAACATTCAGTTGTCACTATTAAGTATGATGTTAATTGTGGGCTATTCATAGATGCCCTTTATCAGGTTTAAGAAATTACTTTCTATTTCTAATTTGTTGAGTGGTTTTGTCATTAAAGGGTACTGAATTTTATCACATGTTTTTTTTCTGTGTCTGTTCAGATGATAATGTTTTATTCTATTAATATTGTGTATTACATTGATTGATTTTCATATGCTGATTTCATATGTTGAACTAATCTGGAATTCCTGGAATAAATTACACTTGATCATGAAATATAATCCTTTGTATATGTTGCTAGATTCAATATACTAGCATTTTTTTGAGAATTTTTGTGTTAATATTCATAAGAGATATTGGTCTATAGTTCTCTTTTCTTGTGACACCTCTGTCTGGTTTTGGTATCAGAGCAATACCTCCTAAAATGGGTTGAGACATTTTACTCCTTTTCTATTTTTGAAAGAGTTTGTGAAGAATTGATATTAATTCTTTACAAACTGTGATGCTATCTGGGCCTGGACTTTTCACTGTGGGACTTTTGATTATAAATTTAATCTCTTATTATAGGTATATTTAGTTTTTCTATTTCCGCTTGAGTCAGTTTCTGTAGTTGTGTTTTTCTAGGAATTTAAAAAAAAATTTCATTTATGTTATCTGTTTGGCAAATAATTGTTAATATTATTACTTTACAATTCTTTTTGTTTCTGTAGGGTAGGTAACGATGTCCCCTCTTTCATTCCTGATTTTAGTAATTTGAATGTTTTCTCTTTATTTTGGTCAGTCTAGTTAAAAGTTTGTTATTTTTGTTTATCTTTTAGAAAAAAACAACTTTGGTTTCATTGTTTTTCTTTATTGTTTTCTATACTCTTTTTGAATTATTTCCTCGCCAATCTTATTTATTTCCTTCCTTCTGCTTGTTTTGGGTTGTTTGCTCTTCCTTTTCAAGTTTCTTAAGGTGAAAGTTTAGGTTATTGATTTAAGATCTTTTCTCTTCCTTTTAAGATAGGCATTTACAGCTATAAAGTTTCCTCTCAGCACTGTTTTGGCTGTATCCCATGATTTTTGGCATATTGCGTTTTTTGTTTGTTTGTTTTGTTTTCATACATCTTAAATTATTTTCTAATTTCCATTTTGATTTCTTCTTCGAGCCAATTTTTCCCTAGAAACGTGTTGTTTCATGACTACGTATTTGTCAATTTCCCAAATGTACTTCTGTCATCGATTGCTAATTTTTATGGTTAGACATCAGACTTCATATAATTTCTATCCTCTTAAATTTACTGAGGCTTGTATTATGGCCTAACATATATTTTATCCTGAACAATGTTCCATGTCCTACTTCAGAAGAATATGAATTTTGCTGTTGGATAGAGTGTTCAATAGATGTCTGTATTGTGCTAGTGTTCTTTTTCTTTTTTGGCATTATGATCATTATTTAATTAGCTCCTTCAAAATAAATATCATATCCATTATAGAAAGAATGGGATATTGAAGTCTACAATTATTTTTGTTGAATTGTCTATTTCTCTCTTCAGTTCTATTGGTTTTTTGCTTCCTGTATTTTGGGGCTCATTTGTTAGATGAACATATGTGTATAATTGTTATATCTTCCTGATAGATTGTCCCTTTAATCATTATACAGTGTTTCTCTTGGTCTCTAGTAACAATTTTTTTCTTCAAGTCTATTTTGCCTGATATTAGTATAAATACTCCAGCTCTCTTTTGGATACTGTTTGCATGTGTTTTTTATTTTTATTTTTATTTTTTTCATCATTTTACTTCAACCTATCTGTGTCTTTGAGTCTAAAGTGTCTCTCTTTTACTCAGCATGTAATTAAATAATTTCCCCCCAATCATTCTGTCAGCTGCTGCCTTTTTATTGGATTCTGCTTTCTATTAAATTTAATGTAGCTAGTACCCCTGACCTTTTTAAGTGTCATTTTTCAGTGTTCCCTTTATGTTTTTGTCTCTCTTGTAACATAATTTTATTTTAAAAACATTTTCATAAACTAGACATTGTCTCCTTTACTTCAGTGACATATTCGTTTTTGTACCCACAGTGTCTATTACCATGCCTTATATACAACAGGTACTGTCTTAATGTTTGATGAGTAAGTGGCAAAGTTTAAGGATTTAAAATTTTAATTAAACATGTTGAGAATTTTCTATAAAGGCATGACTGAGAGAAGGATAGAAGTTTTTATGATAAGACATTCATATCACCTCCTGTCCATAAAAATGCATTGTTTACCACTAGTGCCTGATTATCTTGGGGACACAGAGGCAATACACCACATTTGTGAATGTGTTGCTGGTATGAATCAGGCACTACCATGGAGGCAAGAATCAAAGGCAGTTCGTCCCCCAAGGCTGTGCTGACTCAACCACTGTTGCAGGAGGAGAAGCTGGGACAGAGAGAGCAGGTTCCTAGCTAGGTCTGTGATTCGAGAGAGCAAGATACAAGTGAGAATAAGAGACAAGTCTTATTGCTATCTCAGTGTGGTGATAATGTCTCCTGATACATGTAGCCCAGTGGATGTCAGCATTCACTGGTATCACCAGTTAAGCTACTTCTTTTTTCAGGCAGAGGATATAAGATTGGAGAGAGAAACTGGATGAAGTTTCATTATACTACCTCCTCCTGGGCAGTGGAGCAAAAGTTTCCTTTTATATCAGGACTCTGTTTCAGAAAATCTCCAAACTCAATCTGGCTTGAGTAAAGAGCTTACCTATCAATGTAACTGAAAAGCTCAAGAATTCTGTAGGAGCTCAGTTGATGCCAAGAGAACTGAATTTCTCTTCATCTCTCTCTACTTTTAAACATGGTGGCTTCATTCGCAGGCTCTTTATGATGGCCCTTAGCACTTCAGACTCACACCCTCCAGATTCAGATCCTGCAAAAAAGGGGGATGTGTATCTTTTAAAAATTTTCCCACAAAAGAATCATTGTATTTCAGTGACTCTGATTGGGTCATAGGTCCACACCTGAACCAATCACTATGTCCAGAGCCATATAATGACTTGAATAGCCACATCTGGCTCTGGCATGGCATCAACTCCATCCAAATGTATGTGAGCTAAGTGTAAAACAGGTGACTCTGGATACAAATAGTAGGGTACCTTTCAAGGAAAAGAGTAGAAATAGAGAAGAAAGATGTTCCCTTTACTTCTCCTCCATGGAAATGTAAGAACTGTGATGGTTTTCCCATTAATATCCTTAAGGTTTATGTTGTCCAATATGCTAGCCAGTAATCATGTATGTCTATTGGACATTTAAGATGGGGCCAGTCCAAAGTGAGATATAAAATACACATTGGGTTTTGAAACTTGGTAAGAAAAAAGAGAATGTAAAAATATCTCAATAGTTTCCTTATATTGATTACATGTTGAGATAAACTTGATATATTGGATTAAATAAAATATGTATTAAAATGAAATTCACCTGTTTCTTTTTATATTTGTAATGTGGCTACTGGAAAATTTAAAGTTACATTTGTGGTTCTCATTATAGTTCTATTGGACAGTGCTGTTCTAGATGTTTCTAAATTCATCTATCAACTGCCATATTAGGTGGCAATTCTCTTGAGATCATGGATGTGACTTATTGTTATTTCTTTAGTAGAGGGCCTTGCATATAATATGTGCTTAGTAATTATTGAAGAATAAATGAATATTGTCTGTCTTAATTATCTGTTTTCAATAGACTGAATGCAAACTTCTGTAACAATCTGACTCTAACATCATCTTCCAAACTTATTTCCCAATGCAGCTTGGGAAATATTTCCTGGGCCACCATATGTTCAAACAGGTCTCTCTGCTCTCCCTTTCCAGTCCAGCCTGCAGCGATGATGGAGCCCAGGACACAGGAGAGATGGATAAGAGAGTATATGGAAGCGCTTCATATGATGTCATATATGAAAAGCCGTTCATCTCTTGATGTTTAAAGCCATAGGTAGAGAACCTCCATTCCCTGAAGCACTCCATATTTTTAGGGCATGACTGGGGTATTTCCCCCACTAATTCAGTCTTGGACTTAATCCAACTTGGATGTCCTTGAAACTTTTCCTAAGATTCCCAGAGTCCATAAGTATCCTTGTTTCCCCTTCAGCTTAAACCAGTTGATCTGAATTTTGGTCACTTGTCTTCAACAAGAAGAATCCTAGGAACACAGCCCTTGCAGGATCGTGCACAGTAAATGTTGATTGAATAATTGAAAGGTTTTTGTGGCCTTAGTGCAGAAAGCAAGACGGAGCAGGAACTAGGACCAAGATCCTTTGGCACTATGCTCGGTCGCTTTCTCTTTATACCACGCTGGGCAACAAGAGAGAAATACTGAAGAAGTGTTGTGCAGTGTTTATAAAAGGTAATGTCTGGTTTCCTTCTTCAGACAGTTTTCCTATGGAGAGAAGTGGGCACAGGGCCATGGTGTCTGTTGCGTCTGTACTTGTTCCATGAGGTTTGAGGTTGTCCCCCTAGGAAACAATGTATGTGCTAATGTTTCCTGCTAATGTTTTCCCTCTTTTTAGGAAAAATTTCTGGGAAGAATACAATGTAGACACTATCCTTCCTAGAGGGAGAATATATTGTCAGGTTCGGGCCTGCACTGCGCTGTAGAACTTAGCTAGCTATGCCACGGAGGTCAGCAAGCACCCCTGTAGCCTGATAGCTGAGAGTCCTAGTTATGCACCCCCAATACTAAAAAGTCCAGAATCACTGAGTTCAGAAATAGCTAGATCCAGGTACTCACATGATTTTATCAGGAAGTTGCTTCTCTGCTTCTCCATCTTCCTTGGTGTTGACTTTACTTTCAGGGTGGGGGTGTGGGGAGATTTTTCTCTTGAGGTGACCTCTCGCAGCTCACAGTTGAATGACTTTTTCTTGATCATGCCAACAATATTTCTAAGATTAGCTCTGATTGGACACACTTAAGTTACATTTCCACTGTTGAACCATTTCATTCGTTCATTGATTGCTTTCCATGTTCCAGTAGCATTTTAGGTTACAGGGGATATGGCATTCAAAAGACATATTAGATCCCTGTATTCATTCCAGAAGTGGGAGATACACACACACCACAGAAAAATGAGTAAACAATAAGAAAAGGCACCAGATCATAAGAGCTGTGCAGAAAATTAAAATAATGAGATATGATTTAAAGTAGTTAGGTTTCTACTTTAGATTGGGTGGTGAGGGCAGGCCACTGATCACAATGGTCAGCAAATAGCATGCACTAATTGGTAATACTGTTAGTGCCTCCTGTGTCATAGAGGTGGTGCCAAAATCACATTCAAACTGAGAGAGAGAGAGAGAGAGAGAGAGAGAGAGAGAGAGAGAGAGAGAGAGAGAGAAATTGTGCTACAGCTACCTTATGATGGAAAACTGGAGTGCTGTTTCCAGAATCAGAGACAATGAATGCTGGGTAGGGAAAAATCATAGTCATAAATAATAGGAATCCTTTCATACAAAGATTAATAAAGCAATTTTTATGAGGAGACTTCAAATACTAAAATAGGTGAATACAGCAGTATTTTCTTAGGATGAATTTATTTTGTAAGTAAGCATTCTGAAGTCAGGCAGTGGGAACAACAAAGCTGTTATTCCTCATGTGAGGAATCTCGTGTGAGCTCTATGTTGAGCTGCACCAAATGCAATCCAATTTCTTTTCCTTGTCACTTGTCCTCTGGAAGGGGGACGGAAAGGCACACTTGTCAGTTCCTTCCAAGCACTTGTCCATTTGAATTCTGTCCTTCTGCAAACAACTGTTCAAAGAAAAACACCCATTCTCCAAAAGAATAAAAAAGGTTCACCTGTATGGTAGACAAATCCATATAGAAAAGAAACTATTCTACCTTATAAAAGAGATAATGTTCACAGAGACATGGCTCTAAGAAGCTCTGGGCATAACCAAACAGGCTATTCAACTCATTTATCTAAATTACCTAGTTTAATCTATTGGATTCCCATCTTTCTCCAAGGTGTTCTTGCTTTACCTTTGCATATCTAAAAGGATCATAGATACGATTTTCTCAACAACAGCAAAAAAGTCCTAACAAATGGATTAGCGTATCCCAAAAGAGAGATCAGTTTTTGGTCAAATTCTTAACACATTCAGAGTCATCTAGTCATGATTCCACTTTAGTGCCCATATTTTTATCCTTCACTGTGAGCCAATGTATTGTTGACTTCGGCTTCAATAAGTTCTTCATGTCCCTTGTATGTGCTGTGCCAATTCAACCTCCAGATTTTTATTGATGTTGTGATACCATTGGATTCCCTCTCCAGTTCTCTCTAAATCCCATCTATCCTTTAAGTCAACCTTGTCCAGGAACTCCTCCCAGACCAGCCGTACTGCTTTGTTTCTCTCGACATTTTGGGTTTGTTATTTAACTTGTAGATAGGAAAAATGAGGTGAAATGTCTATGACCTAACTTCATTTTTTTAGAGAGGGAATAGTTTTGACGAGAAACACTTCAATATGTCCATGAAGGGGTAGGCAAGCCCCAAAGGCGTGAATTTTGGTGGGCTCACAGGCACACACAGAGATGGCTCAGGTGTTCTGCCTGAGAAAAAGAGAGGCATTTGTTTTCTGTTTCTGAGAGGGAGAGACAGAAAAGAGAAGAAAGGTGAGGGGAAGGAATGGGGTAGAGAGGGAGAAACCAGTGAGATGGGTCAAGGTAGGGCTGATCTCTGAGCAGTAAAGAGCTCCTTACCTTCGGGGGGTGGCAAGGACATTTAAAGAACTGTCTGATGCTCCTCCGGACGTTGTCTGTGCTGTGTTGATGTAATCCCTTTTCTCTGCTTCCTCCACATCTTTAGAGAAGTCTGCTACTCGCACAAGTGCTTTGAGCAAGCAGTACAAGAATCTCTTGTCCCAAGGTTCTACTCCTCCGGGAAGCTACTTTGCATTTTCTCCTGTACCTCATTCTTTCTCACTTTCTGATGTCCCCTTCTTTCCCTCTTCATTTTTGACTGATCCTGTCATATTTAGAGCAATTTGGCTTCTGCCATCCTTCTGTCTACTCTCTCTGTCAGCACAACAAAGACCTGGAAATAGACACAATGATCAAAAGATCATTCCTTTTGGGATAGTGGGAGATAGGGTCCCGAAGAGGCAGACTGCAAATCTTTATAGTTTAATATACTTGTATACCTTTCTCACTCTCGTACGTGCAAACACATATAGGTCTTATCAGAACCTCTAAGTTTTAAATTCTGTGGGAGCAGGGACTATGTCTTTTTAATAAGTCCTTATTCAATAAATCATAGAGACCTTCAGTGAGTCACATGGCATCTATGGGAGGAGGAGGGAGGGAATGGGATTGACATTTGTAGAGCCTCTAGTACATGCCAGGTGTAGTACAGGCCACATTACATGCAACATCTACCGTACATTCATGCCTACTATGCATGCAGTACTCTGTAAATTCTCTTGTTTAATTCTCACCACTGGGCCATGTTGCTCAATTCCAGGAATTGTGCAACATGGCAGTTACGCTCAGTCACCTTATCACATAGATATTTTGAGAATCATTATGCAGATGAGGGGTCTGGTGTCGGAGAATTGTTGAGCTCTGCTCAAGTTTCCACAGCTAGAGTGGTAGAAACAGAACGTTTGTCTGGGTCCTTTTGACTCCATGGCTCATGATCTTTTTTTCCTCTACCATCAAGCAAATCTATTTCAAATGTTTGAAGACAAGATATATAGAGGCCAGAATGTAGGTATGAGCCTGGGCTCATAACCAATATGCTAGGCAGCAGGAGGGAAAAGGATGGGTATATGATGGCACACTCTACTCCAGCAGTGTTTCTCAAGAGGGATACTATGGATGTGTTTTGGCTGGATAATTCTTCATCATACAGGAATGTTTCATGCATTGTAGGATATTTTGTGTCCTTAGTTTTTGCCCACCAAATGCCATTAGTGCCCTTTCTCTTTGTGACACCCCAAATTGAGTGCTCTCAGACATTTCCTAATGTTCTTACGAGAGTGTACTACTCCTTCTACTCTAAGAACCATTGTAGACCATGCTGTCTTCTTACGTGATTACCTAGGTCCCCTGTCAGTTCAGTATTCAGTAATTCTGTGTAGAAATGAAATGAATGAACGAATGAATGAATGAGAGAAGGTCATTGGCTGCTCTTGTGAGGGCAAGTATGATGGGATGTTCTGGGATGATCCTGTGGCCTTGGAAGGCTGAGATCAGGGGTGGGGGGTGGGGTGCGGGGACTCAGAATGATACCCAAATGAAAGCGTGATGGATGACCCAGACGTGAGATGAAAGGACCCAGAAGGCAGACTTCATCCACTCTGCAGTTTACCTCTAACCAGGCCCCTTCCTGGTTCTTTCAAGACTGTTAAATGAAGACTCTGCTTGCTCAATGGCAGCCCAGAGCAGGAGCAGAGGAAGGGAAGGAGGAGCATCGGCCTTGCTGGAGTAAAGTGGAATACCATCGCTCTCAGCGCTAATGCAAACCAGCTGCCTGCCGGCCCCAGCTTGCGATAGAACAGGCAGAATTCTTGGACACTGAGTTATTCTTAGAAGCATGTGCACAGCCCCCTGGCAGGCTCACTGAGAACTGGCTGTTGCCAGCCCCCTGTCAGGATGCTGTGCCAGCAGACCCAAGAGTGATTGTTCTTGCTTATGAAAAATAACTTCGGGATTTTAATTTCAAATAACCCACAGAGCTGGGGCCTGGATACAGAGAATGGTGGTAAGGGCAACGAAAACAGAACAAGGAAGGGGATGAGGGAGAGAAGAGCATCATTCACTCATTCAACAAATATTTATCAAGTGTCTACCTCATGCAGGTACTGGGAACCTCATCACATCCGGACTTTCATGTGATCTGGGCGGACACAGGTGGACAGCTGTTTAGACCTTGACAGTGGGCACCCCAATGTGTTTTTAGGTTGTGTTTATTGAGTTTAAGAGATTTTCAGGAGATTTCATTCAATCTTCAAAAGAACACAGAGAGGTATCATTACTCCTGTTTGACAGGAAATGGAGTGCTAGAGAAGGAATCTGCCCCAGGCTCCACAGCTATCAATTGGCAGAGTCAGGGTTTGAACTCAGGCCAGCCGTCTCCTGCCTTCCTGCCTCTGTTGAGCACCAATGCTATGCCAAGGCTAAGCTAGACAGTGGGACCATGGAGCCAAATGACGGGGCTGAGTCCAGCCCTCAATTCTCCTGGTTGCACTGTCTATGGGAGAGACAAGTGTATGACCAGGAATGATAATAACAGGATTTGTAAAGCAGATCAGAGCTACTGACGAACTCCACCAGGAGAAAAGAGCACTTCACGCAGAGGGCCAGTGTGTGTAATGGCATGTGCTGGTGATCACAAGATGCTCGGTGGCATTGCAGTGCAGGCTGCACTGGGGAGATGTAAGACGAGACGGCTGGGAAGAAGAAAAGGATCTGACCAGGAAGTGCTTTGTAGGAAAGACCAAAGAACTGGAAGTTTGCCGTGGAGGTGCTGAAAACGCATGGATCCATTTGCTTAGTCATTTGCTCATTCAACATGTATTTATTGAGCACCCACTATGCATTATACACCAGGCACTCTGCATCTAAAGAGTTTTAAGCAGGAAACAGGTGCACGCTTTGTATTTTAGGGGGAATAAAAAGTACCTGTGTGAAAAATTATTAAGGGGTCTCCATAGTGGGCCAGGTTTGAAAGATGATCTAAAAATAACAGCAGTAAGAGCTGGGAGTTTAGAAACATACTTAACAATACGAGGGGCCTCGTCACTTGACAAACACTGCGGATTAACTGAAGCTCTTCATTTCCTCTACAAAACATATTGATGAATGCATGCCCAGATCATGGGAAGTGCCTGTAAACTTGGGCTACTCTCCAGTACATCCATGTTTGTCTACTGCCACCAATAGAATTGTATGTCTAGCAAGGATTATTTATGTTTGGTGCCAAATCTATTTATGCCAGTCTTAGTTGTTAATTAGTTAATGAAATATTAACCAAAAACTAAAATAAGTGTGACGAAAAGAGAGAAATGTTTCTATGAATACTGAGTTGAAAGCTTTGAAAAGACATAGAAGTGTGAAAATAAGATGCTATGATATTGGGGGTAGTTGAGACGATGAAAAGATTGGGAAAAAATCATAAAATTCTAGCAAGATTGTGCACTCAATTGCTTTACACGGGTCTTTAAGGTCTCTCTCTACTTCAAAGACACTGATGCTGGAAATTGTAGATGATGCATTATGGGTGTGGTTTGTGTAAGAAAGATGACAAAAAGCTCCAGTGAGCAGACCCTTTCTCAAAGAAAAGCCTTGGATCCACTTCAAAAGAGTGGTGAATGAATGTGCATTTATATGCTTTCAGTTAAAATTAAACAGGTTTGACGTATTATGTATCATTTTTTTAGCTTAAAGAAAAAGTTTTTATTGAAGTGTAACATACTTAGAGAAAAGTGCACAGATCTAAGAGTACACAGGGATGCATTTTTCCAAAGTGAACACCGGTGTGACCAGCAACCAGATCGGTAAACAGAACTTGGCCAGCCCTCTCACATCTTTCCTTATCCTTAACCCAATCATCACACACACTCACCTAGACTGTGACCACTACTCTGACTTCTAGAAGCATTGATTACTTTTACCTATGATATCAATCGAGCAGAATGTTTTTGTGTCTCGGTTTTGGCTTGATTTCTTTTGATTGGCATTGTGTTTGTAAAGCCCATTGATGTTGTTTAGTGTAGCAATAATTCTATGACCTATGAAGTGGTACAGAGTAAGCACTCAAAAATGGCAGCCAAAAAGAGATGTAAGTGACCTCTACAAAAATAAGATGCCTGGTGCAAATGATACTTTAAAAGTGGTAGACACCCCATTCTACAGTGGGTGGATATTTATGGTGTTTTCAGTGTTTGGCTATTACAAAGTATGCTGTTATGAACATTTTTATACAGGCCTTGTGATTATCATGCACATGTATTTCTTTTGGGTGCCTATCTAGGAGGAACATTGCTGGGTCCTAAGTTGTACACATATTTAGGTTTTGTAGATACTGCTACAGTGTTTTCCAAAGTGAGTGTGTCAGTGGTTTATGCTTCCACCTGTAGAGTGTGGAAGTTCTAATTGCTCCAACACCTTTGCCAATATTCGGTATTGTCTATGTCATGGTTTTTAGTTTTAGCTGTTTTTGTGGGAGTAAAGTGGTATCTCATCGGTTTTTGTTTGTTTGTTTTTGGTAAACCTTGTATTGTGGAATGATTTTAGATGTACAAGAAAGTCTAAGACAGTACAGAAAGTTCCGGTATAGGCCTCACCCACTTCCTCCACGTTAACATCTCACATTACCACAGTGTATTTGTCAAAGCTACGAAACTGAGTGGTACGTTACTAAGTAAACTCCAGACTTTACTTGGGTTTCATCACTTTTGTCATTATTGCCCTCTTTATGTTCCAGGAGCCATGACAGGGAACTACATTGCATTTAGTTATCATGTCTTCCCCGCCTCTTCTGGTCTTCGGCAGTTTCCTAGTCTTTCTTTGTCTTTATGACCTTGATGGTCTTGAGAAATACTGGCAAGGTGTCCTGTAGCATATCCCCCAATCTGGGTTTGTCTGATGTCATTACTAGAATGGGGTTAAAGGTTTATGGAAAGAATGCCACAGAAGTGTTCTTCTCATTACTCATCACTAAGGACCACATACCATCCACATGATATCACTGATGATGTTAACCTTCATCTCTTGGTTAAGGTAGTTTGCCAGATTTCTCCACTGCAGTGTCACTGTTTCTCCTTTTCTTGTTTTATATTTTGGAAGGGAATCATTAAGACTAGAGAATTAAGTTTCACCTTCTGGAGGGAGAGTGGAGTATCTACATATATTATTTGGAGTTCTTCTGCAAGAACGATTTCCTTCCTCCCTCCCTCTGTATTTCCCTCCCTCCCTCCCTCCCTCCCTCCTTACCTCCCTTCCTTCCAGTGTGGGCTCATGTCTATTAATTTTATACTTGGGTTATAATCCAATACGACCTTATTTATGTGTTGCTCAAATTTTTTTAGCTTTGGTCGTTGGGAACTCTTTCAGGGTGGCTCCAGTGTCCTTTGGTGGTCCCCATCTTTTTTGTTTTTTAAGTGCTTACTTACTTTTTGGTATTACAAGATGCTCCTGGTTCATATTGTATTTTCTTTGTCCCAGTCTTGGAATCATCCACTTCTCTATGGAGCCCTGATTCCTTTTATTAGAGAATAGTATGTAAAAACCAAGATCTCAGTGCTAGGTAGCTCATTGTGGCATTAATGTGTGTTTCCCATAAAGAAGATAACCTTTCCAAATGTTTATTGACCATTTGAATACTCTTTTTAACGCAGTGACTGTTCAAGTCATTTTTTTATTTTTCTATTGGAATGTCTACATTTTTTCTTAGATCTTTGTAGATATTTTTTCTTTTTGAGTGTGTGTGTATGTTCTGCATTTGAGTTCTTCACTGAATGTATGTATCACAAATATCTTCTTCCACTCCGCAGCTTGTCTTTTTATTGTATTGGTGTCTTTGAAAAACAGACGTTCTTGATATTATCATGGTACAGCTAGTCATTTTTTTTTTCCTTATGGTTCTGTTTAGGATCATAAGAATGTTCTCCCATGTTATCTTTTAAATGCTTTATTGTTTTACCTTTCATATTTGGATCTATAATACACCTGGAATTAATTTTTGTGTGTAGTGTAAGGTAGAGTCAAGATGCTTTCTTTTTTTCCATATGGATATACAATTGATCAAGCCCCATTTATTGAAAAGACCAACCTTTCCTCACTCCAAGAATTTTCATCTTTGTTTTGGGAATCTCTGTTCAATTCTGTAGGTCTATTTGTCTATCCTTTCACCAATATCATCCTATCTTCATTACTGTGTCTTTTTTTTCTCCATTACTGTATCTTTAAGTCAATATCTGGTAGGGTAAATCCTCCATTCTTTTCTTATTCTTCAAGATTATCTTAACTAGAATAGCAGATCAATTTTCACACACACACACACACACACACACACATACACACACGCACGCACACACACACACCGACTGCAAATTTAATTGACTCCACAGATCAATTTGGGAAATATTATTATGTCCTCTTCACTATAAAAATATAACAGATACTTCTACTTATTTACACCTTTAAAATTTTCTCTCAATACTGCTTTTCAGTATTTAGTGGAAGAGTCTTATACATATGATGTTTTAAAACTAAGTAGTTATTTTTTGATATTGTATAAATAGTTTTAAAATTTTCATTTGTAATTGCTTATTGATAGTATATCAAAATGTTATTTAAAAAATATATTGTGTTATGTCAGCTAACACGTTCCAGTTTCCCTTATTAATTTAATTATTTGTCTGGAGAATCTTTTGGCTTTCCTATGTACACAATTACGTTATAGGTCAATAAGGGCAATATTTTTCTTCCTTTTCAATCCCTATACCTTTCACTTATTTTTTTTCTTTCCTTATTACATTGGCTATGACTTCCAGTACCAGGTTGACTAAAATGCTGTTAAGAGACACTCTTGTCTCATTCCTGACCTCAGGTGGAAACTTTCAATATTATATTATAAAGTATGTTTTCTGTAGCTTTTAAAATATATGTACTTATCAGATTTTTTAAAATTCCATTCCAGGCCTAGTTTGCTAATATTTTTTAAAAATTGTAAATGGATGTTGGCTTTATAAATGCTTTTTATTCTTTTAGTGAGTTGGTCTTATGATTTTCTCCTATATTATACTATATTTAGTGAGTTGGTTTTATGATTTTCTCCTATAATATGATGAATTACATTGATTGATTAATTTTGAATGTAAAACCAACCTTGCATTACTAGAGTAAACCCAACTTGGTTGTCATATATTATTCTTTTTATACATGGTTAGGTAATATTTGGTTACAATTTTTCCATCTATGTTTATGAAAGAGATTGACCTATAGTTTCCAATCCTTATAATGTGCTTGTTAGGTTTTGTTTTCAAGGTTATGCTGGCATTATAAAATGGGAAGTGTTTTCTTTTTTGCTTTTACTTGGAAGAGATTGTTTAAGATTAGTGTTATTTCTTCTTCAAATATTTAGAAGAATTCGTCAGTGAAGCTATCTGGGCTTTGTGAAGGTTTTAAATTACAGATTTGATTTTTAAATGAGATATATGCAGTACTATTTCAGGCAAACTCCAGGATTCTTTGATATTCCTGAAAATGCACAGTGAAGCAAAAACATGCTAAAGAGATCAAGATTAACATGCAGGTCACCAAAGCCACACAGCCTAATAATTAAGAATGTGAAGTCTGTCCCCTTTCAATTCTGGTCCTCTTTAACAAATTTTACATGCAAACAAACAAAATCCTTATTTACTCAGTTTACGTATTAGAATCCTAAACAGTCAACAGACATGACATTATAGGGTTAAATTTTTCAACACATTTCTGTTTGGCTTCTTAGGCTTCTGCTCGTTGCAAATGCTTTGAGAGGAAGAGTGCTGGGCTCACTTCTTTATGCCTCTCTGCTGTCAGAGATCTTGGTCCCTCAAATCTTGACTGCCTTGGAAGCCCTGAGCTATAATTTTTATCTTCCCAGCTCTGTGAGATTTTGGAAAGCTTTCCTGGAATCTCTGTCCTTAGCAGTTGTCCTCTGCCTGGATACCTTGCTAATGCCACTAGGGGAAAGTGAGAGGAGATTGTTGGCTCACCTCTCTGTGGTTCGTTCTCCCTGGGATCTTGACTTCTCATGTAGTGGCTGTCTCAGCAACTCCCTCATGCCGTCACACAGATTTATTTTTGTATTTCAATTGGCTTTTCTACTTTTTCTTGGCATAAAGGTTTGTAGGCTGCAAGCTACTCACTATAGGTAGAATGAGACATTTGAATATATCTTTTTTATTATTATTAATTTCACACTTGATCTGACTTTTTGATTTAACCAACTGACTAAGGGTCATGGTTAACAAGAGGTAAGAGACCTGCCACTATGATGATGATATTAATAGTGAAAATAGCAGCTTAACAGTCATTGATAGATCACTAGGTGCAAGACCCCAAGTTAAATTGTTTCCATGTTCTCTCTCATCTTATCCTCCTACGAACCCTGGAGGTAGGTACTATTATCCTCATTTTTGGAAGAGAAACTAACTAAGAATAACCTGCTTGTACTCACAAGGCTAATGAATGGTTATAATAAAACAAGAGACAATGCTACTTGATACCAGAACACACCCTTACACAGTCTTCAAAAGATATTTAGGATGCATTTATCTTACAGTTGATATATTTGGGTTAGAGGGACTTGAGGGTAATTGGGGCAGAGGAAACTGTTTGAAAGTCTAGAATGGGATGCAGGAAAAGCAGACTAGCAGGGTGAAGGGGCAGGCTCCCACTATGGAGGAGGTTGAATTCTTGCCAAAAGAAAAGGGAGACGTTAGCTCCAGAATACCCTACTTCCCTCAATATGAAATTTGGTATTTCATGTATTTTATGTTCTTATGAAAAGGGGATGCATCTCACAGGGGATGTCAAAAGAAACTTGTCAGCCTCCCAGCACTGTAGGAAGCTACGACAGAGCTGTCATCTCCAACATACATGCAACCTTGTTCCACTCATCTGACTGTCACTTCAGTTGATTTGGTAACATCTTATAGGGCTGACTACTACTTAATGTTGCCCCCTTCATGAAGCTTCCTCAAAAAAAATGACATTAAGTTGGTGCAAAAGTAATTGTGGTTTAAAAGGTTAAGAATAATTGCAAAAGCTGCAATTACTTTTGCACCAACCTTATACAAGGATTGCTTAATCCTTGAAACAAGAATTTGCTGATTTCTCAAGTTTTCCACCATATAGAAGGAAATGCCACTAATGCAGCTGAAATTGCCAAACATTTTGGAATTCAGCATAGACTCTTCAAAACAATGGTTGGTATGACTGATTTGTGTGTCATGAAGAACATCAAGGACCCAACGTCAAGGACCCAATGTCTGGCTCTCAAGAAAAGCTATTTAACTTCTAGGAGTGGATACTTAAATTAAGGGGGAAACAAACAAAACAAAAAACCAGAACAATTCAGTTAACCAAATCGGAAATGCAAACTAAGAACGGTACTTTTTGATGTGCCTGGGAATTACTCTGTAAGTCAAAGATTCCCAGAAAGGTCAAGATCAAAGATTTGCTCATGTGATGAATTACAGTCTCTTTGTTAAAAAGTGCAGAGCTGGCACTGCCCTACCTATCTTTCAACAGCTAATGAACTTAGGCCACTTCTCTCTGCCTCGATGTCTTCAACGGTGTATGGAGAAAATAACACCTATCTAACAGAATTGTCATGAAGATCAAATGAGTCAATCCAAATAAATGCTAAGACGGATGTTTGGCAGATGGCAAGTGCTCAATAAACGCTAACCATTAGGATAAGCAGCACATGACTCCCAATATTATGCTCCACGTGACTGTCCCTGGGTAAACGTGATGCAGAAACACACTTAGATTCCGAATTTAAAGAGGTCTTAGGGGCTTATTTTGAGTGGGATATTGATGGAGCAAGGGGTAGCAAAGCAGATGTGTGCTATTGTCTGCCACTAAAGATTTTATTTGTTGTTATTGTTTTTGCTTACCCTTCATATAGTGTTGTGTGGTGTTTTTTTTTCATCAGGGCTGGTGTTAAGTTATAATTTCAATAACTGAAATTTGTGAAACCATTCTCCATCAACTAGCCCCGTGGTCCATCCCTGGGCTATTGCAGTTGTCTCTTAGCTGGTCTCTCAATGTATTCTTTAGCTTTTCTGCAATCTTTGTTATGCACTAATGACAATACCTTTAACAAATGCAACCTGGATTATGTTGTTCTCTGTGGAAAACCATCCAGTGGCTCCCCACCACTCTCACAATAAAACCTAAACTTCACACGGCCCATGGAATCTTGTGCCACCTTTCCGGTCTCGGTGTGTACCTGTGCTTCTCACCTTGCTGTTCTCCCCTGTCTGTCAGTCCCTCCCCAAGGGCCAAGCCCATCTTGCTCAGAACCTTTGCTGTCCTTCTCCCTCTTTCTGAAGGCTCACTGGCTGATGGCTATCCACTCTGCAGATGTTGGCTGAAGTGCCACTTCCTCAGAGAAGTCTTCTCTGATGCTATGTTTAAATCAGACCTCATGCCATCATGGCACATTCTCCCCACTTTCTTTTTATAGCACGACCATTTATTATTCTTTTTCTTCTGGACGCTTATTTGCTTAATGTCTTTCCTTCCACTTGCTCATAAGTTCCATAAGGGTATGGGTTGTACAATTTTTAAAGTGTTAAATCTCTAGTGCCTGGCTCTCTATCTGTCTCTGTCTCTATATCTCTGTCTCTACATGTATATGTAGCTATAGATGGATATATCATATATCTTAAAATACAATATCATATATCTTATTAAAAGTTCACTAACTTTTGCATCTATCTATCTATCTATCTATCTATCTATCTATCTATCTATCTATCTATCTATGTATATTTAACAAACAGATGCTTTTATGTTACTAGCACCCAACTCAAGAGACAGAGCATTATAAACACCCAGAAATCTCTCTTCTGCCCCTTCCAGTCACTCCCCTATTTGCTACTTTTTATTGTCAGAGCAATAAAAAGCTACTATTTATGCAAATAAGCTACTATTTGCACTTTTATTGTTAGAGATAAATTTTGCCTGTTTTTGAGCTTTCTATAAAGGAAATTGTTGGCATGGACTCTTCTGCCTGGCTTCTTTGGCTCAACATCGTGTGTGTGAGATTTAGCCATGTCCCCCAGATCTTAGGAGTTCTTTTTCACTGCTGTATTGCGGTCTATTGTCTGAGTCTATCCCAATTGATTTATCGATTGTACTATTGATAGACAGCTGGGTTGTTTCCAGGTGGAGGGTATAAAATAATGCTGCTATGAACATTCTTTTTGCATGTCCTCTGGCAGAACTCTGCACTGATTTCTCATGGATATGTAACCAGGAGTAAAATTCTGACCACTGCAGCAATTTGGCAACTATGGATTTGACAAAATATGTTTTCTTCTATTACATTTTGTCAAATACGTAGTTGCCAAAATTTAAAAAAAAAATTAATGGAACATGAGGGGAGACCTTGCCCCTCTTTCTGATTTCTGTCAGAGTTCGGGACTTCATCTTAGCCTCTTTTTCACTAAGTGTTTATGAACTGTGAAGACTCACAAAGACGGATACAAACTGGCTGTCCCCAACATGGAAAGAATTTACAGGGAGAGGGCTCTCCACAGGGGTAGATCTGTTTTCTGGTGCCCCACTGACACGTGCTCGTTTCAGTCCTGTATTTTTGGGGGCTGGGTCCTGTCCAGCTGTCCAACCTGCCCCTCCCATCCACTCCCTTTCCTTCTTGGCTTTGTGCCTTTCGATCCGTTCTCACTTTCTGGACGGAGTGGGTTCTAGGAATGAGTTTGCAAGCATCTCAATCATTTGTCTCCTGGTCCTGAGGGTTCTTCCCAGACCGTGCTGAACTTGAATCAGCAGAGTAGGAAAGTGATAGACCCATTTGCCAGAGGCTTTTTGTTATGTCTTATTGAGAGCTAGCAGCCAGGACTGGGCTGATTTAGAAATAAGATTTGGGTGGTGGCAGAAAGATCCCTGTGTTCCAGCCTGTCTCCCCCTTTGGTGTGACAATGACAAACTCCACCATGACTTCTCTCCCCTTTGGTTAAGCAGCAGCCCTGCAATCACACACCGAAGCCTGGCTGCAAAGGCCTCACTAACACCAGAGTACAGGGATCTTAACTGCTTGGGGACACACTCAGTCTAGAGGAAACTGCAAACATTTCTTCTTCTTCTCAGATGTCTTTGTAGACAATGCTGAATCTCCCTTTCCTGGGTGTCTGAGGTCTCCTCTCCTTAGTTTCCCCTCTCCTCCCTTTACACCCGTCTTCTCCTGGGGTACTGCCTTTGTCCTGACCATCACAGATAGGAAGTCGCATTTTCAGCACCCTCCTGCCTCTCTCCCCACCCTCTCATGTTGGTGTATTAGTCAGGGTTCTCCAGAGAAACAGAACCAACAGGAGACCATATATATGTATAGGCTATATATGTATGGTCTCCTGTTGGTTCTGTTTCTGAGCCCATGACATATGGGCTCCCATGATTGTGGAGGCTGAGAAGTCCCACACTCTGCCGTCTGCAAGCTGGAGACCCAAGACACCTGGTAATACAATCCAGTTTAAATCTGAAGGCCTGAGAAACAGGAGAGCTGGTATCCACAGAGTTACAACTATTCGTAGTCCAAGGCCAAAGGCTAAGAACTTAGGGGCTGCTGGTGAAAGTTCCAGAGTCCAAAAGCCTGGAGCTCTGATATCCAAAGGCAGGAAAAGATGAAAATTCCAGCTCAAGGAGAGAGAGAGAGAGAGAGAGAGAGACAGAGAGAGAGACAGAGAGACAGAGAGAGACAGAGAGCGAGAGAGAGAGAGAGACAGAAAGACAGAGAGAGAGAGAGAGAGAGAGAGAGAGAGAGAGAGAATTCACCCTTCTTTCACTTTTTATTCTGTTCTGGCCCCCACGAGTTGGATGATGCCCACACACATCGGTGAAGGCTGGCTTCTTCACTCAGTCTACTGAACCAAATCTCTTCTAGAAACACCCTCACAGACACACCCGGAAATAATGTTTAGTAGCTATCTGGGCATCCCTGAGTCCCATCAGATGATACATAACATTAACCATTGCTGTTGGTAAGTACTCTTTGCCCTGGTTCCTTCCACTTTCAAGAAGACCAGCCACAAGGGACAGACCCAAGGAGCTCTTGTTAAAGCAGATTGTTGCTCCTTAAAGCACCACTTTGATTCATTATTACCCTAAAATACACCTCCCCACCAAGCTTGAGAATTGGTTGGAGTGGGTAGAAGAGTCAGAGAACAGGCCCTAGTGACTTCTTTAAAAAAATCACTTTAAAGTCAGATTTATTGAGGCATAGTAAAATGTACCCTTTTTGGACCTATAGGGAAATAGGTTTTGACAAAACGTATATAGTTGTGCAACCATCACAATTGAGATACAGGGCATTTCCATCCCTCTGAAGTGCCCTGGGCCACCAGCACAGACAATCTCTACCCCAGCCTGCAGAGGGGTCTGTCTTTTACAGTGCAAATGCCACTCAGAAGGCCATGCCAGTGTGTCCTGAATGGTTGACTATGGGGTAGGTCTCTTTCTTCTGTATGAGAGGCACTGGGTGGGGGAGGGTGAGAATTGAAGGTGGGGTAGCTGGTGCTGAACATATCTTAGCACCCAGGAAGAGGCTCTGGGTGGAGTGTTGGAGACTGACACCTGGGGCCTAGGGAAAGTGGGAGGAGCATAAACCTCAGTGGGTGAACCAGAGCTGGGTGTGGATAGGGTGGGGGTGGGTGGCAGGGGCAAAACCAGAAAGCAATGTGCGGGAACTCAGCACACAGCTGAGTTCAGTGGGTGTTTGGGCTGGGCCCTCGCCCATCTTAAAGTGTCAGAAGTGTCACGTGACTGAAAGAACATGGGCTGGAATCAGAAAAGAGGACATGAAAGGGGAAGTTCTGGGGGCACTGCAGTCCTGCTAATTTCAGGGTGTGTGTGTGTGTGTGTGTGTTGGGAGCTGGTGACAAGACTTTTGTCCATCTTGAGACATCTTAGCTGCCCCACATTCTCAGCTGCGGAGAAACTTGGAGCCTCCTGTCTTCCTGCATGGGGGAGACCCCTGCTGCCTCGCCAGCAAGCTGGTGCTGCAGCCACGGAGCATGTGCTGGGGGCTGACATCCGGCCCACGCAGAGCTCACGCGCCGTCACCGCCGGCTGGGGCAACCGCACATTCTTAGACGCTTTATGTCATGGAAAGAAAGGTGAAGTGCTCCGTCTGCTCTGCTCTCCCCAAATATTACCACTCCAGCAACAAAAGGGGGGCCGTGGTGGTGAGAGACTTCTTCTCTTGGCGGCTGGGGAGAGTCTTTTAGATCCCGGAATCCAGGGTGATACTAAGTTTGAGGAATTTTTCAAATCATCGTCCCCCAGAAGCATCTGCTAACCACCCCTCTGCACATGGTACTCGTAGAGACTTAGGCCGAGGAAAGGGATGCGGCCAGTTCTGTTTTCATGGAACTGTGCACCGGAGCAGATAAGAACACACTTTCCCATAGCTGTATGCTTTAGTTGAAGACACCTTCAAACATCCGACTCCTGCTGTGTGCCAGGTGTGGGAGGGAGAGCAGAGAGCAAGACTGACAAGGTCCCTGCCCGACGAGCCCACAGCCTGGCAGAAGCGGGCTCCCACCGGGTGCAAGGCCCTGTAGGAAGCCCTGGGAGGGTCTCCTGGAGAGCCAGCCAGGGATCCTCAGTTGCTTCTAGGGTCCCAGTTAATAACCTCTCTGCCTGTAACCTTTATGAAATAACTACCTTAGTCTTTTAGGCTCCTGTAACAACGATACCATAAAATGAGTGGACTATAAACAACAAAAATGTATTTGTCACAGTTCTAAAGGCTGAGAAGTCCGAGATCATGGTGCGGGTTGATTCGGTATCTGGTGAAGTCATTCTCCCTGGTTCATGGCTGGAAGGGTCCAAGGAGCTCTGTGGGGTCTCTTCTAGAAGAGCACTAAGCCCATTCAGGCCCCATCACCTAAGCACCTCCCAAAGGCCCCATCTCTTAATACCAACAATTTGGGGGTTAGGTTTCAACAAATGAATTTCTGCCGGAGGGGGACACACACACAAACGTTAAGAACATAGCAGTGAGTTTGTAGCTCCTTCCAAAAAGAGGTGAAGCCTCTTTGCCCATCCTTGAATCTGCACTCACCCTGTGACTTGCTTTGGCTGATACAAAGTGAGGAAGTGAGAGAAGCACTTTCTTCTGCTTCCCGAAGTGCCTCCAACAGCAGCAGTGGGCCACAGAGGTCACGGATGGCAGGCGGCTGGGACTCGTCTGGCATTACTGCTGGTTTCAGCAGCACTGGTGTGACTGCGACGCCACTCCAGGGTCAGCAGCAGCTTCCTGATCCTGAAGTAACAAATCTCTGCTCCCCCTTGCTCTCCCAGCCCATCTAGCACCTTTACAACCAGTTCCCTGCTGTAATTTGCTCTGTACTTGAAATATTTAAAGTGAATTCTGAAAGAGACCCCCAAAAGCCCCTGAGTGGGCAGAAGTACTCAATCAGTGGGAGCTGAAACAGGGGAGGCAGATTTGAACCCGGAGAGAAATGGTCATAGATCACGGAGCTCAGTGGTTCTGGGGTTTTGCAAGGTGGGAAGTCTGTCTGTCTTCTGATGGGGAATGTTGGGACTGAATGAAATGGTATGGAAGAGAAAGCTCCTGGGTGAGTTGAGCAGGGCACTACCCTGTCCTCTTGCACTTGGAGCCGGTTTCATCACCCTGGTTTCATCACCTGGAGAGATGTTAAGGCTTGTTCCTTCTGCCTGATCTGACTGCTCGAGGATGGGGGGAGCGGGGCATATATGGAAACAAAAGTCCATCTTAATGGTTTGCTCCATCCTTGTTGTGTGGTGCAGGCTTTGCCACCCTGTTAAGGTGGTGTGTAGGAATCAGGAGGTGGGCAGCACCACACCATGTGGGTGCAGGAAAGGAAAAGTGTGGAGAAGGAGACAGAGAAAGCTTCTGGATCATGTGTTTTGAAGACTTCAGTCTATTCTAATGCATCTTCCTAATGCATTCTAATTTCTAGTGCATTCTAGAGCATTCTAGTGCATCAAGGACATCTTTATCTTTGTCTCTTGTCTTTCATTTTAGCACGTGGTTCTGCTGATGGAGGCGGTATATGGGTGGTTAGTGTATCTTTCAACTGTGTAGCAGTGGTCATGATGTTGTTGGATTTTGGCTAAGAGCCTCGATTTTGGCCTGATTGTGGATTGTCTGCATAGACAGAGATGAGATGAGATCCAGGACCCAGACCTTAAGCACTTTGAAATAGTTGTCCTTCTCAACCTGCATATTACTGTACATTATAATCACTTGGGGAAAGTTAAAAAATATATCCACACTTGGGCACAGGTCCCGAGGTTTTGATTCAGTAAGTCAGGCATGGGGTCTGGCGTTCAGCATTTAAAAAAATCTATCCCCAGGGGATTTTACTGTGCCATTGGGGTTGGGAACCAATCCCTTAAACCTTGACCCCTTATTCTCATTTTAGGAATGAGTGGCTGCTGCATTTCCCTTCTCCCTGCCTAGAAAGATGACACTCTTCCTGGAAAACCAGTCTCACCTTCCTTCATCTTCCTTTAATGCTTCAAGCATCCTAGACTACTTCACCTCCAGAAATTCTGCCAAAAGCCCCAGTATATGGCAATTATAACAATATACTGTAGTAACAGTTATGTGACTGTGTT